>NC_084935.1:2452000-3062500 GCF_958298935.1 Phragmites australis
TCGAAATCGATTCCTTGCTGCTGTACATATCCCTTCATGACCAGCCTTGCCTTGTGCTTGATCACATCTCCATCTGAGTTCTTTTTCAGTTTGTAAATCCATTTGAGCCCAATTGGCTTTGTGACCAGCTGGCAACGCCATGAGAGTCCATGTGTTATTCTTCTCTATGGACTCGATCTCCTTGGCCATGGCATCCTCCCAGACCTGCTGTACAGCAGCCTCGCGATAGGAGGATGGTTCCTCCGTCTCCACGAGCATGACCTCTGCTTTCAAGTCTTCATTGAGATCCACACTTGGAGCATCTCTCATGATGTCGTCAATGTGCCTGTATCGAACAGGCCCTCCATCGGTGCTGCTGCTTTCGCTCGATAGCGGTGTGGCCCGATCATCCACCGGCAATTCAGGTGCCGACAACACCACTAGATTGGTGGGGGTTGTTGGAGAGGTAGCTGTCGTGCGTGCCGCATCGCGTGTCTTGGTTGCTGGCCCTTCTGGCGTTACCTCGCTGACCAGGGGAGTCGATGAAGGAGCTAGATCACCATGTGCCGTGGGTACAGGTAGACTTGTCGGACCACCCATGAGTGGCATAGAGCCACCCACCGTCGGCTCAGTGCTAATTGCCTACTCAATATCGAAATCATATGGCTCCCCGCCGCCTGTACTTGTACACCAGCTTCACTCCATGCTTTCATTGAATTTAATATCACAACTTACATGAATTTTCCCGCACCTTGGATCAAAGAGACGATGCACCTTGCAACCATCCTCAATGCCAAGGTACACCATCGGCTGGCTTCAGTCATCGAGCTTCTTCAAAAGTGGCATTGTCACCTTCGCATGTGCAGTGCAGCCGAACACACGAAGGTGCGCCAAATGCGGCTTCCTTCTGTTCCAAGCCTCAAACGGGGTGCGTTCGTCCAGCGCCTTTGTCGGCAAGCGATTTAGCAGATACACCGCGTGCTGCACCGCCTCCCCCCAAAACCTTCCAGGCACGTTCATGCTCTTGATGAGGGACCTCGCCATCGCCATCACGGTCCTATTCCTCCGCTCCACCACGCCGTTTTGTTGTGGCGTGTATGGCGCGGCGAGGTGCCGTTTGATCCCGGCCTCCTCGTATAACTGGGTGAACTTGGCAGAGAGGAGTTCCCCACCGCTATCAGTCCTCAACGTCTTGATGCATTGCTCGCTCGTGTTCTCAACCTGCAACTTGAACTTTCTGAACACGAAGCAGGCTTGGTCCTTCGACTTGATCATGAACACCCACATCCGCCATGAGTAATCATCAACAATTAACATAAAATAACTATTACCGACGAGAGTCGAAGGTGTGATCGGCCTGCATAGTTCAGCATGTAGCATCTCCAGTGGCTTCTCCGCCTTGAAATTTGCCGCTACCGGGAACAGTTGCCTCGCCTGCTTTGCCAGCAAACACCTGTGACATAACTCATTCAGGTGTGTGATCGGCGGCACGCCCCTCGCCATCTCCTTGTCAAAAATTAGCTTCATAGCTGCGAAGTTGACATGTCCGAGTCTCGCATGCCAAAGCCACCCCAGATCTTGAAGATTGGCTAAAAGACACACTGGTGTTGCTTGATGCAGCTCGATCTTGTAGAGGCGATTTGGAGTTCGTCTCACTTTCATTAGCAACCGTGCAAGACTATTATCATACACACGTAGATGTTCAGCATCCATGATCACCTTGTGTCCAACTTTGGTAACTTGTCCAATGTTGATGATATTGTTGTACAGTCTTAAAATGTAGTAGACCTCCTGCAACAGTCATTGGTCACCATTCTTGCAGCTGAACATGACAGACCCTAAGCCCATGATCTACACTATGGAGCCATCCCCGAACTTCACCTTGCCAGTGACACCTTCGTCCAGCTCTCTGAATTTCTCTTTGTCACCGGTCATGTGATTACTGGCCTCATTGTCCAGGTACCAGACCTCAGAGCTGGAGCCTCCCTTCATTGTGTCCCGCAGTTTTGGCTTCAACTTCTCCTCATTCAGCAGCACGACTCCCCTCTGGTGCTGCTATTCTTGTGCTGGCTCTTCTGACACCACAGTAGCAGGGCTGGCTCGATGTTGTCAGCACGAGTGAGATGTGTCTCTCTTCCTTCTTTTTCAGTGCCTTGCACTTGTTCGCGTAGTGCCCCATCTTGTAGCAGGTGTAGCACTTGATGTAGCTCTTGTTGCGGCGACCGTCGCGCGAGCCGCTCTCCTCGTCATTGCGTGACATCCCGCCGCGACCACCTCTGCCATGGCCTCTACCGCGTCCATGACCACCCCGACCGCAGTTGCTGCTATCTGCAGCAAGGTGGGATTTGCTCTTGTTGCTTGATGAGGAGTTGCCACCATCCTTCTTCTGTCACGCTTGCCACTCAGCCTGAGTGAACAGGAGCTGGTTGTCGCCGATGTTATTGCCACCGGATGCACGCGGGCGAGCATGTTTTCTTCAAACGCCTTAAGCTGCCCCACGGCTTCCTCGAACGGCATCTTATCGAGGTCGTAAAACTGCTCGATCCGGTTGATCACATTCAGGAATCGATCCGGCACGGTGTCGAACAGCTTTTTGACCAATGTAGCATCGTCAAGCGTCTCCCCTAGGTTTGCGTACCTGATAGACATGTTGTTGAGCCTTCCGACGTATTGGTCCAGGCTCTCTCCCTCCTGCATGCGCATGGCATTGAAGTCGCTCTTCAATGTTAGAAGTCGTGCGTTCTTGACGTGATTCGCACTAACGAACCTTGTCTTGAGACAATCCCAGACTTCCTTCGCAGTTTTTTTTCTTGCCACCTGCATCAAGAAATCCTCTGGGAGCGCTTGGAAGAGATGCGACCTCACCTTCTTGTCCTTCTTCTCATCGACGGCCGCATCGGTCGCTGGCTCGATTGCCTCCTAGACGCCTTGATCTTCTATCATCGCCTGCACGCGAATCACCCAACTCGTGTAGTTTTTCGTCAACAACTGCGGGTACAGGAACGGCCCACCGCCGCTCTCCCGTGCCACCTCGCCCTGAGGAACGATCGACATCTTCACAAGTTAGTGTTGCGTCCTACCAGCTCTGATACCAGATGTATGCTCCTGCACAGGATAACGAGCGTGACCAGCTCTTTCACGACCACGCTAGTGACCAGAATGTGCACGAGAGACTTCGTGCTTGAGCGACCAGTATGACGCGAGCACGTGAGCACCCGATCGCAAGTCGCGACTACGCGTGCGCCCGACCACGAGTTGCGACCTCATGATTCGGCGAGTACGACCACGCAATCCGCCACGGAGTACGTGCTCGAGCACACAACCACCAAATACGTGCTGCACTTCAACCAATCAAACAGAATGAACTCGCGTGTCTCGATGAGAAGCAACTAGAACGTCAAACAACAGAAACTCGACGACGGAAGCAAGACTGATGCTTTCCTCGGAGGAATTTTCTATTCGATTCAACTTTTCTCAACTTGTGACTTACCCAATTCAGGGATTACAACTCTATATTTATAGTGACCTGCTAACTCCGAATCCTAACACGAATCGTGCCATCCCACGACCCGACTCCGACTCGAACTCTAACTACTCCCGTGCATACCGCACGATCGAACCTTGCAAGTTACGACCAGGACTCTGGACTTCAATCGAGTCCCCGAGACCCACGACAAGGATTAAGTCTAACATGGCTCAGTCAAACTAGCTAGACCCAATGCAAGATCCATTCAGGGCTGCCCTTGCCCTGCCTACAGGTGAATAGATGCAGGCAGCTACCTTACCCTTAGGCCATCTCCAACTGAATCCTTTCACGGTTCATGTTCCCTTCGCGATGGATTCTCGTTCCCTTCAGCGCTACAACGATTTTCTTTCACAGTTTTCGTCATGAAAGAATTTCCACATTCATTCATTTCACCTTAGTATTCTCTCATTTTTCTCTTTACGAATCTCCTCGAAGGAAAGCTACTGGAGATATGGTGGAAATAAAGAAAATAGAAACGAAGAGGAAAATAAGAAAGAGAATAAAATAAAGAGAATATGGTTGGAGAATCAGAAAGGGCATGCAAGTGCTCAGTGGCGTTGCCACATGCTGCAATCAACATATGCATATATATGAATCAATGCATGCAGGAAGAAGCTGGCCAGCTACTTATATGTGGCCTAATGCAGTACATTTTGGTACTGGCCCTGGCTAGCTGCTTGCACAAAAAACTTAAAGCCTAGCTATAGTTTGAATGTTTGATGACCAAGAAGAAATAAAAAGCATAAGAAAGAATTCATATAAAACTAGCCAGAAGCAAGTTACAAGGAGTAGTGGAGGGTGCATGCAGAGATGAGAGGCCTAGAGGTACAAAGGCAGGCAGGCAGGCATGTGTGTGATACGACTATTTGCTTCAGGGCTTCAGTGTAGTGCAGTGTGTGGATTGGCTGTGGAGTTTGAATATTATGGAAGATTCTGTTCCACATATGACAAGGTTGCTTTAATGATATGTTTGTGTGGTAGACATACTGTGACTACATCGCATGACCTATCCTCATGCCCACATGTGGCCCAGTACTGCATCTGTGGCCAGGTCTAGATCTATCTTTGACTGGGAAAATATGCGTAAAATAAGGGGCAGAAAAGAACACTGCTAGTGAGAGAGATCATCACATTTCATATGTTCTTATATCTGTGATGTGGTGAGATCGAGGGACAAGCTAGAGATAGATGATCAACAAGAAAGCAAAGAATGTCATGTTCTTCTCTAGCACTAGATCAGGCCCACATTATCTGATGACTCGCCATGCCTAGATGCCGTTAAAAACCAGTTTTCTAGACACATATCGTGCTTCACAACGTCTCTCTCATCTCGAGATTCCTCTGAAATATCACCCGCTCTTTATAATATCATTGCATGAGAAAGATACTGCAGTGCTTATATGTACGTATGCGCATGCAGTCTGCAGTGATACTGTTGTCTGTATGTTACAGAATATATGTGTATTCGTGCAATGAACTAACGCCAGCTAGTTAGGGAAATAATTAAAGCGATTAGAATAAGAGAGAGAAATATATGTATATACTCACTGATGACGGCAGAACTTTTGTAAAGTAGGAGCGGCCTCTCCTTCTTCGTAAACAATACAGAGGAAGAATGAAAGGAAAATCCTGTCGAAGCAATCATATTTGTTTTGGTAGATATGCTCTTCAAGTACTTGAACCTGCTTGGATCACAGCGAGACAGATAGAAGCATGACAAAGAGCAATGACACAATATGCACGTCGTGGTGGAAAACTATGAGTACGTATATTTCCCGACAAACCGGTTAAAATAAAATCCACAGAAACACGTACTTTTCCATGTCAAAAAATTGAAATGAGCTCCAAGGTGCGCCCGGGGTACTGAGTCGTCCCCTCCACCCCCGTGGATCTGTCCCTGGATGAAGCTGTTTGTCTAGGATGGAGCTCGGTGAAGCAACCATATCTTCGGCTCAGCATGGTTCCAGTAGCCAAATGTGGTACCTCAATGGGTCCCCAACAATTCGGAGTCCCTATTTAAATTTCTGTTGCTATGTTCCGCTCACTGGTCCGAGTCCGTTCGAGCAGTTAGCGTTTTCTGCAATTGTAGCTATGCTGCTACCAGCATGTAATCAGGGGAATTTCTCCCTGAGCCTTGTACTGTTCATGGTTTAAGTTAATATATGTTTGGTTTCTAAAAAAAAGATCAGACATATAGGGCAAGGGCGCAAGGCATAGAGCTCATGCATGTGAAGAGGAGATGCCAAAATGTGTGTGTGAAAGCCTCTCCCAGCTCCCTAGACTGCATAGAAAACTGCTGCAACCTTGGACTTTAGCATGATTGCCACTCACATACCTGCAATACAATGTGGAGGATTAGACAAGTAGGTGCACTTGATTAAAGAGACAGGTCTGGATGTTTATGATGTTCCTACTACCTATCTAGCATCTTTGCATCAGAGTTTGAAGGCTAGTCTGATATGCACATCTCAGGCATACAGTGGCTATACGTTTTTCTAGGTTATTTAAATGGCATATGCTTGTATGCTAATGTTTGTCCCTCGGTATGCACCAGTACTATACTACAGTAGTACACTGGAGAGTAGACTACTGGAACTCTAGAACTAGAGCTTGGATGGAAAGACCAACAAATCTTTTTGCTGTGGCTGCATTGCATGAAAGGTCGATTCTTCTTTCACCACCTCTATGCACAAGAGAGCTTTTTTGTGTGTAGGAAAACGGAAAAGGAGAAAAAGATACTCCAAAGATGGGGATGTTGCTAGACAAAGGAGGCTTTTCAGAGAACGTTTCCTTCTCTTTTCCCAGAGAAAGAGAGGGAAAGAAGGGCTAGAGGAAGAGAAAGAGATAGGCAGGAGGGGTCAGAAGTCAGAGCATTAGGGAAAACTGATTAAAGTCTGTGCACATATAAAGGAGCTATAAAGATGTGAATTCACCGCTGCTCCACGGCCTCATGGCTTTCCAAACACTTACACATGCGCACGTCTCTCTCTCTCTCTCATGTTCTTCGATGTGTGGTGATTCCGTTCTTGGATGTTAGACATTGAGAAATGAGAAGTGTACCTTGTGAGCACTAGAGTAAGATGATTGTACCTTGATAAACTAGGGCCTTGATCTTATATATGCAGAGAAGAGAACCTTCTGGTCGGAAAACTTATACTTCCTCAGCCAGCCTGATCTCGGCGATGAACATCAATCCTTCACCATGTACATAAATATAGCCTGAAGTTATTCAAACATCATAGTACTAGCATCACACTTCCATACATAACTTACATCGATAAATTATTTGATATTTGATGTACAAATTTCATATGTAACTTGTAATAATAACACATTATACCATGCACACAAAACTAGTCCAGTGCATTATTCACACATCTTTATATCGAAGTACGTCTCTAAGTGCTTTTCGTGAAAATGCAGCATGAAATATTTCGCTTAATTCATGCCTACGCTCCTTCAAGAAAACTATATAGATACCGAAGCAAACTATAACTAAGCAAATGACATATATATAGTCTATATAGATATCTTGTAGGTATAGGTCATTAATTACTGAAGCAGCGTGCATGAGATCATTTCTCTCCTCCGTGCAGGTCATGTTGTCATCCACCGTTCAAACGGCTTTGAAGCTGCATGCAGCTGCAGCCTAGCTGCAGGGCATGCAGTGCACGGTCGAGGTGGCTAGCAGAACAATCAAGCAGCTCATCTGCCCCGTGCATGCATGCGACAGGGGGCCTGAGTAACTGTGCTGCGTATGGGTGTTGCGAGGGAAACATGCGTCCAAGCTCGTGCACTGCCACACGTGAGTGCACTCCCAGGGCTCACGTCCGTGAAGCTTCCAAAACTCCTCACTCAGCTCCCTCTCTCCTCCCTCCCTCTCCTCTCTCGTTTAAACTTGAGCTTGCTGAACCTAGATCGCTTGGTCTGTGGGGCGCAGCTCAGCTCAGCTCACTGCAGTGCAGTAGGGCAGTGTATCTCTCTCTCTCTCTCTCTCTCTGCTATTATCTCTTTCTCAGAGAGTCACAACAGCATGGCCAAGCAAGGGCTCTTCCTGCCTGTCTGGTCTTCTGTAACTCTGTTGCTCCACATGGTGTCACATGCACCAGTGCCTCCCCTTCTCTTCGCTTCTCTCTTCCTGCTCATACATGACAACAGTTTCATATGTTGTTTGCTTGTGTGCATCCATTGCAAAAAAAGAGAGTAAAAATAAAGTTTCTTTTTACAATAGATCCAGAAAATATGCAGATGGATCTGTCATGCCTTTTCTTACAGAATCTAATCATGCTTGGCTTTGGCACTGGCTATTCTCCTTTTACCCTAGAGGAATCACAGTGTTCTGGTCAAAAAAGTTGGAAACAAGAATAAACTATATAGTAGTGGTAATTTTAGTAGCAAGGGTATCAAAGCAGTGCTGGTAGCTCCTATGCAAGCTCAGCTTTAAGGACACCTACAGGCTAGCAGTCCACTACCAGTTAAAGAAACATGGACTCACTCAACTCCCTTGCTTCAACAAATTAATCGTGGATTTCATTAGTTTCTCAAGAGAATATCATGACAGAGAAAGAAGTTCATGCATGTTTCAGCTTCTGCAAAATGGCAAATGATACACTGATCACTGGTATATGCCATTTGAAATTACAACCATGCCTTAGCTTGCATCAATTTACTGAGGTAGCTAGAGAAGAAACATTTTGAATGTATCCTACTAATAAGTTCCTGAGTTATGTATCACAAATGGAAAGCAAATAAAGATGCTGCAGTCAGTATGGTCTGTGGTACACGGCGGTGGTTCCATCACATAATGAGCCTTGAACTGCTCTGAGACGTTTCAGGCTTTCCTGCTTATGCAAGCTGTACTACGTACATAAATTGAAGACGAACCACAACCTTCACCGCCAAATTTTGCTGCTGACCCCCTTGATGCCAAAGAAATTTACTGAACTGGACACCTGCCTGATCAATCAGCTCGTTGTATGTCCTCACAATGTCAATGTGTCTATCTCCTTGAAGCATGGATGCATTCCCAGATTATCTTTGCATGCATGTGTGTGCAATGCAGATATGGATACAGTTGCCTAATTTATTTTGTGAGGTGTTAAGGTTATCCCAAGTTATGTGTGTGCTGAGTCCACTGTGTGAAAAAATCTCTAGTGACGGGTGATAATTGTTATTAGTGACAGGTTCCGTATCTCTCATCTCAAACACGTCACTAATGAAAGGTCATTAGTGATAGATCGTAATTATAACTAAGTTACTGATGAGTTTACCATTAATGACGGATCGTAATCTTGACTCATCACTAATTACTGATGAATCTTTTTCATATTTTTTGGATATGAAAAAATTAAAAAATATATTTTTTTCATCCGAGCCATTCCAACACAGGCATATACCCCACAAGCCACGCTATTTTTCACACTGTCTTCCATCCGCGTTCCATGGGAATCGAAACGGCACCTCCCCTCACGCGCGTAGCACGTTACCACCTCTCCAATTATGTGGTTGTGATAGAAATCGGATATTTTATCATTTTAACTTTTTTATCGAAGGTCATTAGTGATGGGTCAGAACTTGATCTGTCACTAATGACTAAACATAGTGATATGTTGTAATCTTAACTTGTCACTAATGACTGATTTTACCAAATTTCGTCAAGGGTTATAATTTTACATATAATTTTTTTTCATCCAAATTTATATTAATATTTTGTGAATTTTTTAATATCTCATGCAAATGATTATAATTTGATAGGTGATCCGGAATATCTTCGGTAAAACGGGCATAACTTTTACATACGGACTCTGATTTTGACATTTTTGTACTCTACGGACATCTGAAAAATAAAGTTACATCTGTTTCTCTTCGATTTTGTCTAATTCGAAAAAAATCGAGGCCAAATTCAGTTTAGAATATTGAGTTATAGCCCCCCTAAAGTTTCTACATCATTTTTGGAATATGGGTTTGTGTCCATAGCCATCACTCCTTACATCAAACTTGAGATTCTAGTGCTGCTGAGGTGAGAAAAAATAAGAGAAAAATAAAAATATATGTGTGAATAGCCTATTACAATCCATCTATTCTAAAATGAAAAGCTCTATAAATCCATCAATTAAAAAGAATAATAATGAATAACTAGGATAAAAATAAATAATCAGCTCCAATCCAATTAATCAAAATTAATAACAATGAGTATCTTAAGTGTTTGACAAATGCTAGGGGTTACGAGTACAACAAAGTTTACAACTCTACATTTTTCTTTTCTTTTTTCTCACAACCTTGTTTCATTTTCCATTTAGTAATACTGAGATGAGAAAAAAATAAAAGAAAAATACCGTCATTAGTGACAGGTCACAGTTTGACCTGTCACTGATGAGTTGGTCATTAGTGACGGGTCATAACTTGATATGTCATTAATGACTGGCCTAGGACGACCTGTCACTGATGAGTTTGTCATTAATGATGTGCCTATATCGAATCATGATTAAATGGTACTTAGTGACGGGTCCCACTACAACCCGTCAAATCACGACCAATACTAAAATCCCTCACCATTTCTAGAATAAACAATAGAAAATAATCTTGATAGTAATTCATGAAAAAGCGCGTAAATGGCACCCAAAAGGTTGTAGCGAATCTCGTTACTAATGAGTCTTTAGTGATAAATACCAACGATCTACCATTAATTTTGTGTCTCCTTTATCCATTTTTTACATAGCGTTCTGTGTCAACTAAAATGTATGGCAAGGATAACGCCGGCCAATGGATGCTAGATCATACCGCTCAACTCAGCTAGCACATGTGGATATATGTAATTGAAAGTAGACACCGAATAGAATTATACAAACAGGGGCGGATCCAGGGCCCGTGCTGGGGGGGCTGCAGCACGGGCCCAGCCCAGGAAGCCCAGAGGAAGTAGAGGAAAATTCAGAAAAAAAATGCATCATTTTAGCCCACAAGCTCAGGAAGCCCAGAGAAAGAAATGAAAAATCCAGAAAAAATACATCATTTTAACCCATAAACTATGAATTTGGTCCAATAACAAGAGGCCCAGCACCCCCCTTGGTATTGGGCTGGATCCGCCCCTGTATACAAACTATATAGAACTAGAGTGACAGGACAAATACAAATGAACTAAGTATGGTGCATAATAAGGACGTATCAGTTCACAAAAATAATGACACAAATAGAAGTTTTTTCTGTGATCGGCGGAATAGAAGTTTTTCTCTGCTCCTAAATCTCAAAGTGTTGTGCTAGTAATGATGCGTTGCTGATCGATTTCTTCATCTTAATTGTTGCCTCAATATCTGATCATTTTTTTTAGAGAACATTCCTTATATGCCACTAAATTACAGTCAAATACTGAAATCCCTCACCATTTTCAGAATAAACAATAGAAAATAATCCTAATAGTAATTTATGGAAAGGCATGTAAATGGCACCCAAGGGCAATATAGGAAAAGCCAACATTTAGCAGCAGCAACACAAACACGAGATACTTCTGTGGAGCAACAGGTAAGAGCCTCAGGCCAGTAGGAACTAGCTAGGAAGTGCATATGCAGGGAATTAACCGAGTGATGGAGGAATGTTGCAAGCAATGATTGTCCCAGCAAGCTCCCTTGATACACATGTCTCGCTAGATTCTGATGCAAAGATTTCAGATCTCCACAGATAAAGGTAGCAGAGCCAGGAGTGAGATCAGAGAGGGCAGGAAAAAAAGGGAAGAAAAGCTAATGGGAATCATTATAAGTTGCCGGCTTTCAGAACCCCGTGGACCCAGTTTGGATCAAGGAGAATCGATCATGCATGTCAAAGCCCTCTAAAGATGAGGAGATTTCTAAAAGCCTGTAAAAACTCCACACTGTAACCTATCTACCAAAAGAATGTTGTCTTCGACATGGTAGAGAAAGATGGGGACTGTCTTTATAGGTAAAAGGGATCAGTGTCTCTGTATTGCCACACACTTCATTTTGCAGTTACCATTAGGAATCCTAAGTAGAAGGATCCAGTTCACAGTTACTTTCAGACACAGTAAAAAAGCAACAGCAGAGAACATAACAATCTGAAAACACACAGCATTTAGCAAACAAACATTTCACATTTGATTTCACTCATTTGTGCTCTTCGGTCTCCTTGTATATAAGGGTCTGTTTGTAGAGCTTACAGACTGAAATCAGTGAGAACTCTATTAAACGCAGTTTGCAGTTTTTAGTTTTCAGAATGGCTTTATACGAGTGATTCTCTAAAATGAAGTAGATACTAAAAGCTAAAAAACCCAACTTCCTCTTATTCATTTTCCTCACAGAATCATTTCCTCCATAAAATTTATCCTAAAGAATCATTTTCACTAGAGAATCACTTTCTACAGAAAATTTGAATTAAATGGAGCTCTAACAAATAAGCCCCTTAGACTCAGATCAGATATCAGGCAACTTCTGACATGTATGTCCCATTAGTCGTATTCTATAGTCTACATGTATGACTCAGATTTGTAGGGGACAGGGATGTACATGCACGCTGCCTTCTACGGAGCAGCGTGCATTGCAGGCAGATGAAACCTGCGGTAAATCCAAGCAGAACCGGTAGATTCCTCCAGCGTTTGGTCTGAAGCGGCAGGTAGCAGAGAGAGGCCGTCCATCAGGCTCTGAAGCCTGAACGTGAGGTGAAGGCAGTAAACAACAACGCAAACTGCACAGGTAGCCCGGCTGGCGGAGGCGATCGGCAGCAGGAACCATCCCGTCGTCGTCCATCGGCCGACACGCACCTGCCACCGGTCATGTGCGCCGCAGCCGCTGCTGACAAGAGCTGGAGGAGAGGTAGCCCCCAAGCGCGTCTCCATGCCAAGTGAAGGTTTTCAACGCAGCAAATGAATTGTAGTTGTAGTTGTCTCCGTTGCCGGAGCAGCTGAAGATGGCAATGCAGAATCAGCTCAGCTCAAAGTCAAGTCAGGCAGCGCAAAGTGTGGTTACCTTTTGATTCTTGGATGCTCCTCTTCAAGCTCCCAATCAGCACTCATCTTGAATCTGATCTGGTGTCTCAAATCTGCTAGGTGACGAGCAAAACAGTCAGACAGTAAGATAATAGTTTATTTCGGTCTTGCAGATTACAAGGCAGACAGATGCAGATACAAGTCCAAACAGTGAAACAGCTCAGGCAAAGATCCATCCAGTTTCTATTCATCTGATGTATGTGCTACTGTTGATTGAACTAGCATTTGCTGCTCCACTTCGAAGGCAATATCATTGCAAGTCATATGGATCCAGCCTGCGTGAACTGCTCGGTTGTCAGTGCACGTGATTGGACTGTCACACTGATCATCTGTCATCCTTGGAATGCGAGGCTACCATAAACTCCCAGTGATGCGATTTCTCCGAGCAAGTGGAAACAGCAAGAACTGCAAAGTCGTGCAAGAATGATTCAAAGAGGATGAGCCAAGATCAAATGATTACAGAATTTTTTTAGGAAGATAAGCACACCACTCTTAGGAATTCATAGGTGAACATTGTTACAAGACCCAATGGTTCTCACAAAGATCATAGAAAAGGAATATCTAGAACTTTAGGCACTTCTTACTACAGGAAAAAAATATCCGTAGTAGCATTTAGGGAAGCAACTGCTACATTTGTTTCTTGGAGGACACCTGGCAAATGCAGCTCTGATTATGATATGTGAACTAAACTATATCACCATAGTCAACATCCACATCGCCTTCTCCAGTTATTCAAACTCAGCGCTTGTCGCCCCGTCTTTTGCTCTTCCTTCGGCTTCCCTTGTCATCAAAATCACTGTCTGATGCAGATTCAGACTCAGACTCAGACGATTCTGATGATGTGCTATCCCTCCTGTGCCTTCTCTTCTTCTGTTTCCTTCTGTGTTGCCGCTTCTTTTCCTCGGAGTCCGAGGAACTGTATCTTGAGCTGCTTCCGGAAGAATACTTGGAGCCCGTCACTGATGATTCAGTGTCGGAGTCAAACACCGAAGCATCACTACTGTTTCTATCTGAATCACTTGACGAACGGTGTTTTCTATTGTTCTTTACCTTTTTTGTTTCCGACCTTTTCTTCTTCAACTTTTCTTTCATCAAGTTCCTCTCCTCCTCCCTTTCCTTTGCAAGATCAGGATTCTCAAATTGATAAGAAACCGACACATTTTTCTTCAGCTTGGGATTCTTAAGCTGCTGCGTTCTTGAGGGCCACGACATGTACACCCGCTCATTTTTGCACTCGTATGTCCAATGCCCATGCTGGAAACACTTCTGACATTGGGTATATGCACCAACAGAAGAAGTTTCTGAAACTTTTGGTTTCACGGTACCGAGTTTTGCAGCCTTCTCTGTACTCATCAGATACATCTGCCTCTTAGCTTCCTTCCTCTCCTGCCAGCGGCTTGGACCTTCTTCCTTCTGCCCATAGGCATTGACATTGCGGGCAGCAGCGGTAGCAGCACGTTCAGCTTGAGCCCTGCTCAGTCCCTTGGCAGCTGATAACGTGGCTGCCTTTATTCGGTCAGCAGCAGCCAACTTATCATCATTTCCAGGCATCTTGATTCATCCGGAGAGAACCAAATTATCTAAAATCAGCAACCTCACTATCCTGCAATTGAAGTGGTGAGGTCATTTCATACCTTCAGCGGAAAAAAAAAAGAGGAACAGCCTCAGGCTAGCCAAAATTCACAAATTCACGAACAAAAATTCAGACCCAGTTTTTTGTTCCTCTTACTGCAAGGATAACATAAGGCACAAACCTGGTCATGGCATCGGCACACACAATGTCACAGTGTGCTTGGTTGTTTAGGTTTATTCCATTTGGTACATTTTATTCCAGTTTTTGCACACTGGCCAAATAACTTACAGATTAAAAAGACAGATAGAACCTAATAAGCCAAATTATACCATATCTCTGGTTTTACTGTAGTACCAACGGCAGCATGTAACTATGTGAGAGTTCAACAATCAACTGATCAAGCATCGATTTATTAAACATATCATAGCACATTCAAATCAACCATTGAATCCAGAAAAACTAACCAGGCGTCGTAACAAAATCGAATACATATCATAGCACATTCAAATCAACCATCAATCATCAAATCCAAATATGAAGAGAACTGAGCAGATAACAAATCACACTATGGTATTATAGCAGATAGCACAAACCAAACGTTGAATTCAAACAGCCACAATCAAGAGCACCGTAAACATTACTACAGAAGCACTGTTTCATTGATGATACTGATTCAGGGAATAAATGTTGACGACACCGATTTATTGATGACAAATCCACATTCCAGCGTTCCCTAGTGATAGATCTGATGAAAAATTTACCATAACCTTGGACCGCGGCCACGTAGGGATAGGGAGGCCCTGAGCTCGGCGGCTCGGTGCTACAGGGAGAAGTGCCCAGTGACTCGAACTCGGAGCTGTCGGCGTTGTGGAGGAAGGGCCCGGCGCCTCGGTGCCTCGGCGGTGCGCCGCCGCCGCGTCGAGATGGGAGGAGGCGCGCGCGCACGCGCGTGCGGCCAGGGAGACAGCGAGCTCGGTTCCGCCCTGGACCGGAGGCTAGACGCAAGGGACACTGACAGACGCCCGCCTAATATGCGACCCTAGGGTTTCCATCAACTAGCCGAATCCCAGAGACACTGACAGGCTACACTGACCGAGATCTACGCACGCAGAAGACGGAAATCGAATAAGCTAGCGAAGCAGCCGGACAAGGGGAGCAAGATAGCTTACCAGTCGGATCGGGCGGGGCGGAGGTTGCCGTGGAGGAGGGGTCTAGGGTTTGGCGGTGTGGAGGCCCGGAGGGAGGGGACGAACGAGGCCGCCGGTCCCGGTTTGTTTGAGGTCGGGGACGGGGATTTTTTTATTTTTTTAATTAAATAAAATTACAAATATATGTGTCTATTTTTAAAAGTTGTAGTTTAAAAATAACAAATTGCATTACAATGCTCTTAAAATTCAAAACACTATCAAAATAATCATGAAATTTTTTTATGTGTAAAGTATGCTATTATTTCTCTCAAAAGAATTTCAAACAAAATACTGATTTGTACATTGAAAAAAAAAAGATAAATTTCAGTACAAGAAATTGTTTGAGTTGAAATTTTTTAGATAGATAGATGATAGCATCCTCTCCACCATAAATTTTTTCATTACAGTCCTACAAAGATAAGATATAAACACAATTTCCATACAAATCTTTCATTTCGACGAATCCACAATGTACTTCAACGTAGATTCTTTACGCCTTGCGAAATGGAAATACTCTCCGAGTTTATGTCGCCACAATGCACTGGCTCTCAGCCAGTTATTACCAAGATTTGCTTTGCCGGCCCAGGTTTGTAAAATTCCAGTTGACGTAAGAGGTGAAATCGCGGTTATTCACAATTATTCCAGAGTTCTGACAGCTGCAACAATGCTTTACTATTTTCCTACGCTCGCCCAATCTTCTCCACCAGGCGTCTCTCAATCTCCATCCTCTTCCTCATGAGCACCGTGTACTTACTGAGGAGCTCCCTGTCCTCCTCGTCTCCGGCTGGGACTGCAAGCTTCGAACCAAGGGAGGTCTTCTCCAGGTTGCCCTTGTACAAGCAAGAGATGGGAACGAAGCTTCCTTCCGCGTTGCACAGCCACCCGTGGGCGGCTCTCAGAGCCGCCCCAAGCGAAGCTGAATCTGGTCAGAATCAATAAACAGACAGCATCAGTTTTGGATTGCGTTATGAGTTTGTGTAACAGGAGGGCAACCAAGTTTATGCAAGGAGGATAGTCTCTAGGTACCAGGTCTTTGAACTGTTAAGACAGGACAACCAAAAATTTGAGCAATGGACTTGAGGATGCTTTCGTTGGAGGATGCCCCACCGGTTGCTATGATCCGATTGGGAGGGTTAGGCATGCCAAATCTCTCAGCATGACCTCGCATCGACAACATTTGACCTTCAATAATGGCACGGACCTACACACAAGGGAGATGAACGCACGGTCACTTGTTTACAACAATAGCAGATAAACAGATGTATGGGATTATCGCTATCATTTTCAAACCTCGGATGGTGGATCAAATTCATCCACTTCACGCTCCATAAGATTGTCCGACGAGACATCATTGAAGTTTTCGACAATGTATCGATGGAAGCCCACTGCATGAACAACCTGATTTGTTTCAGGGTTTGAATTTTTACAATACAAAGGGAAAAGGTGTTGCAAATACTAATACATTGTTACCTGGAAGTGGTGGCAGGATTTCATGGTCTTTGTAGTAGAATCCTAACTTTCCACCTACATACAAGAAAGCTACTAATTTTAAATTCCGCATAGGAAAGCTGCTAGACAAATCGTAAAATCATAGCATGTCAAAAGAAATTAGCAGGCCTGAACAAATATAAGTTACAATTATAGTGCAAGACATTCAAATTTTTAATGTATTCCCATAAAAACTGTAAATTAAATGAGAGCTCTAAAATAAACTTGATGAAAGAGCAGCTCATCGAGCAAAATGACCAAAACAACTTCGGTAAGATCTTACCATTTAGAGGGGGTGTTTTCTCTAGGTAGTTGTTGAAAACATCCCATGACTTCTCTGCACATCGATTCCTCACATCTGAAACCGCATTGAAATTATTCTCAGCAAAGTAATAACATGGCATACTTGGTAATGCAATAAAAAGGAAAAGTACATACCTTCTCGGGTCAAGGAGCCATTTTTGTAGCATAGCATCACCATGTAACCATTAGGTTCAACAGGGTTGGGGAAAACATGCCCTTCCAAACTTGGTTTAGCTTCTGCTGTTATCCCAAATACCTAAAAGACAATTAGAGAATGAATTACATAGTAGCTTGACGTAAACATGCTAAGTAGCCAATACAACTTTGAGCACGTCTTCTCAACTTACTGTATCGCTAGTACCAAGGCTAATGGCAAGATCGCCAGGAGTATTCAGAGTTAAACCTACAACAGATATGAAGGTCCCATGAATGTCGACACAAAAAATAAAAGAAACCCTTTCATGTCCATTTTCCACAGCTACAAAAAAGTCACAGATATCAGCTGCTCATGTAAGAAGCACTAGCCAAACACACCTGCAAGGCTATTAGGATTGTCTCCAGACCACTGAATGACCAAACAGTTCTTATCAAACAGAAACCTGAAAATACATAATGCATTTTAAGCAACTAAAAAATGGTAGTGCAAAGAATCTTCATGGCATCAATTTTTAGGTTCTATTTTCTATAAATTTTATTCAGCTAGATTGCCCATGCACTTTCCATAATGTTCAGAGAACTTCATTTAAATCCAATGATCACAATTAAAAAATGCTGGACAGAAAATTTTCTATAATGTTCAGAGTTCAGAGAACTTCATCCAAATCCAAAAATTACATCAAAGCAAATGGTGGACATAATTTTTGAAATATTCAGAGAAGATCATCTAGATCCAGTAATTACAGTGAAAAAATTTAAAAGGAAATTTCTGGATTAATAGTTTAACAATTGGAGCTTATATGCCAATTAGCATTTAGAGGCATAGAAAGAACATGGTCAAAGCAATAAAGAGTACCCTGAATCTTATATTGTGCTTGGCTATCCTATAACTAGCCTCAGTGCACATGCAAAATGATATTTTCTACTTGCAAGATAAAAGGTATATGGTGTTGGAAAAAGATAAGTACATGGTAAAGGTGATATTGAATCTGTGATTGCAAACTATGTACTCCCTCTGATCCCAAATATAAGTCATTAGGACCTCAACACGGTCTCCAATATGCCACTCTGACTAACAATATCTATGAAAATAAATTATTTCAAATAGAAAGAGTTATATATTATGATAATATTTTCATGATGAATCTAGTAACATCAACCATATGTTGTGAATCTTTATGATATTTTTCTATCGATGACCAAAGCTAAAAAGGTTTGACTTTGGACAAATCTAAATGGACTTATATTTGGGATCGGAGGAAGTATACTACAGGTTGGCTGGAGAGTGTTCATTTGGCACTGGCACAACGTATAACCAAACAAAAGTCACCTTTCTACAAAATAAGGAGCAATTTGTCCAGCAACTGAATACGCTGGTGCTAGATTTCCAAGCTTCGCTTCAAGTCCAGGTGCAGTTGCCTAGAGGAGAAAGGTGCAATTTCGATACTTCAGTCTATGAGATATCTTAACTGAAAACCCACAATTTTGATGTTTTAGACTTAAGTCATTCAAGAAATCTAGAATGTAGTATTAAATGAGCTAGTAAATACAAACCTCTAAAACAGTCTTTGACCAGGTCCTCTGGTTTACATCCATCAAGTTCATCCCAGCACCATCAGTTTCGTCAATACCTGCATAGCTTCCAACAAGGATTGATGCCATGAACGAGCTCACCAAAGAAATTCTCTCGGTATCTTCATAAATAGCAGGCTTTGTTTGATATATCTTTCGTATCTGGGGACCAGTGAATCTCTCGTAGGCACGAGATCCTGTCAGTTTTGCTAACTCCAACGCACCTCCAACTGCATTCTCTATTTCTCTGCATTGCTTAGTTGTGCTACTGTCCATCCATATTGGTGAGTCCATCGTAGAAAAGGCGTCCTTCAGCTGCAGTAACAAGCTCTTACTAGGATTCAAAGAGGACAGCACGGCATGACTGCCCTTCTTCCAATAAACACTACCATGTTGCTGCCCGCTCCCTGAGACGGCCACAACCTTACTAAAGTTTATCTTTGGTTTTAGTTTCTTGAGCAGCAACTCCAAAGCTTCCACCCACATAATGGTTGGCGAAAATATGTGCCCATCATCTGTGGGATCTCTGTACACCCCACCTTCAGTCTTGTAGTGCGGCAATTCAGAATCAAAATTAACAAATTCAGAAGCTACTATTACTAATTCATTGTTGAGCACAGTAGCTTTCAGTGACCTGTAAAAGGAGATTGACGATATTAGATTCCAGTCCGGTGGGAACCCTGTGCATTTAGAACGATAAGAAAAGGAAAAGTAAAACCCTGGGAAGGAAGATACGAGGCCCAAAACAGGTGAGCAGGGATGATGCCCAAAAAAGACTCGCAAGAAGGATCACACATGTAGTGTATCTTGTCTATTTAGCCATAACTTGATGTATCTAGGCAGACTTAATAAATTAAACGAAACCGCCATATTGCATGAAACCCCATGTATAGCTTAATTCTCGATTCGTCACTCACCGCACATTGAATTATACTACATGGTTGATGTTGGAATCAGATCATAACTGCAGCAAACACGCAATTTCTTAAGCCCCTATCACCTCTGCCCTATTAAAAAATTCCACTTTTTTATGCAGATCTCTCCGCCATGAATGTTACAGACAAACCCCACTTCCTAATGGCTAATGGCATTATCTGTACACAACTAACTCATCCCGGTTCCCCTTCTTTCTGCATCCTCAACCAGAACGCCACCCACCAGTTCGCGATCTACAAACCGAATCCCACCTGCAGTTGCTGCGTCGAATCTGACAGGTCCGTCAAACTGGGGAAGGGAAAGGGAAGGGCGACGCTTACTGAGTGGAGCTGTCGAATCCGAGGAAGAGTGAGCCCTCCGGGAGGGAGCCTCGCCCCGCCATGGCTGCCGCCTCTCTCCCCTTTCCCCGCAGAATTCGCTCAAGTAGAAGGAGCAAGGGATGCAAAGGGAGAGGACAAACGAATCTGCTGCGGATCAACGGGGCGGGATTATATACTGATGATCTACTGATGAGGAGTGGATTGGCGAGGCGACCATCAAGTTTGTTGGCTTGGATAAGGATGTTATCGAGGATAGACTAGGATCACCAGTGATTGCGTGCGTTTGGTACGGGAGAGGAGACCGGGAGATGGCGGATAAATCCGTTGGGTTGTGTTCTCCTGGTTGGATCGTAATCATTGTAGGCTTGTTGGAAAATGGAACTATTAGCAATTGATCAAGCTAGGGTCACCCCTTTCTTTAACTTTTTAAATCTTATAAAAACATAATATAGGACAAATTTTCTTCTAGGATTTTTTTACCCAGTTCCTAAAAACAGAATCTTGGGGTGTTAAACTAGCATATTGACTAAGGGTGAGGGGATCCGAATACCGAACAATGAAATCGAAACTAAACCTATTTAATCGATTTTTTTTGTTTATTCAGTTAACCGATATTATTTCGGTTTCTAAAATTGATCTGATTAGTAAATCAATATTATTTCGGTTTTTAACACTAAAAGTAAGAAGTCCGATTTACACTCTCCAACTGTTATAGAAGTTCAATTTTCAACCCTAAAATATAAAATCAAACATCCTACAATCTCTAAGTGGCGAAATCAGACAAAATACCTCCACGCACCTAAACCACCCCAGTTTCAATACATGTCAACACGACGTGGAAATAATTTTTGCTGACATGGCTGCCACTATGTAAACTCAAAAGGGACCCACAAATCATCCTCATGTCTCGACCTCACTGGTGATGGATTTCAGCGGTGCCTTCGCTAGCAGCTAGCACCTACATCTTCATCTCGACTGCTCTATCATGTGGTGTGACATGCACAAGGTAGAAACAATCGAAGCTAGCTCATCGGCAATTAAATGGGCAACGACCATGGAAAACGGCTGGGATCAACAGACAGCTTCGCAGATGTTGTGGGCTTCCTCCTCACGAGCTCGGGCAATGGGGATGTGGTGGAGGGTGGGCTCCTATTTCTGCTCTCGATCTAGGGAGAGAAAGAATGAGGCAGAGAGAGCAGAGCAGAGAAAGGGAGAGACCGAGAGAGCCACTACCCAAAAATCCTAATTTTTGGTATTAAGCATGTATTAACATTAAGGCATCCTAAAACTAATGTTTAAGTATTTAAAAATATTTTGAAAGTGCAAGTCTTTAGTCTATGCACTTTTCTATCGTGTATGTTTTGAGTAAAGACTGTATTGAGGTGGTAAGGAAGACCAAAAAATTTTAGAAAGCAACGGGGAAGAAACCCTTCCTGGTGGTCCAACTGAGCTAGTGCTGATCTGACCGCCAGTGGCAAGCAGAGCTATTTTTGCCTCTGTTCTGAGGCTGTCTAACAGCTCGAGCTCACAGTCCGACTGCCAGTACCCAGAACTGCCACTTAAAGTCATTGTCCAAGTCTTATTCGCCCACCCGCTCCTCATTCGTTCTTCCCTACCAAGCAAGAGAGGAAAAGAGAGAGAGGAGGAGAGATCCACCACCACGAGCTCCACGGAAGCTGAAGGTCGAGGAGGAGGTCGTCCACGAGTCTCCCACATCATCCCCAAGCTCATTACTGAGCCTCCCCTTCACCGGGACAAGTCATGAGCTCTTCTTAAACCTCTAGGCCGGTCGGAGCACCCGGAACCGATCTCCACATCGAAGCTTTCCCAAAGTCGGTCAACCCACAAGGAAGCTTCTCCACACCAAGGTGAAGCTTCCTAAACCCTTTTTCTCCTTGTTTCCCCCGAGTTCTTCTGCTCTCCATAGCCATAGAACCGAGCTCCCTAGCCATGGATGTCGATCCATGGGGCTACAGCTTTTGGCCCCATGAATGTCACTCAAACTACCTAAAATAAGTTCTCCTCATCGCATAGAGTGTTTAGGTGACGACTTTGGCCAAAGTCATCATTGGAATCATCACCGTGAGCTCACTAAATGCTTCCGGGCGAGCCAAGTGGTCTGACCACATTTTCTAATGGTCTAACCACCATTCCAGGAGTCAGACCACCCTCTGGGCCAGTCCGATCGTCAGACCCCAAACTCCTCTGCACGTCGACGGTCTGACCATGTTTCCCCCTAGTCTGACCGCCACTCCCGAAGGTCTGATAGCCCATGTTGATGGTCTGACCGCGGTCAACGCAGACAAAACTGTTTCAGTGCAGTTCACTATTTGTTAAAACTTGTAAAATTCATAATAAATTCTTTGTAACTCCAAAAATTATGAAACTAATTTTGTTGGTTTCATAATAACCTACTCTACCTATTAAAAATATCCACAACCATAAAATAATTAATTAAAATTCTGAGATAAATTAATTAAATTAAGAACTCATTAATTCACCGTTAATTCTTTACGAGTCCAAAATTGGTGAAACCAATTTTGCTAGTTTTCTTTTGAATCGTTATAACTAAGAAAGTTGTTTTCAAGCATTATAAAGCATATTTTATAGCATTTCATCGTGCTTATCACAATGCATTATTTTCTTTAGCGATCATCGAACCAGAGAGTAGCGAGTTATCACGAGGAGGTTTGTCATTGATTCTGAATTGAAGAAAAGAATCAAGGCAAGCATCTAAGCATATTACACACTTTGTTCACCCCTTAGCGCAACGGTCCCCTGCTCTTGCTGCTTCCTCCGTCGTTCGTCCTGATGTTGCTCATACTCGCGGCGTTCGTAATCTTCCCTCCTTTACCGCATCTCTATGTCGACCCACTACTTTTGATGCTCATTTTTCTCCATATCTAATCATTCTATGAAGTTACAGATAGGTGGAGGAGACTGTACAAATGAAACAAGAGGGGAGAATAGTAAGACAGTTCATGAAATCATATGAAAAAGTGTTATATAAGTAATCTATATCGTTATACCGGTGGGTACTCGTACGATCCATGTCGAGGTAGGTCATACTGATAGTTAGCACACATAAAAAAGGGTAGGCTATAGGTGTAGGATATGTCCTAGAACTCGTGAAGCCTACAAGGGTCGTCACAGAAGCACATCGGCGGTTCAACCCCCTATGGGATGAAAATCCCTTAATATTTCTTGGGTGGGCTTGGTGGAGCTGAGGAAGATATTACAAGTGAGAGAGTTGTGGGAGAAATGATGTATCAATGGATTAGGGTGTGGTTATTTATGGTGGCTACGGGTTGGTCCATGGACTGAGTACATAGGCTTGACTACGGGCTGGAGCATAGGATTTTCTATAAAAGTTGAAAAAGTTGTGGCACTGATACTCTTTCGTGTGGTCACTTCATGTCTAAAGCATGATTCACAACGTGCATTAGTCAATAATGCAGTGCATTATATTGATGTGGTCACTTCATGTCTAAAGCATGATTCACAACGTGCATTAGTCAATAATGAAGTGCATTATATTGATGGAGGGGCATCGAATACTCTAGTAAGATCATTAGCGTGCGTTACTGAAAGTGCATCTAGCCCTTATATGTGGTTTTGGTAATTAATGATAATGCCTATAGACTAACAATATTGTTGAGTTTGTTAGTAAGTTATTTCATAGGTGATGTGGAGGAGACATATGCATCGAAATGAATGAGCTCTTAGTGATGCCCATAAGAAAAAAGAAAAGCGCATATAAGATTGACGATAATCGTGAATACTAAGTTACTTGTGGAGATCAGGTAATTAAAGATATGCTATTATTGTGACAGCCCAAATGGATTAAGCATGTCACAAGCATCATTAGCATCATGTTTAATTGTTTTGAGCAATTATTAACTTGCAATTTCAATTAAACATAAATTGTAAAAATTGATGTTAATTGGTGCATTGTTAAGTAACTCACAATATTGATAGATAACATAGGGTTGGAAACCATTTTATAAATTATTCCATATTAAATGAGGAATATTAGTGAATTTTTCCAAATTTTTGGGGATAATTTTGAAGGCATAAAAATTACCAAAAGTTAGAAAAGGTTGCATGTTTGAAGAATTTTAGTTTCAAATTGACTTAGGCATTATGGTTCAAACAAGTTAAAATGGGTTGCTCATGAATTATAGTTTCACACAAAATTTATTCCACAAATTTTAGACTACAGGAAGACCTCCAAATGAATTATAAAAGAGGTGGGATATTTTCTTCGGTCGGCTACTGTTCATCCACCGACCTCGCTCCTCTGTGCTCTCTGGTCTGACCCCGTTGTGGACTTTTGCAGCCATCGGCCGGCCACCCATGATGTCAGTGCAGTCTTTGTTGACCTAAGTTTGGCTACCATCCTTATCTCACCTCCCCTTGCTTTCTCTGCTCTCCTCTCTCTCGCTCGGCCGCCTAGCACAAAGCAGCAGAGCAGAGCGCACAGCAGCGCCGCCGCCCAAAATCCTCCACGCCAAGCTTGATTTCACCCCGGCCAAGCTCACCGGAGCACTAAAGGGTGGCGCTAGGACCCTCACCGAGCTCATCCACTGCTTTCCCCGGCTTTTCCCGCGCTAATCGACCTCGGCAGGTGCTTCTTCCTCGGCGCCGGTGCCCTTCCTCCCACCGTTCGTCGTCGATCCGCCGTGTTACCGCTTCTTCGGCCGAATCAATTCAGCAGTAAGTTTCCCTACGACCTATTGAATCCTTTGCACGTGTCCATTCTTGTTTGGCGCGTTGCCAGCGCACTTCTCTGCGTCAGCCGCCTGCCGCCACCACCTCGGCGCACGCTGCCGGGCGGGCCGCCGTTGGGCCCGTCAAAAACTAGCCACGCCATTGAATCCACATGCATGTGTAGATGTTGTTGGGGTGCTCGTCCGACTCGATTGCGTCGTCGTTTAGCCACCGGTGAGCCGAGCCGTGCCGCCGCCGCTCGCCGCCTTTCGGCCATCGTCATCGACGACGTGTACCCTAGTCGAGTTTACGCGCCTCCACTGATCGCACTGCTGTCCTCCCCGGCCACCGGTGTTGCGCTGTTCACCGCCAGCGAACCGCTCCAGCGCCACCTGCCATGGCTGGCCTGGGCGCGGGTCGATTTTGGCCCGTGGTCAAACTCGTCGGGCCCGCTGTCAGCCACAGTGGCTAGCCAGCCGGGTGTGCAAAAAGGATTCCGGGCTATTTTTAATTTTGATATTCCAGAAAATACGAAATTGAATTTTGGTTCAACACATAATTCGGCTGAAACTTGTAAAATACATAAAAAATTGTATATAGCTCCAAAAATCATGAAACCAATTTTGTTAGGTTTATATGATCATTATCTACATGTTAAAAATAGGAGTTATGAAATGTGTATTTAAATTGCATGGTTAATAAAATAGGTTTGAGCTTCATTAATCCATAATTAAATATTGGTAACTCCAAAATTGATGAAATCAATTTTGTAAATCTTATTAATTGATTCCCGGCTCACTAAAAATAATCACTCTCATGTTAGATATGATTAATATTCCTATTTAGGGTTAAGCTTTGTGTTAAACTTAATTAATCCAAAAAATGATTAGATGCTTAACATTAATCCAAATTAAGAAAATCTTGAGGCTTTAAAACTCATGTCATGATGCATTACATCTCCGCCTTGTTATGCACTGTGGAGCATCCGTCATTGCATGTCATTCGTGCTTATCATTGCACGCGTTCTTCATTAGTGAACGAAGAACCGGAGCGTGACGCGAGTGTGATCGAGGGTGACACCGAGGCACACCACTTCTGCGAGTTTTGTTCGAAAAGTATCGGGCAAACCCCAGAGCAGAAAGGCAAGCATCTAAGCATACTGCACCCTTTGTTCAATTTAAATGGAGTCTAAAATTGATAAATTAAGCTTTATGTATGTTTGCACTTGTTAAGTTCAGCGTCGGGCTGATATGGGTAGAACCTATGTTGATGTATTATTTCTACCTTGACTTATTGATGAATCCTTATCCTTGTAGCCTTGATGATATAGTTGTTGTCTAGCTCTAAGGTTTATTCACAATGCTTAGCAATGCTTAGGTTCTCGGTAGAAGTCGAGCGACGGTGCTGCCGTTGTTCGCGAGCCTAGGGCTTAATCATTGTTCACAGATATAAATATGAAGTTGAGATGTGAGATTGAGGTGAGATATGGGCGGTGTTAGGGGTATCTTCTGTCCAGGAGGAGTCCTCTGGGTAGTTCGGAAGAGGAGCCCGGATGCCATAGATCGCTTGCATCGTTTAAGGCCGTCCGTCGGCACAGTTGGCTCTAGCACTTACCATACTCACAACATCCTGATCTAATGGTAAGGTAAGTCGATTATCTTATACCGTGCCGACACTTGCCTTGCAGCTCTATGATGCATAAGAGAAAAAGAAAAGGAGAAGCAAGGTGGCGGGGAGCCGGAGGTGTCCGGGACACGCTTGCGGTAACCCTGGTGCCATAGGAGCATTGCAAGTGGGTGGTTCTGGGTATGAGAAAGGTTGACACGAGTACCCTCTTGTGTGTACTTTCACGAGTAGCACAAGCCGAATGGTCCTCGAGTCGTGTGGGTAAAGTTCTACCTCTGCAGGGTATAAAAACATTTCAAAATACCGCGCTCTCGGTCATGAGCATGCTATTATTTCATTTGTATTGGTCGTAGAGTTTATGAATGTGAGATAAGGTTATGGTATGATGGAATTGGTTGATGATTTGTTGAGGAGATACTATAGTTACTATACATACATATTCAAGTTGTGGTTTACAGGGTAGAAAGGTAGTTGTCTTTGAGTTAAATATAGATGCTCACGCATATGTGTCTAGATTACTTACCGCATATGTTTTACTTAACTTTGTAGCCTACTCTTACTAATAGCTCAATGCATAATCCTTAGATTCGAGCTACGTATATGTGCTCTATATGGATTAAGTCTTGCGAATACCTTCATACTCATGCATGCGTTTTCAGGTTATGCTGATGAGGGTGATGCGATGTTTAGCTACTTCGTAACCACCGATGCAGGCGTAGCTTTTGGGTGGAGCCTAAGGGCATATGGTTCCACTCTCCTTTTGTTGTTGTTAAGGTTTTAATCTTTCGATGTGTAGTTTTTTTAAAACTATTAAAAATGGTTGCATGCTTAATAACTTGTAATATATTTTTAATTACTCGCTTTTTCTTAAGCTTTATTATGATGTACATATTGGAAAAGCACGTGTTCTGATCTTGGGCATAAAACACGTGCCAGGGGTACAACTTTGAAATTGGCTCAGGCATTATAAAAATTATTTTTTTTTAATTTTATTATTCTAGCTATTATTTTTACTATTTTTAAATAAAATAATATTATTAAAAAAATTCACTACTACGTTGGCTACTTCAATCTAGGACCTTCTATGAAAGTTGGTAATGTTTAGGTTAAACGACTTTGGCAGTACAAGAACTCAGAAACTAATGCTCCGTCGACCACTCTTCGCTAGGCTACTTCAAACTTCGCTGCACTTAAATATAGTAATTACTCTCTTCATCTTAAATACATATTGTTTTAGAAGAGATTCAGTCAAAATTTTAATTCCTTGACTAATAATTATTTTTAAAATATTTAGTTTAAAAATTTTAAGATCATATAGGTAAATTTATCTTTAAAAATACTTTTATAATATCATAAATTTAATAAATTTAATAAATATATTTTTTTTAAAAACTATACATTAAAAATTATACCTTATCTAAAACGACGTGTATAACCAGAGACTATGTTTGCAGACTCCACACACAAAATTTTACCACAAGAGCCTCTGACTGTATTCCCTATTCCCTGTATTTTTAGTATTCATGAAAAAAAAACAGTGAAACTGTGAAAGGTCTCTTTTGCCCTAGTCAACTAGCATTTGACCAGACCGGACCGTGCACCTTGCTTACCTAACCTGGTGCAGCCGGACCCGATCACTCCCTGCGCCACCGCCACCCAAAGCCTTCTCCTGTGTCCTCTCGCTCCGGACCCGGCGGCGCTCGTCGTCTCCAGGCGGCGCGTGGAGTGACGGCCACATCGACGGCGGCGGCGCCACCAACAGCAGGAAGTCGCCGGCGGCGTACAGGTGAGCACTTGAGTCACATCTGATCTGGCCTACCCGCACCGAGCTAGACCTAAACCCCAACCCGATCCCATCCCCCAGTTGTGGCCGGCGGCGGCGTTCAAGGCACGCGGTACAGTAGCTGTGCATGACTACGTTGGTTCGGTTCGTCGGAAGAGAAGCTTCTTTGAGCAGGTGAAGCGTCTCTGGTCTCTCCCGCCGTCTTCGTTAACTAGAACCTATCTATAAACCCTGGGATGTCAGTGTGTTCAATCTTTGTTGAAGGAGTGGCAAAGCGGCGGCTCCGAGCGGTCTCGGTCTGTTTGCACAGCGTTGGAGAGCGTTTCAGGGTGCGAGAATGGAGAATGGGGGCGGCAAGAGTGGGCGTGGTGCTCTGGTGGTCTTGGAAGGGCTGGATCGGAGTGGGAAATCCTCGCAGTGTGCTCGACTGCTCTCCTTTTTGGAAGGCAAAGGTTGCCGTGCTGAAGGGTGTCGGTTCCCTGATAGAGGCACTAGTGTCGGGCAGATGATCTCCACATACCTCGCAAATGAGTCGCAGCTTGATGACAGAACGATTCATCTGCTCTTCAGCGCGAATCGCTGGGAGAAAAGGTTTGTTCGTTTCACATTGTTGCACAGCTGTATGTCTACCTGCTAGTGTGCTAGGTGGGAAATTTTTCTTGGGTAATACACTGTATACATTGATTCAAGATTATTATAACTGTGGAGCTATTGATCCGGTTTGTCATTGACAGATGTTTGATGGAAAGCAAGCTACTCAGTGGAACTACACTCATTGTTGACCGCTATTCTTATTCTGGAGTGGCATTTTCAGCAGCTAAGGGACTCGACATCGAGTGGTGCAAGGTGTGCTGGGTACCTTTTGGCTGTATAATGATTTGCTGTCTTTCGCATAAATAGCTGGAAGTTGAGAAGTAGTGGCAACTTTTCCTATTTCAGGCTCCAGAAGTTGGACTTATAGCTCCAGATCTTGTAATTTATCTTGATGTACAACCAGAGGTATCCTATATGCACTCATTCGGCCTATGGTGTTCCAAGATGACAGTTTTCTAGATTTTTCATTGTTTGTTATTCTTATGGCGTGCTTCATGCATTTGACTTGTTTCATACTCTACAGTTTACACGCTGTAGTGACGATGGCCACTGTTCGGCCTTAACCCGATCAAAATAACCCCATATATAGAACTCCGTGATGACAATGCATTTAAGGTGGTCCTCCATTGATTTCTGTTTTGAAATACTAAAAACAACCTGCTTCTATTGTACAGTATTATGCCTAAGACAGAAAATATGGGGGGAGAAATTTTTTTGCCTTCCCGCCAATAATGCTAAGTTGTTGTTTGATGTTATCTATCTACCTTTACTTCAATAGTTTACATGGATTATCCTCTTGCTCATTAATGGTAATTATGAATATTTTATTCCAGAAAGCGGCTGAAAGAGGAGGCTACGGGGGTGAGCGATATGAAAAGATAGAGTTCCAAAAGAGAGTTGCAGAGCATTACCATTCACTCTGTGATTCAACATGGAAGGTAACTCAGTTTCTGCAAGAATCAGTAATATAGGGTCCTTATATTTGCTTTGCCTCTTGTGTTAGTGACTGAAGGTCTTGCTATGTGTCAACTCAAGGAGCTGGAGTTGCAAGTGAAGCAATTTTAATACCTTTTTTGTTCAATTATCCATGATATTTGTGATCTATTTTGTGACTGCTTTTATTATGTGCGAAACAGAACTCCCTAACTGATAAGAAATAGTAACGTATATAAAATTTATTATTTCTTTTGACAGTGCCCCAGACCACAATACTTAGTGCTTTTGTTAACCAGTTCTTTAATGGATCTGGATAATTTACTTCACTCTTTTGTTTCTGAAGGTTGTCGACGGTTCCCTTCCCATGGAGACTGTTGAAGAACAGCTGAGAGAACTAGCTACGAGCTGCATTCGGGAGTGCCAAGGGAAGCCACTTACCAATCTGGCCTGGTAAAGTGCCACTATCGCACGAAGAAATGGAACATCACAGTCCGATACATCTGCAGATGAGAATCAGGCTTCTGGCAGCACATTCTGTAGCCCATTTCTGTATCCCGGCCTTGTGCAGCACATTTATGAATTGGTGTTTTCAGAGAGTTTATATGCTGGTGTTAAGCGTTCTGATACTTTTTAGTGTTCTTTATATATGCGTTGCGATGTTTAAAATGTGCACTTGAGACTACAGAATGAGCTGGACTGAACAAACATCCTGATAAGTCTAACTATCGCTCAAAATGAATAATACAGTGTCACTTCAATCAGATTTATGCACGGACTGTGAAACTTAAATAAGGAACATCAGGACAACCATCTTCTTATACTAACTTAACATACCATGAGCATTAGCGGAACAAAATAACGCATCAAGTCTACGATTCATTCAGAAGCCCAGGATACACCACCAAGTTTACGGTGTAGCCGTGTAGGTTTTAGTACTCATAGCACAAGTATAATTTGAAGCAGCTCTTAACACAGTTAATAGTAGAGACCCACATTTGCAGGATCTCAGTTACACGTAACTGTCTATCAGAGACTTCCTCATGTCGGCGACAATGGCGGTGGGTTGCCCTTCTCTCAGCTTGAAGACGCTTTCGATGACAGAGAGCTCGGTGGCTGTTGTGTCTGAGCCGCAAAACGCAGTCCAGTCATTCACTGTCATGCCTGCAGCAATGACTTCGCTGCCTCTGTTCACGGTTCCAGCAACGAGAGGGACTTGTAGGAGCGTGGACAGCTCATCGAGGTCTTCAATGGATGTATGAGGATGCACCTGTTTCACCGATGTATGCCACATTACTGATGGAACATTTGTGAGCAGAATAGAGCCAATGAAATTGCAAATGCAGTTATAATAATTAACTCCATACCAAGCCACCCCTGTTAGAGAATGCACAGTAACTCCCAACTAGGATATTTCCCGCAACAGTCTGCCGGAAAACCTCAACACCAAGCACATCTGCAATAAGCTCCTCAGTTGCCTGGAGAATTGATGAGGACAAAGTTCAGGATTCAGGTTGAGATAACCGAGAGAAAGCATAGGTTCAGGGAGTACCATCAGAAATACATAGGTGTACCTTGTCGAGATCAGGGTGGGTAAGCGCAACATGGTCATTGCAGGCTACACAATTGCCAAGGGCAGAAAGCCTTTCGTCAATACGCTGAACAACCACTTGATCAGGCAGGCAGTTCCTAAGATGCTGAAGCTCTAGAACAATTCCAAAGCACAGGAAAACATAAGTACAGAAAACTCGTGACGATTTGTGTATCCTATGGTATAAGGATATGAGAATATCTCAATATAGGCCAACAAAGCCACCAAGATAATAGATCCTATCCCCCACCTTCCTTTTATTTCTTAAATAGGTACAGTGAAACAAATCTAAAATTTGACATGATGAAAGTAGGAATCTAGTCATTAAAAAAATTGCAACTCAACAACAAAATCATGCAATGTTTTGCCAAACAGGAATGACTAATCTGCACTAGCGGTTAGGTACAACCTCCACAAGACCAGAAAGCCCCAGGAATAACATGACAACTTATTTCAACTGCAGGTATACACTATAAATCTGGGCCCCACGAAAAAGATGCTGCACCGGACACCATAATTGCCTAAAAGACCTGCCTCTCTAGATGTAATACCTCTCCAAGTGGTTTATATATTAGTTTCAGCAGTAACTACAATCCACATGTATTAAAATCATCTTACAAGTCAATGCTGGTAGAAAAAAAATCCTAGTACTGCATATGCAGTATCAAACAAATTGTTTATGAAAACAAAGGTGGCTAAAGAATATAACAAGAAAAGAACACGTGTATCTGAAAACAAAACCTGGACAAAAAACTTAAACATCATACAAAGTCATACTGAAAAGTGGTAAGTAAGCAATAGCATGGAGCTAGCAGAAGAAATGCACTCGTTTACAGCATAAAGCAAATACTTCAATGAAGTACCTTGGTCCGTAGTAGTGTGTGGCAAGAGAAGTCCATTCTTGTTTCCTAGGCCATCAAAGTGGGGGATAAGTTGAAGGCAGGTAAACAAGGCAAATGGACGGTAACTCAGGTTAGCGAAGCCAAGCTCAAATACCAACCAACACAGAGCCGACCGATTATTCTAGTGCCACCTATTGATGTCTTGACCACAGGAATGACATCTGCAAGCTCAGCCTCAAATGCACTGGAGAATATGTAAAAGAACAAGCTGTTAGAGTTAGATATTCCTCTACTCCCACCAAAAGTAGCCTTCAAAAGAAATATGTTCACTAACCTGTAGAAATTTTCGGACCCTCCGATTGCTACCAGACAGTAGGCATTTGTCAGCTTGGAGAAAACACCAACCTCGCAATTGTTCTCAAACTGAATACCTACATGACAGCAAGCAGATTAAAACACAAAACATAAACTTTAAGGAGCATCGAAGTCAAAATTCTCCCAACAATTCAGACTTAAATAGAACTCATATCGAAAATGATGTTGACCCATCCAATTAAATACCAATGAATACACAGCACAAGAACATTAGAGCATCGCCAACGCCATTCGCGAAGATGCCTAGCTTCCACGCACGGAGCCCGCACCGAGAAATATACTGAAAAATTGAAACTTACGGGTTGCCATGGTCGATTGGTCTTAGCCGCCGAAGCTCCTCGACTACTACTACAAGCACGTACCTGCAGATCAAACGCCGAGGCGATTCACCCTTAAAAAGCTGCTCGAAAAAAAAAAAGCCGAGGAACCCGGCAGGGAATAGCGATCTACAGGAAAGCGAACAAGCGAGCGACGAGACGAACCGGCGGAGGGGGCGGCGGTGGGCGTGAAGGTTTCGGGGGCGCAGCTCCGCGAGGGCAGCGAGGCTGAATGGAACAGGGAGGACCCGCAAAATGGCGTGGCGCCGCGGCGCATGAGCGCGCCGCCGCCCTCGCGGTCCGTACGGCGCGTCGGGCCGGCGTTGATGCTTGGGCCTGGGCTCAGCTCGACCGGGGCAACGGGTCGCTGTTGGATCAAACTTTAGCGGCCCGGATGCACCCCAACGGAGAGGCGAGGGGTGTTTTGCGAAAGGCACCCTCACACGGTTCCGGATTCCCGTTATAGTCCCCCGACATTTGGATTCCGATTAATAATCGCGGTCCGTAACACCGTTCGATCTTGTTTAAGCAGCCAAGATTCGCCCTGGTGGAGCACGTGGAGGGTAGTTTTTCGAAAGAAGCCACTTACAGAGTCAAAATTCTGTTGGAGCCCCGAGATTTGGAGCGAACGAGAGCGACCGCTGCGGAGGTGGCGATGAGAGGCTAGTCTGAACTCTGAAGGCTGCACTCCCCGTCTCGCGATTCCAAGTTCGAACTTGAAAATTCTGGAGGGACACGTAGACGTATTCGTCGGCGGAGATAAGTTACGTAACTGATGGATTGATTTTATAAATCAGAAGAGATTACACATATATTTAATTAGCTATGGCTAATAAGAATTATGATTAATGTGAATATTAGACTAACGTGAACACTAATGAGAATACATGACTAATGTGAAAACTAAGCCGGTGTGAACATAAGTTATGAACATGAGGTGTGAATACAATATCTATCTAACAGTATTACTTATCAAAATCATTTATTTATATTGGAATTCATGTTTGAAAAATAATTATAAAAATTATAAAATAGATTAAAAAAATAATAGATAGATAAGTATCATACGAAAAAGTAAACAATATATATACGCAAAGATATACGGAGCCAGTCCATATTTTCCCTTCTCTCTTCTGAGGAAAGAACTGAACTCTGGCCTTTACAAGTCCAACGTTGGCAACGTGCAAACAACTTTGCAGGCTGCACAAGACATCCACTCCGGTTGACGATTCCGCTGCCGCCATCGGATGGATGCAATGCAACGTTTCACGTTCGGATAAGACAGCGACACCAAAACAAAGGCAACTCCGCCGGAGAAACGGCTGCCGTTGGTCTGCAGCTTTTCTGTCCCGGTTTACTTCTCTGCTGCTGGGTTTCCAACGAGGATGTGGCACAGTGGCTCACAACTCCGCTGGAGTGCCTTCCAGGTGAAATCGATGATCCCAGTCTATGATGCTCCAGATCTCTAGAACAATCCATGTGCGTATGCATCTCATCAGGTCATGCAAAATATTTAGTAGTTGATTCTTGAAGCCTGGAACCCAATCCATCCATCATATACTATATCCTTGCTTCAGGTACTGCAAATTGGAAGTAAAAGCAGCAGCCTGCCTCCCTATTACTTACCTGCATCTGATTCAGGCTTAGCCGCATATATGAGTGATCTGATCCTGAAAGGATTAGTTTAATAGCGCATCCTAATATAGTGGACACTTGTTAATTTCATTGTGTGGGTATATTTTTTTTCAGAATGGGGTCTCCCCGAATTTCATTACCAGACAGTAACGAAATTACACATAGTTTTCACCGATAAAACAAAACATAGGCTGCAAGCTAAAAAAAATACACAGCTCCAAAAACTACCAACGCAACAAAACATTGTGTGGGTACATAGCTCTTGGCACCAACCATTTGCCTCTAATCTATTACCAAATGGTTTATAAAACTGGGAGGGTTGGCATTACAAACTAGTTGGAGCAAATGACGCAGCTTGAATGGTTGGCATTAGCAGGTACTACCAAAAGAATTATGGGCTCCTGCAGTGAATTTACACGAGGGTTCGATCACCTCATGACATGCACTAGTGGGGATTAAACATTCGTAAACATGATAAATTTTAAAGTTGAGATTTTACATGAGGGTTCAGTCACCTCATGGCACACACTAGTGGTTGTATGCACCGTATAGTTATACATAGACAGGGGATAAATTATTGTACGTTTGTCTTGATATAACGATAAAAAAACTCTACTTTTAAAAAAAAATACACTAGTGAGAATGCAACAGGGTAAAGGTTGATGAACTAATGGGAGAATATGATACCTACCATTGTTCACGCGATCCATTAGTAATTTTAAATGATTGAACTTTTATAAAAAATATCATTGATTAGTGGCTAACGAGTCGATAATCAGCACTTCACCGAAGAGCCAACTAAGCAAGGAATCTCCCATTTTGTGATCGTTAGAGCTACCTTTTATGACTTTTTTTTTCCTCATTTCAGAACAGAAATCTTATTACATAAGTGGTTATAGTACTACTAACTCGGTGGTCATCACTTGATGAGGACCAAACTATAAATGTCTACAGTGATAAGTGCCAAACTAAGCACAACTTTACGGGTCTTCTTGAGCTTTCCTTTTCCATTCTACCACCAAAAAGGACCATTATTTGGCTGAAAGTTAGTACCATGCCATCAGTTGTCGCGATCTTTGCACAGAAACTTTTCTTTTTTGCGAGGTGTAGTGTAACTGTAGTAGTAACTTGTTAGACAACATTTTGACCAGAATTCATTCACAAAGAAATTTTTATTCTCTTCAGCGCTCCAACAGCTTCTCTTTACGGTTCCTATTACGAATGGATTTTCAAGACCATTTCCTATAGAATGAGATTATCTTTTCTTTCACTTTACGAATCTCTTTGAAAGAAAACTGTTGAAGATGGAAGAAAATAAAAGGAATAAGAATAGAGAGGAGAATCAGAAATGGAATGAAATGAAGGAAATATGATTAGGTTTATCGTTTTGAATAAAGTAGGATATGAGCCTCTATATTACCACTCGGAATTAAGATTTTTTGCCAAATGCTTTATAATAAACTCTCTATCGCTTCCACCCTTAAGAAGAGGGGCAGGAAGGGGAGTCAGTACTGCTGCCTATGTGGTGAAATTGAGAATATCAATCATATCTTTTTTTGGGTGCGTGCTCGCACAATTTTCATGGAGTGCTCTGAGAGAAGCCTTTTGTTGGAATAGCTTTCCTACCTCGACAGCCGATTTATGGGTGAGCTAGCTTCCAAAGTTATTTAACGTCTCTCAAAATCTAGGGATTTTGAGATATCCTCCTACATGTTGATGATAAATTGAAGGTGGACGACGCTCACCTCTAGGAATGGCTGCGGGGCTTCACGTCTAATCCTAGCTCTGTTTGTGATATTAGCGAGCTGTGATAGTTGTTATTAGAATTTGATGTAATTAGACGATAACTTATGGCCTCGGTCTAGAAATGTTGGTGTATATGTACAGATCGCTAGTATCCTTAGCTCTTTTTTTTCTTGTTCTGGTGATTGTATTCCATACTTATATAGATATGAATTTGTTTATTGGCTTTCAATACAAACTGAGGTAATCTCTAATAAAAAAATGGCTAAACCTTTGGTCACAAAAACAAAGCTTGTCAAAAACGAGGAAACTTTTGGTCAAGAAAACAAAGCTTGGCACAGAGATTCATAATAGCTGTCCCTAATTGGAATTTCATAATTTGTTTGACTTGAGAATAACCATGCAGATCCTTGTATTGAAATTTTCCAGCTCTGTTCTTGCTTTCTTTAAGCAGCGGTCCTTTTTTCCGAGAACGTATTACACAACGGTTTTTGGCACTTGTGGACTTTCTTGGCTCATTTGAGAAGTTTGTTGAGAATTTTTGAAGGGCAGTTCAAAGCTATTTGATCTTTAAAATGATAAATTAAATTCTACATAACACAAATGTTAGCATTTTATCAAAGTTGTAGCCTCTCCTTTTCTTTGGGAATTGGGTCCGAGTGACTTGGCCTTCCTCAAATGTTAATTTCTTTATTTCTTCACATCTACTCTTTTCTGCACAAACTTTTAATCATTCAGAGAAAATACAATCGAGCTGCTGCAAAGATGCGTGTATCATTATACGGTTATTAATGATTTTTCATTATCAAGGACAATAGTGATCTATCTTTAGTTTATCATATTTTTAAGGGTCTGGCAATGTATTATATTTGGTTCATTCTTCGGGAATCACTCTGTAAATGTGTGGCTTCCGGTTCAGAAAGCTGGTGGATGGCAGTTCTGCATGTCCCAACGGGACCGATGGTTCAGATCAGGACGCGCAGAATCGGCGACGGATGTCGTAAGAGCTAGAACTGGAGCCGATTTTCTCAAGCTGGCAAATCTCAAACTGTAATCTTTCGATCAATTTGCTTCAGGATAGGTACACAATTGCTGCAACAATTGCAGAATGCGGCGGCTAAGCTCGTGACAGAGTTTGTGACTATGAGACTACTCTCGTGTAATTGTACAAGTTATCACAACGTTCATTTTCATGAACATATTAAAAAATTATAGAATTAGTATAAAGTAATTAAAAGACAACCTATAACTAATAAAACATGTACTTGTCCTGAGAACTTATGCAGCTAAAGCATGGATTTTTCCTTTCTTAGAATTATGTCGGAGGATGAACATATCCGAATGACGTACGTTCAATACAGGGATTTGGATCTAGGATCCGGATCCGATAGAACAGTAAATTGTGAGTAGATAAACAGTTTTCTGACATCAATTACCATAGCAAAAGTATTGTAGCAATTTTTCGGATCCTCTGCCTTCACCACGGGCGAAGTCAGTTGACTTCAAACCTGCGTAGATCAAGATGGATGGGTCAGAGGCACTGCTACAGTATAACGAGAACAGTAAAATCGACACCGAAAAGCCGTTGCTACAGTATTTTTTGCTATAGTAATTAACATCGGGAAACTATTTATCTACTCACAGTTTACTGCTTCCTTGTGACTTCATCCCCTAAAGTCAGGGGATCTGTGTCTCGAAACGCAGAACTCTCGTGGAACTTACCATTGAAATCGATGTAATAAAGGGCGGCGATGACTGATGAGCACCAACAAGGCAACAACGTCGGGCATGCTGCAGATGGCAACATGGCATCCTCATCTTTGCGCCTGCCCGCGTCAATCATCTTACCACTCATGGCGCCATCCAACAAACAGCCCACTGGACCAGATCCACCGAGCATTAGCGACGATGGTGGGACCCACCCAGCCGTCATCACAGGGCGCTGCCGCGTGGGACCCACCGCCCCTCTTGATTACTTGTGCAGTTCTAGAGTGGTATACTAGTCCCCCTGTGCGATGCGCTTTAAAGGGACAACAGACTCGCCTCGCCTGGCTCTCCCGCATCCACCTCTATCCATCTATCCATCCCCGTCTCCTGCTGTCCTGCAGCGGAGAACATTCTTGGAGTCGGGCTCCTGAGATTGAGAGGGCTCGAGTTCTTGCATCCCGCGGTCCCTCCACTCCCAAAGGTGAGATTTTGTGTGCTCAGTTGGTGGTTTTGGTGCGCGGTGGTGGCTGTGGTGGGTGCGGTTGATTCGTCTGTGGCGCAACCCCCCCCCCCCACCTCTTGGCTCCTGAGGCAGGAAGGTTTCTTGCTTGCCTGCGGAAATCGGGCTCGTTTTGATGGATTTCCGTGGGATTTGAGGGGAATTTTGAGGTGATCGGGCCCAAAGGTGGCGGCTTTTATTGGATTAGTATCTGTGACTATTGGGTTCTTGTGAATTCCGTGCTACTTTAGTTGCAATCCGTGCCTGCGTTCCTGCTTGATGCTTGATTGACATGTATTAATGGAGAATTAGGATTTGGTAGTTTGTGTGGTGTCTAGGCTGCTGGTTTTGGGTGATTGTGATGTTTATGCCACACATAGTTGACTAATAAGCACGGTAATGATTGAACGGAGTTGCCTTCCTGTTGTTTTCTGATTTTTCTCTAGGTGCAAATCGGCTCCAGTTTGTTTGTGGTTATATTCTTGTAGTGAACATTCCTTTCTATGAAGTTATAACATGATAGCTGGTGATTCTAAGTCGATTTTGTTCTTTCTGAGACTTTAATTTCGATGGTGCTGTGGCATGGTTGGATTGGAAGGTGGTTACTTTGAAGGCTGCGTGCTAGTTTCATGTCCGTAGTAACTTTGCTAGTTAGAAGATATTTGTTCTTTGTTTTTGTGGTCAGGCTTGCTTTGGTAGGGGCAGACATCAAATGTGTACTATTGCTTTCAATCTGGCACTGTGGTCAGTAGCGTGTTTTTCTTGGGAGTTACTTCGAAATTCGAATAAGGCTCATCATTTCAATCAAGAATTAGGTTCTTGTTTTACATAAAAAAAATAGGTTCTTGTCAAACTTATTTTTGCTTTATGCGATGCTATTGTTCGGTGAGTTGTTCATTTCTTAATAAAACACTGAACAATTGTTGCCTTATCATATTCGAAGAACGTGGTCGTGAATGTTTTCTATCTTGGTGACTATGATGATAAGTACGTTTCTGGTTCTTTTAGATTCACTTTCAGTTCACTCAGGTCTCAGGTGCACTGATAATTTACTGTTTCTGCATTTTGTTGTTCTGTTATGAACATTTTAGCTTAGGATTTGATAATTTCACATTGATGGTCTTGCCCCATTGCTTCTTCTTTTTAAACGGATTGCCACGTTTCTTTGTGTCTTGTAAAGTGTGTGCCTTGCTGATGTTTATCCATTTATTGATTTTTGTTGTTCAGGCTTTTGGAGTACAATTCTTTGTTGTTTGGTGATTCTCAAAGTGGTAAATGGGATCAGAAGGACCTTCAGTTGTGACCGTCCATGTTACTGGATTTAAGAAGTTTCATGGGGTTGCTGAAAACCCAACTGAGAAAATTGTGAGCAATCTTAAATCTTTCATGGAAAAGAGAGGGTTGCCAAAAAACCTTGTACTTGGAAGCTGCACTGTTCTTGAAACAGCAGGGCAGGGGGCACTTGGCACATTACAGAAAGTTCTAGAATCTGCTATTACAGACAGAGAGAATGGGTCGTCAGCTCAGGGACAAGTAATTTGGGTTAGTGCTCACCTTGTTCTTGATTTGATATTGTGTCTAGGATCATGCTAGATTAAGCAACTTTTAGTTGTGTTCTATTGTATACCATGTTTTTTTTTCGAGGAACATTACGGTAGGTGCGTAGCCGACCTGAACATTTCATTAATGAATGAGAGTGATTACATACCGACTTTGTGAATACAGGGGGTTAGAGAGAGAGGGAACCTCCCAGTTCGCAAAACAACATTCTCCATTTTCTATCATCGCTCCCTGGGCCTTTACATTTGTCACTGATTAGTAATTCAGGATCACATTTGACTGACTGCGTGGGCACCTAGTGCTGGAGCTCCAGCTGATTTCTGTGGCCAATGCTAGTTGAAATACTTTGTCTTACAGTGAAGCTCCACTTATATTCACAAGAATTATATTCGCTTATTTGATTGTGTAATAATATGGTCAGCTTACAGCATTAAAATTTGAGGAAAAAAAAGTAAGCTTCTCAAGTTTGTCTTGTGTATCGTTATGTTTTCTTCTCTGAAAATAAAACACAACTTGCTAGTTCGTATTCTGCCACTCGAATTAATTTTCGTAGAACATTTTTCAGATCCACTTTGGGGTCAACAGTGGTGCAGTGAGGTTTGCCCTTGAGAATCAAGCTGTTAATGAAGCTACCTTCCGTTGTCCCGATGAGCTAGGATGGAAACCTCAGGTTGTGTTCTTGTCCAATTGCCTATTTTTGTTATCCACTCCTACAAGTAAATCTTGTCATTGTGTTTTATCAGCTTCATTGTTCCCATGCAGAGGGTCCCTATTGTGCCATCTGATGGAAGCATCTCGCGAACAAGAGAGGTAAAGATCGGATTGTTCTATTTGACGGGTGCTTGTTGAAATATAGCTATAAATTGTGGTCTTAGTTCATAACAAAATCAATTGACAAATGTGTTTGGTGAACCTACCAAAAAGATCCTTGAGATGTAGAAGTGCCATAATTCACCCCTTCCTATTATTTCTAATTTAAATCACAATGCATCAGTCTGTGAAAAATTCTAGAAATATGATAAACACGTGCCATCACTTGATTACAGCAAGAAATCATCTTTAGGTGACCAGACCATGGTATCATCTGTTCTGCAAAAATAATAATAAATAAATAAATAAATAAATCATTTATCACTGTTTCTGTGCAAGATATTTGAATAGTGAAGATGGTAATCAGATCCTTTCCTCTCTCTCCCTGCTATAAGAAAGAGTAACTTTGTTCATCAAATATAAGGAAATAAAAGGAAGTTTGGTTGGGATGTTTCTTCTTTTGAGAGGTCGATTTGGATGTTTTACATATAAATCAAAATGTTCTTTATTGTAACAAACAGCCTGCTAGAGCTATGGATTTTACATGCACACTGTTATCTGAATACAGGTTTAATTTTTAGGGCTTTTGATATTTTGCATCTGAAGCATACTGATCTTGAGATTAATCATGTTTTCTTGAACTTTCATGCCAACCAGACTACCCTGCCAGTGAACGAATTAACCAAATCACTCCGGAAGATAGGCCATGATGTGATGCCTTCAGATGATGCTGGTCGATTCGTTTGCAACTACGTGTACTACCACTCCCTTCGGTTCGCAGAGCAACATGGCATCAAATCACTGTTTGTGCATGTGCCGCTCTTCGTGACTATCGATAAGGAGGTTCAGATGCATTTTGTTGCTTCCCTCCTTGAAGCTCTAGCTGGCTTGAACTAGCAACAGCAGTTTAAAGGTTAGTCTACTTTGGTCTCTTGGTCCATTTTATCACTGTCCGAAGAGTCCAGTTTAACTCTGTTCTGTTCGGTTGTTTTCTTGCTTGCAGGCAGCGGTTCGGTTCTGTCTCAAAGATGTAAAGTTGGAAGAAGACTGAATTAGATGATGTGGTCATTGATGATGTTGATCTTGCTCCAAATAAAATTGATCTTGTTCCAAATAGATGGTGTGGTCATTAGACTTGTGTTTAAGGGGGAAGAAGGGCTGCATAGAGTGTATCTTCCTGTGGCCAAATGCGGCTTGCATGCCATCACATGTTGTAAACATGCCTGAAAAGTGGGAACCTCGTTCCAATAAAATTGACAAATCGTTGGAGTGGATAACTGACATGCAACAGAGTTGTTAATACTGCGTTTTCAATTGTATTTTTGCATTTCTGATGTCGGTTGATGGTTGAATAATGATCGGCATATCTGATGGCAATGCCAGCTTTCGCTCTACTCTTATGATGTTACTACTTGGCACTCCCCCTTTTGCTTGTGCTTGCATCTACCATCAACCTATCTATAACCTGCAGAAGTATCTATTATCCTTTATGTTTTGTGCTGGATACAAGCAGTGAGTAAAATTCCTCTATTCTTCTGAACCTTGTGATCTCGGCCGAGCTGCTTGCAAATAATGCAGGCGTGAAATAGCTAAGCCTCTCCCTGTATGGACCTCACCCTCCAGTCCAGAGATCTTCAGATCATATGCAGAACCGTCTCATGTTCGGCTGGATGGAATCTTCAGATCATATGCAGAACCGTCTCATGTTCGGCTGGATGGAATCTGAAGGAGCCTGAAACTCATCGCGTCTCGGGCGGGCCTCTGTGCTGCGAAATTTGGCGTTCCACACGGCCTCCCTCGTTTCGGAGACGCCTGCCTGTGCCACACAGGAACAGGAGTCCTCCAAATGCTAGCCCGCGTTGGCAGTTCTGGCTTCTGAGCGGAGCGCGGCGACGCCCGGCTCACAGCTCCGCGTGGAGACGCCTGGCCGTTGGCTCCCGACTTGCCGAGCGCCGCGCCACTCCAGTGAGCGCGAGACAGAGGTGCGCCGGGCGCACCGGAGCGGAGCCGCGGCCCCTTGGGAGGAAGCTTGGGCCATGGGGTTTCGGCCGCGTCGGACGGTGACGAGCATGGCCGTGCGGGCAGAGAGCAAAAAGGCAGACAGCAGTGTTTGAGCATGAAAATCTATTCACTGCTATGCACGCAGGGTCGGAGCTACGTTGATCTAGGTTGTGCATTTCGGCTCAAGCTTCGCCCTGCATGTTAGAGACGTCGAGAACATCATCACACAGATTCAGTGTAGTTGGAAATTCGAATTTACAATTTGCAGACAAAACACAAGGCTATGCCGTGGATGGATCTTTCAAAATCGAAAGGTTGTCTGAAAAGTTTCAGTGAAATGAAATGCAACAAACGATACAATAAGCTGGCGTAGGACATTACAAGGACTGGACATCAACAGCAGAACATGCATCATGCAAAGTAGTACGGCTTGCACTCAAGCATAAGCGTGTAGAAAAGCAACCATGCAGCAGTATGGAAGATCGTCTGATACTAGATCGGACTAGTTGAGCATCCGGCAGTTCCTCCTGATCTCGCCGGCTGCGCCTGTCTTCACCTCGATGCTGGCCATCTTCACCATCGCCTTGGCGAACTTGTCCTCCCAGCGACCGGGGGTCATCGCGTTCAGCAGCACCGACACCGCCGTCTGTCCCGACTCGAGGAGCGCCGCGTCCGACGTGAACAGCACGCTGCGGTTGAGCACGTTCTTGTAGTACTGGTTGTCCAGCGTGATCGGCGTCACCACGTCCTGCACCACGGTGGGGTCATTGGTCGCGTTCGGGCTGGCCGGGCACTGCCGCCGCAGCGAGTCGGCCAGCGCCGGCTTCATGTCGGACGTTGACGAGTTCAGACGGCCGTCCGGGACGAAAGACGAGCAGTGGGACACGCCGATGGTGTGCGCGCCGGAGAGGACGACAAGGTCGTCCACGTCGAGCCCCTTAGCGGCGAAGCTGGCGGTGAGCTCGGTGAGGTTGAACGACGGCGGGGGCAGGAACCGTAGGGCCTCGCTTTCGTTGGATACGCGCCCGTCGCGGCGGCCCGCGGGCATCGTGAAGCGGACCCTGCCGTTACTGAGGACGGCGGTGGCGTCACGGGCCGCGAAGGCAACGACGTCCGCGCAGGAGACGTTGTTCGGGCAGGCAGCCTCGAGCGCCGCCTTGGCCGCGTCGATCACCTCGAAGCCGCGCAGGCTCGGGAAGTTGGGCGGGGCCTGCTTCTCCGGCTGCGTGTTCGCCGCGCTCGTGTCCAGGAGAACGGACGCGTCACACCCCTAAATAAACCACACGTTCCACGCGTAAAACCATAGTTTAGCACGTGAGTGTATATATATGAAAATCTTTTATGCAAACAAGTAAATATATGCAAATATGCAAACAACGAATGCCATCCGTCCGATCTCTATTCGAAAGCTATGCCAGATCCCTCCAACACATGAGCATACGTACCTCGACGAAGCAGTCATGGAAGAGCATCCGGATGAGCCCTGCCCCAATGCCAGGGTTCTGTTTCACCGCCTTCTCGACGACACCTCTCACGATCTCTTCGGCATTCGGGCACTTGTCGTAGAAGCCGGCGACGAGGCCGCCGGCACTAGGGCTCAGGGTTGGGCTCAGGGCCGGGCTGGGGTAACCATAGCCTGAACTCGAGCCCGAGCCCGGGCCGGGGTAACCGTAGTCTGCTTTGCATGTCACTGAACCGAGCAACAAAAGCAAGAGCAGAACGGCAAGCCTAGCCATCTCAGAACGAACAGGCAGCTACTGTGTGCGTGTGCGAACAAGAGCTAGCTCGAGAGAAGAAGTGAGTAGTGATGGACGAGAGGTGCTTCTTCGCGCGTCTATTTATAGAACGAGGAGCGACAGTACAACATCCGGTGGTTAGAAGAAGAAGAATGTTTGTGGTCTGGGCTGTTGAGTTCAGTGTCAGCAAGAACATGGGAGGCACAACTCAGCACGGTTGACTTGGGATGCGATTTAAATTGTTCCGCTGAAACGGGCAGGCGTCTCATTGGGCCTGCAATTTGCCGGGAACATGACATGTCTGCGACGAGTGCTGCGAGGATAGGTTTGTTTGCCCCTGGGGATTGAAGACTTTGTGTCAGAAAACGAACCCTGCAGCTGGGTGTACCGACAGTAGGTTGGGGATTCCTTGCCAACAATTTACATGGTTTGTGTTGAGGAACGATCGATCAAACCTTGGCACATGACAGATGATTGGCGCCGTGATTTGCGAACAGCAGGGTACACTAGGTAAGACGCCCCAGATGATCGGTGAACGTTGCGAGCGAACTAACGGTCGTTGCGCAACGAAGCGAACCTTCGTCTGGCAAGACTGTCGAGTCTCGCCTGGCCGGCCGAAACGACAAAAACATATAGGCCAGCGATGCACCGCGACGTGATCACGATCGATACGGGCCGCGTATCAGCGCGCGGCGGCGAACGATCGGGCAGAAGAAGGAGTCTCGATTTATTTTTTTTAATTTTGAGAGAATTGAAACGTAATATTTTTAAAAAAAAATACATTTGCCACCCGTTAAAAAGACGACAGGTCCTTAATGTTTTTATACGAGTGCCCATGAAGATATCTTCAATATAGAGATACAAAATTTCAAAACGGATACTATATTTATAATTTTCGGATTAAAAAATATTTACTATTTAAAAAACACATAATGGTTCCTATTCCACTCCCGGTATTTCCAACGTCTGCATTTCGCTCTACTCCCCCGCGTGGGCTCACGTCCCACGCTTGTGCTCCGCACGCTGCTGCATGCTCTTGCGTGAGCCTGTCTACTGCGCACACTCTCGCGCTCGCGTGGACCCACCTTCAGCGCCGTGCCAACTCGTGCACGGGCTTACTTCCCGCGTGCGTCCGTGCGTCCGTGTTACATGTACTAAACATATGCATGTAACTAGTATAAAACTAAAAAAAAGGTCAAGGTATCTCAGAGCGGGCGAATGGGCCCTAATCGCAACGAGGCAGGTGCTCACCGGCAGGGAGCCTGCGAGCCGCGGAGCATGGCAAATTGGCGACCTGTGTGGCCTCTCTGGTGGGGCTCGGTTCTTTCTAAGCTGACCAAGGCCCAAGGTACAGCTCAAGGCTGTTGGATTTCTTTGGGCAAGCCCACGCCAAGAAAACGAAGGTTCACCCGATTCATGTTTTTTTTTCCGCTGACAAGAAATTCCTGATAATTTGGGTTGTTTCAAGATTAGTGCTCCTCCGTCTAAAAAGTAAAAACAGATTAGTAAAGTGCCTATAAATCGGCTCCCGAGGAGGCCAGGACTCAATGAAAGCCTGATTCAACCTAATAGAGGGCATAAGGGTAATTCCAGTGACAGTCTTTGAGTATTTACGGTCATGCGCCTACCCACTAAGCCCTACAACTAGGGACCTAGCTACCACTGTAGCGCACGTCCTGGATCCTCTATGTAGCCGTCCATGCCTGCTAACATCTCAGCGTAGTCCTCTACACACATCCTGGTCGAAAGTAAATTTTATAGTATTCTATTTATAAAGATTTTTGTAAAATTTTACTTATATTATCTATGTCATTTATCTCGTCATCAAATTGTTAGATTAAAAAAAAATAGATACACATCATCACAATAAAGAATCGTTTGTAAAACAGGATTATGATTCCATACTTCCATCCTTATCTAAAAGGCATTTTGCTTCGACTCTTTGGAGGCTTTCATCGTGGCCTTCAGTGCTTCCAAACGACCGAAGGCTTCTGGTGTGTCTACCTTCGGCTCAAGGTACTGCTTTTCCCGAAGGCGCATGTCCATCTTCGGCAAGGACCCGATGGTACTACTCCAGGGTTTGCACCTTTAGGTCTTCTTTTAGGCCGTTCAGGAGGATGGCATGGGCCCATTCTCTCAACATGGTGGAATCATGGGGTGCATTCAGTGTCTTGAGTGCATGCCCATGGTGGCACGTTTATCTCTAGCTTCCGACTTGTGATACAAATGTTGTGTGTGACTAAAGGTCTAGAGTGTGTGTCTTCCTTGCAATCGAGAAAAAAAACTTCCAGTTATATCACTCAAATTGTGCGCGTTTCAATGTTTACTAGAACTACATCACGTTATGTCAAAATCTCGAAGACAATATGGTATTATTGCTTACAAAGGCAAAGAAAGAAAAAGAAAATCAATAATGGTGTAAACCAAACAACAACAGTGTGAAAATGCAAAATGAAACAGGGAAATAACACTAGCTTATTCACAGGCTGCAAGCGTAACGCTAATGCTGTTGTTCATCTTCTCACCCATGCACACCACTAGTTGACGACGCGGCAGTTCCTCCTGATCTCGCCGTTGATGTCGGTCTTCACCTCGATGCCAGCCATCTTCACCATGGCCGCTTCGAATCTCTGCTCCCACAGTCCAGGGTCGAAGGCGTTGAAGAACACCATCTGCCTCGTCTGCAACGACGTCAGGAGCGCGGCGTCGGAGTTGAACAGCGCGTTACGGTTGAGCACGTTCCGGTAGTACTGGCTGTCCATCCTGTTCGGCGTCACGACGTCCTGCACCACTGTGGGGTCGTTGCTCGAGTTCGGTTTGACGGGGCATTGCCTCCTCAGCGAGCCGGAGAGGCCCAGGTTCATGTAGGAGGTCGGCGGGGACAGGGGACCCGAGAAGGACGAGCAGTGGGAGCGGCCGATGGTGTGCGCGCCGGAGAGCACCACGAGGTCGTCGACGGTGAGGTTCTTGGCCCTGAAGTTGGCGACAAGCTGCGCGAGGTTGAAGAACGGCGGGGGCAGGAATTGGAGCGTCTCGCTGGCGAGGGAGACACGCCCATCGCGGCGGCCTGCGGGCATCATGAAGTTGACTCTGCCGTTGCTGAGGAAGTAGGATGCGTCGCGCGCGGCGAACTGGATGATGTCGGCGCACGAGACCTTGCCGGGGCAAGCCTTCTCGAGCTTGTCCTTAGCCTCGTCGATTACCTCGAAACCGCGCAGGCTCAGGAAGTTTGGTGGGCCGAGCTTCTCCGGCTGCGGGTTCGCCGGCGTCGGGTCGAGCAGGACGGACGCGTCGCAGCCCTGAGAAAAGACGGCGCGGAAATCACGCACGATTGATTAGGACTAATGATACATTTCATGATGAATAATTTTGATTGTGACGCGTGATTATAACCACTACAATTAGTTACCATACCTGGACGAAGCAGTCGTGGAAGGCCATGCGGATGAGGCCGGCGCCGATGCCGGGGTTCATGGTCGTGGCGCTCCGCACGACCTCGCTGACGATCTCCTCCGCGCGAGGACATGAGTCCTTGTAGAAGCCGACCATGAGCTGTGGACCAGCAGGGGACGGAGGAGCCTGGCTGGGCGGGCTTGGAGTGGGTGGCCTAGGCCTTGAGCTCGGCGGGCTCGGCATCGGCGCAACTCTAGGAGAACCGGGAGAGCTCGGGCTCGGGCTCGGCACCGGGGCGATGCTAGGAGAACCATGAGGGCTCGGCCGGCTTGGAGTGGGTGGCCTTGAGCTCGGCGGGCTCGGCATCGGCGCAACTCTAGGAGAACCGGGAGGGCTCGGGCTCGAGCTCGGCACCGGGGCGATGCTAGGAGAACCATGAGGGCTCGGGCTTGGCGGAGGATAGCTGCCATTAATGGACCCATGTTGAGCAGCCACCGCACCGAGCAACGCAAGCAAGCTGAACACGACAAGCCTGGCCATCTTTCGCATGCAGTTGCACACGCTGTGCGCTTCCTGCGTGATGCGAGATCGAAACGAAGGTGGCGGCGCCAGCTCCAAGTGAGGTGAAGCTGCCACTCCGGTGCGTCGGTTTTGTAGATCGGTGCCGGCCGCGCGGTGAGCCGAGGAACAACCACCGTGGAATCACTCCACCGGTGCGATTATTTTTAGCGCATGTCGTAGCGCAATGTCAACCGGGACACATGGACGGACAACTCATCGTCATCGGTTGACTTGCGCTATCAGCCGCGTGCGAAGCGTCAGATTGGTTCGAACGGATCGACCCGGATATAGCATTTCCGAGGTTTTTTTAGCATAGTTTAGTATCTCTTCCAGTGTTAGCTAGAGTCAAGTTAGTACCACTAGCTTCTGCTCGTCGAAGTTTAATACAAAGGTTCTCTAGAACAACCATGCCCTCTTGAGCATTCTCAAGTGGCACCAGCGCGCTAGATGAAGCTTCGTGCAAGTAGTGTATGGACATACGGCGCATGACTTGGTCAGAGGCTCGCCGACGGCGCGGCGTGACACGCCATGTGCGAGAACATTCGACTGGGGCTTGGCAAGATGGGCCGCGCGCTTCGGGACATGTTGGACAAACGGGGCTCGTAAACTGGACGGCGTCAAGCGAGAAGGCCTGACCAGTGAAGATCTGCTCTGTTGTCTGTGCTGCATGCACGTCTTCGAGATCGAGGCGCATGCCCCATGCAGGCATGCGTACCTCTGCAGCTTATCTCTCTTGCAGTTTCATATGCTTGCTCTCTAAAGGGTTTCTTGCTTCATGAAGGCGTGTACTGGTTGGTACTCAGTGGCCGAGGCAGGATTTTAGAGATGAGAGGCAGTATTTTAGAGATGAGTGTTGGGAGTCATCGACGATAATATAATAACAAAGTATTGTTCCATGTAAAGACTAAAGGTCTATAATAGTAATAATAAAAGTACAATTAGTTTCATGTTAAAGTAATGAGCTAGACAACGATTTTTACATCAAACATACATGCATTTTCCTCATTACTAATGTATATATTTAATATAGCTTCCTAATCGTTGTTTATTTTCTGAAATTCATGGGTGGTCAGCTGAACATCCTTGATCCAAGTAGATCCGCCCCTGCATTTACTAGAAACATTTGTTCAGTTTCTGCAAAAAAGCATGTCACAATCGGGACATTTTCCCTCTCCTGATTTGCAAGCAATGGCTATGCAGCTTACTAGAAACATTTCCCCTCTCCTGATTTGCACGAATATTAGCGTAGATCCACCGTTGTATTGCGTAAGGACAGAGAAACCGCAACCGGGAGAAACCTGAGGAGTACTCGTGGTAGACTAGCCATGGCTCCCTGCTTGAGCAGTCACTGCACCGAGTAATGCAGCCAAGCTCTGTTTTGCAGTGCGCCGAAGAAACCAGGAATGCTCACAAACTGATGACGTACGTGTAGAGGTCCTAATTTTCTTTTTAATGGCACAATCAAGGACTCACACGCGTGTCCTATACACACGTTAGGAAAAGAATTGAAGGGCCTTAGACCTCCGATATGCGGGAAACATGTGTGTGATTTCACTAAACGCATACGCATGCATACTCTAAAATTTACTAGGATTTAATCCTGAGGTAACCTACCTGAGAATAAATAACAGACGGTAGTGTGAGCACGTACGCCGGGCGGAGCTCGAACTCTCACCTGGTGTTCGTGCCAAACAAGCTACGGATTGTCCTCTCTATTGGGCCTAACTACTGATCCGCTCTGCTGTCTGGGCTGCAAGTATTTGAGATTACGGCCCATAAAGCATGTGGTTCTGGGCCGGCAGGTGTAGCCTAGGTGTAGGCTGGGTCTTCCATCTGCCGGGCTCACAAACTTCTCACTTACCTAGGATGGTCAAACTTTAGGGCCTTCTTATCTTTCCTTGGCATGTGTGTGCGCCTCTGAGTGGTGGTGTGTGTGACTTTGTGAGTCATCGTTGTACATTTGAAAAATAATCTAAGATTGGGTAATATATATTTGAAATCTATATTTAATTCATAGCGTGATACGGTGTAATTTATTTTCTTTCTTATTTTATCATGCATGATTTTTTTATTTTATCATAAGTTTTATAATAATTTTTGCTACATGTCCCGATATGAATTAGGTCTAGATCCCAAATATATGAGACCAGATATTATAGGATTATTTTCCCCCTCTCATAAAAAAAACTAGGATGTCCAAACTCTAATTCCTTGGGAAGCGTCGGTTAGCCACAAGTGTGATCGGATCTGGATCAGATTAATCAAACAAAATACGAAATAATGCTGCTTATTTATATGATTTCCGACCGAGGACTAGATGAAGTAGTCCCTGCGTGCATTATGCATTGCAGTCTTACTGGCCGGTTAGATCAAAGTCATCAATGTGCTTGACTTAAAAAAAATCCACCTATGATCACAACCTCAGAAGGGCCGGAAAAATTCATGTTGACAAAAAAGAAACTTTATTGAATCATCTGATCTCTAATCGAGTACATCTTCAGGAAACTGCAGTACAATAAACCAAACTGATCATCTGGGCGCAACGAAAGAATGAAACAACGACGCGTACGCGCCTCTGAAGAAACAAATGCAACGAACCAATAAAACGCTAGCTGCAGCACGGAAGGTTAATGACCAGGTGCAAAGTGGTGACAGTACGTCGGCGTCAAGCTGTCCAAGCTGCTAGTTGACGACCCGGCATGACTTCGTCCTGATCTCGCCGTCGGCGGCGGTCTTGACCTCGATTAGCGACATCTTCACCATGGCCTTGGCGAACTTCCTCTCCCACCTTCCGCGGATGAATGCATTCTCGACAACCTTCCTCGCCGTCTGCCTCGACGTGAGCAGCGACGCGTCGGAGTTGAAGAGCACATTGCGGTTGAGCACGTTCTTGTAGTACCGATTGTCCAGCCTGTTGGGCGTGACGATGTCCTGCACCACGGTAGGGTCGTTGGTGAAGTTGGGGTTTGCCGGGCACTGCCTCTTCAGCACGGTGGCGAGGCCCGGGTTGATGTCGGAGGGCGGTGTGGAGATGCGGTCGGAGAAGGACGAGCAGTGGGATCGTCCGATGGTGTGGGAGCCGGAGAGGACCACGAGGTCGTCCACGTTGAGCCCCTTGACCTTAAAGCTGTCGATGAGCTGCGAGAGGTTGAAGAACGGTGGGGGCAGGAAGGCGAGCGTCTCGTTTTCGAACGACACGCGGCCGTCGAAGCGGCCCCCGGCGAGCGGGTAGTTGACCCCGCCTTTGCTGAGGAAGAAGGACGCGTCGCGGGCGGCGAACTGGATGACGTCGGCGCACGAGACTTTGCCGGGGCAGGCCTCCTCGAGTGCCGCCTTGGCCGCGTCGATCACCTCGAAGCCGCGCAGGCTCGGGAAGTTTGGCGGGCCAAGCTTCTCCGGCCGCGGGTTCGCCGCCGTCGGGTCGAGCAGCACGGACCCGTCACAACCCTGAGGCATCAAGTCGTTGCGCACGTGCATGCATGATTAGTTAACATTTTCATACGCGGAGACCATGGTTAGTTAACATTAATTACGACTACGATGCATGGTGGAGTAATCACTCCAGTCTAGGTACCACTTGTTAATGTTATACTAGTAGTTACTATACCTGGACGAAGCAGTCGTGGAAAGCCATGCGGATGAGGCCGGCGCCGATGCCGGGGTTCACCCTCGTGGCATTCCTCACGGCCTCCCTGACAATGTACTCCGCGCTAGGGCACGATTTCTTGTAGAAGCCAAACCTGAGCCGTGGCGCCGGGGATGGAGGAGCCGGGCTGGGCGGGCTTGCGCTTGCTGGAGTAGAGCTCGGCGGGCACGGTACCGGGGCCACGCCCGGGTAGGTTTGAGGAGAACCCTCAGGGCTCGCCGCCGGTGGCATCGATACCGGGGCCTCACTAGGGTAGCCATTGTACCCTGCTTGAGCAGGCGCCGCGGCACCGAGCAACGCAAACAAGATCAATACCGCGAGCTTGGCCATGTTTTCCGGCGTGTGTGCTCTCTCTTCCAAGCTTCTGGCGTGGCGAAGTACTGGAACCCGCACGTCAATTTATAGGCCGGCCGCGCTGTGGTCGTTCGAACGTGGAATCAGTGGACGTCGGTGCGTTTTTCTTTTTATTGCTTATTGCAGCGCAATGTCAGCGTCCGAGAACATGGATGAACAACTCATCAGCGGGTTGACTAGAGTGAGTGCTACCTGCCGATGGTGCCGTTATGCCAAGCTCCAGGTTGGCTCAAATGGATCGGGATCGATGTATATCCTATTATGTAAGAGTGTATGTACCCGGGAGGGCGGCATCTGTCACCGGCAAAGAAGGTGTGGAAGACCGCTTTGGTGCAGCACTGATCAGTACGTGCTTTGAGTCAAGTAATCGCTTCTGTACACTGCGATGAAGTGCCGGTTTCACGAACTGGAGTTGTAATATTACTAGCCAGCAGATGCGGTTTTCTGCTGCAGATGTTTTTTTTTGACGAAAACAGGAGAGCTGCCTTTTCATTTATTAGTAGAAACAAAGTGGTATAAGATGATCAAAACAAATTACCAGGTAAAAGGCTTACTATCTAAGTATGGTGTGTTTACACTTTTCATGCACATGCCAAGACTGTAATCCTGTCTCTTAGGAGACCTTCGTTCCTATCATCACCCAAACACCGAATTCCTCCTTAATGATGGTGATGAGAGCTTGGCAGGAGGCATGCTACCCATTGAAAATACGATGGTTGCGTTCCTTTCACAGGTGCCACACCGTGAGAAGGATGACGCTATGTAGTTTCCGTCGATGTTGTTGCGATGTTGAAGTGACATAGTTGCGCCATCATGCTGAGAGAGACGGATGAAACAGGGTATTTAGCTCCATGAGGTGGGACCATGAAGCCACCATGAGCCACACTTGTGAAGAGTAGGAGCACTCCATGAATAGGTGGTTGATTGTCGCCAAGTTCCGATGACATAGGAGGCAGAAATACGAGTTTGGCCTGCCGCAAGTGATCTGATGTATACACTTGCTTTTGCAAAAAATTTGATCCAGGGTGGCACCCAGGGGTCCCAGACAAGCGATTGGTGATCAACTTTGGTGCTTCCCATGAATTGCACAGTGTACGCAGAGCGGGACGAGTATTTACTTGTGTGTGCTCCTTTCTAAATGATGGTGCCCCTTGTATATGTTAACACCACTCCCTGTAAAACCCGCCAGAGGTTGACGTAATCAGAAAGTAGGTCTGGCGTGATGGCATCTCTCACGTCGTTTATCCAAGCGTTGTCCAACTGAACCATAGCCATCTCAGTGTGAGCACGTGGCCAAATTTATCCAAGTTTAGCACGCTGTGGTCACCGAGCTCTTTCGATCAGCAAACCTTCTACTGCACATGTGTATACGATATGCAAGTAATCGATGACTTTTTTCCACTGATCAGAGGGACCGCGACCATCTGACTTCACCGGCGCAGGTGAATTGAGTCTTGATGAACAGTGGTTCACCGTCGGTGACAGCAGTATGCTTACTGTTCACCAGGTATTACAACAATGTGTCACGAGTGTACTGTTTATCAAAACTGTAGCATCATATTTAAACCGTTCATCTTTGATTAATGACTCAGATCTGCTTGAAGTCACCTAACCTCACAAATGAGTGAGATAAGATTATCTCAATTTCTATTCGGAGATCGATGGCGCAGCTGGCGTGGTTTGCGAGGAACATGGCTAGATACCGGCCGGGGAAATGGGCAATGAAAGAACCAACTACCGGTTGGTACACCGCGAGCTGAATATATTCGTTCCTGACACACACTTACCCTTTTTTTTAGCGGAAGTTCCTGACACACTCTCGTGTGGATAAACGGAGTTTAGCGCCCCTAAATTAGCCGCAGATAAGTACAGAAACGATATTGTATATATGTATGCGCTGTTGACATGGGCAAAAACTATTATCTCTATTTTTTCTTTTCTTTTCAGAATTTAGAAACTCCTGTCGATCTTTTCCAATGGGCCTGGATTCATTAGAAGTTTCAACCGATCTGTTACTTGTGCTGACTTGCTCACAGAAAGGACAGAGAATAGCCAAACCGTTTATATTTTAGCTTCATGTTACCACCAACTTATTCTAATTTGTCGTGTAGTATTTTGATGTGGGCATCCAGAAATCCTACTTGTCACACACTCGCACGATAGCAAGGCATCTCGCATGTTCCTCTTTCATGCGGCCGAGTTTGGTCCTCGATCTTGATTTCCCCATCATTCTCATTGTACATTGCCATTATGATCAAAACATGCTCTCTCTATATATATAAGTTTCCGATTAGGTTAGAAGTGCACACCAGTTGAACAAAGGACCCATCATCACAGAATTATAAACGGAGTGCAAAACTTTCATGTGGTTAGATTTTTCTGAAATTTATGCACATACCTAGAAACGTTGTACTTATGAGCATCTAGTTCATACCCCTCGCTTTCAATCCACCGCCAGTGTTATAGAAAATGTGATTACTACTAGTTTTAGAACCGATGTAATAGAGTTATCTATGTTGGTTTGTGTTTCGAACTGACAGTGATAATCAATCCTAAATTTGATATTTTGGGGACTATTTTTTTTTTTGCACTCAAGGAATAAATCCCGCTGCTTCCTACGGTTTTTCTGATTTGTGACGACCCCCACGGCTCCGGTGGTCACTCTCACTTGAATATAGCAAATTACGCGCTCATGCAATTTATAGGAGTCAAACATGGCCATAAATAATGGATATTTATCATATCTGGATACCCCAAGATGTTCCATAATCCTTGAAGCACATCTTTGTATCTGGGAAAAGGATCCCTGAAAGAAAGGAAACTACTCGCAGGTACTCAAGGTGTCCTATATTCGAGAAGGTCTATCTCCAAAAATAAGAGAGAGAGTCCAGAGGATGCATGATACCACTATATATATATATGGAACATAGGGCCCTGTGAGGGGAGGATGTATTAGTTTCATCAAATTTAATATCATATATTTTTTCAATCAAACCGAAATTTTGGTTGTAGACATAATAAGCTTTATTTTGAGAAGAATAACCAAGTAAGAAATATTTATCACATTTTTTTGGAATTTTGATAAACAAGTACCTTTCTTTAGAATATAGCATTTGCATTAAAATACCTAAAAATATAAAATATTTGATTTTCTTCCAATAAGGAGCTCATATAGAACATTCTTCAACAATCGGTGACAATATAACCTATTTGATGAATGACAAACGGTATTGATAGCTTCGGCTTAAAAATTATCCGAAACATCATATTCCAAAGCATTGATCTTGCCATATCAATAAGAGTTCGATTTTTCCTTTCAACTACTCTATTTTACTCTAGAGTGTATTTGGTCGAGAATTCATGTTTGACACCCTTTTCTTCACAAAAATTCTTAACCTTTTGTGTTCTTGCCATCATATTCCGAAATTACTCCATTTTACTTCAGAGTGTATTTGGCCGGGAATTCATGTTTGATACCCTTTGATTGGCAAAAGAAAATGCCCTATAATTATAACGTTTCCTTGAGCTAGCCATTTTCATATTTTTCACACATGCTTTTTCTAGCTTTGCAACATCTTTGTGACTAACCTTTTCATAACTCAAATAATCATGTTAGTCCACAAATTTCTTATTGTCATTAATTACCAAAACACGAAATAGGGGCCTAGATGCTTCAGTCGACCAATGTTGGGGGCTTGCTACCTCCCCACATCGCCTCCGGAGGAGGTCACGACCAGGGCCTATGAAGGCTGCAACTTGGGAACCGCTGGTGGTGCTCCAGAAAGCCTGCAGGTAAGAAAGCTCTAGCACTAAACTGTCATTACCGTAAGAAAAGGATCTACGGTGCTTGCACATATTTGGACCGGTTCTTGATAAGGGATGGATTCACCAGGACTAAGAATGACGCAGGTATTTTAAGGGTCTTCTTGAGGGCGCCTCCACTAGTTCCCAAACCCGTAGGGACTGAGGGAGCACCACCGAAAGAACTAGTAGGGACAATGGTCTTCCCATGCTCTTGGACTGAAGGCTAAGACATGCTCAAAGTCAAGAATAATTCAGCCATAAAAACCTTGAGTAAAAGCTCAACTTACCAAGGTCAGGGCCGTCGTGTGTGACGTAATCAAGCGCCCAGCTAGCAGAGCCAGCGCTGGGTCAGCAGAGGCAAGGGGGGTAGGAGCTGCTCGTGTCTGTGGCCTAGGGTCACTTGCCAATGACTTAGCTCCTGCATCGTCATCTCCCTCCGGTTCTGCTTCGCTTCCAGAGGATGGGGCTTGCGATGAGGTGTTGTCACCTCTGATCTTGCTTGGGCCCGTACTGCCCATGATGAAAACATCATCCGAGTCCATAACAGGTGCCCCTGCATTATTAGCCTCTCGATCAGGCCGCCTGCGTCTAGGAACCTAACAAGCCTGCGACGACTATTACCCCGAGTACAGCTACTTAAAACAAGTATCAAGAAGGTCTAAGGTACTTACCAACAAGATCCCTACCCGAGCTTCAGGGTCCATATCTACGATGGGAACCAAGATGTCCTTGCGACTGGAAGAAGGGATAGCATCAAAGAACACCTTAACCTTCTTATCGGTGACGACTGATGAGTACACTGCAAGAAAAAACAATAGTCAATACGGATAAATCTTTTGGATCCCTTACATATGACTACTCGAGATCGGAAAGTATCTATCTCACCTTCTTGAGCCAGATCCAATCCGGTTGGGAAAAATCAAGCCCCGATAATCATTGATTTCAGAGGACTAAGGCGGTGCTTAATGAAGTCTTTGATGACGTCATACAACGCCGTTAAATTTCTCTCCTTCAGAAGAAAGGTCTCCATGTAATACAATCAATATATATAGCTGTAATATTAACCTGATAGAATTGTACGTATCAACTACCTATATAAAATGCATAGTGGAACCCAAAATGGGATCCGACACCCTGCTGCTTCACCAGCTTTCACTAATCGCTAGAGCTAATTAATTTTTTTGCCACCGTCAAGAGGTAGTTTTTCTATCATTTGAGTCTTCCTCATTTCCAATTCTTGCTGGAGTTGGTTCCACTACCGTCGAGCGCCACACCACCTTCAATTCCTCGCATCGGATGAACCACGCAGTCCACTGCCCTACTACAGCCCGTGGGTCATGGCTGGCCACATTATCATTGCCTTGCCACACAGCCGTGCCTCCGCTGCCACAACCGCCTTACATATACTTGACACGGTGACATGAACCCTTACTAGACGACGGTGTTGGCAGATATATCACGGGCATAGATTAGTACAACGAGCCACGGGAACACGAATCATGAGGTGAAAATCCTATGAAGGAGAATTTCAGTTGCCTAAGAAATAGCATTTCCAGATTATAAATCCAGTGTATATCTGCAAAATTTATATGTGAACTTTATTAAAGTACATCTCCTGCCATTTGCAATACAACATAACAACTCGACCATGTGAGAGCAACGAAAGAATGAAACAACACATGCTTCTAAAGAAACAAACGTAACAGACCAATAAGATACTATAGCTGCAACACGAACGATTATTAATTGCAAGTGGCAACGGTATGTCGCGGTCGCTGAAGTACTTGTGCTAGTTGACGACACGGCATGACTTCGTCCTGATCTCGCCGTTGGCGGCGGTCTTGACCTCGATTAGCGACATCTTCACCATGGCCTTGGCGAACTTCCTCTCCCACCTCCCGCGGATGAAGGCATTCTCGACAACCTTCCTCGCCGTCTGCCTCGACCTGAGCAGCGACGCGTCGGAGTTGAAGAGCACCTTGTGCTTGAGCACGTTCTTGTAGTACTGGTTGTCCAGCTTGTTGGGCGTCACGATGTCCTGCACCACCGTGGGGTCGTTGTTGAAGGTTGGGTTCGCCGGGCACTGCTTCTTCAGCACGGTGGCGAGGCCCCGGTTGATGTCGGAGGGCGGCGTGGAGATGCGGTCTGAGAAGGAAGAGCAGTGGGACCGTCCGATGGTGTGGGAGCCGGAGAGGACCACGAGGTCGTCCACGTTGAGCCCCTTGACCTTGAAGCTGGTGATGAGCTGCGAGAGGTTGAAGAACGGCGGGGGCAGGAAGGCGAGCGTCTCGTTTTCGAGCGACACGCGGCCGTCAAGGCGGCCCCCGGGGAGCGGGTAGTTAACCTTGTAGCCGCTGAGGAAGAAGGAGGCGTCACGGCCGGCGTATTGGACGATATCAGCGCAGGAGACCTTGCCAGGGCAGACCCTCTCGAGCACCGCCTTGGCCTCGTCGACCACCTCGAAGCCACGCAGACTCGGGAAGTTGGGCGGGCCGAGCTTCTCCGGCCGGGGGTTCACCGGCGTCGGGTCGAGCAGGACGGACGCGTCACAGCCCTGCAACAACAACAGTAACAACAATGTTAGTACGCGCCCATGCATTCACGGTCAAACATGGTCAAATAGTAGTACGTGCCTGGACGAAGCAGTCGTGGAAGGCCATGCGGATGAGACCGGCGCCGATGCCGGGGTTCATGCGGACGGCCTTGCCGACGACGCTCTTGACGATGTACTCCGCCGGGGGGCAGCTGCGGCTGTAGTACCCGTACTTGAGCCCCTGGCACGTCGCGGCCAGGAGCAGCACGCACGAGACCCAGATCGCAACCCTGGCCATCTCTTCCTCCTAGCTACCAACGGCAAGCTTGCAGCTCTAGCTGCCTCTGATGCCGGCTAGGAGGCTTTGGAAGTGGAAGCTGCAGTGAGTTGGAGTCGCTCGACTGCGCGGCTATTTATACACCCGGAAGGCCGGAAGTCAGAGGGCAGAGGGTTCTCTAACCCAGCCCGGCCGGGATGCACGCGTTGGGAACATGCAGCCATGCAGGCGGCACAACTCGCTGCATTTTCTGAAACCAAACTCAACTCAGCATCTGATCGATCGCTCTGACTTCGTGCGCTACCAAACCATGTGGCCATCGCACTGTACGTACGAAGGATAAGCTTCTCTTCTGCCATCGCACGGTGCTTAATCTACTCTCCTGACAGGACGTCGCGCACATTCCCAACAATAATTCCGATGTTAATTAGGATCAATTCGTGCTGTGAGTCAAACGCTTTCAGTTAGTCACATGCTAAATACACATCGAATCACTGACATGTCAAAACGGTATTGCAGAGGATAGCAGCTTCTTCGTTCGAGCCCCGTAACATTGGAAGACGCGATTGGAAAACTAGGACGGCCCGGATGTTAGCTCTAGCTCCGAATTCTGTGTGCGGCACTTGGCACACGCATGCCCACAACGCAGAAGCACACTTTCTCCGGCCGCCGGTTCTTCTTCATTCCTGGAGGGACAGGAGAACATATCAAGAAAAGGAAGCTGAGTGGCGCGCCGACGTGCGTTAACAACGTAAGATCGCTAATTCCTTACGGGATCCATGCGACTTCCGCGATTAATGGTGAGGAAGTGGTATTAATCATATATCCTCTTGTTGCAAATTGCGTTGCTTACCGGCCGGTAGGTAGCTAGCTCGATGCATCGCCAATTCGCCATGCACATGTTCCTTGTTCTGTATGTAGATAGAAGGATGAGCGCAGAACGTAGCGTGGGAAGCTTCTATCGTGTAAGTAAATAAGTCATTATACAGGTGTAAAGTACATACCAGACCACTAGTACATGAGTGTCAGCTGCAGCTTAATATGTGTGATTATTATATACAGTACTAGTAGTAACTGTGGGCTAGTGCTGTGAAAGGATAGGATACTGCTGCATATATACCGCCGAGCTGGCTGCTCCATCAACCCCCTATGGTCAAAAAGTGATTGCTACGTTGTTCTGCACTGCTTTGTGGAATCTAGTTACCGGAGAGAACCTTTACCAACTTTAGTATGATATTTTTGTTAGACCATTCCAATCATATTCTCTTCCTAATTTCTTTTCCTGTTCTCATTTTTTTTATTTTCTCTTATCTCTAACAGCTTTCATTTGAGGGGAATCGCGAAGAGAAAGGAGAGAGAATCCCGTCCTGAAGAGAATGACCCTGGAAATCCCGTCATGAAGGGAACCGTGAAGAAAACTGTTGGAGCGCTGAAGGGAACGAGAATCCCTTCACGATAAGAATCTCGCCCGCGAAGGAAAGCTGTTGGGCGTGGCCTTATGGCTACGAAATGTACTTTCTATACTAATAGAATCTCATTACCACGTAACTATTAAAAGCAGACGGTATATCACAGATAATTTATTAGGACTCATTACTAATAAAATATCCTTAGACGATTGCTTAGATAGATGTGTCGGTAACAAGACAATCGTCTCGATGTGACTTAACTTACATACGATTTTTTATAAATATATCTGTTTCTATCATACATACACATACGATATTTAGAAAAACTCATTTGTATCTATACAATAGACACAGACGAATTTTTTTAAAATTATTTATACTTAAATACCCGCGAACATTTTCAAATTTGATTGTTCGTCTCCCTAGACTCTTTTGGCTTCTTACGCACAACTCGTCTCTCCAAGTTCTTTTAGCTTTTTACACATATAACCCGCTCGTCTCCCCGCAATATAAAGCGATGAGGAGTATTTTTCTTTCTCAGTCGCCATCTTCTAATGTTCGTATCTTCCATAGCACTAAGATGCGTCTATCTCACTTGCCATCCTAACATCGGAGAAGCATGATCTCGAGGCCAAATCTATTTTACTGCATTAAGGTGAATATCATATGGTTCCCATCACGGTTTAGTTAAGGTTTGTTAGATTTTAATTGCTTTGATCTATGTAACTGATGGCAATGTCTTACTTTCGTCGTAAATCTGTAATAGCGCAGTTCACGACAATCGACTTCGGCCGGGTGGACTTTGTCTTTTTTGCTGCTATGAAGGCCCCCTACGTGGACTCTATGTATGATGTGAATTGCGTTCTTCATTATGTTCTTCTAGACAAAAATTTCTCCATTACTGCTCATCACAATTGAGACATTTTTATCAACTGCAAGACAGATTTGAACACGTATTTCTTGCTAAACCATGGCTGGTGGTTTGGCAGCAATCAGGATGACTGCGAGCTGCTTATTGGAGATGATGCTTAGGTTAATATTGTGCTGAAACACAAAAGGCTAAGACAATGTCTATTATCATGTTTTTCTAAAAGATAGCGTCGATCGACCCAAGTTTGTCGATCACTTTTCATCCTTCTGGAAAATGGTGTTGACATGATGTCTATTATCTCGTCCTTTTGAAAGACAGTGTCACCAACGATATATAAGTAGGGATTATGTTTAGCTAGCTATTTTATGTGTTCTAACAATGTGTGATGTATATCTGTGTGATGTTCTTAACTCTTATGATATGTAAATGCTCGTGTTTTGTATTCTGAACAGTGTAATCATGGTCTTTTTGAAAGATAGTGTCACCAATGATATATAAGTAGGGATTATGTTTAGCTAGCTATGTTTATGTGTTCTAATAATGTGTGATGTGCATCTGTGTGATGTTTTTAACCCTTATGATATGTAAAAACCCGTGTTTTGTATTCTGAACAATGTATGATGGATGTTCTGAACAATATATGATCGATGCTCTGAACAATATATCTCTATATTGTTTAATTTGTAAATCATAAAAGTGTGTATGTTATATCATGAGGGCAGCCACCTGAAAGCAAATTTGCTTATATGGGTGACACGGTCATATAGACATTTTTTTAAAAAAAAACTCCACTATGACAATTAACACAGACGTGTTTTTTTTAAAAAAAAGCCGTCTGTGATCCTTATTGGTTTTACATAAATTTGTTTATGTATAATTCTATTATAGACGGTTCTAAAAATATCTATAATAAGATCGATATTACAGATATTTTTACAAAGATAAAATATATCACTGTTTGTGATATAATTTAAAATCCATATGTAATAACTCATAATGAGATAATATCTGATACTTATGTAGGGTCAGGCACATGACATAACCATACAGTGCCGAACAGAATAAGAAGTCGTAGAGGCCCAGGCACATAAAATTAACTCGGTAAAAACTAGACATAAAATTAACTCCGTAAAGACTAGCCGGAGTCGGCGAATAATTCTTTGAGCCTAGATGCCTCCAACTTTCTTCGCCTCTTCACAAATAACATAGGATCCCAAAGCTTGTTCAAGGCTCTCACTTCTCTGGGTGCTCCCTTCTACAGTTCTACCAACCGGTATAAGACGTCTTCTCTTGGTTGCCACATGTTCCATTCATATTATGCATCTCAAGCATAATTATATGCTAAGGCTGCCTCTCGTACCTACTTTTGCAATTGAATTGTCAAGATTTTGGAGGACCTTTGCTTTTGAACTGGAGGAGTCCAAGTTTGCTGACGAAGATATTGGCAATGTATATCTGGTGCAATCCGTGTGTGCAGCGTAATCTTCTAATCCGGTATCTGTTTGGGCATCAAGTATAACATAATAAATGGTAAATGCTTATTTCCGAGCGTGTGGATGCTTGCTCTCCCGTCCGCACGCACAGTGGATCGTCCGATTAATCGCAGAGGGCTTAGCCCAGCGTACGCGCTCGACGTGGGAGGCTCTACTTCTTCTCCCAGTGAGTCCTACTGCCCCTACGTGACCTATTCGTGTCAATTGAACGAAGGCTCTTAACCTGTGAAGCGTTGCCTTTTCCAGTCCGTTTGACCTCTGAAAAATTAGGTTAAAATATGTCTTGATTTATTTATAATGAATGATTGATATTATCATTTATTTAGTTTGATGATTTTCGATTTTGCATTAGCTTTAATGTGATTTTAATCGATTTGAGATTTAATTTGAGCATATTAATTATGAACTAATTTGAATTGGGATTAAAGATATGTATTTACTTGACTCATGGTGTGCAGGTGATGAATGCAATTTAGTGGTCGATAGCGGGATGATCGAGGCCAAATGTAGTGCTTGTTGCCAGACGATCAAGAAGGCCGGATGGAGTTAAGGATGATTCTACTTGAACACGTGAAGGTCAAGCAAAACATTGAAGATGGATGGAGATGGCGTGTTGACAAAGTCAAGCAAAGGGGATGCCGGTGCAAGTGACAAGACGACCCGAGGGATCGGGAGCGGGAGAGACTTGTCGGTGGTTAGGATCGCATAACGGAGTACACGCGTCGACATCGAAGCGCTTGCTTAAGGTGTAAGCAAGGTGGTGAGTCACGCTTTGACAAGCGTGCAGGAGGTTTCGCGGTTTGGTCTTAAAACCGTAGGAGGACAGAGGAGTATGTGGCACTATCGTGAAGCTTACGTCGAGGCGAAGCTAAGTCATGAAGGCGCCGTGACCGTCCGATGAATGGAGAAGAAAATAGACTAAAATACTCTCGGTGGTAGGTAGTAGTGTACTTCAAGAGAGGAGTATTTTAAGGAAAAGCTAGAAAACTTAGAGACCAAGTTTCCTAGGCCTACAAATAGAGGGGTAGGGATATGGAAGAGTTTAAACCAGCCACTTGAGCCCCCTTGTGCCACTCATTTGAGAGCCTTAGAGTTAGGGTTTTAGAGGAGAAAATGATGAGTACTTAGCTTATGTAATATGTGAGAGTTTTGAGAGATAAATCTTCGTAATCCGTCTAAAATAGGGCTGATCTCTTTGAGTAATGAAGTTTATGTTTTTTCATATGCTCGAATTCCCCTCCTTCTAGTTTCACTCTATTGGTTCCCTTACAAGTTTGCAAGTGTAGGATTCGCATCGAAGAATAAGTTCCTGTACGGCATAGAGCTCATCAACATATCGTAACTTGATGACTCTTCAATGCTTGAGATCTTCACTTCCCATATGCTACGATCGAGAGCATGGAGAAGTTTGATCACCCTCTCATGATCAGAGTAGGGTAAAACACCAATAGATCTAAGGTTGCTCATAATTCCATCAAAGCAAGTAAACATAGTATTTAGAGATTTACCAGGAACTTGCACGAATATTTGATATTCTTAGTTCTATGTGCTTTAGCGTTTATCCTTAATCTGATTAGTCCCTTCATGAAAGACACTTAGAGTAGTTCAGATCTCTCGGGCAGTACGAAGGTGCTAGACACTGTTAAACTCATTCTGACTCAGACTTGTGAACAAAATATTTCCAGCCTTGTTATTGGCCTCATATTGTTTGATTTGAACTTAAGTCATACGAGTAGCAGGTAGTTGGAATCAACTATTTCCCATATTGCACTTCCTTAGCTTATAAGCCTCTATGCGCACCTTCCAGTACGAAAATTCCCGACCATCGAACAAATGAATCTTTCCACTTCTCTTCATATCGCCTACAAATCACAAAGCCAGTTAGAGTCAATAAGTGATCAAACTAACTCTGATACCAATTATAGGAATGAGATAGACGGGTAGAGATAGGTGAATAGGTACCTTACATAGTGTTTGATATCCTTTATTATATTCTATATGTCAGGCAAATCAAACTTAACTATTCGAATAAGCAAAAATTCGTAATCTGATAAGCACACATTTCAATGTTTGAAATCTTTTTATATATATTCATGCAAATCTAGTGATCCAATCAGGTAACTTAACTATTTAAAGAAGTAAAAATTTGTAAACTGATAAGCACAAATTTTAGTATTTTTAAGGATAACTTACTGCCAGTATTGATTCATTTTTATGCTCACTGGCAAGCACAAATTAGGGTGGAGGTTCGTGGTATGTTTGTCCAACTTCGTAGCAAATTATCAGGCAACATTATGAAAATACTGTAAAATTCATGTGATGTTCTTATCTATGATGCATGGTAGTAGAGATGAGAAATCTTTCTACATTTCTTCTTAATAATTGAAATGATTTTTCTCATGTTCATCTGTGATAGGTAAAATTAAAACAAGCATGATTTCTTAGTTGTTACAAATTTGCTTGTAAATTAAACAATTTTTCTAAATATGTGTTATAGATTTGATTTTTGCAAATTGAGGCAATTTTCCTCTTTGAATCATAGGGAATAGCTAACTGGCAATGCCTTGTATAGTTGATGGAGGCATTAAGAAGGATGAACATGTAAAATGCAGGGACGATGCTTATCAGATTATCAGAATACAAATTTTTGCTTCTTCGAATAGTTAAGTTGCCCGATTATCAGATTACGATGCAATTGACATACTTTGGCAGAAAAACAAATATTAAAATTTGACCAAAACTTATTCAAATCCAAACAGTATTGCCCAGTAAAAGACCCATAACGGGCGTCATTAAGGCCACTAACCGTTGGTACGGCTGACGCTATTTTCACTGGTCTCTAGAGATGGTTATGGAAACCTTCAGAATTTCAACATCAAACTGAAAACGTTTTAGAAGGAAGTTCTAAAAGGGTAGTTTTTGCTCCAAAGAGTGACGTTTATCTTCTCATTTTCTTTCTACATAGAGTGAACTTTTCTTCATTCTTCTCGAATGTTGATTTGTGCCAATTGGAGCCAGCATATTGCAGGATTACACCGTAAAGGTGACTGTACATGATATTTTCCATCTTCAATATGTTCAAACCTCAGCATAAATATGAATGTGTGCAATCTGTAACAGTGTAACTACTAATTAAAAACAGAAAATTTGGAGATTTTCATCCATAATTCTGACGCTAGCTCGTGAAATGCGTAACTTCGTCTCGAAATACAACAATTACGCTATTTTGGTCTATGGGTGTTGGGCGCTGCTGGTAGAAGAAATCAAATGGGCTCAGGCAAAACCTTTAACAGAAGGTTGATATCATCGGAGTGGACACCTAGGGTTTTTATGTTGAGGAGTTTTACAGTGAATCATTCACTCAAATCGCATGTTGTACTGAACTCCCAACCTCCTGTACACAGGCATGGGCTGAAGAACACGGGCCCATTGTCAACTGGGCTGAGTGTCACGGAGAATAATGGCAAGATCACATGTCGACGAGTTGGAGGCTTGGAGCTGGATTCACATGCTTGGTACTTCGCTAGTGGACGGGATACGACCGGCTTGCGTATAGCTGTGGACATTTCGTGCAGCAATGCATCCACCAACCGGTGGTTCGGCCTGGCTGCCAAAGCTTTGCCCTGTGTTTTTCTTTGCTAGACTTTTTTTTCATAATGGAATAAATAATATCTCAGTATCTAAATCTGTGAATGTATGTGATCGATAATTATTACATAGTTGTGACCAATGGATAAACGAAATAGGCTGACAAAATAGCCAAGTTCACCTAAGTAATCATGTTGCTAAACTTCCATCCATATTTGACAAAGATATTCGTTGTGATTGACTTTAGATGAAGGCATATAACGAAAATCAGACCCCACTCCTCTTCCTTGTAGCAAAGTCCATAATATGAACTAATAATGTGTTCTCCTGAAAAGTAACCTGTATAAAAGAGTTTATTTTGATATCAAATACCACATCATTCCGGCTAAACCATATTTCCTAACACATTGCACTCGTCCCAACCAAAATTTGCTTTCTAAGCTTTTTACCTCCATCCCATTTAGCCAAGAACCAAACATACAGGGGACACTTCAGGGTGGTTGTAAGCCAAGATGATTTGAACCGTTATCTAAATAAACTAAAAAATACATTAAAAAATAAATATCGAATAGTTCCATTACTACTCTGTAACATTTTTCATTCACTTGCCAATTTCATCGGACTATATGCAAGGACCGTAGTTTTTTTTTTATACTTTAAGTGGTACTTTAAGGTTCCACGAGTAACGGTTGGTTATAATGATTTTAGAATTTAGCACCGGGCTGGGAGACTCTGCGCTAGTGGACTTGTGCAAGCAAACATGCATGCAGCGTTAAGTGTATCTGGCCGCAAATGCGCTGGACAGAGGCTCCAATGATGCAGAGAGTAAGCCTGCAGCAATCGCCGAGGAACAGCCCGTACTTGACCACAGCCTAACCACTCACCGTGTTGTTCCACGTTCTAACTGAAATAGGGGTATATTACTGAGCTATTTGCATGTCATGTGGTTGTGGTGCATAAGATTAGCTGTGTTCAGCATGCCTGCATTAGTTGTTTGAGAACTTAACGCGGCCCCAAAATAGAAAAGCTTACCCCTGCCGCAATTTCAGAACCTCTGCGACCAATCAGACGCATGATCAGTGCGTGCCGCCCAGCTTAACAGGGCAAACTAGTATCAGAGCCTCTAACAGGGCAGATAAACAGCGCGCGCGGGTCAACCGTTTGAGCTGTGCGCGCCGCGGCCCCCATGTTCCCGTGTTTGAATTTCACGCCCACCGCAACGTGCGCCCCCGGAACGCGCGGGAGCATTATTCCTGACGCGTTCTCTCGACGATCGAGCTATAAATCGAACGTGCGCGCGTAATCTCGAGCCAAAACACACGATTTGGTGTGAGAAACCATCAGCCGATCGAGCAGCCATGGCAAAGCTTGCCGTTCCAATGGCCTTGCTCGCGTTCCTGGGGTCCGTGGCTTGCCAAGGCTACATCGGTTACCCTCCGAGCGCAAGCCCGCCTGCTACTCCTCCTAGCCTAAGCCCGCTGAGCCCGAACACGGTCACTCATCCTCCAAGCCCAAGCTCGAGTCCATCAATGTATCCTCCCGGCCAAAGCCCATTGAGCTCAAGTACACCTAGTTATACTCCAAACCAAAGCCCACCCACTAGCCCTCCGACTAGCCCGAGCCCAATCGCTTATCCACCAAGCCAAATTCCATCGGGCTCAAGCCCACCAACCAATCCTCCCAACCCAATCCCACCCATTTATCCTCCTAGTCCAAGTTCATTGGGCTTAGCTTCACCTACTTATCCTCCCAACCCAATCCCACCTACTTATCCTACTGCAAGTCCGTCAAGCTTGATCCTACCTACTTATCCTCCTAGCGCAAGTTCACCTTCACTGACTTATCCTCCAAGTGCAAACCCACCTGCATATCCTTCACCACGCCAAAGTCCATTGAGCTCAAGCCCACCTGCTAATCCTCCCAATCCAAGTCCACCCATTTATCCTCCTAGTCCAAGTCCATTAACCTTAGCTTCACCTACTTATCCTCCTACCCTAATCTCACCTGCTTATCCTCCTAGTGCAAGTCCACTAAGTTTGATCCCACCTACCCATCCTCCTAGTGCAAGTTCATCAATGCCAACCCCACAAGCTTATCCTCCTATTACAAGCCCGAGCCCGAGCCCGAGCCCGAGCCCATCCACCTATCCTCCAAGCACAAGCCCTAGCTCGCATTCACCGACTTATCCTCCAAATGCAAACCCACCCGCATATCCTTCACCACGCCAAAGTCCATTGAGCTCAAGCCCACCTACTAATGCTCGCAATCCAAGCCCATCTATTTATCCTCCTAGTCCAAGTCCATTAAGCTCAGCTTCACCTACTTATCCTCCTAACTCAACCCCACCTGCTTATCCTCCTAGTGCAACCCCGCCGAGCTTGATCCCACCTACTTATCCTCCTAGTGCAAGTTCATCGATGCCAACTCCACCAGTTTATCCTCCTATTGCAAGCCCGAGCCCGAGCCCATCCACCTATCCTCTAAGCACAGGCCCTAGCTCGCCTCCACTGACTTATCCTCCGAGTGCAAACCCACCTACATATCCTTCACCACGCCAAAGTCCATTGAGCTCAAGCCCACCTGCTAATCCTCCCAATCCAAGCCCACCCATTTATCCTCCTAGTCTAAGTCCATTAAGCTCAGCTTCACCTACTTATCCTCCTAACCCAATCCCACCTACTTATCCTCCCAATCCAAGCCCACCCATTTATCCTCCTAGTCTAAGTCCATTAAGCTCAGCTTCACCTACTTATCCTCCTAACCCAATCCCACCTACTTATCCCCCTAGCAGCTTGATCTCACCTACTTATCCTCCTAACACAAGTCCCTCGATGCCAACCCCACCAGCTTATCCTCCTATCGCAAGCCCAGGCTCGAGCCCATCCACCTATCCTCCAAGCATAAGCCCTAGCTTGCCTTCACCGACTTATCCTCCGAGTACAAACCCACATGCATATTCTTCACCAAGTCCAAGCCCATCGATTTCAAGTCCACCCACTTATCCTAGTCCTAGCCCCAGCCCAAGTCCATTTTTTTCTATCTCAAACCCACCCACTTATCCTCCTAGCCTAAGCCCAAGTTATGTTCCCTCGGTGCCACGTGTCGGCTACTACGACTATTCGTGCCCTAATGCAGAAGACATTGTGAGGGAGGCCGTGAAGAATGCCGCAGACAAGGACCGTGGCACGGGCGCAGGGCTCATTCGTTTGTTCTTCCACGATTGCTTCGTTCAGGTACAATTTACCTCCTCTAGTATGATTTCAAACTAAAATTTGTACGTGGCGTGTTCCAAATATGTGATTTTGCGTGCTGTGAGCCTGTGACGACGTGGTTCAGGGATGCGATGCTTCCGTCCTCCTGAACACGACCGGCTCCACCAACCCGACGGAGAGGGCCAGCTTGCCCAACCTAAGCCTGCGCGGCTTCGAGGTGATCGACGCAGCTAAGGCGGCGCTCGAGGCAGCGTGCCCCGGCGTCGTCTCGTGCGCGGACATCGTCGCCTTCGCCGGCCGCGACGCCACCTTCTTCCTCAGTGACAACGCGGTCGATTTCGACATGCCGGCCGGCCGCTACGACGGGCGTGTGTCCCTGGACAGCGAGGCCCTCGCCAACCTGCCCCCGCCGTTCGGCAGCCTCCAGCAGCTCAAGGACATGTTCGCCGCCAAGGGGCTTGACACCGACGACATGGTGACACTTTCCGGCGCGCACACCGTCGGCCGCTCCCAATGCTCGTCCTTCTCCGACCGCCTCCCACCCAGCCACACCACGGACATGAACTCCACGCTGGCCACTCCGCTGAGCCAGCAGTGCAGAAGCAGCGGCAATCCCACGGTGATGCAGGACTTCATGACCCCCGACGACCTGGACAGCCAGTACTACAGGAACGTGCTCAACCACGAGGTGCTCTTCGCGTCGGACGCTGCGCTGCTGGCGTCGAACCAGACGGCGGCAATGGTGTTCGCCAACGCCTTCACGCCGGGGCTGTGGGAGACCAAGTTCAAAGCGGCGATGGTGAAGATGGGCCGCGTCGGAATCAAGACCAGCGCCGACGGCGAGATCAGAAAAACATGCTGGAGAGTCAACAACCTTAGCTAGTCTGGTGGTTGGTCACGTAATCATGCACTGCCACATGACATGATAGATATCATGAACTGATCCATGCATGCCACGTTATAGTGTCTGCATGTGTTTAAAATATATACATATATACATAGTGTATACAATTATTGGTTTTTAGAATACAACAGCATATATGTTCATTCTTACAACACATACATGTATATTATAATGAAATATACTCAATTTTACTGAATACTTGGAATTTTGTTATGAAAATTTTACCTGGTTGCCCCCAAGCAGAAAAGGAGCAAAATAATCCCTCAAGGACGAACTTACATCACTGGGGTGGACGAAACCTTATTACCTCTGTTTCTCTGACTTAGGCTTTCAGTGTAAGTCGGAGTTGAGCCCTTTTGCCTAGCTAAAAGAGTTGCGTCGTTTCTACAGGCTCTTTTGGTTTTCATAGACACAACCTTTCGTCTTCCCTTAATATAAAACGACGAGGAGTATTCTTTTTCTCGCTTGTTATATCCAAGTGTCCTACTGCACTGAGAAGCGAGGAGTATTTTGTGCCCTCACTCACCATCATTGTCGGAGAAGCGAGATTTTGATGGGGGCTAAATCCTTTTCACTGCACCGAGGTGAGTATCGTATTGTTCCCTTTATACTTTAGTTAGAGTTTGTTAAGTTTTCATTGCTTCGATCTATGCAATCGATGGCACAACCTTGTTTCCTTCATAGATTTACAATGGTGTAATTCACGGCAATCAGGAGGTGGCATGATGAGGTTGTCCCTATGATGGCTTCAACAACGCAGATGCTTGGCGTTTACTTGGCCTGGTGGACTTTGTCTTCTTCTTTGTTGTGAATGCCCTTTCCGTCGACCCTGTGTATGACATAAACCACTTTCTCCATTGATGTTTATCAGAATGTCTCCATTGTTATTTGTAATAATAGAGATATTTTCGTCAACTGGCAACAACACAGTCTGGTTCTGACTGATGCGTTAGATAGTCAAGGTGCATCTAGATCCGGATGATTGCGAGCTGCTAATTGAAGATTATGCTTAGATTGTTATTGTGTTGAAATGCAGAAGGCTGAGATAATGTCTATCATCTCATCTTTTTGAAAGACGACGTCGATCGATCCAACTTTATTGATCACTTTTCGTCTTTATAGAAGACGGTATCACTATGATGTCAATCATTTCATTCTTTTGGAGTACAACATCGATCACCCGATAATGTATAGCTAGTTAGGTTTATGTGCTCTAAACAATGTGTGATTTGCATCTGTGTTATATTCTTAACTTTTGTTATATGTAAATACATGTGTTTTATGTTCTAAACAATGCGTGATCAATGTTATGAACAATGTGTGATTAATGTTCTGAATAATGTGCCAATATGTTTAATTTGAGAATCATAAAATGTGTATATGTGTGACCCTTCTCCCCTATAAGCAAATTTGCTTCCTGACATAGGGGGAAAAGGAGACACGAATAATTTTTTTTAAAAAAATCTATCTGTGACAATTAACATAGACGTGTTCAAACAAACCCATCTATGACTCTTAGTAATCACAGATGGATTTAAGCAAAGATCGCCTGTGACTCTTACTACGAACAGACGATTATCTAGAAAATTCGTCTGTGTGTAAGTGTATTGTAGATGGTTTGAAACCTTCTATAACAAGCTCGATATCACAGACACTTTTGTAGAGACGGAACATATAACTGTCTGTGATATGATAGTGTATGTATATAGCCTTTTCAATGGTCTCTACATCAGCGTGGGCAATTATCCATCCAATCTATGTACATAGCCTTGATTAATGATAGTGCCTTTCCTTCTAATCACTATATTTGGAAACTCAAACTCCCCCTAAATATTAAAGTTCAGTTCTTTCATAATGGAGTTACTCTAACTCAAAGATAATTTAGTAAAACGACAATGGCAAGGTTCTTCTAAATGATGTTTTTTTTAACATGGATGAAATAATACAACATTTATTCTTTTATTGTTATTTTGCTAAATTTATATGACGAGTGTTACATGTTACATTTGGCATTAATCCTCCAAAAAGTGTTTCAAATATATTTGGAAAATGGCTTAACGGGATTGATAAAAAACTTAAGCTCCAAATTTTGGTTGGAGCAAGTGCTCTTTGTTGGGCTATTTGGTGAAGTCACAATGATGTGGTATTTAACAAGGCACAAATTCACTCTTCTATGCAAGTACTTTTAAAAGGCACACATTAGATTCGTTTCTTTCCCTTGCTTCAGAAGGAGGTATAGCGCACCCATATAAGGGAGGGATGTCGCCGTATGGAGACCACTGTGATGGAAATCTTCGCCATACATGAATGACGATTCAATAATAGAATTAGCATTTGAATCTTTGTTAGCCATGATCAGGTGTTTGAGATCTCTTTTATTCCTACCCAGGGTGTCGGGGGATTGTGAGCACCATTGTATTAATGAATAGCTATATTCATCTCATGATGCAGATGCTATGATAATCTATATTCTTTCGTCTAAAAAACAAAACATGAGACAACAGAGACTTTGTGGGATATGAATTTTCCCTTGAAAGTTACATTAATCTTTCCCTTTGAAATGGATCACATGAAGCCGATAGATGTAAATGTGCCTCAAAATTACTTTCATGATTGAATAGCATTCATATACTTTATAGAATATATATAATAATATTATATTATATTAAAAAATGGCCAAAGATATATTTTTGGACCTCCTTGATATATGGATCTACAATATTTGAACTAGAAGGAGCAAGAAACACACGAGGTGGATCCAATGGCAGTCATGTGCAACCCATTTAGTACACCTCAAGATCATTTTGGTGAGCTTATATATTAGTCGAATGCTTAAAAGACAGTTATATGGAAGTTACGTAAAGTATGTTTGGCCATGGCCGTCTAATTGCCACAAGGCCCCACAACTAGGCCCACGTATCCAACAAAAAAGTTCTATCCAAAACAGAGTAGCTATTCTGACGACAATATGGCCCATTTCAGCCTTGTAGGGTCCAGACAAATTCTCCACATAATTTGCCACCACTAGGCCCACAAAGGAAATTTCATGATGCAGGCTTTCACAATGACCCAAATGAAGTGACTCTCTCTCTCTCTCTCTCTCTCTCTCTCTCTCTCTCTCTCTCTCTCTCTCTCTCTCTCTCTCTCTCTCTCTCTCTCTCTCTCTCTCTCTCTCTCTCTTTCTCTCTCTCTCATTTTGGACCAGAGGAGATAAAGAGTTTAGGTTTCCTGAAATCCAATCGACAGGTAGTTAGAGCACTGAAGAATTGGTTATTTCAGGATACGAAGATGATCACACACACAGTACATAGACAAAGGCTAGAAGTTGATCGACACGGCTGCGTATCACGGACTTGATACGAATACCCGGAATCGTGGAAATGCCATCTCGTAATAAAATGTACTGACCAGTAGTTCTCGATCATCTCGATCGACCAGGCCAGGCCAGTTGATATTGTTTTCCGAGTCACACCCTTAATTTATTTTCCACGCCAGGCCAGTTGATATATAATGTCGCAACTTAAGTAAATTTCGTGTAATTTGTATATTTGTGCACTAAAAATAATTCTCCGAAATTCATATTTGAAGAATACAATGGAAATTGATGTTCACCTGCAAAATTTCGTGTAAAAGTATTATCATCTGTTGGAAGAAGACATCTTCATTCTACAGCTCACATATGATCATATTTTTGCACAATATATTTGGCTGTCCCAGTTGAGCGCGGTTGAACTCACGCGCTTGACGCTCTTGTCAGCCGGGGATAGCAGAGGCTAGAAAAAAGGAGCCAGCTAGTTCCACAATGCCTCGTTCCTCCAGTTGCCACTTGCCTTGCAGGCGATCATCATTCGGATCATGCATTTATCTTTACATGTTGCAAATTTAGATCATCTTCAACAGTTATCTTAAATTTTCATCCTCAAAATACTATTATAGTATCCCCTATCACTATTATAACATCCTCTATCCTTAACACTGTATCACTGGATAGAGGATCGGTTGGAGATGAATTTCCAGTGCTACAGTAGACCGTAAATTACTGTAGCACTAGAATCTCCAAATTTGGAGACTCCGTTAGAGATGACCTTAGTTGTTATCAATTTAATGAACCTTTCCTTTTCGAACAAGACTTGAATATTATAATACGGAGTAGGAGCACGTTATTCTGTATACCATTTGAATAACCTTTCCAACCGATGAAAACTTGAAGTAGTTTTTTTTTTTAAAAAAAAGGGAAACTGACAGGAGAATGGTCTGAATCATGTTAATAAGAAGGAGAACCTAGATAGACTAAAAGACAAGAGTTCCGAGCTGATACAAACAAAAAGAAGAAAATGTCACACTTGATTTTAATGGATAAAATCAAACGCGACTTATATATACCCATGATATTTAACATATATAAGGGTATCACAGGTGAAGTAACAAAAACAATATTTTTATAAAATAAATATTTAACTCTTATAGTAATTGATATATATTATCTTCTGTGAAGATGTCTGTAGCAGAACAGAAGCGTTGGTGTGCCCAATAATACCACAGACAACTGACTGGGAGATACGTGACTAGAACGTCATATCCTTATCTTGATAATCTTTAACATCTTCACTCACTGAGCACCACACATATTGTATGGTATAGTAAAAATAGCAAGTGTAAGCACATAACACGCTTAGAAAGTGTACATGAAAAATAATTATATGCGTGCCTATAAAAATGATAGGCTAACACAAGAATTTATTTGCATAAATATGAGTAAAGTAAACAATTGAACATTAAAAATATTGAGCAATTATTAAGTGAATGTAACCAAATTAAACAAACCATAAATCAACACACAAGGTTGACTATCCTGTATACCATAACCACCTTGTACCACTAATATCACAGTAACCATAACTATAACTATAACCATAACCATAACCATAACCATAACCCAAACCATTTAATTATGTGATTAGATCTCTCATGACCACGAGCATGATTGATATATCAGATTTTATACTCTGCAGATGTTGTCCAGCTTTCCTCACGAGTCGTGATTTCATCACTGCAAGCAAGTGACTAAAGTCTCCATTCTGCCAGCGCTAATCAGGCAAATATTACATTACCTAAGGTGTGTAGCCAGGAGATCAATACAAGGCTATTACAAAGTTTCTTCCAGTATGTGTATGCCCGCTGAGGTTAGCACACACAAACTGGAATCCACTAATTAATAAGCTAGACCCCCATAAGGGCTCATGGTTGGTACGTTACTTCTTGAATTGTCACTCCATGAACCAGTCCTTAATTATGTCACTTGAGCAAATACTAAAATAACAATATAACCATGACAAACCATAAACACCCCTTTGCTCAAAGGCTAAGGTTCCATATTGCTAAACCATTAACAAATTAACTATAATTGTTGCTTATGTTCATTAGTCAAGTATAAAACACTTTACATCATCCCGACAGCATGACTAAGCACTTCTACTCAAAAGACTCATATCAACTAACTCTTAGGCTTCAGGGTATGTGAAAAGAATAACTTGGCTAAAACCTAACATGGGTGACTACCAATCAAGTTGACATTGCATGCAATTTTGTAAAACAAAACATTTAAAATATATGTTCAAGATGATCAAGAATTACACTTGCCTTTTACCCAATGCTGCTCAGTGTTGTCAAAATCTTGGTCTTGGAATCCCTCGAACAGATCCAAAGCGTTATCGACTAATCGCGGATTCTATCGACAAACAAAAGCAACATTAAATAAACACCAAATAAATTGCAAAACAAGAGAAACAAAAGATGGACTAAGATCTTGGTTGCGCTAGACAAGGAGAACGGAATTGACTGAAGTTCTTACAAGGAAGGATGAAGCGATAGGAACTAAGGTTCCATATGAAATGATAGGAAAGACTAGATAAAGTATTAACATGTGTGACCTACAAATTAATATATTATTTTAATATTAAAAACTTATGTTTGCGATACAATGATATGTAGTTCATGACCTATACGTCATCGTGACGATCTAGATATTAATGAGAGATAACTACTATAAAGATGTGAGAGTTGATATCTAAAATTGGCAAGGTTGGATAGATCATATTTTTAGAAAAAATTGAGTGCAAGAATCACTCAAATCAGAGCTAAAACAAAAAAGATATGAGACTTTAAAGTTTTAGGGACCTAACTGCAAAATAGCTAGGGATAAAATCTAATTTATTAAAGTTCAGGGAGTTTTCTGCAAAAAAACATGACCTAAAATTAATATTTAAAAAGTACAAGGGGCTTTCTCATAAAAATAGAGGGACCTATTTGTAAATCTAGTGCTGCATGGGCTCGTTTGGATTGCGTGGGGGCACACGTGGCTGACACGTGGGTTGACAAGTCAGTAAATGCTTGGGGTTAAGATTGAGTAGGCTTTAGAGTGTTTGTGCTGGCCCATTTTGGATACCTCTTAGGACAATATCTCCCAAAATGCCCTTTTTCCCCGCAATAGTAACATCCCTTGCCTGAGGAGGGAGTAATTGGGTTGTTCTTGGCTTGAGGAGTGGCTAGTGGAGCTGAACGAGGTGTTTGATAGCTAGGGCATTGAACCGGTGTTTGAGATTGAGTCCTATACTAATTGTTGGAAGGGAACATGGGTCCTTACTGAGGTGTTTGAGTGGCCACATGGGGACATGCATTGCTTCCTTGTTCCTGTAATGACATCTTCCTCTTTTTCTCGTCCAGCTGATAGCGCTTGTGTTCAACCACTAGGGCTTTGTCCACCATAGCCTGAAAATTGGTGAACTCTTAAAGAAGTAGGGCATACTCAATGACATCATTCAGACATTCTAGAAAACGTTCTTGCTTCTTCTCATTTGTGTCCACTCTGCCTGGTGCATACTTGGATAACTAAGTGAACTTGGTCACATACTCCCTTACTATCATAGATCCTTGCTTTAGGTTGTTGGGGAATAGGTTGGCTACGCTAACTTAAAACAAAAAAATTCTACAGCATCATCTAGAAAATTATGCAAGTAGGAGATCATAGATTGTTACCACTTGACGTGCAGTGCAGCGGAAGAAGAGTTTGAGTAGACGATCCAAAATCGTGCGTGTTAAACTCCTCAAACAGCTTCTCAATTAGGTCCGTGACTAGACCCGTGTAGGTGATCACACTCCACCAACTCCAAGCAGGTGGTCGTGGTCCACAACTAGTTCCGAGCAGGTGGTCGTGCTCCTCGACCAGTTCCTTGACCAACCACCGAGCAGATCTATTGTGTCCTTGACCAGCTCTGAGTGGTCATGTCACACTCCACGACCAGCGCCGAGCAAGAATATCGACCAGCCGAGTAGGTCCTTGACCAGCCGAGCAGCGTTAAGATCTACACGCTGAGGAGATTAGCACCGTAATAGCAGCATCGCCTCTACGGTGTCCACCCATACTGGACAGAATCGCCGAGCGCCAATGTGCTAGCACTGCACACGTGGCTATGGTTTAGGAGATCATGTGGAGGGTTGTGGCTAGGGTTTAGGAGTGGCTCCCCCTTCCCCCACCTCACTCCCCTCCTTATATAGAGCTCACTAATGGGCTCCCACGTTGGAAGCCTGTCGGAGAGTGAACTCCTGTCGCAGGGATCCCGAGAGACCCCTTTTTAGAGATTCGGCCGGGGGGATGATCCTGAAAAAGCTTGTGTGGGAAATAAGCGGGAACGGAAATAAATGCGATGGCTAGTGGGAGACGATCACCCTAATGCAAGAAAAAGTGGGTACGCCGGGTTTTAGACAGGTTCGGGCCGCACGGAGGCGTAACACCCTACTCCTATATGAGCGCTATATTTATCCTTGAAGGGGATTCTTCAAGGAGGTATCTGGTTCTAAGGGGAGAACTGTTTACAAAGAGCTTGAGGCTCTTATGTTCTAGCTTAACTTGAGCTGGTTCGAGTGTCTGTCGATCTATCTTTGGCCTGGTTTGCCGGAGATTGTTGGTTGTCTGGTCTCTTGGTCGTCTTGTGGTCGGGGGCTGTTGCTCTTTTTTTTAGTGTTCTCCATCCTTTCCTTTTATAGGCACGTCGACCTCAACATATCCTGAATGGGAAAGAGGGGACGCGAATGCCAAGGTGCCACGGAGAAAAAGGCGTAATCATTTTATCTTGGCGAAGTGACAGGGGCGGTGGAGAAATGCGGCGCGCATTCGACCACCAGCCGCTGCGGAAGCCTCTGGGCGCCATAAAAGGGGCCCACCGGGCAGCCTCAGAGGTGCCCGGTGCGCCCACCCCGTCTTGTCCTTCTGATAGGGCGGGGTGGCTGACGGAGCGCTTTGATCCTGGCAACGTTATCCCGAGGCACCCGGATAAAACGGGACGGGACCCGTGCATTTAATGGACCCACGCCTCCCCCCCTGCCAGTACATGGTAGGGTCTGACACTGGGGCGTGGGCAGCTGAGAATGTCAGGATGTCAGGCCGCGCGTGCCTATTAAATGCGGCATTGGGCCTTTGACTGGATGACACCCTGACGACGGGACCCTTCGGGTCGTCGAATGATCTTGCGCGAACCTTCGGGGCACCGAGTCCTCGGGGGCCGCCACGTGCAGCCCCGAGCACTCTCTCCCGAGCACTTCGGTGGGACCTTCGGGGCACCGAGTCCTCGGGGGCCGCCACGTGCAGCCCCGAGCACTCTCTCCCGAGCACTTCGGTGGGACCTTCGGGGAACCGAGTCCTCGGGGGCTGCCACGTGCAGCCCCGAGCACTCTCTCCCGAGCACTTCGGTGGGACCTTCGGGGAACCGAGTCCTCGGGGGCTGCCACGTGCAGCCCCGAGCACTCTCTCCCGAGCACTTCGGTGGGACCTTCGGGGAACCGAGTCCTCGGGGGCTGGCGCGTGCAGCCCCGAGCACTCTCTCCCGAGCACTTCGGTGTGACCTTCGGGGAACCGAGTCCTCGGGGGCTGCCACGTGCAGCCCCGAGCACTCTCTCCCGAGCACTTCGGTGGGACCTTCGGGGAACCGAGTCCTCGGGGGCTGGCGCGTGCAGCCTCGAGCACTCTCTCCCGAGCATCTGCGGATCATCGGGGAACTAGGGTGCTCGGGAACCAGAGGCGGCGGCCCCAAACACCTTCTCCCGGGACTTAGCGTCTTCCTACCTTGCAGGGTGGTGACATGTGGCGGATGGCCGGCCGGGTCTCGGGACTTAGGGACCCCTGGTTCTGAATACACCGACAGTAGCCCCCGGGCCCGTTGGTAGCCGACGGGATGGAGACTACGAATGGGCCCTTCGTCGCGACCGAGGCTGAGGCTGGTGCGGACGCCATGTGGCAAACTCTTGAGAGATGGCCCTTGCGGAAAAAATGAGTAGACGCGTGTCCTCACAACTTCCGAAGGGTATGATGACCATATGGGCGGCACGCGCGGTTGCCGCGCAGATCGAGGAAAATACGCCTGGCAGCCGCTGACATCGCGCGATCGGCGGGGGATTCGCCTGGCAGTTGCGTCGATCGAGGCGACGCTTCGCCGAGCGAACCGTCTTGGGCGGCAGTTTTTGAATTTTGAGCTATAAAAAGGGGGAATGGATCGGACCGTTCCCCTTTTTTACGCTCTCTCGCACTTGCGCTCCTGCCTTCTTTGTGCTCCGAAGCCCTCAGGAAACTCCCAGGCGACCGGAGCATTCTCCCTTCTCTCTCTTTTCACCACCAAAAAACATCCCTCATCTTGCCGAGATGACGAGGGTTGGAGGAGGACGCCGGGACAAGACTTCGGACAGCATCTTGCCGGAGTCTCGTCTGAGGAACGAGGAGGCGGCGGATAAGATTAGGAAGCTGCTGGTACCGGAGGGTCAGGAAGGAGCTGCGGTGGTGAGGCCGGCGACTCTGACGCCGGCAACGACCGTCCCTGGGCGGACCGTCCTGTTCACTTCTTTCGTGGCGGCGGGGTTGGTGCCGCCGTTCTCCGCCTTCTTCCTGCAAGTGCTGGAGACGTACGGCATTCAACTGGTGCACCTAAGCCCCAATTCTGTCGTGGCGTTGGCGGTCTTCGCGCATCTCTGCGAAATGTTCGTGGGGGTGATGCCGTCGGCGACGCTGCTTCGCCATTTCTTCGTTCTCCGGTCGGTGGGGAAGAAGAGGGGGCACTCCACGGCGGACGTCGCGGGGTGCTGCAACCTTCGGCTCCGGGAAGGCCTGGGGGATCATTACATTCCCCAGGTGCTGCGCAGCAAATGGGAGGAGTGGCAGCGGGACTGGTTCTTCGTCGACATCGACCCCCACAAGCGCATCGAATTGCCAGAGAGGGCGGCGGAACCTCGGCGATCGACGTGGGAGGCGCCGCCGCCAGAAGACGCGAGGCTGAAGCCGGTGCTGGAGCGCATCTTGGAGCTGCGCGAGTCCGGGCTGACCTCCGTCATGGTGGTCGTGGATTTTCTGCGCCGTCGGTTGGCGCCCTTGCGAGAGCGGGCCCGACCAAGCTGGTTCTACACCGGGCCAGAGGACATCACCAGGACCCAGATTGGCGCGAGCTGGGATCTGGGGCAGGCGGAGCTGCGAGGGATGACCCGAGTGATCACCGGGACGGAGGACATGAGCCGGGCGGAGCTCCCGTGGCCGGAGATGGCGCTCTGCGCCAATCCCAACCGGGTGGCCATCATGAGGCGGCTGCCGGAGTTTGACGCCCAGGGGCCCGTGGACCGGCTAAGAAGCCGGAGTCCTGAGGCCTCCGAACTCCCCGGGCTGGAGGAACTGCTTGGCGAGGAGGTCGCTGGTGGCTCGGCACGGGCCAGTGAAGGGGTCGCCGCTGGCGGCAGCTGCCGTGCCAGAGAGGAGGGCGCCACTGAAGTCGTTGAGGAGTTGGCGCCAGGAGACCGGGGAAAGCGTCCTCGGGCCTTGATCCTAGTGCCGGACTCTCCGCCGTCGCCGACGGCAGCGGCGGCATTTCCGGTGCTGGAGCCGCGCCTGGTGCGGATGGGGCCTGCATCGGCGCCCACGACCCGCACGGCGGAGACCGAGACCCGTGCGGCGGCACCCGAGGCCCGCACGATGGCGCCCGTACCCCGCGCAGCGGCTCAGCCGAGCCCCCAACGGAAGAGGCGGCGGGAGGAGTCAGGACCGACAGCGCCGGATCCGGACATCAGGCTCCCAGCGGCCAAATGGCGGTATCGGTGAGTCTTCTTGGTTGCTTTTCCATGGGCATTTCCGGCCCGAACTAAGTTTTGACAACTTTCACTTGTCTCCCGTAGGCCGGCTGCAGGCGCTGCTGTGACGGAGAGAGAGCAGGCGCCGGGGCCAGAGCCGAGCCTGCCCGCTGCGACGGCGGAGGCCGGCATAGGAACGGCGGAGGTGCCAATTGACGTGGCGGCCCCTGGGAGAGAGGCGGAGGCGGCGGCCGAGAGAAGGGCGCCGGCGGAACCTACCCCGGGCGCGGAGAGCCCGGGGCGGATAATGGTGGAGGTGGATGTTCTGCCGGGGCCGGCGGACAGGGCGGCCGATGCGGGAATGCGGCCGCCGTCCGAGACCTTGACTCCGGCGGAGACTACCCCGGGGAGGCAGAGCCCGGGGTGGATGGCGGCGCAAGGCCCGGCGGAGAGCTCGGCCCCCCTGGAGGCATCCCGCGGAGAAGCCTGGGCCCCCCCAGTGCCCGGCCGACCTGCCGATCCCTTCCTGGCCGCCATTAAAGGCGTCCAAGTAGCAGTCGGGCAGCTGGGCGCAGTGGTGAAGGCCAAGGAGGGGGAGCTCGAAGCCGAGCGCGCCCGCCTGGTACTGGAGAAGGCGCAGCTGGCGGGCGCCCAGGAGGAGGCCCGTGCGGCAGCCGCGCGGGAGCAGAAGCTCCTAGAAGACATCCGCGCGGAAGCCGCGCGGGAACGAGAAACTCTGAAGACCGCGCGGGCAGAAGCCGCGCGGGAACGAGAAGACGCCGCCCGCTTGGCTGAGGCGTCGAGGCAGCAAGCTACCGAGGCCCTTGCCAGGATGGGGCAGGCGCATGAGAGGGAGGTGGCGGTCGCAGCCCGGGAGCAGGCCACGGAGGAGCGGCAAGCCGAGCTGGCCCGCCGGGAGGGCGCGGCCGAGAAGACGCGCGCCGACCTCCAGCGCTGGGAAGACGATCTCCAGAAGATCAGAGAAGAATTCAAGCGCTGGGAGGAGGACGTCTCCATCCGGGAAGTGGACAACGAGCTATCGGCGTCGGGTCTTGGTGCCCGGGAGGATTCGGTGGCCCAGCAGGAGGATGTGCTGGCCTGGCGGGAGAATGAGCTGAGTCGCCGAGAAGGCGAATTGAGTCGCCGAGAGGGCAAAGCCGCTGCCGCAGCGGTCGCCGCGGCCACCAGGGCGGAGGAGAATGCGAGGCATGAGGCGGAACTGGCCGCCCGTGAACGCGCCTTGTCCGAGATGGTGGCCACGGCGAAGCAGGCTGCCGCCCTTGCCGCAGCTGGCGGTTCTTCCGGTCCGACCGGGGACCAGGGACTCGAGGCACAGCTGCGGGCCGCCAAGGAGAAAATCGAGACTGCCTTTGTCTCGCGGGTCAACCTTGAGCATATGCTGGAGGACATACTCCGGCGGATGCGACGGGCCGTGGAGAAGGGTGGTCTCGGACGGCTTGTCGACGACAAGAAGGGAGACGGCCCCGCACGACAAGTGTTGGGGCTGCAGCAGGTCTGCGAGCGCCTCGAGACCCTGCCCTGGGCAGTCCAGGAACTTGCTGCCCGGGAGGGGCGTGGCTTGGCACATGCCGTGGCCGAGCACGTCCTGGCCTGCTACCGAAGCAGGGACCCGAACTTCCCATTGGAGCCGGCGCGGGAGGGAGTGGTCGAGGCTGAGGAGGAGGCCGCCCGGGCAGCGGTCCGGAGTATCGCCTCCGTGGTGGCGGCCGGCTTCAGGCAAGAGGTGCCGCCGCCGCCAGCCCCCGGGGACGACTCGGAGGATTCAGCCGACGCCTCTGCCGCCGTCTAGGCCTTCTGTGCCCTCTTTTCTTTTGCCGTCTCAATGGATGTAAATATTAGGAGTGAACCCTTAGAAAACGCCTTGTATATGTCTTGTGAATATAATGACAGCTTTTCCTTGGGCTCGCAACTCCAATTTCTCTGTGTGTTTGATGTTTCTTCTGGTGCTCTGCCTGGAAGTCCCGGGGAGTACTCAGTCGGGCCGTTCCCGACCTTCCCATCCCCGAGAAATGAAGTTGTTCCGATCGCTGACGTTGGCACAGCCAGCCCTCAAGCTCTCGCGAGTCCGCACTGCCTAGGTTAAGAAACGAAGACACAGACTCCCTTGCCCGGGAGATAGATCGATCCTGCTCGGAACACGCCGTGCCTAATGAACACTTTTTCACTTTGCGACCACTCAGTTAGTAGAAGGGAGACGTGTGCGGGCGAGAATGTGACCAAGAGTCCTCGCGGTCCGGTGGTGCCCGGGCTTGAAACGGGCCGGACCGAGCATTGACAGCCTGCCCCCGAGACCTGAGCTCCGGACTACCCGAGTGGCTCGAGCGATAGGATTACCCAGGGTACCCGAGGACTCGGTAGTGCTCGGGGTCCTTAAAAGCGGACCGAACACCACGACCACCACGAAGGGCTTCGGTCAGACATTATCGCAAGCGCGCTACTCTTTTCTGCAAACCGCTCTGTCGTTCTGGGAAAAAGTAGACACGCGGCAGGGTTTTTTGCGTGCGAGGAGACCACCTCACCGGACAGATTAAGGCGCGAGAGCCCCCGAGAATGACTCGGGAAAATAAATTTACTGAAAGTAGATTTGTTTGAATATAACCACTCACCGGACAGCTGTCGGCCTTCCGGCCCACCGCTCCAGGAGAGATGTGCTTCCGAGCTCGGGTGCCTGGGAACCCGATTCTTTCAACGGAGCGCCTGAGCGCCCAGAGGCCTACGAGGCTCCTAAGGTCGGGTGATCTCGACCACCCAAGCCTAAGCGGTAGGACCACCCGAGGACCCTTGGGGCTGACCAGAGACCGGGGCATTGAAGCCCTCGCGGCCGAGCTGCTCGTGATCGCCAGCCTGTGAATTAAGAGAAAAAATAGGATTTCTTTGCCTGGTGCGCTCTGCCAGTGCGGTACTTGTTATAGACTACTCTTGCTTTCGACCCGAGACCTCTCGAACACCCAAATCGGCTGACAAGAGCGGGCAGAGGCATAACCCAGAGGTCCTATGGTTTGGTGGCGCCCGGGTATGACAGACCTGACCGAGCACCGACAGCCCGCCCCGGGGGCCCGAGCTCCGGACTACTCGAGCAGCTCGAGCGATGGGATTACCCGGAGCACCCCGAAACTCGGTAGTGCCCGGGAGCCTATCACGACACCGAACACCACAGCCTACCATGGCGGACGTAAGTCAGCGGCGACTGCTCGCATGCATACCGATCGGGATTCTTTTGTCAGCGGGGAAAGAGAGAGAGCGAACTTTTTCTCGCACAACCGAGCTCCTCACCAGACAGATTAAACATACGGAATCCAGAAAAAGTATTTTGACATAGCGATTGCTTATTGAAATACTTAATGTGCAATATTTACAAGGTTGGGCGACAGCGACTTACCCCATGGGGCGAAGCCTTCAGACTGCTCGGGCGGGGAGAAGCCCCCGGCCTTGCTAACCTGAACCGCGAGCACGACCATCTACGGGTAGAAGCGTCGAAGATGCTCGATGTTCCACGGATTCGGGAGTGGCTGTCCTTCCTCCGTCGCCAACCTGAAAGAACCTGCCCGGGGGACCGCGATCACGGTGAAGGGACCTTCCCACACAGGGGACAACTTATTCATTCCTTCGCGCGACTGGATGCGTCGGAGAACTAGGTCCCCCACCTCGAGAGACCGGGCCCGGACATGGCGCAGATGATAACGCCGCAGACTCTGCTGGTACCGAGCCGCCCGGACAGCAGCACGCCGCCGGCGCTCTTCCAGGTAGTCCACGTCGTCGCGCCTTTGATGCTCCTGCTCACCCTCAGAGTATGCATGCACTCGAGGGGGGCCCAGAGTGAGCTCGGAGGGGAGGACTGCTTCGGCGCCGTAGACGAGGAAGAAAGGAGTCTCCCCGGTGGCGCGGCTTGGCGTAGTCCGATTGGCCCACAGCACGGCTGGCAGCTCGTCTACCCATCCCTTCCCGTGCTTAGCGAGCACGTTATAGGTCCGGGTTTTGAGGCCCTTCAGAATTTCCGCGTTGACGCGCTCGACCTGCCCGTTACTCCGAGGATGAGCGACGGAAGCGAAGCAAAGCTTGATGCCGAGATCTTCGCAAAAGTCCCCGAATAAGGTACTAGTGAACTGGGTGCCGTTGTCGGTGATGATCCGATTGGGGACACCAAAGCGGCTAGTGATGCCGCGGATAAACTGGAGCGCCGTGTTTTTGGTCACCTTGATGACTGGGACCGCCTCCGGCCACTTAGTGAATTTGTCGATAGCGACATATAGGTATGCATAGCCCCCGACTGCTCGGGGGAATGGACCCAGAATGTCCAAACCCCAGACCGCGAAAGGCCATGACAGGGGAATGGTATGGAGAGCCTGAGCTGGCTGGTGAATCTGCTTTGCATGGAACTGGCACGCCCTGCAGCGCCGAACCAGCTCGAAAGCATCCTGGAGAGCTGTAGGCCAGTAGAAACCTTGCCGGAAGGCTTTCCCGACCAGCGTGCGGAACGATGAATGGCCACCGCACTCGCCCTCGTGGACCTCAGCGAGAAGATCGCCGCCTTCTGCCCGAGAGATGCATTTCAGGAGGACACCTCCTGCGCTACGTCGGTAGAGATCCCCATCTACTATGGCATAGCGTTTGGACTGCCGAGCAACCCTTTCGGCAGACGCCTCATCCCCAGGTAGGAACTTTTCTTTCAAGTACCCTCGGATGTCAGACATTCACGAGGCATCTTGAGAACATTCGGCGAGCACAGCGCACTCGCCGGACGGCGGCGCCCTGACGGGGCTTCCCACTGAGGGAACCGCCGGGGTCCCCTGAATTGAGTTCGAGGTTTCCCCTTCATCCTGTTCGGCAAGCAGGACGGAAGGCAGTGCGAGTCTTTCTTCAAAGACTCCGGCAGGGGGGCGCGCACGTGAGGAGGCCAGGCGAGAGAGCTCGTCGGCCGGAGCATTGTCGCGGCGAGGGATATGCCGTAATTCGAGGCCGTCGAAGCGTCTCTCGAGCTTTCTGACTGCATCCACGTACGCTGCCATTTGAGGATCCGTGCACTGGTACTCCTTGGAAACCTGGTTGACGACCAGCTGGGAGTCCCCTTTGACCAGGAGGCGACGAATCCCGAGCCCCACCGCAGCCCGGAGGCCGGCGATGAGACCTTCATACTCCGCCATGTTGTTGGATGCGCGGAACTGCAACTGTACGACGTACCGGAGCTCTTCACCCGTTGGGGAGGTGAGAACCACTCCGGCCCCTGCGCCTTTCAGCGAGAGGGAGCCATCGAAGTGCATAACCCAGTACCCGGGCGCGTCGTGCCCAGGATAGGCAGAGATCTCTTCTGGGATGACGCAGGGGACGGGCGTCCATTCTGCCAAGAAGTCGGAGAGTGCATGGCTTTTGATTGCCTGGCGACAGACGAAGTGTAGGTCAAACTCCGCCAACTCAACCGCCCATTTGACAACGCGCCCGGTGCCCTCCCGGTTCCGGAGAATGGGTCCCAGTGGATAAGTGGTAACCACCGAGATCTTGTGCGCCTGGAAGTAGTGGCGCAGCTTCCGGGAGGCGACGAGCACGGCATAGAGTAGCTTCTGCGCCTGGGGATACCTTGTCTTGGCCTCCCGGAGGACCTCGCTGACGAAGTACACCGGTCGCTGTACCCGGCGGGCCCGGATGGTGGCCCCACCCGGGGGGCTGCCACAGCCCCCAGGGTCGGCGGTATGGTCGGGGCTGGCCGGGCACTCGGGCTCGATTCCTTGGCTGGGAAGAGCAGTGTGTTCGGGCTCGACCCCTTGCCCAGGGGGAGCCGCGAGGATAAGTGAACGGTCGGGGGCCTATGGGAGCTGGGACCCAGCACCCGGCCTCGAACATTCGTCGCGCTCCACCACCAGCACTATGCTCACGACCTGTGGAGTGGCCGAAACATAAAGTAGTAGGGGCTCACCTTGGGAGGGAGCCACCAAAACGGGTGGCGAGGTAAGGTACTTCTTTAAGTCGCGGAAGGCCTGCTCGGCTTCCGACGTCCAGTCAAAACGACCGGATTTCTTCAAAAGCTTGAAGAGGGGGAGCCCTCGCTCCCCGAGCTTGGAGATGAAGCGCCCGAGGGCTGCCATGCAGCCGGCGAGGCGCTGGACCTCCTTGAGTCGAACCGGGGGTCGCATCTGCTCGATGGCCCGGATCTTCTCCGGATTGACCTCGATTCCTCGGCCAGAGACCAAGAAACCAAGGAGCTTGCCCGCCGGCACCCCGAAGACACATTTCTCCGGGTTGAGCTTGAGGCGGGTAGAGCGGAGACTGTTGAAAGTCTCGGCAAGGTCCTCGAGCAGGGTGGCGCGGTCTCGGGTTTTGACCACGAGATCGTCGATGTAAGCCTCGACGTTGCGGCCAACCTGCGAGTTAAGAGTGATACGAATGGCGCGCTGGAAGGATGATCCAGCGTTGCGCAGGCCGAAAGGCATTGACATGTAGCAATAAGTCCCCACCGGGGTAGTAAAAGCAGTTTTTTCCTCGTCCCCTACGGCCATGCGAATCTGGTGATACCCAGAGTTTGCATCTAGGAAGCACAAAAGATCACATCCCGCAGTTGAATCTACGATTTGATCAATGCGTGGTAAGGGGAAGGGATCTTTAGGACAAGCCTTGTTAAGGTCGGTGTAGTCAACGCACATGCGAAGCTTGCCGTTGGCCTTCGGGACGATGACTGGGTTTGCTAGCCAGTCGGGGTGGAGGACTTCTCGGATGAATCCGGCGTCGAGGAGCTTGCGGACCTGCTCGCGGATAAACTCCTGGCGCTCTGGCGCCTGCCGCCGGACCTTCTGCTTCACTGGGCGGGCGTCCGGACGCATAGCCAAGTGATGCTCGATCACCTCCCTAGGGATCCCGGGCATGTCGGACGGTTGCCAGGCAAACACGTCCATGTTAGCCCGGAGGAAGGCGACGAGCGCGCTTTCCTATTTGCTGCCCAAGTCGCTGCCGATACGGACAACCTGGGTAGCGTCTTCGCCCACCTCGACCTCCTTCGTTGGAACAGAGGTGTCGGCGGCGAGTCGGGGTCTGGATGAAGAGGGTCCCGGGCCCCCTGAAGAGCCATCAACCTCGGCCTGCGCTGAGACCAGAGCCATGTATGATTGTTCGGCGCAGGAGACAGCGCCGCCGGAGTCAGCGATCACGGAGATAGAGCCTGCGGGGCCGGGCATCTTAACCGTAAGGTATGCATAATGCACAGCCATCATAAACTTGGCGAGCGCCGGACGCCCGAGGATGGCGTTGTAGGGGAGAGGGAGCTCCGCGACATCGAAGAGGACGCACTCCGTGCGAAAGTTGTCCCGGCTCCCGAACGTGACAGGCAACTCAACCTGCCCGAGGGGCAGGGAGTGCCCGGGGGTTACTCCACAGAAGGGGAGTGACGGCTTTAGGCGTCGGGAGGATACTTGCAGCTTCTCAAAAACCTCTTTGGAAAGGAGGTTGAGGCCGGCGCCACCGTCGATCAGCACTCTGCCGACCTTGACATTGCAGACAGTGGGGGATACTACCAAAGGTAGCCGTCCCACGGTTGCAGTACTGGAGGGGTGATCAGCCATGCTGAACGTGATCAGAGCATCCGACCACCTTAGGGGTCTTGTGGCCTCCTCGCTCGGGGTTGCCGAGCATACTTCGCGTCGCATGACCTTGATGCCACGGCGCGAGCAGGGTGTGTAAGCGCCCCCGTTGATGAAGGCGACGGTATGCTCGGGCTCCTGGAAGCCGAGCTTGGCGTTGTTGGGGACGACCTCGGCATCGCCTCCTCCGCGGGACTCGTCGCGCTCCCTCTGGCGCTGCTCTACGAGTCCTTTGACCGTACGACACTCCGTGAGGTCGTGCCGTCTGGTCAGGTGTATGGGACACCATTTACCTGGCTCGGGCCCCGCGGGAGCGGGGGCCCTCGCTGGAGCAGGAGCTCGGCCAGGGGCCGGGGCTCTTGCTGGAGCTGGCGCCCTAGCCGGTGCCGGGGCCCTCGCGGGCACAGAGGCCCGAGCAGGGGACCTGACGGGGCGCCGATCGACACCCGGCCGTCGCTCTTGTCGGTGATCGGGCTCTTGCGGCTCTCTGTGAGCGGGGACTTGGGCTAGCTCAACGGGAGCGCCCTCGCGCTTCCTTCTCTTTTTCTTTTCCCGCTTATCAGAGCGGGAAGAACTTGGCTGATCGGAAGCGGGGCAAGGAGCATGCCACGCCCTAGCCTCCGCAGCCTTGGCGCACTTATCGGCCAGTGCGAAAAGTTCCGCAGGGGTCTCGATCTCGTGCGTACCTAGCTTCTCGAGCATCCGCTCATCACGGACGCCCTGCCGGAAAGCAACAATAACAGCATGGGGGGCCACTCGCGGAATAGTGTTGCGAACCTGGCTGAAACGCTGTATAAATCGCCGTAGCGTCTCCCCTTCCTGCTGTTGGACGGCGTGGAGGTCGCACTCCAAACCGGGACGTGCGAACGTGCCCTGAAAGTTGGCCACGAATTGGTGGCACAGGTCATCCCAGGAGCCGATAGATCCTGGGGGTAAGTTCATAAGCCAAAAGCGGGCGGAACCCCTCAAGGCGACATGAAAATAGTTTACCATCACCTTTTCGCTGCCTCCGGCCGCTTGGACGGCCGTCGTGTAGATCTGGAGGAACTCGACGGGGTCGATGGACCCGTCGTACTTCTCCGGCAGCTCGGGGCTGAACTTGGAAGGCCACCTCACCCGGCGGAGCTCGGTGGTGAAGGCACGGCAACCGGTGCCGTACCCCGCAGCACGAGCGGGGGTTCTCGGTGGCGAGAAGCGGCGAGCCGGGGATCCCCGGTGGTCGTGGGCCGGGAGAGAGGAAGCCTGGTCCTCTGCCCCAACCCCCTGCCGGGTCTCCCGCTGACGTTCGAGAGTGACTCGGGCATCTTCGTGGCCCCTCCGCTCGTCAAGGTGCAAACGAAGGTCCCGGGCTTCGGACATGGCCAGGGGGACGGCGCTCCGCCTGGAGACCCCTCGGCCCGTGCGGGTGTTGCCCGCTGAGGAGCCGGCTCTGGCGGCACCGTGCTGAGAAGTGGTGCGAGGACTCCCGGCCTGCACCTAGCGACGAGCAGTGCCGACCAAAGCGACGACATCTTGCATCCACCGGCCTTCCGGAGTGTTTGGCGTGGCCTGAACGGGCGGGTGTCTGAGGAGAGCATGTGCTACAAGCAACGCGCTCCCTGGGCTGGCCTCACTGAAAGCGAGCCTGCGCCGAGGCGGCACCCGATGTGGTCCAGAGGCGGACCTGGCGGCCGGGGTCCTGACCACCTGCTGGGGGTCGGAAAGTACGTCGGCAGCGGCGGCGGCGTTGATGGGCCCAGCGCCTTGATCCCCTTGGGCGGGAAAAACCGCGCGCGTGGATGGCGGCTGCCGTGGGCACGCAGCAGCGATGGGGCTTTCTCGGTCGTGGGGCAGCGCTCCGTTACTGGAAGTGGAGCCGGAACGCTGGAGACGGTGCCCACCGGCCATCTTTTCCTATGGAGAAAAAAGTGAAACAAACAATCCAGGGATATTCCCCCCTACCTGGCGCGCCAGCTGTCGGAGAGTGAACTCCTGTCGCAGGGATCCCGAGAGACCCCTTTTTAGAGATTCGGCCGGGGGGATGATCCTGGAAAAGCTTGTGTGGGAAATAAGCGGGAACGGAAATAAATGCGATGGCTAGTGGGAGACGATCACCCTAATGCAAGGAAAAGTGGGTACGCCGGGTTTTAGACAGGTTCGGGCCGCACGGAGGCGTAACACCCTACTCCTGTATGAGCGCTATATTTATCCTTGAAGGGGATTCTTCAAGGAGGTATCTGGTTCTAAGGGGAGAACTGTTTACAAAGAGCTTGAGGCTCTTATGTTCTAGCTTAACTTGAGCTGGTTCGAGTGTCTGTCGATCTATCTTTGGCCTGGTTCGCCGGAGATTGTTGGTTGTCTGGACTCTTGGTCGTCTTGTGGTCGGGGGCTGTTGCTCTCTTTTTTTTTAGTGTTCTCCATCCTTTCCTTTTATAGGCGCGTCGACCTCAACATATCCTGAATGGGAAAGAGGGGACGTGAATGCCAAGGTGCCACGGAGAAAAAGGCGTAATCATTTTATCTTGGCGAAGTGACAGGGGCGGTGGAGAAATGCGGCGCGCATTCGACCACCAGCCGCTGCGGAAGCCTCTGGGCGCCATAAAAGGGGCCCACCGGGCAGCCTCAGAGGTGCCCGGTGCGCCCACCCCGTCTTGTCCTTCTGACAGGGCGGGGTGGCTGACGGAGCGCTTTGATCCTGGCAACGTTATCCCGAGGCACCCGGATGAAACGGGACGGGACCCGTGCATTTAATGGACCCACGCCTCCCCCCCTGCCAGTACATGGCAGGGTCTGACACTGGGGCGTGGGCAGCTGAGAATGTCAGGATGTCAGGATGTCAGGCCGCGCGTGCCTATTAAATGCGGCATTGGGCCTTTGACTGGATGACGGGACCCTTCGGGTCGTCGAATGATCTTGCGCGAACCTTCGGGGCACCAAGTCCTCGGGGGCCGCCACGTGCAGCCCCGAGCACTCTCTCCCGAGCACTTCGGTGGGACCTTCGGGGCACCGAGTCCTCGGGGGCCGCCACGTGCAGCCCCGAGCACTCTCTCCCGAGCACTTCGGTGGGACCTTCGGGGAACCGAGTCCTCGGGGGCTGCCACGTGCAGCCCCAAGCACTCTCTCCCGAGCACTTCGGTGGGACCTTCGGGGAACCGAGTCCTCGGGGGCTGGCGCGTGCAGCCCCGAGCACTCTCTCCCGAGCACTTCGGTGGGACCTTCGGGGAACCGAGTCCTCGGGGGCTGGCGCGTGCAGCCCCGAGCACTCTCTCCCGAGCACTTCGGTGGGACCTTCGGGGAACCGAGTCCTCGGGGGCTGGCGCGTGCAGCCCCGAGCACTCTCTCCCGAGCATCTGCGGATCATCGGGGAACTAGGGTGCTCGGGAACCAGAGGCGGCGGCCCCAAACACCTTCTCCCGGGACTTAGCGTCTTCCTACCTTGCAGGGTGGTGACATGTGGTGGATGGCCGGCCGGGTCTCGGGACTTAGGGACCCCTGGTTCTGAATACACCGACAAAGCCCTTTAGGACCCTAACACCTCATGGATCATAATCCAATCAACACAAATTACGAATCTAATTCGCATGTTTCGTTCCAACCCATTAAGTGTATGACCCATTAAATTCATGTATAAATGACTACGACTCGAAAACCCTTTCCAAACACAAGTCAATAGTGGTCCCTAGCAAGACATGTTGACTCCCGAGTATACACAAAGATCATATCGGCTGAACCTTGATATACATATGCACCGATCCATTCGTCTCACGATACCAGTCAAGTTCAAGGAAAGATACGTGCCACCCTTGTGATAGCTCGACCATTCACTCGATCAAGTAGTTGATTAATCATGATTAACTCTTTAATCATATTAGCATGACCATGCACTTTCTCAATCCAACTACCTCGAGGGATCCAGAGATATCTCTCCCGTTATCAAGGATGAGAAAATTCCATCGTAATCGCTCACACCCCACGACATGTTTCATGACAAACCCGAAAACTACCTTTATGACTACCTAGTTACGGAATAGCGTTTGGCAGCCCCAAAATATATCACTACACATTCTGTGAATTAATAACAATCTCAAGTCTAAGGATCCTGCAGGTACACCATTTGAGATAACAACTGATGGCACACCATAAATAACAATCCCAATAATATCTGAAAGTGGGTCTATCCAACATCATATTCTCTAACATGAATACTCGCATTATTGAATCGATATCTCTATACCTATGATCTGTAAAACGTGAACATCAATCAATACATGTGTTGGTCTTATGAATCATCCCAATGATATCTGACCAGGGATAAAATCTGAATAACATCATGATATAATCAAAGAGTTCCACGAACAAGTTACATACTTGATAATCAATGTAAATGATAGTCATCCAAAGAAAAACACATTATTCAGAAGTATATGAATATAGATGTGTGATACAATCATCTCTATTATTGCCTCTAGGGCATATCACTATCACAAATAACTAGCATGACGAGCGATTTGAGGGATTTCCTGAAGGAGGGGATCGCAGAAGTGAGCGATGTCCAACACTCATGGATCGAGAAGCAGGACAACCTCAAATCAGGGCGAATGGTCGATTGCTGAAGGTTTGAGCTCAAGATCCACCACATGCGACTGGAGAAGAAGCATTCTGCAACTAGGTGCAGTTCGAATTCATTAAGCTGCTCACAAAGCGGATATGTGGGTTTACAATGCCAGTTTTTTTGTAAGGTGATCCATAGTCCAAAGCCTATTATGAACTGTTAGCCAGGCAAAGAATTTGCATTTTAGCGGTGTCTGCACCTTCCAAATGAGGTGGTTGAAGTTTTTAGCAGTGGATCCGTAGCACATCATGGAGTAGGCGGAGGTGGACGTGTAGGAACCCTAACTCGAGAAATTCCAAGTGATGGAGTCTTGGGTGCCAGGATGGAGGGCCACTTCACTTGCAGCATCCCAGAGCTAGATGAATTGAGCAATGCGGTCATGGGTAATCTGTTAAAGGTTGGCCATATCTGTGAACCAAGATCTTTGGAGAAATGTGTTCGTGAGTGAGGTGAGCTTTGTTCTTGAGTCTGCAAAGAGGAGAGATATGCAGTTTGTAGCATCTAGACTCCTAGGTAAGTGGTAAGTGTTTCGATGATTAATAACAACTGTATCATTGTGACTAATAAATTTGTTTCGAAGGGTATTACAAATTTAGTTCACAATGATGATTGGGCAATCTTGGTCTCTAAAATTGATTTTATGGACGATCAAAGGATATGAATGTGAAGAGTAAGGATCTTCTAGTTCTAAGTACCACAGTGAGATGAAAGACACTTAGAGTAGCATAAGTTCTCTTTTTTTAGTCATTTGACCATACTATAAAGAGACGCTAAGAGTAGTAGCTTGATCTAGCTGTGTCTAGACTTGGTTGGGTGCACACTTGTAAAATTCTAGCATTAAGTAGCTCAAAGAAGTCCATGGATAAGTTATCTAGAAGTTAGAGCTTAAACAAATTTGAATTGAATGAGCTCTGAAAAAATTCCATACGCCGGATGGTCTGGCGCTCAGAAAATTGTACATGCTAGTGTTTTTTACTCGAAGAGGTATGTCAGGTAGAACACACCACATGGTCCAGCGTTGAGATGATGAACACGCTGGAGATTTTTTACAAAAGTTGTGCAATTTTTAGAAAAAGGGTTTTGAACCCACCGGATGGTCGGTGTCCCCTCAGTTGGCTTTAGCGGAGCATTTTCCAGAAGAATTTCTCTTGGGACAGTGTAAAAAGGTTTTTCTACTCATCGGATGGTCTAATGTTTGGACCGGAGACTTCGCCGAAGCATTTTGTAGTAGTATCTGCTGGCAACGACTGACTGTGGGTAAAGTTACACGTCGCATGGTCCGATCTGTGTGAGCAGGTGCACACCAGATCATCCGAAATTCACAAAAAGTATGAGTGGTTGAGCAACGGCTAAATTTAGGCCTCTAGCCTATAAATACCCCCTCGTTCTGTGTTATCACTTGCCACTCTAGAAGAGTAGAAACACTAAATGTGTGATCAAAAAGCAAGAGAGTACACTAGAGTGATTTGCAAAGTTTTTAATTAAAGATTAAGGACACCATTAGTGTATAGAGAGTAGCAAGTGTGTATCTATCTGTAGTCTAGGCTTGACCTTGATCAAGTGAAGCTATTGGCTTATTACTCTTGATGATTCGCAACACCTAGTTGGTCTTAGTGATCGGAGATATCTTGGTGAGCTCTTAAAGTCCTTGTGGGAGCCCCAAGAGAAACTTTGTACTTGGTTTGAAGCCCCCTAATACGGAGATAGAGAAGTGACTATCATGAGGGAGCACTTGAATCTTGGTGGCTCAAAGAGGAGCGATATCCTTAATGGATGCTACAACGAGGACTAGGGAGGAGTGTCAACTCCTCGATACTTTGGAAAAAAATTCGGTGTCTTATTGCTCATCTCTTTACTTTCTCACATTTACTTTGAGCATTTATATTCTTGCAAGCTTTCATTCTGCAATTTACTTTTTGTTATAGCTTGCTTGTTTACTTGCTTTCTTCTAGCTTGGTTGTGTAGGTGTTTTACTATTTATCTAGATTAAGGTTGCTTACTTGTTCTAAAGTTCGGTAAAAATAGTTTTAATTAGAGCCTAATTCACTCCTCTTCTTAGGTCATTCGAACCTTTCACGGTCTCTAGGTCTTACACCCTTAGCTCATGCTGAGTCCCAAAAGGATATTGCCTCGCCGTTGCCAATATGGATGGTAGTGGCTGCCACGAAGATCAGTTGATCCGTCTTGTCACATGAGACATAATTTGGAACCAATCTAGGATTTCTCTGATGCAAACCACTATTGTCAGAGCCATCTTTACCTCAGTCCTCCGCCGAAAAGCTCCAATTGGAGGACGCCAAGGCCGCCAAGGTTCTTTAGCCTGTAGACCCTTTTCCCTGCACATCCTCTAACTTGTTTTTAGTAAAACTTGCCATTTCTTTTCATAAAAACCTATTAAAAAACCATGATCCAAGCAACCAATAAATACAAACTGCACCTGACGCCAAACATAACTGTTCTATTTGTGCAAATAATAAGTACAAAGAATTATAATAGCAGTAAAAACTGTGCCCACGCACTGAAACCGGGCCGGTTAACTTTCGGGCTAAAGATTGTTGGCGGAAGAAAATCGATATCCCACCAAATCCGGTCGAGATTTGCTTCCCTGCCAGTGCCAAAACCGCGCATGCAAGTCGTTGCACCTCCAGTGCATTTTACTCGAAAATAAAAACAATATAGCTAGCTTTAGCTGGACTCACATGCCTGGGTGTGGAACCGTGGAAATTTGACGCAGGAGTGCACCAACCGGTTGTTTGTTCGACCTGCATGGCTGCCACCTGTTGCACTACTTGTTTAAATAAATTTCGGTATGGCGGCAGGCGGCAAAGCTTTGCATAGACTCCAATGAGGCAATGACGCAGGAAGTATGGGCCACCTAGTCACTCCCAGCGCCATCCATCACTGACCCGGTAGCCAAGCTAGCCTCTTAGCCGTGTTTCGTCTAACTGAAGTTGGAATGCATTATTCTGCTACTTGCATGTCACGAGGTGGCGCATTTGCATGTGCCTTGTCCCCCTTTTCACGTCAACGTACGAACGATCGATATATGCATGCATTTAGCTATGTGTGATTATATGGATAGACGGCGTACGGATATGGTGAGATGTGCACACACACACACACACATATATATATATATATATATATATATATATATATATATATATATATATATATATATATATATATTCACGGGTAGCGGGATTATAGATATACTATTGTTTCATTAGTGATCCATATTATTGTCAATAAAACCTAACTTGATTATGCATGTAAGCATTCCAGACATGCCACTGCTACTGAAGCTATTGTCCACTAATATTATATATATAAATGTATATGTATTTTTAGTGGAGCCTGAGGGCACATGAGTTTACCTCACTTTTGTTAGCTTATAGATGTTAATTTTGCGTTGCGTAGTTTTTAGTTTTTGTTAGTAAGTGATCTATTATTTGTTCTCCTTATTTTTTTTAATGTAAATTATTATAAATGGTTGAATGCTTAAGAATTTGTAATATAATTTAATTACTCGTTTTTTAAGTTTTGTTGTGATGCTATACGTTGGAAAGATATGTGTTCCAATCTTGGACATAAAACATGTGCTGAGACTACCGGGATGGTATTATGGTTAATTATCGTGATCGTGATTAAGAAAAATATCGTTCTGATGATTAATTGAAATACTTTTTAGACGGTTCCTCATATACATGAAATTAGTGACAAGTCGTCAGACCCCGACATCGACCCGTCACTAATGAGTGGTCATTAGTGACGGGTCGTAACATTATCCGTTACTGATGATAATATTGAGGTGAGAAAAAAAAAGAAAAAATATTTATAAGTACTATCATTAGTGATGAACCACAACTTGACCCGTCATTAGTGATCAACTCATGAGTGTCGGGTCATGCTAAGCCAGTCATTAGTGATGAGTTAAGTCGTAAGGAGCTACATGTGCGAGAGGAGGTCCTAAGCTCAATTCCCACAGAAGGCAGACTGAAAACTAGATGCGGAAAAAAATATTTTTTTCGACTTTTTTTATTAGTGATCCATATTATTGTCAATAAAACCTAACTTGATTATGCATGTAAGCATTCCAGACATGCCACTGCTACTGAAGCTATTGTCCACTAATATTATATATATAAATGTATATGTATTTTTAGTGGAGCCTGAGGGCATATGAGTTTACCTCACTTTTGTTAGCTTATAGATGTTAATTTTGCGTTGCGTAGTTTTTAGTTTTTGTTAGTAAGTGATCTATTATTTGTCCTCCTTATTTTTTTTAATGTAAATTATTATAAATGGTTGAATGCTTAAGAATTTGTAATATAATTTAATTACTCGTTTTTTAAGTTTTGTTGTGATGCTATACGTTGGAAAGATATGTGTTCCAATCTTGGACATAAAACATGTGCTGAGACTACCGGGATGGTATTATGGTTAATTATCGTGATCGTGATTAAGAAAAATATCGTTCTGATGATTAATTGAAATACTTTTTAGACGGTTCCTCATATACATGAAATTAGTGACAAGTCGTCAGACCCCGACATCGACCCGTCACTAATGAGTGGTCATTAGTGACGGGTCGTAACATTATCCGTTACTGATGATAATATTGAGGTGAGAAAAAAAAAGAAAAAATATTTATAAGTACTATCATTAGTGATGAACCACAACTTGACCCGTCATTAGTGATCAACTCATGAGTGTCGGGTCATGCTAAGCCAGTCATTAATGATGAGTTAAGTCGTAAGGAGCTACATGTGCGAGAGGAGGTCCTAAGCTCAATTCCCACAGAAGGCAGACTGAAAACTAGATGCGGAAAAAAATATTTTTTTCGACTTTTTTTTATTAAAAAACACAAAAAACGTTTATTAGTCATTAGTTACGGGTTATAATCTTGATCCGTTACTAATATTTAGTCATGAGTGATGAGTCGTGGTTATGACCTGTAACTAATAATATCTTTAGTGACATGTTTAGAATAATAGATACCAAATCCGTTACTAATAATAGTTATTGCCTATCGAATTTTTTCACGTAGTGGATTCTTTTTCCTGGTAGTGTTAGCTGTATAGTGCATCAGGTCTGCATGGGTGGCTTAGACGAGATTTTCCATCCAAAGAAATCGCGGAGGACAGCAAGACCGATTCCCTCTCAAAACGCATGCACACGTAATTCAACTCTATCCCGAATACAAAACCCATCCCCGCCGCAATATCAAAACCTATGGAAGCCGATGATGAGACGGCGCCTCACATCAGGGCGCGCGCCTCGCGCCGAGTTTAAACAATGCGCAACTTGATCAGATAACATCGCGAGGTCAGCTGCTTGAGCTGTACGTGCGCGCGCTCCAATACGTCGCCTCCACACGTTCCCTGTTCGATTGATGGAATTCAAGTCCACCGCAACGTGCTGCACCGCCACAAAGCGCGGGGAACTGACACACTCGACCGCACCTTCTACGACGACGTCCTCGTCCTGGGAGCTATAAAATGCACCCATAACCCTGGAGCAAAGCACACACGATCTGGTGCAGTGCAAGAAACCAACAGCCGGCCGGTCGATCGATCGAGAGAAGATGGCTGCTAAGCTTGCCGCCCTAGTCACCTTGCTTGCGTTCGTTTCGCCCGCGGCGTGCTTGGGCACCAACGTTTGCTTCGTTGGGTGGCTCCCAATCGTGAGCTCCCTGCTCTGTAGTCCAAGACTGAGGTCGAGGCCGAGCCCTCCTCCCTCAGGGTCAGAGCTCCGTGTCGGCTACTACGGCGACTCCAACAACCAGAACTCGTACTGCCCTAGCGCGGAAACGACTGTGAGGAGGGTCGTGGAAGACGCCATCTTCCAAGACCGTGGCATTGGCGCAGCGCTCATTCGTCTCTTCTTCCACGACTGCTTTGTTCGGGTACGTACAACTCATCTGTTCCAGAACATGATCACAACTGTTTCTTGCTTGTTCGTACTATTTCATAGCTCCTTACTGTTTTCGATGCGCAAGCCGGCCATGCAAGAGAAGGACTTGCGTTGTGTGCTGAGCTAGTAGTTTTCATCTTCTTATTAGTGCTGGAGCTAGTTTCATTCCTGTTTTTAATAATTAAAGTGCAAGCTGAGCATGTGAAAGGCTTATTTGTGTAGTGTACTGAACAATTAATCCTCTTGCGTATTCAGAAAAAGGGAACACGCTTAAAACTAATAATAGATCTGTAAATGGCACGTTTTAAATTTGTAACCTTGGGTGCTGTGACGTCGACGTGATTGTTCAGGGGTGCGATGCTTCAGTTCTCCTGAACACGACAAACTCCAAGAACAGCGACACGGAGAGGGAAGGCCCACCCAACAAAGACAGCCTCCGCGGATTCGAGGTGATCGACACGGCAAAGGAGAAGCTCAACGCTGAATGCAATGGAAACAAAGTCTCGTGCGCCGACATCCTTGCCTTCGCCGCCCGTGACGCGTCCAAGATCCTCAGCGGCGGCGGCAACTTCAGCTTCCCCATGCCGGCGGGGCGCTACGACGGGCGTGAGTCCTTCGCCGACGAGACCGACCAGCTTCCTGGGCCGGGCAGCAACTTCCAGCAGCTCGAGCAGAAATTCATGGACCAGGGGCTCGACGCCAATGACATGATCACGCTCTCCGGCGCGCACACCATCGGCCGCGCCCGCTGCCTGTTCTTCAAAGATCGCCTCTCCAGCATGGACGCCGCCCTTGCCGCCAAGCTGAGGAAGGAGTGCAACGGTAACGATGACAACAGGGTGGATCAAGACAGTGAGACCCCTGACGTCTTGGACAGCCAGTACTACCGGAACGTGATCGGCAACAAAGTGCTGTTCGCGTCGGACGACGCGCTCAGGCCGGCTAAACTGGCGGATGACTACGCAAACAATCGGGTGTCGTGGGAGAGCGCGTTCGCGAAAGCGATGGTGAAGATGGGCAACGTCGGGGTCAGGACCAGACCCGACAGCAACAGCGAGATCAGGAAGCAATGCTGGAGTGCCAACTAGCTAGCTTGCTGGCGACTGCCAAACGTGGTTGGCTGCATGCATTCCTCAGATCGGGGATATGTAACCTCGTCTAGAACTACGTACCACTGTGGTTTTCTCATACTGCAACTGTGTGTGTTTCGTTATATTTGTATTGCATTTATTATCATGTTTTGAATATATAGCCGGAAGTTATACTTCAGTCATCGAAAAAAATATTTTATCTTATACTTCTGTCATCGAAAAAATTATTTTATCATGTCATTTTATTTTAAGGGGACTTTAAATTTCAAGCATTTCATTTCATTCGTTGACATGGAACTTTTCCTTGTGGCTTATTTTGGTCCCGACTTGCATTACTTCATATAAAAAGTATTGTCTCATTTGTTGGCATGGAACTTCTCCTGGTGTCTCGTTTCCGCATTTGACTTTGCACACAACATGGGGTCTGAGGGGAGTGATCGCCACCACTAAGCCCACAAGAACTTTTCCATTCCTTCAAGCTTCCATGATAGTCGGCATGCCCCTGGGTGGAGAAGAGAAATCTACGACGGGACTTGAAACCGGCCCAGACCAGCTGCAAAACTTGGAGTTTTTTTTTTGGTAGATCTCTCAAACCAGTTTTTAAGTAGAATTATTAAAAGCTCTCTTAAACAACATTTATAGTTTTTAGCACATATTATGATTTTATGAGAGTGATTATCTAAAATGAATTAGATGTTGAGAACCCAAAAAAAAGTTTCCCCTAATTCACCCTCTCACTGATTCACTTACTCCATATGATTTAGGATAATTCCTCATATGCCACCAAAACAACTCAAAATCTCTGACATGCTACTGTCGGTGACTGAGGTGGATCCCACGTGTCATAGACACACTGATGATTTATCCGAATATTTTAATTTTTTTTTCATGGCATATAAGGAAACTTCCCTATAAGATTTACGCTAGAGAATCACATTCAATCACAAAATTATTTTCTTTAAAAATCACTTTCTTTAAAAAATTTAAATTAAAGAAGCTTAATCAAATATGCCTTGCTCTCCAAGAGAAATGAAGGAATGCAGGGCAACATTTTCTTTTTTTTGCAACTTCTTTTCGCACTGGATTTTCAACCAAGCATGAACATTTTCTGAGGTCTCATCTCGTTCTTGGACGGTGCCAGCACCGCCGAGCTCCCTTGCCCCCTCCTCCTGATCAGGGGAGGTACTGCCTTTTTTGTTGTTTCTGGTTCCCTACTGTCGGTGCTGCTGCGCTTCCCATCGTCGTCGCTCTTCTCTTTGCTCGCTCCCGGTCGCCCTGTGTTCATCCTGCTTGCTGATGCTGCAGCCACGCTTCGTGTCCCCTGCACGCTCTGTGATCAGTGATCCCGACACAATAGGGTTAGATTCCGGAACAATTGATTTTAAATCGGTTGAACAATTGATTTTAATTGGTAGAACAATCAATTTTTATTATTGGATCAATTGATTTACGGTGGCGGGGCTCGTGGAAGGAGGTTGCAGCCGTCTGGGACGATGCCGGCGAGCAGAGAGAAGGCATGATGGAGCTTGGGCTAACACGGGCTGGACACATGTCGCAGTATTCTTCCTTCTCCACCTCTTTCCAACCTTCCGTTCTCCTCCTCCCTTCTCAAAACTTTCTACTCGGGCTAAAAACATTTGATTTGAAACAAAAAAAACATATGATTTCATATGAAGAACTTTCGATTCACAGCTATAAACTTTCAATTTGGGAGCATAAACTTTCAATTTGGGTGTACAAGGTCTTGTTTCACAGGGGAAACTTTCGATTGGGCACGAACACATACAACAACCAGGAAAAAACCTTCGATCTATTATAAAACTTTCAATTCGTGGCAACAAACTTCCAATTCAAGACCAAAAAGCTTCTGGTTCACAGCTAAAACTTCCATTTGAGGCTGAAAAACTGCCAATTGAAGAAAACCCGATGTGGGAAGGAGCAACATCAGTTATTTAGGATGGAAGAGGGGAAGGGGAAGAGGAAAAGGTAAATCAACGGCTTGCGGTTGGTGGTGTGACACCGAGCTCGCTAGTTGTCGAAGACCATGCGGTGTTTGTGAATCGGAGCGACGCAGTGGCTTCTCGACGATGAGTGCTCCTGCCGTCCTGCGAGAGAGGACGAAGAGATAAGGAAGAGGAGTACGTGTTGCTGCCCCACGTGTCATGCTTCTCCTACTTTTATAGGAGAGAGCATATGCTGCCACGTACCAAGGATCGCCACGCGCTTTCTGTCCATCGAGCTCAGAGTTGATTATCCTCCAAGTTAGTCTCAGAATTAGTGTTTCCGACTAACCAACCCCTGAGCAACATATAACAGCAGAAAAAGTCAAATTTAACTCCCTCAACTCTTTCCGTGATCTGCGTTTTCCCCTCAAGTCGAAAACCGGATTTCTTTGCTTTGCAACTTTCAAAACCAGTCATTTTGACTCCCCCACGACAGTTTTTAGAGGGGTTTTGTCCGATGTGTCACCCACCCTCCTGACTCAGCCGTATTTTGGGTGACATGGATAAAGTGACATTGTAAAATCGCCAAGTCAGTACAACACTCAAATGAAATCGCCGATCTCGAATCGATTTCGCATCTTCTTCCCCGGCTCCCCATTTTAAAGCACGAACACTAGCTCTCGGAGGTGGTGTGAAGCTGGACTGTGACAGCTTCGTAGAGGTCAATTGGGGCAGATTGGTGGTGAAGGTGCATCTAGCCTCTAGGTATGGTTTCGGTAATTAATGACAATACCTATGGACTAACAATTGTGTTGAGAATTGTTAGTAGGTTGTTCCATAGGTGATGTATAGAGGATTGATCATGGATTCATTGAATAATGTCATGTGATCAAAAGAGATGCATCAAGAAGAATGAGTAAGCGGTGATGCTCGGTTAAGTAATAACAATACCTATGGACTAACAATTATGTTGAGAATTATTTGTAGGTTATTTCATAGGAGATGCATAAGTGATGAAGTATGAATTCGTTGAGAAATGTCATGAGATCAAAGAGATGCATCAAAGTCATTGAGCTCTAGGTGATGCTCATGTGATGTAGAAGAATCTTAAGTGAGGAGAGATCTCGGAGTTTGATGATGGTCTAAAGAATATTGACAGTAAGCATGAAGACAAAAATTACTTGTGGAGAACAAGTAACTAAAGGTAAATATTGAATTGAGATATTCAATGTGTCGAGTTGGAAGAGCAAGATCAAGACAAGCTTAGGAACAATTTGTGTGCTTGATGCTTGAGGTTCATACCTTGGTGGTGAACCAGATGAAGATGATGTAAAAAGAAAAGTCTTCCATGCTTGGTGCATGGGAAGCAATCAGGTGAACTTCATCAAGCTTTCGAAAGATCAAGAGAGGATCGAGATAGGAAGTGAGGATGAACATCGTCATCAAGCTCAAGTGAAGAGTTGATGATAAGCCTAGAAGAAACATCGGGACTTGGATGATGTGTTCGTCAAGTCCAACGGGATGACTGGCTCAAGACAAATGTATAAAATGTAGGGTATTTTCTTTTGCCGGTCAATGATGATTAGAGAAGAGAAATGACCAGATTGATAGAATAAATATCGTACTATTAATTAGACGGCGGGCATGGTGTCCGCCAATGCGTTCACACCGGGGCTATGAGAGACCAAGTTCAAGACGGCAATAGATGGTGAAGATGGGCTGCATCAGAATCAAGACCAGCGCCAACGGCGAGATCAGGAAGGCATGCTGGAGAATCAACAATCTTACCTAGCCTCTAGTGGCCAGTATCACATACTCTGTCACACCATGGATCTCGTAAGTCCTAACTAATGATCAATGCATGTGCCACCTTGTATAGGGACATGTGGGACCGTTGCCACTAGGATGCCACATCATCAGAAACCACCCTAGTTTCAATTCGACTAAGCGTTGTAAGAACATGCCCAATAAATTTTCTTCGCGACCTAGAATTCCTTCGCGAACAGATTTTTGTTCACTTCAGCGTTCTAACGGTTTTCTTTCACGGTTCTCTTCACAAAAGGATTCTTAAGGTTATTTTCTTCAGAACGAGATTATCTCTCATTTCACTTTATGAATCATTTCGAAGGGAATATGTGGGATATGAAGGAAAATAAAAGTAATAGGAACAGGGAAGTGAATCAGAAAGGGAACGGAATAAAGGAAAAAAATGGTTAAGGATTGTCTAAAGTGAACAGATTTGAGGGTTGATGGTTGAATAGTGAACTGTTTCAAAGTTTGGGTTGTTTTTTCGACTAGGGCCATAGTTGATGGTTGAGATATGGATTGTCCCTCAATGTATAACCTTGTTGTGTACCGTTGACTTTCTTTGACAATATATGTATATCATATAATCTTATAATGCGTATTGTGTGAAGTTACAGTTGTAGGGGGCTATTGGAATTCTGGTATTTCGTTAGTTGTAGGGGGCCATTGGAATTCTGGTATTTCGTTTGTTGATCCCACAATCAGTACATCGCTGGGTTGATGTGGCGGGACAAATAGTAAATTCAAACAGCCAGCCCACGTGTCCGCGAGCCATTAACTGGGGTGGGTGGCGATAGTGGAATGTCGTTTGATTATCAAACTTTAAACGTGTTTTACACCTCAAACCATGTATCCAATTTGAAAACCCTTTAAGTTGCATCATGATGTTGTTACAACTAATATAGCAAAATAAGACCATATCGAATGTTTTTTTTTTGCTTTTTTAATTCAACTATTTAAATGTCATATTAAAACAATTCAAATATATTATTTCAACAAATCAAATACAAAGAATTGAAAATGCTCTTCCAAACTGTTGACATAGGTTTCTTGAATTGTTGACTGAAGTCATATTTAATGAATTTTGACCTTTTTTAAGAATTCAACGATTTAAATGCATCAATTCAACGATTTAGATATATCATTTCAAGAAATCGCATACAAATGTCGAACATATATTTTTAAAAATGTTCATAAATCAGGTCTCTACATTTATTGAATCAAATTTTCAAATTATTGATTGAATAAGAAAGGCAAAAAAAACTATAGACCTAGAGAGCAAAAACAAAAAACAAAAAAAACGGTGATTTTTTTTATTGAGTTGTGTTCTCGGTGGTAGGCCGGTTGTCTGGGCTCTGTGCTCTCTGTGTTGGGCCATCTGGGTCTGTTTGCATACAAACAGAGTCCATTCGTTGGATTGGACCCCTCACAAAATGGTCATCTGGACCTTTTTATTTTTTATTTTTTAAATCCAAAATTGCAAATATATGCTTTCATTTTAAAATTTTGCAACTCTATTATCGCCCGTATAGAATTACAAATTTTCAAAATAAACGTATATATTTGCATTTTTTGTTTAAAATATATAAAAACCTAGCTTTTCGCATTAAAACATCTTATGTTTGGTGAGAGATAAGACGGGCCCTTTCAGGTCCAAGAAATAGCAAATAGTTCATGTCTGCTTAACAAGTGGTTTTCCATTCAAGCTTCGATGATGGGACGCCCTGCTTGGTCAAGGAATAAACAGATGGGACTCGATTCGGCCCAAACGAGGTGAAGAATGTTTTCGTTGGTCTGTCTAAAAAGGTAAATTTTCCCCAAAAAAAATAATAAATAAATTTCCCAATCACACTATACAAGATTACCACATTTTCCAGACAGCTATTATTTGAAAGTGACCGACAGTTTGTAATACTTTTGTTAGGTATCTACTCACCATGGGCAATTAGTTTGTTGGTAATTATGTTATTGCTATTTTGTCCAAATTGTCAAAAAAAGCTACAAATTGTACTTAAAAAATTGTTGGTCACTCGAGAAAAATACTAGAGGACACAAACTGTAAAAATAAACTATAGACGATGGTTGAAAATCCTGTGGTGTTATCCATTGTGTTGTCACGCACGGATGCATGTACGCGTTACGCACCGACAGCAATATGATTACTTCTGTAGTGGGCTGGTGAATGCATGATGAACCGGGCCAAGTGTAATAATCAAATAGCTGTATCCTATTAGATTGATCGAGCGATGCTATTTTAATTCTAACTATTGCAACAATATCCTCATCTTACTAACTGCAAAGACACGTATAATATAACTCACAATGCATGAATTCGTAATTATACGTTGAAAACATATGCATGGTTAATTGCACCACTCGTTGCAAATGGACTACGCAACATTAGCAGAACGTCAACTTCTGTGGCTGTGCTCGCCACGTTCCCGGCCGGTTGACCTGCACGCCGCTCCACGTCGCAACGTGCGCTCCAAAAACATTCCGATCATGGCAGTATACGTTCTTCAGGCAAGGGCTATAAATAGACATGCAATATACAGGCATACAGCAACTCGTCTTCATCCCGGCCATCAGTCCTCGCTTCTTTCTCTCGAGTTAGTTGACACTAAAGCACACAGTACACGCTGGGAAGACTGGCAGAGCAGGACGCGAAGATGGCTAATAAGCTTGCCGCTCTGATCGCCGTAATAATCTCGCTGCTCGGCTCCGTGTCGTGCCAAGCGAGCTACGGTTACGGCTATGGCGGCTACGGCGGCGGCAATCCCACCCCGCCGCCACCGTCGTCTTATCCTCCTACTAGCCCGAGGCCGCCCACTTATCCTCCGACCACCCCTAGCCCACCTGCCGCAGGGCTGAGGGTCGGATACTACGACGACAAGTGCTCCGGGGCGGAAGCCATCGTGAGGGAGGCCGTGCGCGGCGCCGACGCCGGCGTCAAAGCAGGGCTCGTCCGTATGTTCTTCCACGACTGCTTCGTCCGGGTAAGTAATTAATCACAACCTGCTACATGTACGATCACCTGATCACAGTAGAAGTGCTTGGCTTACTGACAACCTACTCCATGCATGCATCCATGTACGTATGCGGCATTGTGACGTGTGATTCGGTTCAGGGCTGCGACGCCTCGGTTCTGCTCAAGCCGACCGAAGCCAACCCGCAGCCGGAGATGCTCGGCATCCCGAACCTGAGCCTGCGTGGCTTCGAGGTGATCGACAAGGCCAAGGCGGCGCTCGAGAAGAAATGCCCTGGTATCGTGTCCTGCACCGACATCCTCGCCTTCGCCGGCCGCGACGCCAGCTACTTCCTCAGCAGCTACGCGATCGACTTCAAGATGCCCGCGGGCCGCTACGATGGAAACGTGTCCCTCGCAAGCGAGACCCTCGCCAACCTGCCCCCGCCGTTCGCCGACGTCAAGCAGCTCAAGGACATGTTCGCCGCCAAGGGCCTCGACACCGTCGACATGGTCGTCCTCTCCGGCGCGCACTCCATCGGCCGCTCCCACTGCTCGTCTTTCTCCGGCCGCCTCCCGCCCAGCAACACCTCGGACATGGACCCCACGCTCGCCGCCAAGCTGAAGGGTGACTGCGTGTCGCCGAACGGCGCAGACAACACGGTGATGCAAGACTACAAGACCCCCAACGAGCTGGACAACCAGTACTACCTGAACGTGCTCAACCACAAGGTGCTCTTCGCGTCGGACGCCGCGCTCCTCAAGGCGACGGACACGATGCGGCTGGTGTACGCCGCCGCGGCCTCTCAGAAGCTGTGGCAGTACAAGTTCGGGGAAGCCATGGTGAAGATGGGCGGCATCGAGGTCAAGACCGCCGCCAATGGGGAGATCAGAAAGATGTGCGGCTTCGTCAACAAGGCGTATTGATCAGGTTGATCAGACGAATCATCGCGCATGCTTCTTGAATCCCCGCCTGAGATTGAGAATTATTAAGGTCCTACGTACCTTTGTGTACTATTTGAGTTTCTTTTTCTTTTTATTTTCAACACCTTCGGTTCTTTACCTTTTCCCCTACTGTTGCCTAATTATTCTGTTGCATACTTTTATGCTGCAAATTTGATTTGTATACCATATTTTAAACTTGTGACCTGGTGGCACAAATTCTCACATCCAAATTTAAGTATGCATGGAGCCATTCAGCTTTGGCGCTTAAGGCCCTCTCCAGCAGGATCTGCAAATTTGCGGATTCTAGTGCTTTGCGGGGTACTGTAGCACTAAAAATTCGTCTCCAACAGAGTCTGTATCCAGTGATACATTACTGCTACAGTGTTATGGATAGAGGATGCTGTAATAGTGATAGATGATGCTGTAATAGTAATAGATGATGCTGTAATAGTATTTTGAGGATAAAAATTTGAGGTAGCTGTTGGAGATGGTCTAACGTTTTGGCGCAGAGCTCCGGATCCATTTCTGAAAGCATTCTTAAAACAGTACAAACGGTCCGTTGACCTGCTGCCTCGCTGCTAATATAATTCTGCTTGACTGACTAATCAACCGTGCATGGTGGCACTAATTATCAGAGTTAATTTAGAGTAGCTACTGAAAGTTTAGGGAGATTCTCATTTTCTGATGCCTGAAATCGGGCTTTTTTCAGTCGATATCCTGGGCCATTGGATCAAAATCAAACGGTCAGCATGTCTTCGTGAACCTCCTACCGTTTTGTGCTCTCTCCCTCTTCTCAACAACACTGGCGCATGCCCCCCTCTTGCACCCATCTCCGGCAGCGGCCCTACCACCAGATCCGCCGTCACCATCAATTGCCACGCTAACAACTCGTTTTCGTTCTCCCCTGCCCCGGCGCTAGCCCACCGGCAATCCTCTGCCTCCCGCAGAGCTTTTTCTAAGCCCGAATCCATAGAATCCTCCCAAAACCAAATCCTAAAAACCCCTCTTCCTTAACTCCGGCAAGAGGTGAATGTCGCATGAAATCTCGTGCGATTTCAAACATATGAAGAATAGGAATCATGGAACGTTTATTGCCAACAAATAGAAAGCACACGACAAGAAGATAATCGGCAATAACCACTGCCAGCGAAACGATGGTTGCAGCCTACACATACACACTAATTTCAACCCTAGGAGGTTATATCATAAATTTTACAGTTTGAAATCATCAAACTTTTTTCCACGCCATTAAGTAGGGCTAGTGGGTTCTGGAAATATAACAATGTAACTGCACTCTTGTTTTACGCAATGGACATGTATTACAAAACGAAGAATCCTGAGGCTGTTGGGGCAAAAAAAAAATGTGCCCCAACAGCATGCGGCGAGAGCCTCCTTCAACGAGGAGGTTCAAGTTTAGAGATAAATAGTGAGCCGAGAGAGGAGAACGAGAGAGAAGAAAAGCCTGGGTACATGGGGGAAAATCTCGAGTCCCCTTGCCTGCCCCTGTGGGCTCTTTTTATAGAGAAAAGGGGTAGAAAAAATTACTAGTTTATCTCCAAGATATTATGTTACAATGATGTGCATATGAGGGTATATTGAGCCTTTCACCCCTTTATATGTGAGGTGGTATTTGAGATACTATAATTGCAATAATGATGTCGCAGCACATCAGCTAATTATCTCATGTCTGAGGCGTTTACCCAACAGCACCCCCTCATCTGTAAGTTCTGAGATCCCGAGGGGCGAGCCGATGTACAGAGAACTAGCTCCAGTCTCCCTCCTTTTTTTGAAGTTAGGCTATCTCGGACTGTTCCCTGTTGTTGTAGCGCGGATGTCCGAGGAAGGAGCGAAGGCCACAAAGCTTACCGAGATCGCACGACAGGGGTTCTGGTGGCAGAGCTCGGAGCCAACGACGGAGGTGATGACGACAAGGTCGCGGCCCCTGTAGCGGGTAACTGTGGCAATGCTCGATAGAGACAGGACAGTCTAGAGTGCCGTTGAGATGTACGGTGCACCATGGCGAGGCTCGATGGAGGCATGACCATCAGGAGCCCCGCGACGGTAGTCGGAGGTGGAGTCGACAACAAGGTTGAGGGAGGTAGTCTGTGACCCTCTCATCATGTAGTCATGGTGAGGCTCGATAGAGGTAGGGTCATCTGAAGCCCCGCAGCGATAGCCGGAGGCAAGTCGACAGAGAGGTTGAGGGAGGCCATCCACGACCCCCTTAGCATGTAGTCACAGTGAGGCTCAACGGAGGCAGGGCCGTCTAAAGCCCCGCAGTGGTAGCTAGAGGTGAACTCGATGGTGAGGCTGAGGGAGGCAGTCCACGACCCACTCAGCATGTAGTCGTGGTGAGACTCGACGGAGGTGGGACCGTGTGGAGTGCCGTTGAGAGGTACGGTGCGAAGCGTTGAGGCTCGACATAGGTAGGGCTGTCTAGAACCATGCGAAGGTGGCTGGAGGTGAAGTCAACGACGAGGTTGAGGGAGGCAATACGCGACTCCCTCATCATATAGTCGGTGAGGCTTGACAGAGACGGGGCCGTCTAGAGCCCCGCAGAGGTAGCATAGGTGGAGTTGACGATGAGGCTGAGGGAGGCAGTCTGCGACCCCCTCAGCCTTTAGTCGTAGTGTGGCTTGACGGAGGTAGGACCATCCTTGACCCCCTTAGCATGTAGTCACGACGAGGCTCGACGGAGGCAGTGCCATCCGAAGCCCCGCGACGATAGCTGGAGGCAGAGTCAATGACAAGGCACAGGGAGGCAGTTTGTGACCCTCGCAACACGTAGTCGCGGTGAGGATCGAGGTTGGTGGGACCATCCGAAGTGCTGTTGCGAGGTACGACGTGAAGCGGCAAGGCTCGACGGAGGCAGGGCTGTCCAGATCCCCACGGCGGTAGCCGAAGGCAAAGTCGATGGCGAGGCTGAGGGAGGCAGTCCACGGCCCCCTCATCATGTAATCGCAGTGAGGTTCGATGGAGGTAGGGTCGTCCGGAGCCCCACGGTGGTAACCATAGACAGAGTCAACAACGAGGCTGAGAAAGGTAGTCTGCCACCCCCTCAACCTGTAGTCAAGGCGAGGCTCGTCAGAGGTAGGGCCGTTCAGAGCCCCATGGCGGTAGCTGGAAGCGGAGTCGATAGCAATGATGAGGGAGGCAGTCCGTGACCCCCTTAGCATGCAGTCGTGGCGAGGCTTGATGGAGGCAGGGCTATCCAGGGCCCCGCGATGGTAGCCAAAGTTCACGGCGAGGCTTAGGGAGGAAGTCTATGACCCTCTCAACCTGTAGTCGCGGCGAGAGTTGACAAAGGCAGAGCCTACCAGGGTTTCGCGGTGGTAGCCAAAGGTGAAATCAATGACAAGGTTGAGGAAGGTAGTCTACGATCCCCTCAGCATGTAGTTGTGGTGAGGCTCAATAAGGCAGGGATGTCTAGAGCGGGCAGTAGCTGGAGTCGGAGTCGACCGTGAGGCTGAGGGAGGCTGCGACCTCCTCATCATGTATTCACAGTGAGGTTCAACAGAGGCAGGGCCATCTGGAGTCCCATGGCGATAAGCAGAAGCGGAGTCAACGACAAGGCTATGGGAGGCCCTCCACGACCCCCTCAGCATGTAGTCGCAGTGAGGCTCGATGGAGGCAGGGCCGGCCGAAGCCCTGTGGCGCTAGCCGGAGGTAGAGTCGACGGTGAGGCTGAAGGAGACAGTCCATGACCCCCTCATCATGGACTCCGGTGACGAGGTAGACGACTCTGGTGGCAGAGTGGAGGTGGCTCCGGCCGCCAAGCGCATGGGTTCCGGTGGCTTGGTAGACTGCTCCAGCTGCTGGTCATGGTGCAAAAGAGGCTACTAGCCACGCATATCATGGAGGCGGCTTCAGCCACACGGAGCTCATGCGGCTATAACCCTAATCCTTACTACACTCCCTTGAACATGGTGTCTAGTTGCAGGGGATTCGATTTATGGTCCTGAAAGGCTTGTTCTTCTAGATGAATGTCGTTTGGCGTGGAGGCCTCCAGGTCTAGTGCTAAGAGGTGTGGTGTGAGGAACCGTCCAAATAGTATTCAAATTAATCATTAAGTCGATCATTTACTTAATCATGACTTCAATGATTAACCTAAATACCGCTCTGGTAGTCTCGGCATGTGTTTTGTGTCCAAAATTGGAACACATGCCTTCCAACATTTAGCATCACAACATAGCTTAAGAAAGAGCAAGTAATTAAAGTTATATTACAAGTTCTTAAGCATCATAATTTACAACAGTTTACAACAAAAGATAAACTACGCAGCGGAACAAAACCTAACAATACAAAAACTAGGCGGAGTCATATGCCCTTAGGCTCCATCCAAAAGCATGCTACAAGAGAGTAAGGTGCACTACTCTTGCCCGCCACCGACATTGGCGAACATGAAGTAGCCAAACATGACTCCTCCTCACCTGCAAAACCTGTAGAGCAGCTGAGTATGAAGGTACTCACAAGACTTAATCCATATAGAGTGCATAAGAATAGCCCGACTCCAAGGATTATGCATTGAGCTATTAGTAAGGAAAAAGGCCACAAGGTCAAGTAACTTATTATGCGAAAGCAAAATTTGACACAACTGTGTGAGCATCTACACTAGAACCCCTATATCAAACTATTCCGTAACCAACAACATAATATAACAAATATTGTAAATGAAACGATAATAGACCAACAATAGTAATGACCAACCACCTCCCAACGTACCAATCATCCTACAATCATGACTCTACGACCGATGCAGATGGACATAAGCTTGTTCGATAACTGAGAGTATGTCAATTCGAATTGATTTTACACCCAGCAGGGGAGTACTCCTGGACCCACACGACACGAGACCACCGCCCACACAACCCGTCAGTCGCGAGTGATGATTCACGTATCAACCTTTCACGTACCCACCCCGAACCTTTGTGCCCATGCCCGATGTATGTGGAGGCCACCGAGACCCCGAACGTACTACGATTTACCGGCGTTTCTCGGTGCCTCTACAAGCCCTTGCTCACACCTCGTGTGCATGAGCCAAATGAACGTGGAGACTTACGGTACTTGGCTTATCTAACCATTATATCAGCATGTGGTGAGTATGGAAAAGTGCTAAAACCAACAACACCGACGATTGGTGCTTAAACGATGCAAAGCGATCTATAGTGCCCGAGCTCCTCTCCCGAACTACCCCGAGGAACTCATCCGGGGCAGAATACACCCTTAACACCGCCCACATCTCGCCTCATCCTCACCACTCACCCAACCAATACCATCGACATTGTCATTGTGAACAATAAATAAACCTAAAGCTTGCGAGCGATGGAACATACCACCACTCGACTTCTACCGGTGTCCTATGCATTGCTAAGCATCTCGCAGCACTTTTAAGTTAGACATCATCACGTTAAAACCCGGCTACAAGGGCTACGGATCATCAATAATATAAGGTAGAGGTAATGCATCAACATAGGTTCTACTCATATCTCCCGACAGATGACTCACTAATATGCAAACATACATAAAACGTAATTTATCAATTTAGACACATACGATCCAAACTAATAGTTACAATATGCTTAAATACTTTCCTTGCTGCTTTTCTTCAAATCAAGATCAACCACAAAACCTTTCCGCGGAAACCCGCCACTCTTCGAAACGTCGATCACTAAATAAAAGAATGTATCGCAATAAGCACATGATGAAAATGCCATAAAATATGCTTGATAATGCATGGAAACATTTTTTCTAGTTGGAACAATCTATAAGGAGACTAGAAAAATTGGTTTCACTCATTTTGAGCTTGCGATGAATTAACGGTGAATTAATGAAGCTTCAAACTAATTAATTAATCTCAGAAATTTAATTAATTATTTAATATATGGGAATATTTTTAGTAGGTATAGTATGTTATTATGAAACAAAAAAAATTGGTTTCATAATTTTTGGAGCTACAAAAAATTTACCATGAATTTTACAAGTTTCAGCAAACAGAAAACTGTGCTGAAAACGGTTCTGCTGAGTTGACCGCGGTCAGATCGCCGGGAGTCACGGTTAGACCATCAGAAATCATGGTCAGATCGCCGGCGTTCAGACAGGTTTGGGTTCTGATGGTCAGACCGGTCCGAGGGGTGGTCAGACCCCTGGAACGGCGGTCAGACCGCTGGGAGTGGCCGGAGGCACTTGGTGAGCTCACTGGCGATGATTCTGGTGAGCTTTTGGGGTGGGGATTTGGACCTAGAGCATCATCTTGATTTCCTCTACAGCGTAGGATAACATGCACACGCTAAAAACGACCGAAACTCAGCTATGGCCTCTAATGGTGGTGGAGGCCATTGTTGGGCTCCTTTGAGCTCGATGCCAGCAAATAGCTATGGTCTCTAATGGTGGGGATGGAGGGTGCTCACCACGCCCTAGCAAGTTAGTGGTCTGATCGTGGAGGTTAGGGAATGGCCGGAGCTCGAAATCACCGTCAAGGAGGTGGTGACCGGCTTGAGGAGGAAGAAGGCGTGACCGAGGGACTTGAACTTGACGGGGAAGACCACCTCTGGTGGTTGCAGCGGGGGAGCTCGCTAGAGACCTCCACCTTGGCTCCCCCTTGCTCCCTCTCCTTGGCTCGGTTGGGGGAAGAAAGGAGCAGCAGCTCCTGCTGCTTGGCGTGGGAGAGGGAGAGAGTGGAGTGGGTGAGAGTGAGAGAGAGCACGTGAGGCTGCTGTGGTGAGTGAGAGAGAGTGGTATGGGGCTGACCGGTGGGTCCCACATGCTAGAGAAAAAGTCTGTTTCAACTGCAAATTCAATTCTTTTCTCTCCCGAATTTCTTTCTCTCATCCAACTAACTCAGAACGAAATACTCTAGTGTGCCAAAATATTTTATCTCGGATTTAATTATGACGCTAATGATGCATGATTAAGCTTAATCATGCGATTATGGAATTTGGGACGTGACATGCGGAGCCACGCGTCCGGGCGCCAGCCCGTGCGGAGCCACACAATCGGTGCCTATACCGCAGAAGGGCCCATACACGGTGGTGTTCACTGGGGAAACATCTTGCTGCAGATAAGATGGTTGGAAAAAAGGAGCGAGCAATGTTCTCGTTACGTTTTTACTATGATCTCAGCACTGCTAGCACCTTGACATTGTAGCTATACGATATCCTAACTCAACTATGGCTACGTGGGTAGATTGCAGAGTGTCATGCCATGTTAGCTTAAAATATATGTGAGCAAGCGGATCATGGGCACGCAGAGCTTAGGAAACTCTGCACATGTACAGCAAGTAAATATATTACTATCTCCTACACCATGAGAATAAATATTCCACAGTCATGGTACGAACATGAGGACTTTAGTCGAGCCTTGCGGTGCCGTGCTCTACCATGGACAGTGCGTGTATCAAGGACCCACATTGAGTGGACACGATCCGCCTCTTGATTTTTTCTTGCCTTGTGCAGCGCTTGCCAGCCAGTGCCCTAGGCCGCATAGTAATGAGCTAGGGAGATTTAAATAAGGGCTTCGCATGGAGCGGTGCCTGGAGCTATGTGTGCTTACCTTTGCATGGAGCTGTGTTCGGAGCCATCACCTCAGCCTGCAGACCCGTGTGCTAGCCCGCCTACGAGTTGCTAGACCAAAAGCGTGCCTCGCGTGGCATATGGCAAATGACAGGAAGGCTATCTTTGCAAAGCTCGTGTTGTGCGCCGCTGATGATGGCTCCTTCAAGCAGCGTGAGTACTCCTCCATGATCTAGTATAAGAACATGTTATGCTCTCTTGATGTCTTCTTAACTCCTTTCCTCTCATGACTTTTTGTAAGACATCTACATGGAAGGCGTCATCTATTAGGGCACGTTCGTGCTCCAACAGCACACAACGAGAGCCTCTTCCAACGAGGAGGTTAAAGCTTGGAGATAAATAGTGAGACGAGAGGGGAGCGCGAGAGAGAAGTAGAGCCTAGGTACATGGGGGAAAATCTCGAGTCCCCTTGTCTGCCACTGTGGGACTCTTTTTATAAGGAGAAGGGACAGGAAAAATTACCAGTTTGCCTTCAAAATATTATGTTACAACGATGTGCATACAAGGTTATATAGCGTCTTTCACCCCTTTATATGTGAGGTGGTGTATGAGATACTATAACTGCAATAATGATGTCACCGCACGTCGTCTAAATATCTCATGGCTGTGTTGTTTCCCCAACCCTGAAAAAACAGTCTTATATTGCGAAATAGAGGGGGAAAGCGCCTCCTTCAACATCATATGTTCATGCCCTTCGAGAAGGACAACAACCGATCGTTTATAGCCTATAAAAAGAGAAGTATTCCAAAGATCACAAGAGTATATGTTGTTATCCTTCTATGGTAGGTCCCCACCTATATAAACATTATGTCTTCGGTCTTCATAGTGCAGTCACTACCTAAGCATTTCCCTTTGCTTCTATTAGCTCTCTCAATCCTCTATATTCCCTTTGTATGAGCAATGGGAGTGCCAGTTGGCGCAAAACACCCATGTATCTCTGCGGTTGTGAATCCATCACGGAGATTTGTATCTCCAACCAGCACTCCCTAGCACGCCTCCACATCTCCTTGGATGCTAAGATAGATGGCCAGCATAGAAGATAGGAGAAGACATCGCTTAATCTCCATGTTCTCTTAATCTCCATGTTCACAGTCCATTAATCGCCTAAGTACCAGCATTGCAGTTGTCGGGTGAAAAATGCAACAAAAATACTTATAGATGGGATATTTACAACCTGAAGTGATTTCTTTTCAAGGGGTGGTTCCCCTCCTTTTGTGCATTCAACCACTAGAGTCGTCACTTTCTATGAAGGTAGAGAGCGTACGGCGCGGCTATGGCTGCACACTAGCATTTGGTAGCATGTGGAGGGATTTAAATCCTTAGCTCTCAAGTCAGGGATGAACAGTAAATCGTGAGAGAACTACAATATCTCTGACTTCATTTACTAAAGTAACAGTACCAGATCTTATCCGTTTGCCACTGATCTAACAATTCGCGTCGATTTGAAGTCACCTAATTTTGTTGGATTGTGAAATCAGAGGATCTCGTTCTAGTGTAGAGTAGTCCATGGAAAAACGAACCCCCCAAAAAAAACAGTTCTACGTCTGAAGGTCAGGTCGGATAGCCTGCACCTGCTGCAATGTTCACTACAAATTCTTGCTGGCTCCGCAGGTGCTAGCTAAGGCTGGTCTACTTGCCGCTTTAGGGTGCCGCTGAAGGGAGCCGATCGCATCGACGGGGTCACGCCATTCGCCTGCACGCTTGCGCTGTGTTGTTGGAGAAGCCCGTACCGCTCGTCGCGTGACGACCGATTAGTTTACGAGATGCGCTCCTGCAGGCGTCGCCCATCGCTTCGATCGATCGGGTGCCGCAGATCAGCCACCACCCCGTGCACAGCAGACAAGATATGCACTCTAAGATGAAGAACTTGGGTTCGCTGCCAACGAAAGACATTCGTATGTGTTATAAATCTCATTTCAATATCATCTGGAGTTTAAAATATGGTATACATATCAAATTTCCAGCATAAAAGCATGCAACAGAATAATGAGGCAACACGGCAACAGTAGGGGAAAAGGTAAAGAACCAAAGGTGTTGAAAAGAAAAAGAAAAAGACACTCAAATAGTACACAAAGGTACGTAGGACCTTAATGATTCTCAAATCTCAGGCGTCGAGGTTCAAGAATAATGCGCGATGGGTCGTCTGATCAACCTGATCAATACGCCTTGTTGACGAAGCCGCACATCTTTCTGATCTCCCCATTGGCGGCGGTTTTGACCTCAATGCCGCCCATCTTCACCATGGCTTCCCCGAACTTGTACTGCCACAGCTTCTGAGAGGCCGCGGCGGCGTACACCAGCCGCATCGTGTCCGTCGCCTTGAGGAGCGCGGCGTCCGACGCGAAGAGCACCTTGTGGTTGAGCACGTTCAGGTAGTACTGGTTGTCCAGCTCGTTGGGGGTCTTGTAGTCTTGCATCACCGTGTTGTCGGCGCCGTTCGGCGACACGCAATCACCCTTCAGCTTGGCGGCGAGCGTGGGGTCCATGTCCGAGGTGTTGCTGGGCGGGAGGCGGCCGGAGAAAGACGAGCAGTGGGAGCGGCCGATGGAGTGCGCGCCGGAGAGGACGACCATGTCGACGGTGTCGAGGCCCTTGGCGGCGAACATGTCCTTGAGCTGCTTGACGTCGGCGAACGGCGGGGGCAGGTTGGGGAGGGTCTCGCTTGCGAGGGACACGTTCCCATCGTAGCGGCCCGCGGGCATCTTGAAGTCGATCGCGTAGCTGCTGAGGAAGTAGCTGGCGTCGCGCCCGGCGAAGGCGAGGATGTCGGTGCAGGACACGATACCAGGGCATTTCTTCTCGAGCGCCGCCTTGGCCTTGTCGATCACCTCGAAGCCACGCAGGCTCAGGTTCGGGATGCCGAGCATCTCCGGCTGCGGGTTGGCTTCGGTCGGCTTGAGCAGAACCGAGGCGTCGCAGCCCTGAACCGAATCACACGTCGCAATGCCGCATACGTACATGGATGCATTCATGGATTAGGTTGTCAGTAAGCCAAGCACTTCTACTGTGATCAGGTGATCGTACAGGTAGCAGGTTGTGATTAATTACTTACCCGGACGAAGCAGTCGTGGAAGAACATACGGACGAGCCCTGCTTTGACGCCGGCGTCGGCGCCGCGCACGGCCCTCCTCACGATGGCTTCTGCCCTGGGGCACTTGTCGTCGTAGTATCCGACCCTCAGCCCTGCGGCAGGTGGGCTAGGGGCGGCCTGAGGATAAGTAGGCGGGCTGGGGCCGGTCGGAGGATAAGTGCTAGGGCTGCTCGGAGGATAAGTGGGCGGGCTCCGGCTAGTCGGAGGATTTGACGGTGGCGGCGGGGGAGGATTGCCGCCGCCGTAGCCGTAGCCGTAGGTCGTTTGGCATGACAAAGAACCAAGCAGCGCGAGTACCGCGAGAATGGCAAGCTTAGCGGCCATCCCTGCTTCGTGCTCTGCTGCCCGGTGTTCTATGCTCTGGTGTTAGCTGGCTCTAGGAAGACAGACAGACAGAAGCAAGGACTGATGGGATGGATGAAGACGAGCTGCTGCGTTGCATGTCTATTTATAGCCGCGTGCATGAAGAACATAGTGCTGTAGCCGGAATGTTTTTGGAGCGCACGTCGCGACGTGCAACGGCACGGTGCAAGTCAACCGGGAACATGGCGAGCCACAGCCCAACAGGTTGACGCGCATGCTGATTGTGCGCGCGAGCAATTGACTTTGTGGTTTTGGCTGGATTTCAATTGTGAATTCATGAAGTTGTCTGATATGTGATCCCTTGTCGGTGCAGTTGTAAGATGGGGTTTATTTAAACTATTAGAAGCATCCTCAAGCAAGCAAGATAGAAGATACAGCTAGTAGCTTGCGCTTGATCCGGACGGGATGTCTCCCGTGAGTGAGGTCACTTGCAGTAGAGAATTTAGAAACTGTTGTCGGTGCGTATGGGTTACACGCATCCACGTAAATGTTCTAATTCTACAGTGCTAAATTCATTTGTGTTTGAAGTTGAAAAATATATGTAACGGATGGTAGGTGCAGTATTCCTACGCGAGCATGCAAATCCAAAAGCTAAGATCCCATTTGAATGCGAGAAACATTTCGGATTCTAGCTAGAATTTGTGGAATTCTTGTCAAACAGTAGCGGAGCCAGGATTTCATCGTTGAATGTTCCCATTGAACACTATAAATTTTTAATTTAATATATAAGTATAATTTTGTCAAAAATACGATATAAATGTTTAGTACCTGCTGTTAGGGTCATAGGGAATTATGCTGCCAAGCGGTGCTTTTGGCGAGTAATTTGAATTCGAAACGGGAGAAACATGTCTTTTTGTTTCTCTTTTTTACAGCGAGGAACAGGCAAAAGATAATTTCAACCTTTTAGGAGAACATAGAACTCTACCCAACGGGCCACTATGGGTTGCCATTCCTTTGTTTTGGTTTCCTCTGCTCCAGAGGAGCCCGGAACATTACAGGCCGAGACTGGGCCAGGTCAGGCGAGCACGGAGCGCGCGCTGGCGGTCGACGAGCCGATGAGCCATGCTGCGCCTCGGACCGGTCGTGTCCTGCAGGACAAGGGTGCTCTGCGAACTAGAAAATACACTCTGATGCATGCTGCCATAGCACACGCACGATTTCAAGCCAAAACACACTTACGCATACTTCCGGATCCAGGGAAACACATACTTCTTCAGGTTGAGCAGACGAGGATCTCCTGATATTACGTGCCGTCGCTGACGCAGCGACGAAGTCACGAAGTCAGGGATCCGGATCCGGTTGAGCACATAGGTACGTTTCACACACACGGTATCTGTGTGCCAAAGTTCAGAAAGTACCCTGGCCCTGACATTATGGCATACATACATAGAGCCCATAGTACAGCACTACAGCGACACAACACTACACAAAAGACGACTGAGCCCATAGTTCGACGCGATAGGTCCAAACTAGACCTTGGTGAAGCGGAGGTAGCCCTTCTTGGACGGCAGGTCGGCGGTCTCGAACCCCTGGGGGAACATCTTCTTGGCCTCCTCGTCGGACACGCTCGGCTCGACGACGACGCACTCCCCGGGCTTCCAGTTCGCCGGCGTCGCCACCTTGTGCTTGGCCACCGTCAGCAGCGAGTCCACCGCCCGCAGCACCTCGTCCATATTCCGCCCCGTGCACGCCGGGTACAGGAAGCTCAGCTTCACCTTCTTGTCCGGGCCGATGATGTGGAGGGCGCGAGAAGGCAGATTGACCCCACTGGAGTCCTTCTCGTCGGGATCCACCATGTTGAGCTGCTTGATCGCTTCGCGGTCGGGGTCCGCCATGATCGGGTACGTCAGGTTGCTCCCAGGCTAGCACGCAGACACAAACAAAAAAAATTAAAGTTGCTCGATCAGTCGATCTAACGCGGACAAGCATGCATCGATCCACCCCGACTCCGATCAAACCCTCATCAAACCACCAGCTCCACCGCCACGTACCTTGTATGCCTCAATGTCCTTGATCCACTCCTTGTGGGACTGCACGTCGTCGCAGGAGATGCCGAGCAGCTTCACGCCCCTCCTCTCGAACTCTTTGGCGTAGCCGGCCATCGCCGCCATCTCCGTCGTGCAGACCGGGGTGAAATCAGCTGCAGGTTCACACAGAGAGCAAAGAGCATGAGGGTTTCATCACACATGCATATATTTATAGGCAGCTAGCGGTGCCGAAGGTGCAGGAGAAACCGTACCGGGGTGGGAGAAGATGATGGCGTAGCCGTCGCCGACGAAGTCGTGGATGCGGATCGGGCCCTGGGTGGACTCCAGCTCCATGTTGGGGACGGTGTCGCCGATGGTGAGGCCCGGCATGGTGACACGATGGCTCGATGCGCGCTGCTTGCTGCTACTGCCTGTACTTGCCTAGTGCTACAGGCTGATGCTCCGAGCGCCTCCAGCCGAGGCGGCACTGGGCGCAGCATATGTAGGGGACACCGGTGAAGGACTGCGTGGAGAAGTGGCACCCAGGCGCGGTGCATGGGCGCCGCGTAGCTGGCCTCGTGGCAGCCGCCTCGGGCTCCAGCGTTCACGGCGCTTGACCTGCCCACCGAACTGGCCATGTCATCAGATCAGAAGAGTTCAGAACTCACAGGCTCACAGCCAGTTGCGACCTTGGACTTTGTGGTGGGATGATGGACTTTGTGGTCGGTGAGGTAGCCGGCCCAGTCAAGATTTGGATCGGTAGGTCGCCTAAGATTTGGTTCGGCCTTGGGGGAAATGGGCTAGCCAGCATTAGCAAGTTTGTACAGCCCGCTCACCAGGACACCAGTAACTTCACGTTCGACATAGCACCGAGTGCTGGTCTGCATCAGGTGAAGGCTAAGAAGTCCGAGTCCGACCTTTAGCTGGCAATGGATAATGGAGTCCACACAAGCACATTGTTTATTCAGCAACACAACAAAGCGTCCCCAACGCCATCATCATTCCAATCTTGGGTTATTACCATCATCATCCACAATCATACAGTGGAAAGTGGAGAGCGATCGCCATCATCACCAGTCCGGTCCTCAGACGTCGCAGGTGAGCCACAGCGGCTCATCGAACTGGCCCAGCGACTCCTCCCCGGCGGGCGGGCCCAGGGACAGCGACTCCACCCGCAGCGCCGCGCTCGCGGGGCCCCACGCCGGCGTCCCGTTCTCGTACGCGTTGCAGGTCAGCCTGACCAGGCCGGACCCGTCGAGCCGGCACAAGTACAGGTCCCCGTACGGCTGGAACTGGTTCGGCCCCGAGATGGGCTCGGCCATCACGCTGCCCAGGTTCGCCGTGAACACCAGCCACTGCGAGTCCGGGCTGAAGCACACGTGGTTGATCCGCTCCTTGTCCGCCTCCGCGCCGCCCTCCGGCCCGGCCACGTAGACGCGGCGGAGGCCTGACCCGTCGGGCCGCACCAGGTAGATGCTGAACACGGCCGGGTTCGTCGGGTCGTGCCGGTTGGAGGAGAACGCGATCAGGCTCCCGTCTGGTGACCAGCTCGGCATCGTGTCGATCCACTCGCCCTCGGTCAGCCTCCGGATGCCGCCGTCCTCGCCGCGGGCAGCGTCGAGGATGTAGAGGTTCTTGTGCCCTGAGCGGCCGGAACGGAACACGAGCCACCGCCCGCACGGCGACACCGCTGGGAACGCGTCGTTGCCGGCCTCCGGCCGGGTGAGCACCTTGAGCGTCGTGCTCACCTCGTCGTGGTCGTCCGTGAGCTCGCTCGGGTCGAGCTCGACCCGCGCGATCCGGACCGTCGCTTTTGTGGTCTCGAAGATGGGGCCCACGGACGTGAAAACGACCCCTCGCTCGGTGGGGCTCCAGGTGGTGTAGAACAGGTTGGGCTCCTTGCTGACCACCCACCGCTTGGAGCCGTCGGATCGGAGGACCATGACACCCGGCGTCCTGAAGAAGTCGCCGTTGATGGCGAGGTGCGCCGCGTCCGGCGAGAATGACGGGAACGTGCCGTTCACGCGGAGCATCCGGATGGAGCTCACGGGGCTCCGCACTGGCTGCAGGTGGGGCACCACCGAGTCACCCGGCGCGCTCGCACCGCGGAAGCGGTGGTACCCGAGGCGGCCGCCCGACGGCGAGAAGAAGGGGTTGTAGTGGTGGAGCTCCGCATTGAGGAGCTCGGTGAGCGGGTAGAACTGCTCGGTCTCGAGGTCGAACAGCTCGACGTGGCGCTGCGCCCGCCCCTTCCGCCGCGTCGCCACGGCGATCCAGCGGCCGGCGCCGCGGCCCACCGTGGCCGGGGTGAAGCAGTGCACCCCCGGCGGCGTCACGCGGAACTCGGCGCCGGAGGGCTCGAGGGTCTCCGGCGAGATGTCCACCCGGAACACGCTCCACCACCCGTCGTCCGCGACGCGGTGGAAGAAGAGGGTGCCCTCCCCGTGCCAGGTCGGCCACCCGCCCCTCGCCGCGGCGACGACGCGGCGTGCCGGATCGGCCGCGCGGAAGACGGCGACCTCCGTCTCCAGGACGCGGAAGTCGAAAGCCCAGGGCCGGTCCCCGTACGACGCGACGGCGACGAGCTCGCCGGAGGCGGACACGGCGGGGCTCATGTCCACCACGCCCCGCGGCGTGACCCTCTCCACCTCACCCTCCCCGCCGCCCACGTCCGCCGCGTACACCGCAGCCCAGCTCCGGAACGGCTGCGCCGGCTTCTCGTGCGCGGAGACGAAGTACACCCGGCCGCCCCGTACCGTTGGGCGGTCGTGGAACAGGCTGCCCTCCGCGGCCGGGAGCGGCTCGGCGCGCTCGGACCCTGGCCGGCTCAGGAACAGGCCTGCGGAGCCGGTCCGCTCGGAGACGAACGCGACCGCGTCGCCGGCGTCGTCCGCGAACTGGGCGTTGAAGTTGACGGACACGCCGTCCGTGTGCCGCCGCTCGTCGAGCTCCGACGCGGAGACATCGCCCGGGGACGCCGGCACGGCGACGGAGAAGACGTCGAAGCCGAAGCTGGTGACGCCGACGGAAGCGAAGACGATCGTGCCGGTCGGCTCCATTGTGACTGGTTGTTTCTTGTGTGTGCGTTGGTGGGAAGTGAATTCTTTGACATCCGATCCTTGGAAACACCTTCTTTCTACACGCGTCTCCTTTTTCCGATCCTTAGAAACACCTTCTTTCTTCTCTCTCATTTTATATGTTAGTTATTAGATCAAATAAAGATAATATAGTCAGAATCTTACGTAAAACTTTCTATAAAAAATCTTATATAATTTTTTTTAAAATACGAATATGCCTCTTGTAAGTAAATTTTATAAAATCTTTCTAAGAAAATGTCTATAATCCTGATCGAATCATGGAAGAGAAGAAAGAAGAAAGAGACTTATTACAAGGAAATACGTATTTGGCATATCCCTATTGTAGGTTGGCGGCGGGGCCCACGTGTGAACGTTATCTGGTTGGAACGTTGTGGACTATTGGAGTGGTTGTCGGGTCACTCCAGGGATAGACAGGTGCATGTGGCGAGTGTGAACGAGCGTGTGGCAAACGGAATCTGTGGAGCTCGTAGCCGTACACAATTCGATCACGCTTGAGCTACACCGTATCCTCTGCAGCTCGTGACAAGGGTCGCGTCATTTCTGATACAGGAAAAAAAATATACTCCTTTTTACTCGTCACTGCCTTATAGATACTTGAAAATATATAATACTAATAAAATTTATTTTATGATAAATATGATAATATAACAAATTTAAGTATTTATAAATTCATTTTTAGAAAAAACGCACGATCAAATTTGTTACAGCAAAAAACAATGATAAGTAAACTGAAACGGAGGTAGTAGCACCTATTTGTCATAATAGCACAACATTTGTGAAGAAAATTTCATCTCTTTTCTGAATATATATATATATATAGACACACATATTGGTTTTGTACTTATGATGTGCTTTAGCAGTCGGACTCATAAAGAATGGTAACAACGACATATACATATACGTGATCGGAGCATATGGTTAGAGAGCTCTTCATCATATATGAATGAGGTTTTAGACTTTGGATCACGAGTCTATCATTATAATATCATCTGAGTTTCCTTATTAGATAAGGAGTCTATTTTGTTTTCGGTTATTTTTTGTCTTTAATGCTAAGTGTATATTAGTCGTACAAAGATCGAGAGTGAACTCTTATATGATTGTATCTTGTTGTTACGATAATATTAAGTTAATAAAGCTTCCTTTATAAAAATTGCAGTACTTAATCACGAAGCACTGATCCTAATCATACGGCTAAAGTATGCTATTAGTGGCAGAGAGATTAATTAGCCTCTACAAAAGTGCTGGAATTAGAGAACGTGTTACCATCATGTTGGATGATGTGTAAAGTTAGTCAAGGGATGTTCTGACATGGGACGCAGCGAACACCAAGTGTGAACGCAGATGATCTACTAGCAAAGTTGGCAGATTCGAATTTGGGTAAAGACACGCGAGCCTATATGACGTGAGCTTGTTTGTCCAGAAACATTTTTCGAAAGGACGATGCTATATTTCAACCGTATGAAATTCTTTTTTTCTTCAGTCAATCAATATTATCTCTCCGATCTTTATCCGATATATTAGATTATTTCTTTTACTTTGAGTCAAGCTGTTGTGTTTTCTTCCTCATCACATTGCGTTGTTTGTTCCCTATCTCGCTCGCAGGTCCGGTCACTGTCCTAGCCTTCCTCTAACCTCTAGGTCATCGGTGAATCTCAAAATTTTGAACCCTAACTATCTCTTCTAAACTTATTAGTGTCGCCGTGTTTACACGGTCACTGAAAACTCAAAAAAAATTAGTCGCTTGAACTCTAGAAAGTGCATTTTCATAATTATGATGTGCACTTGCTTATCTGCTCTGCTATCCTATGTTACGCCAAGAAACTTTTCATTATTGTGCTCGTGCTTGTTACGAGTAATTATTTGTCTAAGCCGAATATACAATGACCGACGTCTAACTTCACGATTCAAGAGGAACTAAAGGCAGCGAAGAAGACACCTAAAGTGATGTTTCGTCATATAAGGAGAGAGCAGAACCGTGTGACATATGAACTCACCCAACTAGCGAAACATTTGCGTCATAATGCTGTTTGGTAGGAATGTGTCCCTACTTGTGTCCAGCTTTTGGTAGCTCAGAATTGTACCTCACCTTTGAGAGAGAGCTAACTAATATACCTCTCTTTATTCGTAAAAAAAAAAAGAGAGTAAAGTACGCTGGGACATTAGCGCTAGTGAGGTCGGGATGCTCTTGCTGTCATGCAGCCTTGAATAGATGTGAACACGGGAGTAACGTAGAACGATTCCGATTTTGGTCAAAGGGCGATCGACTCCGCGCGGGGTAATTTGTTTCCTCTTGGACAAGGAACTGCTCAGTTGTTTCGCTTTCGCTCTGCATATTCGTGTGAAACTAGGAGATCGGAATGAGCATTTCATGCGTTTTTTTTAAGATTGGCATTAGTGGGCAAAAAAGTAGTTTTATAGACATAGCGGGGAGTTTTTATTCAATAATTATGGAAGTTACATGCATATCTACAACACATGGGGGATTTAGGAGCCAAACATGACGGCCTCCTTGAAGTGAACATGCATATTTTGCTAACTTATGAGCATCGGCGTTTACCTTCCGTCTTTCATGGCGAATCTCCAGTGTTTCGAACTGACGCCTTCAGGCCTCGATTTAGTGATTACCATCGAGAAATTGCATCTAGTGCATTCTTCAAAACTCTTGACTACCTCCAGGCAGTCCGAGGCTAAGGTCAACTCCAGCAGCACCTGTATCCAGTGCTACAATACTCCGCAAAGTACTGTAACACTTGCGGACTACTGTAGCAACACGTATCATTGTAGCAATACTGCAGCGGTACGTCGGGTACTGCAGCGGTACTGTAGCAACACTGTTCACAGAGGCTGACAGCGGATCCAGAGAGAGAAAAAAAGGAGTAGAAGATAGAAAATGGGGTAGCTGCTGGAGATGAAAAAATAAGAGATACTGTAATAGTGATAGAGGATACTGTAATAGTATTTTTGAGGATGAAAATTTAAGATAGTTACTGGAGATGACCTAAGAATACATTCATCTCATTGATATCTAGAGGCATAAATTGCGGAATCTAAGGGTAACCAATTATACTCTCTAATTCAACTACTTTCTTTAAAAGACGGTACAAGCTCTGTCGATTTTATTAGACTAAATTAATAAAAGTTTTAAGTAACAAAATAGGTCTCTCACCAAGGAGCACACCCTCAACAAAACAAGCTTGTTCCAGAGCCAGCAACTGCCTAGCTGCGACCTACACCTAGCAAATATTAGTAGAAGTCTTCTCTAATTTTAAGGGCACATTCGAAGCCCGATTGCTTGTGTTTTTGAAGATTTTTGCGTTTCTTTCCTTCTAAATGCTTCATCATAGGGCGATCACGAGTGCGTTGAAATGATTTCTTTGTAGTTTGTCAATTTTTAGTTCAACTAATAACACTATTTTTTTCAAATTAAACAATTTTTTTAAAAATAATGTAATTAATTGAACTAAAGAGAATCTATAGATACCTTTAGATTAATTAATTTGCACCTTATAGATGAATTTCCCATCTACATTTCTGCACATAGCACCAACGCATCCCTTGTTTTTCCAAGGCGGGGATCCCCATTTTCATTAACAACGTAACGGAAAAGTAGCAGTACAAAGATTCAAATGTGCTGACGAAGATACAAGAAGGAACCAAACCAGAGTTACCAGAAACTCCCCAAAAGTAGGATAAAATAAACCATATCCAAGACTACAAGAAAGACACCTCATAACCAGAAAGAAACCTTAGAACTTGATCAACGCATCCCTTGTTGCCCACCCGAGATACTGCTGCATCAACGTTTATCTCAGGTGATGATCTCCCGGCGGAGGCATCCAGCGGGGAAGTGTTCTTCTACTTTGCACCTTGTGGACATCTTTTTTCGATGTGGTGATCAACTTTTTTCGAAGTGTTCTTCTACTCTGCAGTTTTGATGGAACCAAAGGTTGTCAATGGGCTCTGGAACACTTCTCCGTTGATCGCAAGTAATCAGCATTAAGATGAAATCCTTATGCTCCAGATTATTCATCATAACAAACAACGAATCGTGCCATGGATAGCATACCAAGAGGCAAAACACTGTAACGAACTATTCTTAAGCACCTGACAGGGCTAATCGATGTTGGTTCAGCAATTTTCGCCGCTTACGATGACACTCATTCGGGCTCATAGCTGAGGGTGTATAATAAGCACCTTCACCTGTAATTGATGCAAAAGGTCATAGAATGTCTCATCTTAACCCTTTCCCTACAATCCTTAATTACTGGGCAAGCGAACATACTCTGCTTTCTTCGAGTCCCACATCTAGCTCGTGGACGATGAGCAGATGCGGAGGCTATATAAGGACTAGACAAGGAAAGAGGAACGCCGGGACCAAGCTTTAAAATCTTAAGACAATAATACAAAGGGTGTGTTTGGTTACTTGTACATACTTAAGATTTGTTTGTTAGAACTTTCTCTGATACAAATTTTTTATAACGAGTGATTCTCTAAAGAAAATAATTTTATGATTAAAAGTGATTTTTTTTAAAATAAAATATATGAAGAAAATGATTCTGTACGAAAAGTGAATCAGAGGAAGCTATTTTTTTTAGCTCTTTAATTTTTAGTTTATTTTAAAAAATCATTCATATAGATTCCACTTAGAAAGTTAAAAACTAAAAACTGATGTTTGACAAAAACTCTTCTAATTCTAAAAAAAAAAACTTAAAAACTCTACTGAATAAAGCCTCAGAGATGCAGGGCAAGCGTATTTGGTAATCCATTCATGCTCTCAGGCTAGGCTCTGCTCGTGCAGCCGTACCGCTAGAGACAAGCTCGAGGGAAACGCAAAGAGTTTGTTCGCTCCTCAGCCTCGCTGGACGTGTGTAGGCTTAGATCTTGTTTTTTGTTAGTGGATTATGAGAATCTGAATTACGGATCGTGGATTGTGCTACAATCTAAATTTAGATTCTTACAATCTGTTTCTAAAATCCGTCTATTTATTTGTATAATCCAATTACAAACTACAGTATAAAATCTCCGAAACAAACAGAACTTTAACCTAGCTTAAGTGGGATGGTCAATCAACCAAACATGCCAGAGCACCACACAGAGCTAGCACAGAGGAAAAAGGCACGGTGGACATACAAGATGGCGCGCTGCTATCACCGCAAGAGTAGCTGGCATGACACTGCATCACCTACAAACAAAAGGAATCATATACAAAGAAAAAGACATCTAAAAATTGCACGTATATGCTTTAGACTTACGTCATATATATCTTTTTTTTTTAAAGATCAGAACATGAGCATCTTATTTTATTTTTTGACTTTTTTCACATCTAGACTCACAACACTTATCTGTAATCCACTTCAATATATGATAAAAATAGATGAAGCATTTAATAAATAATCCATTTGTTTATTTGCCTCTTAAAGGCAATTATATAAGTAACTTTGTGAAAAATTATAAACAAGTTAGAATAGATTCGTAAGCAATTTAAGAAATAAGTTAATGCAATTTAGATGAGGTGTTCAACAAAATTTGTGAACAAATTAGAACCATTCAATGCTACATATTTTTAATAAAAAATGAGCGATAGAGTAGATGCACTAGATAAATCTAGATCACATTTAGATAAAAATTGATTTGTGTTTATCTTGTAAAGTTTTTTGAACCGATAAGTTTTAGATGTCTTAATTCATCCCTTCCTCTTAGGACGTCACGGATCCCTTTCACCTTCCCTCTTCTCCTTGCCTCGCCGGCGCGTTAGCTAACCATGGCTCCTGAGCCGCGTCGTTGAGGTCCAGGGCCATGGCCTCCAATTCACCATGACGACTCCCTGCGATTCGTTTCCTCCTTTGACACAGAGCTTGTGACATCTTTGGTATCAAAAATCAGCACTCAACACCCACCTAGCACACCCATGTCGATCGAGACGAGCGACGAGCTACGACTGCTATGTGAAGAGATTGTCAATCTCATGTGCACTGTCAAGATACAGTCCGACATGCTCAACTTTGTGCGGTCCACGCTGAAAGATGCGCAGCAACAACATAACACTCACCACATCAGAATCAGTCACATGAAAAGCTGCAATGGCAAATACCTGGCGTCGATCTAGCAAGACGTGTTGGACATGGCTGCAAACGTCGCCACAATTTTATTGATTAATATGAAACAACAACACAATTAGTGTAGCACCAACCAATCCTGAAGCGACACCTGGACTGCATCAGGTGGCCACTACACTCCGCACGCTAGGAGCGCCTCATGATGTCAATCCGCCTAGCGACATAATTTGAAGTAGGGGTTGTTTGGCGGACGTCAAGCTCTGAGAACTATGCAGTATTTGAAGTTTTTAGGATACAAATATATAGTTTAAACATCTATTTTTTAGTCTAAAATAAGAATAATATGACTTAAATGAATACCATCATCCGTCCATAGTTCTAGTTTCAAGAATTTCTGAGCTAAAAATGATCAGCTTCAAGAATTTTTAGAGCTAGAGCTCTACCAAATATGCCCACGGTAATGTAATAATATGGAAATAAGCCACTAGGATATGCCACTTCAGAATGGCCAATTTTAAAGACATGCCATTCATGATAGACTATTCCATATTAGGGTATTTTTGGTTTTCTTGTCTACCCTTGTCTAGCCTTGCCTAGTAAGGTTAAAGGAGAATCAAGCATGTTTGATTCTTTTGTTTGGTTTGTATCATGGTGGGACAAACATTCAGCCATGGACATGGCTAGGAGGAGCCAGCACACGTCAAGCCAAGGTTAGTTCGAGTTGTTAGCTTAGAGATTCAGGTTGTTAAGTGTTTTGTTGCAGCCACCCTTAAAAGGGAGAGACAGTCCATGATTAAAGCAAGTAGAGAATTACCTTAATTTTCTTCCCCTCTTCTTCCTGCCTCACCGACATGGTAGCTGATCGAGCTTCACTTCTGAGCCAGGCACGATAGATGCAATTGCATCGCATCCGCATGTGTAAGCGAGTCCACAAGTCAGATAGATCTGACCACCGATCATACAACCTCATACAGATAACCAATCATAATTTTAGTACATCCAACCTTTCATACAAGCTTAGATTCAACCAACTAAATATAAACTATGCTCAACCTGTTCAGACATATATAATCAAATAAACAATCTTTTTTTCAGTAAATACAATTTCTCTCAACCTGTTTCCCCTTAGCATATACGATTTGTATGGGCAAAACCATGGGATCAACCAATCATACACTTAATGAAGGAACCGTAGGGTGCGTATGGTTAGAGAGCGATATTTGATGGGATAGAGTTATCCCTGTTTTTCAGGATGAGATGATCCAATTTTTTTATTTAGTTGGTATAGATGAGATGAGTTGGTTTTATGTTTAGTTAGTAGATTAGAGTAGGTATGATGAACTATTTTTCATTTTGGTTGGATGGATTTGATGAGCTAAGTTATTTATGATGATTTTGGTGAACTTACCCCTTGATTACGCAGCACCCCTTGCTTACGTAGCATTTGGATCAATTTATGCATGTTGGAATTTAAATTGAATTAAAAAGAGAATATCATATGAAATGATAAAAATACATATAAATGAAGTATTATTGAAAAGGACCTTATTTTTTTCACCAAATAACCTAGAGTTCAAAATAATTTTAGAAATTATTACGCCAAATGAGATGAATATTAGTGAATTTCTCAGATTTTGAGAATTTTTTTGAGCCCTTAAAAATTGTTAGAATTTCTAGGAGTAGTACTCTTTGGAGATTTTTATTTTGAAATCTATAAGGGATATTGAGGTGAATCCTTTAAAAATAAATTTATCATGAATTATATGACATATAATTTTTTTTATCAATTTTGAAGTACGATAACTCTACTGTTCATATATAAAAAGAGGTAATAAAAATATTTAGAAGCATACAATACTATTTATATGACCCACTAGTCATCTATTATGGGGTGAGGGGTCATATACGATTCGTAAGTTGGAGAAGTCAGTGACTTCAGAACTGTTGGATTTGAGTTGGACGAAACAGATCTGATGCTATAATATCTCTACTACAGTGTTTAAAGTTATGATATTATTCATTCTCTTATATTTCACCCGGTCAGAGTATTTCGATCCGGAATATTCCAAAACGTATTCCATGAGTTGGATGACCTATCCATTTAAATCCTTCAATCAAACACTTGGACAAACACTATTTTATCTAATTGAGACACTCCATCAGCTCTTTACAACAAATCAAACACTTCCTTACCAAACGGCTTCCCCATTAAACATTTCTCAAGCACCGGAGCGGTCGAGCAGGAAGGCCTCGTCCGTCAGATCCGCCGCCTCGCAGCGCAGCCAGGCACGCGCAGTTCAAATTTGAATTGGAGCGGAGAACCTCTGACCACCCCGCTCCCACTCACACTCTCGCCACCTCACTCCACCTCCACCTCCACCGCCATGGCCAGCGCTGGCGGCCGGCGCGCCTCCACCTCCACATCACGCGCCCGCCGCGCCTCCGCCGCCGCGGCGGAGTCCAACGAGAACGACGACCTCGCCGCCGAGCCCTCGTCCTCCGCGTTCGCCCCCGCCCCCGCCCCCGTTCCGCATTTATCGCTGCCCCCGAGGTCGCCGCTCGCGGCCATCGCCGATCCCGGCCGGAACCCGCGGTCCGCGCCGGCGACGCCCAAGTCGCTGGCCGGCACGCCCAGGGCCTGCGCGGCGGGGTCGGGGGTTAGGGACCGGACCTCGTCGATTGGGGCAGCGAGGAGGGTGTTCGATCTGAGGGATCTGGCGGCCGCGGAGGTGCCCGCGGAGGTGCCGCACTTCGAGCTCGACGAGAACCCCGCGTTCTGGAAGGATCGCAATGTGCAGGTCTGGGTGTTTGTAGCTTGAATCTGTGCCCTCGGTGAAGTTTTCAGTAGAAGTAATGCATTAAGCACATAATCATTCTGTGTCAGTTAAATTAGGAATCGTAACAATAATGGCCTAGATGATGATCGAGTATCCTAGGCTTATGCTGGCTTAGTCGCGCGCATCATAGAACTATGTCTAACCATCATGGCATCATGTAAGGCTGATGCATTTTGAGGGCTCGCCATGCTCCTTGAGTTCTAACATTCCATTTGTTAGGGAGTGTACAGCATGTCAATTGTGACTTATTAAATATGGCCAAATTTGATCTTCACTGTTTCTGAAGCTAATACTCTGTATGTCTTAAGTGTCGGACTTTTGATGTGGTTTCTACAGGTGTTGATACGGATAAGACCAATTAGTGATGCCGAGAATGCCACGCATGGTCAAAAAAGATGCTTGATGCAGGATAGCTCAAAGACATTGAGCTGGACAGGACATCCCGAAACAATGTTCACGTTTGACCATGTTGCGTGTGAAACAATATCACAGGTCTCTTGTGTTCTAGCACTGTTTTAGATTTCCTTCTGGATCAGTCTTCGTTTAGCCTAAGCAATATTTTTCTACAACAATTTTAGGAAAAGCTGTTCAAAGTTGTGGGTCTGCCAATGGTGGAGAACTGCATGTCTGGATACAATGGCTGTTTGTTTGCCTATGGTCAGGTAAGACTAAGTTGCACTTTTATGTGTCCGCAGAAGAATTTGTCTGAAATATATGTGGCTCCATATAGACCGGAAGTGGAAAAACTTACACAATGATGGGAGAGCTTACCAAGTTGGGCAATGAACTTAGTAAGGACTCTGGCTTGACGCCTCGCATTTTCGAATACCTCTTTGCACGGATAAATGAGGTAAGGTGTTTGTATGTCAGGTTAATACTTTAGTGAACTAATAGACCTGACAGTACCATAATTTGAAGGAAGAAGAGCGATGGCGAGAAGAGAAGCTCAAATATATCTGCAAATGCTCTTTTCTGGAGATATACAATGAACAGATAACTGATCTGCTTGAACCATCATCAACCAATCTTCAGGTGATCCACTTATGAGTGGAAATTGCTTCCTTTTGTATGAACTGAATGTCAAACTCACATCTATTTTTCTCTGTAGATCCGCGAAGATATAAAGAAAGGTGTATATGTTGAAAATCTTATGGAATGTTATGTGTCATCCGTTAAAGATGTTATATTGCTATTGCTACAGGTGATAGAATCCTTTTCTCTTTATTCTTTCTTCTATTGGATTTGAATATCTCAGGTGCTATAATTGTTAAATGATGACTTACTTCATTGGAATTTCTGAAATGTCCTGCTAGGGGGTTGCAAACAGGAAAATGGCTGCCACAAATATGAACAGCGAGAGCAGCCGTTCACATAGTGTCTTCACTTGTGTAATTGAGAGCCGTTGGGAAAGTGATTCGATGACGCACCTCCGCTTTGGGAGGTTGAATTTGGTTGATCTTGCCGGTTCTGAGAGGTGAGTTGCATAATCAAGGTAGCAACCTTTTTTGTCTTCACAAATACTGACTGAATTCAAACTAGGCAGAAAAGCTCAGGTGCTGAAGGAGAACGCTTGAAAGAAGCTGCAAATATCAATAGATCGTTGTCAACCCTTGGGTAACCTTTTGTTCTCAAACAATATTCCCCATGCCTACCTTTTGTTCTCAGACAATATTCCCCATGCCTTTTGGTGTCGGTCATACTTCTTTGACTTGAAACAAAAGAAAATCATTGCACATGATGTATATTTGACAAGGCTAACTTAGTTCTTATATATTTTTTGAAAGTTCAAGTGCCTATGTATGAACACTTATAGAGTTAACTGTTATACATATACATATACATATACATATACATATACATATACATATACATATACATATACATATACATATACATATACATATACATATACATATACATATACATATACACACACATACACACACATACATATACATACATACATACATATATACATACATACATACATACATACATACATACATATACATATATATACATATATACATATATACATATACATATATACATATATACATATATACATATACATATATACATATATACATATACATATATACATATATATACATATATACATATACATATATACATATACATATATACATATACATATATACATATATATACATATATATATATATACATATAGGACACCTATTCTATACTCCTAGGAGTATGTACTCCCACATGCAATATACCACCTCAACAAACACTTTATACTCTTTTATCATTTTTAGTATACTCTAATACTAATTCTAAGATACTCCAATATGAGTTGTATGAAAAAAAATTCAATGTTAGCATTTCATTTTTGCTATATACTCTTTTTTATACATAAAAGAAGTATATACGCAAATTATGATAAAAATCATGGAATTTCATAAAAAAATTTGTGGGATTTGTATTGTAGTATCTTATAATTACTAATAAAGTATATTTAAAGTGATAAAGAAGTATAACTCATGTGTAAAAGTGGTATATGAGAGGTGGGAGTACATACACCCAGGAGTACATACTAGTTTTCCTATACATATATATATATATATATATATATATATATATATATATATATATATATATATATATATATATATATATTCTGTAGGTACGCGCAGCGTACCTGCAAAATGCGCACAGGCCGAGCGCGTGCGCCCGACCAAGTAGCCAACCAGGCTCTGACGTGCGCGCCACCCGTGCCCCGAGCGCACTCACACAGATCGACGGGCCCACTGGAGACTGAGCAGCGATTGCAATTAGTTACAACTATAAGCATAGGGTGATCGCAACTACATGTTACAACTATTGTTCAACATGTTGTAACTAGAGTGTCTACTATGTTGTAACTATGTTGTGGAGCATGTTGTAACTCGGCCGGTTCTGAATCACAACTACAAACCAAGTTTTAACTGTAGTATAACACAAATCGCAACTGGGTGACTTACATGGACGTAATTCCTTTCAACTGGTGGTGTCTCCATGGCGATTAGAGAGATTGCATCTGGCGGCGTCATGAGACATTCTGGGTCGGAGGCGGTGGTGTGCGGGGCGGATTGAAGGCTGACTCGGTCATGCGCACGTTGAAGCGGTCGGGGGCGCACAAAAGGAAGGCCGGCTCGATCAAGGGTGCACAGGAGGGAGGCTGGCTCGACTGGGGCGCGCACGGGGAAGGTAGCATGGCTCGGTCGGCTGACCAGTGCGCAACCGAGGTCTGTTCTGCATGTATGCACATAATAGACTCGCTGTATAGTGTGTGTGTATAGGGTAGTGCCACCTAGCCCAGCCCACCCTGCCACAGTAGGCTGTTGGCCCAGCTCGTGCGCGCGCAACCACCAGAACGCGCCACATGGCGCGTAGCCTTGAGCACGAGCTCGCGCCCGCGTGCCGGTGTGTGTCACATGGCGTGCCAATCGCGCCTTGCGCGCACGCCTGACCCATGACCCAACCCCGCGCCCACCACATGTCCCCACCCCGCGCCCCACGTGCCCCCGCCCTGCGCGCAACTACTGATCACTGAAGTCGTGACCAACTACTGAGAACTAATGGAACAACTACTGAAAAAACTACTAACACTACTGAACAAATTATTGATACTACCGGCAACTACTGACACAAACTATTGAACAAATATACTATGACTTGGAACTACTGGCACTATTGACATAAACTACTGAATAATTTTACTATGACTTGAAGCTACTGAATACTGAACTACTGACACTACTGAACAATTTTTCTGTGACTTGAAACTACTGGGCAACTACTAATATAACTACTGAACAAAACTACTGACAACTACTGAAGCATCCGAATCATAGTAAATTTTACTTGAAAACATCCAAACTATAGTAAATTTAATTTTCAACCTATAGTAAATTTTCAATACTTGAAAGCATCTAATCCATATTAAAATTATTGAAGAATCTAAGTCATAGTAAATTCTCGCACTTGTGCTTGAAAGCATCCAACATATAGCAAAATTACTAAAAAATTACTGGAGAATTACTGAATGATAGCTACTGGACAACTACTAAGCGAGCGACACATGACGAGCGACACGTGGTGGGTGCGCGTGCGCGGGGCGAGCGACCTGGGCGGCCACATGGCGCAGCGTGAGCGCATGGCTAGGCTGACCCGGGGTATAGAATAGTATTCTACACCCCGGGTGTACAATAACACTGGGGATATATATATATCCCCATGTTATAAGGGGTTATTTGCATATTGCCACCTGTGCATGTATATATATATTGTCATATGGCTTCCAGGGAATACAAGTTTATATTCCTAACATGGTATTAGAGCTAGGATTTCCTTTCAGGACACAGCAACTCGTTCCGATCTAGCCCACTTGCCCGTCCCGATCTCTCCTTGTCTCTCCTCCACTGCCGCCGATTCCTAGCTGAATGGCATAATAAAAGTTTAGAAAAACTGGCATAATAAAAGCTAAACCCTTGCATGTTAAGTCTGACAATTTTAGCAGTATTTTTTATTTTATTAAACCTGCCATATTTATGACTAGGTGAAGAATACTAAACATGAGTAATATTGGTTTACATTTTTTAGAACATAACATGTGTGGAAGTTCATAGTTTCTGTAAGCCACTGATTCTTTGTTACAAGGCTCTTTATTATATCAACATACATGCGTATTTGAATACTATAAGATTGATACTTTGCTAGCATGAGAAGTTGTAGTGTAAGAAGTTGAATACTATAAGATTGATACTTTGCTAGCATGAGAAGTTGTAGTGTAAGAAGCACCAGTCATAATTATTATCCATCTATATACTCTTTCAGGCTTGTTATCATGACTCTAGTGGATGTTGCAAATGGGAAAAGCCGTCATGTTCCCTACAGAGATTCAAGGCTTACATTTCTCCTCCAGGTTAAAATACAGAATAAAAGCAGGCTCCGGGATCTTTTTTTTTCCCCTCATTGTGCCCATTGTTTTATCTGGTTCATTATTCCATCTTGCCAGGATTCCCTAGGAGGTAACTCTAAAACAACAATTGTTGCCAACGTCAGCCCATCTATTTGGTATCCATCTTCTGTATCTCTATTCCTATTATTCAACATTTTTCTATATACTTCACAATGTTCTTAACTCATCTATGGATTATTCTATTGCAGTTCTTCCAGTGAGACATTGAGTACCTTGAAGTTTGCTCAACGTGCAAAGTTGATTCAAAATAATGTATTTATACTTCAAGTACATCATATTTGCTATGATATGGGAACCTTACCCGGTGACTTAATTTGGGATTCATCCACTTGTTCTAGGCAAAAGTAAATGAAGACGCTTCAGGAGATGTTATGGCTCTACAAAAGCAGATAGAGGAGCTAAAGGTTAAGATTTATTGCAAAATTCCCTTATCGAATTAGAGGTGATTCTTAGTATAATGCATGATTTTGTTCTAACAGGATCAACTGACATGCTTGAAGAAGCAACAAAATTGTTCCAGATCACCTAGCTTCCAGCTGCTTAATTCAGGCTTTGCCAATGAATTTAAAACTTCGTGTGGAGTAGATGATCAACCAGACTGTGATATGAATCTCCTAAAGCAAAAGGTCACCGGGCATGATTTTCCTTTTCACTAAATAATGATAACTATATAACACATGCAACCAAGTACTCATATATCTAATAACAGGTTAGCCATCTAGAAGATATTTTGGTTGGGAGCCTCAGGAGAGAGAAATCAGCAGAGACCAAGATCAGGAAGCTGGAAGCTGAAATAAATCATTTGAATCGTTTGGTAATACTATATTCTATTGCAGATATCTCAACTGCATAATGAAAATAGCTAATAATCAGTAACTACGCTTATATGCCCAAAGCTGCAGAATACAATTATCTTCTTATATGGACGAGCAATGTATGCCTTTTCAGTACTCATACTAGGTATCTGTTTTGACAGGTCAACCTGATGGAATCTGACGCACAACGCTTGAGAAGGAGGCTTGAACGCTGTGATGAAAAACAAAGAAAATTACATTTGATGGATGAAAGTGCTGTATTGTCCCAAGAGACTCAACTGTTGCAAGAACAAATCAATGAAAATCCTCAACTGACTCACTTTGCTTTACAAAACAAGAGACTAATTGAGGAAATTACAACGTAATACCTCAATCATACAGTTTTATTCCTAAAGATTTTGGCTTTAGACAACAAACTTTACATAGTGACTTGGGTGTTTTGGGCATTTGAATAAACTGGGTGTAGCTTATTCTACTCCACTCACATACAGGCTTCAGAACTTCCACAAGCAAGGGGAAAGAGAGATGCTACTAACAGAGATATCTCTTTTGCGGGATCATGTATATTCAAACTTCCAGAATTTCATTCTGCTCAATTTTTTTTTTATCTTACATGCTATTCTGATCATTTTTTTTTATTTGTAGTTCCTTCATATTCTTGAGCAGAAATACACTACATCTCCTAAAAATATAGAAGCTCAGGTGTGTTCTCATTGGTTTTGGTTCATTACTTATTCGCATAGAAATGGTTCTTGATGTCTGTTTCAAAGGAAGGCCAAAATCTTAGCCTAAATTTTTAGCAAGTAATATCATCATATTGTAACCCAAAAACTCGACCTATGAGGGAAGATAGCCCACCATAGTATTGCATTAAAGGTCGAGAAAAGGCACCGAAGGCCGGCCACCTAGGAACACGCTGGAAGTGACACACAGCGAGGCGCCTTTTTTTGTGAGAACAAGGGTTCATCATATTGTAACCCATAAGGGGAAGTAGGATAATTTGGAAGTTAACTCAATTTGCTTCAACATATAATGAAGAACAACCTGAGTTTATTTTCTAATTGTGGGATGTAATGATTTTAGGGTGATGAGATCATCAAGGAGCTTGACAATTGCAGGAAGGAGCTGGACGCATGCTTAGAAAACAATGTTCTGTTAGCTCGGTAAGTATTTTTACATTTGTCCTACATGTCAATGTATATTTTTATATATATACCTTTTTGACTATCATGACTGCTTTGATGTTAATTGTCAAACACCTTACGTCTACTTGTTTCTGAGACCTTAAACAATATAATGATCAATTGATCATTCATGCTGATTGCAGAGAAGTAAATAAGCTTCGCTGTGAACTGATACAATACCAGAAGTCAAGCACAAATCAAGTATGTATGGCGTTTGCACAACCTCCAGCAACTTAGTGCTTGGATGGTCATACTCTTTCATCATATTTTCAGGTTGCTCCTGAGGCAAAGGAGAATGTTGTGGCTACAAATATCAATCCAATGCAACATGTGAGATTTTTACTCATTTTTTATATATGACACTTAACCATAGGTATACACATGGCTTACATTTTGCTGTTCTTTTGACTTCATAACAGGATCAAGATGGACATAATTTTTCCTATTTATCATCAGATGATATTAACAAGCAATTCATGCAAGCAGGGACCACAACTAATATTACAGAATCATTCCAACTTGAGTTACCTTATGAAATTGATAGTGAAGATCTGGAGTCTCCTCATTTGCATGATCCAGAAACACATGATTTCAAGGATCCTACAACAGTGTCTGAGTATGATGGTGCATTGTCTCAATGCTTCAACTTGGCTATGGGGTCTTCACGTGATGTACTTGACAAAGGCACTATTCCGAATGGGCTGGATTTTCTAGAGAAGGATGGAATACATCGTGTCCATGAAAAGGCTCCAACGATGGATATACATTTGCATGGAGAGACTTTATTGTGTCATCAAGAGGTTGAAATAGTGAACTCAAGTAAACATCTATCACATGATGAGTTGGAACACCTTAAAAGCATAAATCAAGAGCTCAAAGAGAAGCTAGTCGTTATGGCTGAGGAAAGTAACAAGCTTTCAGAGATTATTGTTGCAAAAGATGTAGAAATTGCTTCTTTGTCTGAGGAATGGGAGGCTGCAATTTTTGATCTAACAAGCTTCTTAACAGATGGATGCAGATCACTAGATGATGCATATCAGAACATTGATAATATGATTAGCTCATTTCCTCACAGTAATAGTTCTGTCAGTGAACATGTGGAGAAGGCTATGAAAGTTAGCATTGAGAAGGAAAGGATGATCTTCAAACTTCAAATTGAACTACAAGCTGCACAGGAAATGGGCAGGGAAGTGAAAGAAAAGTTGCACATCTTAAGAGGTGCAACTCTTGCTATAACTGAAGCTCAGCAATTAGATAAAGAAGAAAGTTCTCAGGAAGCACTACAACTAGTAGGTTTATTACACCAAAAGGATTGTATGATACAAGAGCTAAAGAACAATTTGAAAGAGGAAAAATGCCTCTTTGCAGAAGCAGCAGAAGGACATTCTCGTGATGACCTTCTATTGCCTGATAGTTCAGTTGACATGATTGCCAAACAGCCGCATGATGAAAATGGACCAACAGTAAGTCAAGCTAATCCAGATTACCAGGTAAACACCAAGCTAATCAACAACCACATACCTTGTTTGGATGCATGCATTTGATGTGAATAGTGGGTGATATTGTTTGCGTAGACAACTTCATCTATTGTAGGTGAAACGGAAAATAGCCCGATAGGGTCTCCCTCATTGGTGAAAACAAGCAAGACCATACTTTAACCTTTCAGAATGCATTGTTTATTATTTTATTTACTGTATTATCCAACTTCCTACCGGTTCTTATTATCGCCTCTTCAGCTCTACTGTATGTAATTGCCAAGTCATAGGTTACTTGAATCTTCCATTTACATTATTTTGCTAGAAAATAATCACAATGATGCTAGTTGTGATGAACTTCGTCCCTAATTATATGTTCCCCTCTATTTTCTTTTTGGGGTTGTAAAATATGTTCATCCATATTTTTAAATCTTTGATCATTAATAAACAGAAAAATTATCTTTTCTTATGGGCACTGATCATATTTTACATGTACCCATGTGTCAAATGCTGCATATAACAATTTTTATAATCGATCATGTTTCTAAATATGTACAAAGTGTTTTATCTTACATGTCATCTGTAAAGATATAGATATAATTTTACATGGGTCAGAACCGAGCAAAAGCTCAGTTGGTAGAGACTCCATTTGAGAGGTCACCCACCCGGGCTCGAACCTGGGTGCTCGTAGATCGTGTGAGTACCTCCCTAAAGGGTTTGGTACTTCCCTCTCTTAAGACAAAGCCAAAGGGCGTCTACACCCATGGTCAAGTTTTTTTAAAATTTTACATGGGTCATGACATCAGCATCATCAATCAGAATATGTGAAACAAATTGTGTCCCGCTTTGATTGAAATGCTACATGCACAGACAAATTACAGCTTGCTTCATACACTTCAGTTGATGTTTTCTTTCTGGGTTATGAAAATCTGATTGATAATGTGGGGTTTCATTGCGCCAAAACCTTGCAGTCAGAGCTCAGTAGTGTGTTACATCTCGTTGAAGACAAATCAAATAAGGTTCTGACCTTATTTTCGAACTTTGAGGAGGCTCAAGAAACCATGGAAGAGGCTGAACTTATGCTTTCAGCTTTGTTGAAGGCCAACGAAGAATTAAAACTTGAAAGAGATAATTGCAGGCAAGCGGTGGAATTGTTGTTGTCTGAGAAAACTTCTCTGGTCGATGAGTTGAAGGAACTTGAAGCATCAAGTTCTTGTACATCACAGAGGTATGACAAATTGCATCAACAGATAAATGATTGTGTTGTAGAGATGGCAAAGCTTCCTGCTATAATAAGGGGGTTGCTTCAACAAATACAAAGTGTCACTACAGTGGAACTCTTTGCTCTTTGCTCGGAGGTTATCAATTTTGGGCAAGACTTGAAGAAATGTATAAGTGACTCAAGATCTTATCTAGTGAACATGGTATCACTTGTAGAAGGAAAAGGTAGATCTTCCGCTGAGCAGTTCCATCACCTCAATACTCATGGGTTCGCTTGTCAACAAGTTGGGTCACGTTCATGTGAGTGGGGTAGCAGAAAAGCTGATTTCAGTGATGGAATTCAAGAAATTCAAGACATCGGTAGCATTCATATGATTGATTTGGCTGAAGAAGGAAAGGAAATGCCATCCGTGGGTGTACTTCCAACTGGCAGGGCTGCAGATCTGGAAGATAGCAATTCTATCAGTATGCAGGATATGACTGTTGTCAACGACATAGTTTTCAGTATTGCTCAACAGTGGGATATCTTCGTCAACAAAGTGTCCTGTGTAATCAATGCTGGGACATATCCAAGTGCTTCTGACGGTGAACAAAGTACCAACCTTTTTGCTGCACTTGAGAAACTAGAGAGCGGACAAATATATTCAGCTGCTCCACTGCAATGTGACGGAAGCATGAAAGGTTACCAAACAGAACATCTTTTGAATGATGTTGAACGTCTCAAGCACCATTTGAGGCAGTTAATAATGCCACTGTTAAAATTTATTAATAATATTGTCTCTACGGGGAATGGACAAGAAAATATGCTAAATAACTGCCGTGAAGCAACAGTAAATGTGAATCAATTGTTTGATGTTCTGAATAAGATGAGTAATAACTTGATTTTTGTTATAGATTTATTTGGTTCTCTGGTACTATCTGGTCAGGAAGGTTTTCAGAGCATTAATAATATTGGGAAGAAAGCCTTCATGCTTCAACAAATACAGTTATGCAAAGACAATTGTTCTGTTGACCATAGTGCAGACTGTGCGTCACTCAGAAGAGAGTTTGACAGGAAAAGCAATATTGCAGAAGGATTGTCATTTGACCTCAAGCTACTGCAAGAGTCTACCTCAAACGCGAAAGATATGAAGGATAAAGCTGATGAAATATCTACTGCCCTTAGCAATGTTCAAAGAGAGCTTGAAATGAAAACTTCTGCAATGGAAAACATGTTGAAAAAACAAAAGTCGCTTGAGGAAGAACTGGCTGAAAATGGTGCTCGACTGATAATGCTAAGATCAGAGTTAGAGCAATCTCAAAGTTTATCGTCAGCGCTGTTGAAGGAAAACAAAGATCTGAGAGTGATGTTGGAAGAGGAAACTATGAAGAATAGTGAAACGAAAGTGCTGTTGGAAGAAAAAGTTAGGGTCATAGAGGGATTGGAGAGCCAAATCCTATTGCTAAACTGTTCTGAAGCAGGACAGTTGATGTCAGATATTGAAGAATTAAATAATAGTCTTAAAATAATGAGTAGTGACAGGGAAAATCTCCAAGTAGAGATACTTCAGTTAACGGACAAGCTTGAGATGGCAATGGCTTTAGCTGAGGAAAATGAAGCTGCTGCTATTGAAGCTCGTCAAGTAAGCATTTCTTAATTGGTTTTTTTCACATCCAGAACTCCAAATTTAAATGGAAATGGGTTCACTTGTCATGCTTTTGTAGACTGCCGAGACAAGTAAAATCTACGCAGAGGAGAAAGAGGAGGAGGTTAAGATTCTTGAACGATCTGTTGAGGAACTTGAAGCAACAATAACTGTTCTCGAGGAAGAGGTAAGTTGTTCACTTCTCTGCTTCTTTTGGTGCTTTCTCTGCTTATCATAATTTTGCTTAAAAACTTGTTGTAATCAAATTTATGGTTGATGAGAACATTATGGAATAGCAATTATGAACGCATCATAGTACGTTGATTTGAAACAAGCAACATTAGACAACCCAAATTTCCGTTTGCAGTTACCTAAATTCAGCCTATTTTGATGTAACTATGTAAGAATTGGTGCAAAACTGCAAAATTATGTGACCACAAACACAAAGAGTCAGACTTTATTGCACAGTATTAGTTGTCACATATTCTTGGTCTTACTGCAGGTATGCAACCTTAAAGAGGAAGTAAGGAGCTATCAACTACATAAACAATCTGAGGCTGAATTTCAAGCTGTTGATGACATGCTTACTGTAGAAAACGCATCAAAATGTGATGCCCTTGAGGAATTGTGTCAAGGGAGATGCCATCTAGAAAAGTAAGAATTCTCTTCAATTGATTTTTATTGTGAGACCCCCATAAGACGTCTTTGCAAGTTCGTTTTCAGTTGATTGCATTTCTAATGCAGGAGATTGCAAGCTGAGATTATTGCACATCAAAATGCTAGAAAGAAGATTGAAGGTCTCAAATTGGAAGCAAAACGTAAAGATGAGGAGGTATATGTAGAACTTATACACATGACTATTTGAGATTTTGAGTTCTGTGTTCTTAAACCTTCTTTTTCATTTATGTAGATAAGACAATACAAAGATCATATTGCTGAGTTGGTCCTGCATTCAGAAGCACAATCTTTGTTGTTTCAGGAGAAGGTATGGAACACTGCCAATATTGTTGTATAAGTATTCATTGTTAGAGATATTTATTGATATATATTGTGCTTGTACATGTATATATATTGGCCTATAGCCTCCGGATAATACAAGTTGCTATTCCTAACATTCATTACTGCAGATATGCAGTATGCTAATAGTTCTTGTTGTACAGTACCAAGAAATGGAGCATATGGTTTCTAAACAGAAGTTTGGGCCACATGAATATAGTTCTGAGACTGTCCAGGCCAAAACTGAAAAGCCTTCAGGACGAGCAAGAGGATCTGGTTCACCTTTCCGGTGCATATCTAGCATTATTCAACAAATGAACTCTGAGAAGGATCAAGAAATCTCAGTGGCACGCCAACGTATTGAAGAGCTAGAAGGGTTGGTTAGTTGTAAACAAAAAGAGGTAATGTTTGTTGCTTTTGTTTTTGTCATAGGTAGACTGAAATATATGGCACTGGTCAGTAATAATATATTGTCTCAGATTCACAATGTTGTATACATCCTTAGATTAAAATGAGATCACTATGCTTACTGGTCTGAATTTAAGTGGCATGCTAGCTAGTTGGTTGAGACCATTGTTTAAAAAATATGAAACATCAGGAGCCACCTATTGGCTTAAAAAAGGGTAATAATGTGAACATTAGCAGATATTTGGTGCCTGCATTGAGATGAATATTTCCTCGATCGAATTCTAAGCAACAATCATTTACCCGAGGATTATCTGGAAAATAATGTAAAAGCAATTGTTCTCCATTTCTTTATTTTCAGTCATAAAGCACAAAAATTTAATATCCAATACTCAACGACGTCCCTAAAAGTTAATGCTTACATTTTTTTCTCCTTGTTCACAGATATGCTTGCTAACATCGAGACTGGCCGCTGTGAATACCATGACGCATGATATTATAAGGGAACTGCTTGGCGTCAAATTAGACATGACAAACTATGCTGTAAGTGGCAGCAGTGTCTCCAAGCTGTTAAACATTTGGTGTTATTTTTCATAAGTTCACTTAATGAGATTTGTCGCTCCCATGTCTAGAATTTGCTTGACCAAGAAGAACTGCACAAGTTGTTAATAACATCCCAGCAACAAATTGAACAATCAAAGTCGAAGGTAGGCCACAAACAAATCCGTGTTTTACTTTGTTGCATCATACGGTGAGATGATTTTCCTGATTTTTCATCTGTTTTGCCACTATAGGATACAGAACTTGAGATTCTCACAGAACAACTCGGTCATCTCATTCTAGAAAGGGACAGGTGAAACTTTTGTTCCTGAAATTTGTTCATCTGATCCTTTTGCTTTTAGCTGAAATTATTAAATCAAGTAAAAGTCCTGGATTTTGTTTCTTTTTAAGCTTGCTTGATGACATGGACCAAAGAAAGACTGATCTATTGGAGAGTCAACTGCTCGTTGAACAGCTTGAGCAACGGGAGCAAATGCTGGAAGCGCAGATCGAAATGTTACAGGTCCGGAAAACACTTCTGCATTCGAGAACTTCAGTCTCCAACATCGTTCAACTATTGGCCTGCGTATCTTGTATGAGATTGAAACGTCCAAAATATCATCGCGATATGGACCTCCCTGATTTAGAACATGCTAAACTGTACTTCTGTGTTCTTGCAGATGGAGAAGGATAATCTTCAACAGAAGATCATGGAAATGGACGAGACGATTGAATTGCTAGTCGGATCAAATCAACCAGATACAACGCTCCGAATGGTGAAATACCCGTACGATACCCTAATCATTCAGATGTTAATTTTCGGTTCTAATTCCCCGAACGTTTCTACAGGGCGATAACCAGCATCGTGGGAGCATTGAGTTCAGCAGGAGGCTAGCCCAGTCGGACATGCTCCTCTCCCATGCGAGACATGAACATTCTCGCAGCCACGCGGCTAGAAGCCCGAGGACGCATCGTGGCAGACATCACTGAAGTGATGAGGTGCATCGGCCATCAGACACTGCTTGTGTTTGTAGATCGGCAGCGGCGCGACCTCTTGGATTGGGCTATACAGATTATTTTGGAAGCCCTAATGTCCAAATGGCGATCACTAGAAGAAACCTTTCTAGTTTCTACGTCTGGAAGACACAAGACTTGCGCGTCTGTAAATTTGATGTATGCAATGCATACGTGCTTTGTGTAAATTTTCCCCTGTATGTTCTCCCCCTACATCTACATGGTAGATTCCGGCATTATCTGAAACGACCAAAAATCAGCTCCGAATGACAACCTCACGGAGATTTACTGCTCGGGTGGTAACCGGGTTGTTATCTCTGGAATTTGGAACCCTGCTGAATATCATTTTACCGATTAAGAGTGTGAAAACACATGCATGTTCACCATCATACCCTCTTTCGATCTGTGAGATAAATTCATGATATGCCATCGAATTACTGTCAAACTCTTAATACATTATCCATTATAAGGATGGCAGGTAAAACTTGGATCTACATATCATCCACACACCAATAGCATATGAGAAAAACACAGGGCACTGGTCCACGAAAATAAAAAATTATAAAAATAGACGTCCGTTTAAAAAAAATGACGATAAGTTAAAAAAATAAAAATACAGCATTTCAATACTCTTAAAATTCAAAACATTATCGAAATAGTCATGAAATAATCTGAAAAAATATATATAGTGTAGAGGATGCTATAGTCTAGCTCTCAAAAATATTTTTTTCCAAATAGACGCGTATTTTTGTATTTTCGAAATATAAAAATAAAAGGCTCTGCTTCTTGTACCGTGGAGCCCACCGGGCTCCGGCCCACTAGAACTACCCCGAGTGCCCGGCCCGATCCTCCTCCGGAGCCGACGAGACAAGTGGCCGCTACCGCACCGACCGCACCTGCACACACTCCGCCGCCCCGCTCGTCTTCCCCGCCTCGGCCTCGCCATTTCAAGTTTCCAACGGCCGCAGAGGTCCAACTCGCGCTCCGAGTTCGATTTCAAACTCCACCGCCCTCATCGCCGCCACCTCCTTCCCTCTCACTCTCGCCAAGCCCCCCCATGGCGTCTCGAGAGGGTACGACGACGGGCCCCAATCCCCGGCAGGGAGATCTCGCCGCCCACTGCCACAGTACCACTACCCCGCCTCCCCCTCTCCTTCGCGCAGGCGACCCATGGTCGGAGATCGTGGCCAGCGGCGGGTCCCGGCCCCACATCGGCGTCGTGTACGGTCAGCGCCGGGTCCAGGAGGCGTCCAGCCGGAGGATCATGGAGACGTAAAGGGCTCCTAGCCGCTGCCGTCGACCATCGTTCGGCGGTTTGGTCCTAGATTTTGTGGTTTCAGGATTGCCCCTGCTGTGTTTGGCTGATTGGGTGATGCGTTTTTGGTTCGCGCAGGAGAGGCAGCTTCGGCGGCGAGCAGCGGCCGAGCAAGCGGACCAGCTGGAACCGGTCGCTTTCCATCAGGTGCGCCTAGCTTCGAATTTTTAATTCGCAAACCGTCTTCGTGATGGGCAGCTTGTATTTTCACAACTTTGGCACCATCTAGGCCGAAATTAGAGCTATTTGCAATATTATGTTACAGTGTGGAGCTTTCTATAAATCTGTCATTATAAGTGTTTGGCCCAACTCGAACCTGCGTAGAGAGGTCTTTTTCTTCCATGGGAGATTAAGGGTTAGAGAAGAGAGGAGATGAGAGACTTTGAATCCACCAGATCCATCCACTCGAGAGAGTAAAACTGTGTAGATTTGGAGTCTCCCTAACCTTGTTAGCTCATACCTCTTTGTATTTGGCGTTATCTCATAGTGGGTTTGTCATCTTCAAAACTCTTCTTCAATTGAAGTGCAGTCTTGATAGATGATTATTTTGAAGGGTCAAATGTTGTTCTATTGAGCTGAACTATTTTTATTTGACATGAGCGGACCGTAGAATCGAATCGTAGAACCATGATTCTATCAGTTTTTTAAAAATACATATATTTGGTATAAAAATTGCAATATGTTATTATAATGTTGATTTTGATAAATGTAATCAAAATTTGTAACTTTGAGTGCACTTTTTCACACAATTTCAATTTAACTTAGTTTCATAATTCAATCATTAACATGGTTAATCATAAGTATTACTCAACTTTTAGACGTTAACAAGGTTAGCAAGATGGATCGTAAGTTTGATCTTATTGATCCTATGCAATTCTACTCCATCTTATATTTACTAATTAGAGGCTCCTTTTGGTGCCTCCACATTAATCCTATAAAAATCCTAGAAATTCTCATAAAAAAGCAAACACATCCAACCGTTGAATTGATTGATTGACTAATTGTAACCATAGATTAACAAACAGAAGAAACAAAAGATTAAAAAATAAATCATAGAGTCTAACTCTAAGACTACTTCTTTCCCTATCTTTCCTTTTTTTTATAGATACCCTTTGTCCAATAAGATTACGTTAGCAAACTCCAACTTAGTTACGTTAGCAAACTCCAACTTAGTTACGTTAGCAATAAACACACTTTTTCAAATCAATTAAAATATGCCAATTAAATATACGTGTAATCAAACATTACAAAATTAAAACAACAGAACGCAAACATATTACAGATTATCACATAAAAGTAATATCAAAGAATTTATAATGTATTTCAAAAAAATAATATGAGATACAGTGATGACATTAAGAATAATAATAATTTCAAAAAAATCAAGAAACAAATAAAAATCAATTTGCATAACACATAAAATGAAAATTATAAATTAGATCTATTCACAAATAATAAATATGATTCCAATATTATGAATAAAAATTACATTTATATTTTACATTCTAATATTTAAATATAAATAGCTGATGTATCTTAGCATACAATCATTATTAACACAAATATCTAAAATTCAATTGTAAGCTAAATTTCTAGCCTGTGCAGTTGCACAGGTTGATGCGCTAGTTCATTAGATAATACACATACGATCGTGATCCGATGAAATTAAGATCGTTCCGGCTTCACGAGATCGTAGGATTCTAAGATTTGTATCGGGATCTAACAACCTTCGTCGCCAGACCCCACCCACGCCCGGCTCCAGAATTCCGCACCAGGCTCCGATGCCATGGCATATGGCATAAGGCCACAAGCAAAGCGACTGGAGTCTGGTGAAAACGCAAGTGCACACTGAAACCTTCATTCACATGCTCAAGTCACAGCAACGAATCATAAAAAATCTCACATCCTCATCACTATTCACTACTGCATATACACACAACCAGAATGCCGGGCGACGATCGCAAACATCAAATAACACGAGTGCCGCTAGAAACCCGAAGCTATGAGTACGACAAACAGAGAAAGAATGGATCAATGGAAATAACGACAGGAGAGGCAATATACAAGCGCAAAAGAATCGTTACAGCGTGTACTGTGGACCAACAGCTGAATAGCAAAAGGGAACCGCTCTGCACGGGGCAACCATTCAACAATGCTCAGAGTGTTCCGAAGGCTTCAATGGACAGCAATTTCCTGTTCATAGCAGGAGGTGCTAGCCCTGGGATGTCTCTGATGTTCTTGTTATGCGGGTTGACAATCTGGGAGAAAGAGGCAAACACGATTATTCGTTGTCTACTGTAGGAAAAGCAGCAGATGGTCTAAAATCCCAAAACTGATAATGCCTTAAATGGTCAGAAGAATATCGATAGGGCTTCAAAATGAAGAGAAAATAAGACCTGGCTTTTTATACAAGGAAGGGCAGTTGCATCATAATTTTCAGTTATCAGTATATCACTAGCTTAGTTCCTGATAGCACCAGTCTTACTTTTGCTCCTAAAGATGTAATGTCAAAGTTCCTCCACCTTTAATCCTCAAAATTTAAGCAATGTTCTTTAAGATTAATAGCCAAATGAGGCCCCGGATTTTTTTATGGAAATTTCACCTTGAACAAATACTTTATGGAAAACTAGCTAGGTGAGGGAACTGGCTCTGCCACACGAATTTGACTTGCACATATGGAGGTTCTGTTCCTCAACTAGCCACACTATCGAGCTCAAGCAATCCTATTTAGATCCGGTAGAAACACAGACACCAAGGGCTACCTTTGCAAAGGGAATAAATAACGTACCTTAACAACAATTATTGCAATCACACCACAGACAATCAGAAACAGGAACGCCATGATGCATTTGTCAGTTGCAACCTGAAACGGCAAATCTTGTAAGGACAGGTACTGTCGCTTCACATAACGAACAAACATGCATGCATGTAGAGAGAGAGAGAGAGAACCTGACGACCAATCTCCTTCACCATCTGACTAGCCTTCTTCAGCGAAAAGTGAACAGAATCCAGCTCATTGCCAATTCTCTTCATTTGCTCTGTCTGCAAAAATGAAGGGGTCTTTAGGCAACAAGGAGATAACACAACTTGTATATATAACTGACAATGGAAACCACAACTTGTATATGTAACTGACAATGGAAACCACAACTTGTATATGTAACTGACAAAGAAACCAGATTCTAAGTGTTAACTATTTAGTAAGATATAGAACACTATTAATGCCTTTACAAATATATCCAAAAGCTAATGATCTTTGGTCTAAAGAAATCCTGTGAACATACTTGAATTGGACAAACATAACAGAACTTTCTGAGTGGTTCAGTGAAGCTGTATAGTTAATAGGAAACCGAAGTTGAGCCATCTTATTAAGAGTAAAGACAGTACACAGTGCCCCAATAGAAGTGTCAATATCAAATAAATAGACAGCCAAACTCGGATTAACATTATTGAGCATAGTAGTATGAAATGGCTACTGAGTACAAAATTGAAGCCCTTTGGGCTTGAGCAAGATAGATTGTACATCATAAGTCAAAATTTTGATGTACCCAAAACTGTTCAAGAATGACTCTTTCAGTATGATAGAGAAGTGATATCATGTTCAGGGACAATAAGGAATGCAAACCTAAAGCATAAAATGAGGGGAGTGGATATCATGAAAGGAGGATCTTTTAGAGGGAAAAGATACGTAACAAAAAAAAGGAGCATTGCTCTAACTCATAATAGTTCAACACTATATCCAAGTCAGGTCTGAGAAGGATTAGCATAAGGCTTGAAGAAAAAGTTTTGGCAGCAAACAAACAGGCTATCACACTCATGAGCGGATGGATGACACCATTCCAGAAACCTTACTTGCTGTGTTAGAGTTGCAGCAGTCTGAGCTCCGACTTCAACAGTTTGTGCTACAACCTACAAGAAGGATTCATGAAAAAATCATTATACAAGTGCTGAAGAAATTCATCCTTTTATTTCTCCTGGCTCTCCCGGCATGTGGAGCCGTTTATCCTCTTTGACAAAATAGCAAAGCTTATGCTTCTTGGTTTGAAAGGGGGGAGGGGGGGGGGGGGAGGAAAATTTAAGTTAGCTGCGCACTTGTTTTGAACGCTCAATAGCTTGGTCGGTTTGGTCCATTTGTTTCCTTCCAGCACTAATGAGTTCTTGATTTGACATTTCTGCAAAAATCATCCAGGTACATTGATGAGAATGTCAATACCTATAGCATTTCAAGAGAATACTAGTAATATTTAATGTTAATGATGCCCACCTGATGCCATTTGAACCGTGTCCTCAGCCACTTGATCGTTACCAGTATCAAATAATTCAATCCTCTTATTACCAAGGCTACTTTGGTACCTGCAACACCACGAAAGTTGCAACACGCATATATGAGCATGAAGTGAATTTCAATGGAGCAGATAACATCGCAGCGGGTGAAACTATGCAAATGATGCATTGAGGACATTATAACCCAAAAAAACCTTACGTTTTCCTCAGTGTGACATAAGAATTCAACTCTTTGATCTGTTACAACACACAAGAAACAAATTAAACTTGTGCGGGCCAAATAATATCTAAGGCACCACCAGCAAAGGAAAGAACTACGACCATGAACTGTTTCTTGTCATTTAGCTGCTTGTTGACATCAGGAGTGTTCTTTTTCTCCTCATCCTTGAGTATACGATCAAATTCTTTGATCAAGCTACAAAAAACCACAATACATATACAGAATCTTAAGACTTGGGAGCTGCAGTTCGCTGTTAGATGCAAAAGATCTGAACTTGTTTGGTAAAAGTTTGAAACTGTAACGACGAATAGATGGAAAAGCTAAACCCTTTGTTCACACACGTGCCTTGCATCGACAGGGAACAGACACATACCGCTTGCACTCCCTCATTTTGGCAGTGAGATCTTCCAACTGCTTGGACTGCCTGTTTGAGTCCTTGATCTTGTCCATCTTCTGGAACCCATTTCTGCAGCAAACAGCATCACACGGAATAAAACTATCTACCAGAACGAACCAACCAACAAGGAAGTAACTGTAAAGCAACTGGCTGCGACTGGAGCATGAGCTGGTAGAATCTGACGCCACCGCAGTCCACAGAGTCGCAAGGAGTTCTTCAGTTCACTCCAATTTGCTCAGCAGTCGAACATCTGGAGCGCGACCGCGAACCGAATCGGTGGAAGCGAGAAGCGCATTGCAGCGGAAGCGGGGAGATCTGACTCACTGGAGGGCGCGGAAGATGTCCTGGATCTCGCCGTCCACCTGCTCGAGCTCAGGGCTCATGGGCACGTCGCTCGCCATGGCTCCGCTCCCCTCTTCTCGCCCTGCTGGAGGATCCCCGCCTCCGCCCCCGCCCAGTCGCAGCAGCAGCAGCAGTAGCAGCGGCGGCGCCTGCTCTCTCCGGTCCGGCTCTTCACCGCGCCATTCCGGTGGAGGCGAGGAGGGCGGCGGTTGGCGTTAGGAGGAGACAGTGGTTGGTGCGAGGAGCCGTTGGGGTGATTGGGTCCGGCCCGGGTGGGTCGAGTACTCGAGTCGAGCTGTGAATGATCCGACGCGCGTTAGCTGTGAGCCGGAATTAGAGAGGCGTAAAGCAGGTGGTTATTGCAGCTCGGGTGTATCTTTCTGAAAGGAGAAGTCTCAGCTTCAAAAAACTTACTCTCTCCAATAGGGAGGGACGTGAAACACTAATAGATATTCATGGTGATTGAGTTAAATTTAAATAGATTCATAAATTGCTTCACACCTATCTCTACTTTTCAGTCATAAATACATATCATTTTAAATAAGCCATGATATCTGATACATAAGCTTTGATCATTATTTTTCTATTAGAATATATTTATAAAATCCATTAAATTTGTGATATTATAAAAATATTTTTAAAGACAAATTTACACGTATAATTTTAATATTTTCAAATCAAATATTTTAAAATTTTGTCGAATTAATTAGGTTGTTTGGATTAGCTCTTAGGTTTGTTAGACCAAATTAATTAGGTTGTTTGGATTAGCTCTCAGATTTGTTAGACTATAGATTCGGGTTGTTAGTTTGTTATATAAGTCGATGTATCTTCCTTGAATCAAGAGATTTATTCCATTCTTCCTATCTCCTACTTCTCTGACTCCAGTCACGGCATCTCTACTGCTTCGACGAGGTCGAGGGCCGCGTCCAGCTACTTCACACAACTACAATCTTCGTGTCCTTCCTCTAACCCATAATCCATCTATTCGTGACAACTGTATTGGTCAATATGATACTTATTACTGTCAAAAAAACTATTATTGACTAAGCATTGTTTGAATTTTAATGCTTTGGTTACGCAGGTTAGTGATGAAGGCGGCGGGATAGCAAGTAGTGGTCTCCCAAGAATTTTCACGTATCTGTATAGCACTGCAAAGAAGCCACCTGAGATAGATGGACCTAGGGAAGGGGTAACTATGGCCAGATATGATTTTGGGCTCCCAATCAGTCGCCTTTATGCTCGATATTTTGGTGGTGACTTGCAAATCATCTCTATGGAAGGATGGAAGGATATGGTATGGTCGTATTCCACTTGTTTTACTGATATTCCGTCAGTGTAAACGATGAACAACCCAGCCATGTTTAGCTGCAGTTCATGTACTATATCTTTCTTTTTCAAGTATCATCATAGGTTGCCACATTGATAATCGAAATATATATCCAAATCATCTTTCATGTAGGTACTGACGCTTACCTCCACTTGTCACGGCTGGGAGATTCAGAGGAGCCCCTGCCTTGATATCTTCCCTGTTTTGATACCGTTCACTTCCTGTAACTAGCTTGCTCTTCCTTCCTGTAATCCCTGTGCTCGTTCGGAAATATTGCTGCAAGAGCCAGCCGCGTATAGTTGTTGTATCTTTCAGCCAGCCCTGCTGCACTGTGAGCACAAGCACTCTAGCCTAATTCTGTTGTCCACTATAATCCCTCTGCCTCTCAGAATTCGGCATTATAATGTGCTTGGGCTCCATTGCTACGTGCAGAGTGTTGATGATTCTTAGCAGCAGCTAACTTCATCAACTGCATGCTCTGCTGCAGATAGTTTGCAGTTTTTCAAACTTTCTTTCGAATTCTTCTGGAACAGATTCTGTACCTGCCATCCAACACTAGATCCCGTGACGAGCAAACGCTGAAGATAGGAATGTCTCGACCAATTCAGTTTTCTGCGCTGTACTATCAGTCTTGCGCGGAGAAATATGCTTCAGCGTCCCAGAGAGAAAAATGCAGTTTGACACACTGCTGGAATTTTAGCAGCAGAAGGCTTGGTTGCTGTGAAAACCTTTACATGACACGAAGATTGAACTCCAATACTGCCTGTTAAGAAGATTGAAGCTTCAAATCGAGAACGTACCTTCCGGCTTTCAGAAAAATAGTATAATCCCTCTGCTGGCTTTCAGAAATTAGCATTACAAATGGGTGCTTGGAGCTATACTGAAGACCGCAAAGTGCAGTTTATTCTCAGTAGCACCTAATTTCAGCAACTGCGTGCCTTGTTGTACATAGACTACACTCTTCAGTATTTGAATTCTACTGGAGCCCAACTCAAGATCCCGTGATGAAGAAGCAATGGAGACAGGGATGTCTCAACCAACCTAAGTACCATTCACTTCAACAGATTAAGCTTTGCTCTTCTGCACTGTGCTATCAGTCCTGGCTGGAGGAATAAGCTTCAGTTTCCAACAGAGCAAATGCAGTGTCACGGCCTCACGTCTGGAACTTTTTACAGGAGCAGGTTTTGTTGATGAGAGAATCTTCACATAGCACCAAGATTGAACTCTACATGTCAGAACCGTCCAAATCGCATTTGGTTTAATTGATAGTATTAGTTATCTATAAAAATAAGAGCTAGCACATACCCATCATTTGAAGTACTGCGTGTTAACCCACATTTGTAAAAACGAGAGCAATTCCGGTAGTCCTAATATGTGCTCAACAAAACACAAGATCACAGCATATACCGTTTACAATATAGTTTTATCATAAGATTTGAATAGAGTGCAAAGGTTTAACTTATATTACATGCATTTTCACTATACTAGTTTCTACTTCAAAATTAGAGTTTTCATATGCAATGGAAAGTATTAATAAACAAAATATTAGTGGTGTCATTGCCCAAAAGGCCCCATTGAGATTAGCTTGATTAGACATCCTCTACTCTGTCCATCGTCGGTATCGGTAGGATAGAAATATCCATACACTAGTTCGTCGTTACCTATAACAACTTAAGGACAGCACCCTAAATACAAAGGTACTCGCAAAACTTACACAATATAGGTATATATTATTTTTGACTCTAAGAACAATGCATTTAGTTGAACAGCAAGAAACAGCTACAAAGCTAAGTTGATTCAGTGAAAATCACTTAAACAATATAATAACATGAACAACTAGCATTAATCACCAATGACCATAACCTCCAAGAACACCAATACTTGCCCAACTCAATAAGCATCAGCAAATACTTCTCCTAAAAGTCTATATACTTTTCATCCCACCAAATTGAACGAAAATCTACGATTGATGTCCAATGGACATTAAGCATGCTCATGATCGAGAGCATGATAATTCAAATTGATTTTACACCCTGCAGGAAAGTACAACTTTACCCATACGACACGAGACCATTTGACTTTTTTAACCTGCCAGTTACACAAGAGGGTATTCGTGACAACCTTTCTCAAATAAGCTATAACCATTTGAACATATGCTTATAGGTGCAGAGGTTACCTAGGTCTACTTCTAGTAACCTAGATACCTCTACAAGCTCACTCACTCACACTATAGACCAGCAAGCGAAAGAGTCACAACAACATAAGGTATTCAGCTCATCTTTACTATATTTGGATATGTGAAAAGTATGGAAAAATATTTAAACCAACGACACCAACAATCTGTGCTTAAATGATACAAGCAGTCTATGCCACCCAAGTCTCCTCTTCGAACTACCTCTGACACTCGCTTGCATCTCGTCTTAATCTCACCAATTCATCATCCCAACTCATTTTTCCTTTGAAACGGTAATTGAGAGCCCTATAGCTCGCGAACAACGATGACATCCATCGCTCGACTTCTATCAAGGACCTATGCAAAAGCTAAGTAATTACCTCATCACTTTTAAGTTAGAAAATGATAAAATATCCAGGTTATAACGATCAAGAATAACAACTTTGTCAAGGTAGTTACTATACAATAAATAGGATCTACCCACGTTCTCGGCGTCAACTCACTAAAACATGCATATATGATATATAATAATATCTAGCAAATTGACTAAGAATTCACCAAAATATAGGAGAAATACGATAGATGCTTGCCTGGTGCTTCCTGTTCTCGACTCACAAATTCCACTGGTTCGTCTTCGATTTCAAGCACATGACTCCAATTTTGGACTTACCAATAATTAATTATAAATTATTAAATATTAAATAAATTTTATTAATTATATGAATTATAGTGCATACTTCATGGATCCTAGTATTTTTAACATGAAGAGCATGATTATATGAAACTAACAAAATTAGTTTCACTATTTTTAGATCAGTATTTAATTTACTATGCATTTTACCTCTCGTGGCTCAACTAAGCGAATCCGTGCTCAGTGGTACGAGGTTTGGATAGCGACAATGCTATGTTGTACGCTCTGCTCTGCTCAGTTGGGGGAGAAGAAGGAAAGAGCACACCAGAGAGAGAGGAGGGGATAAGGCTGGTGGTCATATCTTAGGGTCTAAGATGGCGGTGCCGATCAGAAGCAACTCGGTAGCTAGTCTCTTTCATCAATAAAAGCGGCGACCGATATCGACCGATATCCAAAGTAGAGTGGCCGAGGCAAAGAGGGGATGAGGTGGGCCCTGTGAACAGTGACTGACACAAGCTAAAATATCTCATTTCCTTCTTTGATTCAATGGAAAACTTTCTCAAACTCCAAAATTTTTAGGATAATTTTTTAGATACTATAATTCATATGCAACCTATTTTAAGTAGTTTGCCCCCAAAAAGTCTGAGCTAAGAACGAATTAAATTTTCCAAAGTTGTAACTTTTTCTAACTTACTCTAATTTCAAATTAAATCTCTAAAATCTGAGAAAATTCACTAATATTTTTCATATAATATGGACTAATTTTTAAAATTATTTTCAGCCATACGTTACATAGTAATATTTTTAGTTACTTCACAATAAATCATTTCTCATCAAACTTAACAATTTATCTTTAATTTTAATTGTATTCAATCACTTGCTCAAAGCTTTAATTATGATGCTAATGATGCTAATAAATATTTAATGACATGTAATGAAATTTTGGGCCGTGACACTATGGCCGCCTGTTAAAGAAGATTAAAAGCTTGTAATCGAGCAAGATCTTGTGTCGATGAAGCTTTAAGATAAAAGATTTAAGATTGCCTGCACGAGCAGCTATCCGCAAAGGGTCATGGAGCACCATGGAAAACCAAATTTCTCGAGTCACTGGGCATTGGCCCCCTGCCACGTGGCGTTCTGAGATTGCAGGCTCGCAGCTAGATGCTGGTTCGCAAAGGCTGTAAATGTTATCTTAAACATGGGTGTCGTAATTCAATTTAGATTTATGTTTCTACTTTGGTAATGAAAACTTGGATACATGAAATATAATTTAGAATTCAACTCAGATTCTAAGTATCTAATTTGATAAAAAAAAAAATTAGACATGTAAATCAAATAACACTTAAGATATACAAACCAGATGGCCGCAGCCAAGCGCTGCAGAAGATCGCAAGCCTTGAGGGGGGTAAGCTACCTCGCTGATTTGCTGCTTTCGTGGGGCTGGATGGATCGGATGGGAGTCGTCTGCTTTACACGCAGCTGAGACGGTGCTACTCCCTGCTGCTTTGCTTCTTGCTTCCATTTTTGCTTTTCGTTTTGCCTTTTGACGCATCAGATTTGGCGTCGCGTTGCTTGTCCTCTGACGACGCAACTTGTTCTGCCAACATGTGGTAGTCTATTGCTATCTTTTAGTTGGTTATGTATCTTGTAGAACTCATGACTCGACGTATCATATAACCTAATTCGGTATTCTGCTCTTTTAAGATAAAGCTAGGAGATATATTTCACCGTGCATATCACCTAATTGAGGTTCATCGTAAGGGAATGGTTCTTGAAGCAAATTTTGGTGCAAACTCTCCTTTTGCTATTACAAAATTCACTGCCTAAACGAGGTTAGACCATCCCAACTGATTCCTGTCAGGACACAGAATTCCTTCACGAAGGGATTTTCGTTCTCTTCAGCGCTTCAACGATTTTTTTTATAGTTCTCGTCACGAAGAGATTCTCAATGTCATTCCCTTTTAAAACGGGATTCTCTCTATTTTTCTTCATAAATCCCTTCGAAAAGAAGTTGTTGGAGATAAAAGAAAATAAAGGAAATAGAAATATGAAGGAGAATCGAGAAGAGAACGGAATAAAAAAAATATGATTGAAGATGTTCTTACATGAAAGTTGACAACACCCGAGCGACATCTGAAGTGCATGGTTTATTCCTACAGAAATCAGAAAATTCATATGGGATTTCTGCGGATTTCTATGTCGCTGATGAATGTAGGCGCACAATGGTCCAATTAGGAAAATATCAACATGGGATACTCAGCTTCCTATCACCACAAAAGAGGTGAAGAAAAGGTATTATAATACAATCCCACGTGAGGAAGACATGTATAATCAATGTCTGGCATGCGAATGCCATATCGTGTTTTTCAATTAAGCGATCTTTTGCATGGGTAACAAATAATATTGACCTATAAACTTGACTCACGCGTGGATACCATGTTACCAGTTAGAGATGTAAATTTTATACTTTTTAGGTCAAGCTAAAATTAAAAAATAAACTAAAGTCTATTTGGTTCATGTCTTAAGGTTTTCCACGTGTCATAATATTTTGCCAAACCTATCTAAGATTAAGCGATCAAAATGTGCACTGCAATTTGACAAGAAAGGAGCAATAGTAGCTAGAAAGAAATCTTGTCATAACTATAGCTGCAAACCAAATGGCTATCTAAATTGATCAAGCATGTCTAACCTTAAATGTGGTAAAGTGTGACAGCATGTAGCTATGAAACAAATAGGTCTAAAAATTCACTCTCATCTAACTAAGCTAAGAAAAAAAAAACTAAGTAGTAATTTAGAACTACTCATTAGATATCTATCTGAATTTATTATTAGTAGTTGTCACGCTTATTCGAGAAAGATGGGTACCATTTTTGCCCTTCTTAAATTAACCTTTTTATACTGAAAGAAAATCTTTTCTTAGGAAATGTACTAGCAGAAATGTTGAACATAGAGAAGAAAAACAAGGAAACAAGCGTGTTGTTAGGCCCGTTTGGATAATTTATAGCTGTCACGTCCCAAAATACTAATCATGTGATTAAGTATTCATAAGCATCATGACATTATGTTTATGCGTATTCATTTGACAATTTGAGTTTGAACATGTTTCAAAAGTACTTGGAGGTAGTTGTCATGCTTATTCGACTTCTCGCGGTCTGACCAGAATTCCCCACGGTCTGACTGCCAAGGGCAGCCATATAGGCTTGCCACGTGGGCTTTCTGCAGTATGACCGACACTTCTCGTGGTCTGACCACCACAGCGCAGAGGCTCCACTTCAGCAAGTCGACTAACTCTCTCTCACACTCTCACTCTCACTTACTCCTTCACACACACCAAGAGAGAGAGACCACCTTGATGCCCACAATGACCGGAGATCCACGAAGGGAACTTCCTCGAGCTCCCCGAAGACTTCCTCGAGCTCATCCTACCCTCGTCGTCGATGAAGTTTTCACGAGAGTTCATCCACCTCAAGCTCCAAACCACATCGAAGCCTGATGTCCAAATCAGAGTTTCCCCGGAGTGATCCTCTCCAATAAAAAGCTTCCATACCCTAATATGAGGCATCCCCTACCGATTCTCCATCATTCCCAAGCTCGAGTCGATCCCCATGTCGTTTAGACCCAAGTTTAACCTTAGCCTTGGGCTTATCCGTGGAGTTTTTCAAGTTTGGCTCGGTGAAAGTTATCCAAATCACCCTAGAAGCACTCTAGTAGTTATGTAGAGCATTTTGGTACCTTTCATGGTCGAAGCCTTTACCGACGACCTTACAAAGGTGTTGCTAGCAAGGTCTCGCGGTCTGACTGATGATTAAGAAAATCAAAACCCCAGTCGAACCCATAGTCAGGAATCAGACCGCCGTTGCCTAGTCTGACCGCAGAACCTCACGGTCTGACCATCGGCCGGTCCAGTCTAACCGCCAGAGGCCAAAACTTTTTGCACGCCGGTGGTCTGACCGCCACTTCAACACCGATCTGACCGCCAGCTACTTAAAGCTATATGCACTTAGGTTTCCTTATCTGAGGTTTCAAACTTCGGAACTCTAATCATTTGATGGTCTTTTGCAAATATTTTAGAAACACGACGCTCTATTAATTTTCAAGCATGCATCATATGCACATTTTTTTCATCGTTTGATTATTTTTTCAATGCATTATTAATTCGTTTAGATAGCGTTACGCTGACGATCCAAGCGAGTGAAAGCGACACCAATCTACCGGAGTTCTATGAGTGTTGCATCGGGAGTATCAGGCAACCGCCAGAGTAGCAAGCCAAGCATCTAAGCATATTCAACCTACTACTTTGGATCTCGTATTGTATAACTTGATAAATTACGATTTTATGTATGTTTACATTAGTAGTGAGTCCATTATCGAGTTTATATGGGTAGAACTTATGTTGATGAATTGTATTATCTCTACCTTGAGTTGTTGATTATCTATATCCTTGTAGTATTGATAACATTGTTGATGTCTAACTTACAAATTTGTTCAATAGGCTTAGCAATGCTTAGGTCATCGGTAGAAGTTGAGCAATAGTTCAGTTGTTGTTCGCTAGCTTAGGGTTTACTTATTATTTACAAATACAATGACAATAATATTGGTTGTATGAGATGTGAGGGTGAGACGAGATATGGGCGATGCTAGGGTAGGTCGGGAGAGGAGCCTGGATGTGAAAGTGCATCTAGACCCCTAAGTGGGTTTTGGTGATAATGATAAAACAATTAAAAAACTAATGAGTTTTATGAGTTATGGACATGTGTTAGTTCTATCAAACAAATCTATGAGAGTCATAGAAAATTAGCCCTAAATCTTATAAAACAGAAAAATACGGAAGGTCCGCACTTTTCTACGAAGTGTCCGCATTTGTGCGGAAGGTCCACACTTTTGTGCCGAGGGTCTGCACTTTAGTGAGTTCTCGGCTAACTATGGAAGGTCCGCACTTTTCTGCGGAATGTCCGCATTTGTGCGGAGGTTCTGGACTTATGCGGAGGGTCCGCACTTTCCAAAGAATAACGGCTAGTTTTTGAGAGTGGAGTATTTAAACCTCACACATTTCAATACAACAGCAACCCAGGCTTTCAATTTCGACCAACCTTGAGACAAAAGACCTCTAGCTCATTGAAAGCTCCTTTCTCACTCCCTTTTGTGATTCTTGTTGAGATCTTTACTAGGGTTGAGTGAGATTAAGTAGTAGTGCTAGTGAGAATCAAAACCATCCATTTGAGCACTCGTTTCTTCATCAAGCCGGTGGTTTCAAGTTCGTTACTCTTGGTGGTTCGTCCACCTAGACGGCTAGGTGTCGTCCGTTGAGCTCCCAAGTTTGTGGTGAGCCCTGAGACGTTTGTATCACCCCGACAAGTTGAGTAAGAAACTCGAAGCTCGATCTTTGTGGTCGCTTTGGTGAGGATAGGGTTAAAAAAAGACCCGGCTCTTTGTGAGCTTCTCAATGGAGACGTAGGCACTTCTTTGTGGAGTGGCCGAACTCTGGTAAACAAATCCTTGTGTCAATCTTGTCAATTCCATGTATTTGGATATACTCTCTTGTTTGAATTGAATTCTAGGGTTTAAACCCGATCCATCTTGTTGTATGGTTTGAGCTGCAGGTAATTGATCATACAGGTTGATATATATCTACTGGTGCTTGGTAACTTGTAAAATTGATACACTTTATCTCTGAGTTTGTTCCAGTTCAAGTTTTCCCCAATAGTCCGGAGTATCTGCACTTTTCTACGGAACCTCCGCATTTGTACGGAGGTTCCAGACAAAAGTCCGGAAGGTCCGCACTTTTTCTGATCCGTTGTTATTAGTTCGCAGAATTTTAGATTTCACCTATTCACCCCCCCCCCTTAGGCGACATTTCAGGATGTCATAGACCGCTTGCATCGTTTAAGCACCGTCCGTCGGTGCCGTTGGCTTTAGCACTTTCCGTACAACCACATATTCGGATAATACATGAATGAGTTGAGTATGATACATCATGCTGATGTTTGTCTTACGGCCTTATGACGTGTAAGAAAAATAAAGGAGAAGCAAGTTGACAGGAGCTAGAGGTGTCCGGGACACACTCACGGTAACCCTGGTGTCATAGGGGTATGTGCAAGTGGATAGTTTTAGGTATAAGAAAGGTTGTCTCTGGGGCCTAAGAGAATGGATTCGGGTCGTATGGGTAAAGTTGTACCCCTTCAGGGTGTAAGAACAATTTGAATTATCGCGCTTTCAGTTATGAGTATGCTTTTGTCTATCTGCATCGCTTATAGAGTTACGAATATGGGATGTTGTGGTGTGGTATGTTGGATTATGGTTGAGCTGGTTCTATTTACAGATATAATTATTATGGTTCCAGTTACATATGTGCTTGTAATAATTATAGGATCGAATGATACCCATGGTTAAATATAGAAGATCACATGTGTATGTCAAGTTACATTTCGTTTATAAAATTTGCTTAACCATGTGGTCGATTTCTTGCTAATACCTCAATGCATTTTTCTTGTAGTCGGGCTATTAGATGTACCTATTATAGATTAAGTCTTGCGATTACCTTCATACTTATGCTTCTTTTTCAGGTTCTACCGGTGAGGAGGAGCTCGTGTTTGACTACTTCATGCCCCCTGATGTAGATTGCGGGAATGAGTAGTGAAAACTACTCGTGTGGCATTGTCGGTGACATGGGAACCAGGGGTCCCCGAGTCCCAAGGCCAGGACAGTAGAATGCCACGTGGCGTCTTCCCTCGGGGACCATCTCCTCGAGGCCCGAGAAGACCCAGTTCCGGGAGAGGACGCTAGGGGCCATAAACAGTGGCCTCCGAGTACCCGTAGTTCTCTGAGGACCCGAGAAGTATCAGTTCCGGGAGAGGGCGCTCGGGGCCATAAACAGTGGCCCTCGAATACTCGTAGTTCCCCGAGGACCTGAGAAGTACCAGTTCCGAGAGAGGACGCTCGGGGCCATAAACAGTGCCCCCCCGAGTACCCGTAGTTCCCCGAGGATCCGAGAAGTACCAGTTCCGGGAGAGTGCGCTCGGGGCTATGAACAGTGGCCCCCGAGTAACCGTAGTTCCCCGAGGACCCGAGAAGTACCAGTTCCGGGAGAGGGCGCTCGGGGCCATGAACAGTGATCCCCGAGCACCCGTAGTTCCCCGAGGATCCGAGCAGAGACATATCCGGGAGAGGGCGCTCGGGGCCATGAACAGTGGCCCCCGAGCACCCAGAGTTCCCCGAGGACTAGAGAAGCCCCTTGCCGGTGGACCCCACAAGGGCTCAACGGTGAGGTGTCAATCGGTGGGAAGCCCGATGCTGCATTTAAGAGGGAGTGTGGCCTGTCACTTCCAATCACTCCCCCCCACGCCTATCGTACTGAGTACGTCAGTCCCTACCACCGCTGGTAGGGGGCGTGGGGACATTTAATGCGATGGGTCCCATCGCACGTCACCCTGCGGGGCCCATAAAGGAAACGGCTTGGAGATATCGTCGCTGAGCTCGAGGCATATCGCTTGCCCCCCCTGTTGTGTCAGACCTGCTCCGACCGAGCGGGCACGCGGGGTAGTTCGGCGGCTGCCCGGTGGGTCCTCCTCACTGCAGCTGCCAAAGTTGGACGTAATGGACGACAAGACCGGTCGAGAGCGTATTTTCAACCCCCTGTAACATCAAACTGTAGCCCCATAATGGTTGCTTTCCATTTATGACTCATGAGAACTCGTGCCCTCCTTTCTGGGCACGCCAAGTCTCTTAGCAGGATAAAAGGGGGTGCACTCTGGAGCTGGGTGAACAAGTCTGAGAAGCTTTGACGGATCAAAGAAGAACAAGCTCAGAGAGATCAACACTTGAAGACCGAAGCTCTAGACTCAGACAAAGAACCTTGTAACACAAGAGATCCAGAGAGAGGCATTCCCAGAGCATTAATAGCATACACATAAGAGTAGGGTATTACGCTCCGTGCGGCTCGAACCTGTCTAAAAATCCCTTGCGCATTTACTCTCACTAGCAGTCGATCATCCGTCCCGCCTACATCTCATATACTCGCATTAAATTCACGTACGAGGTAGATTCAGAATCATCCCCCGGCTGAATCTCAAAGGAGTTCCCCCAGAATCCCCGCTTGAGGAATTCATCCTCCAACATGCATGCTTTTAGATGGAGCATAAGGGCACATGCTTTACGTAACTTTTGGTGTTGATAGATGTTTTTTTTTAGTTTTTCTAATATTTTGCTGTAAATTATTGTACATGGTTGAATATTTAAAAACTTGTAATATAATTTAATTACTCACTCTTTCTTAAGCTTTATTATGATACTATATGTTAGAAAGACATGTATTCCGATTTTGGTATAAAACACGTGGCAAGACTACCAGGATGATATTTCGGTTAATTATTGTGGTCGTGATTAAATAAATGATCGTCATGATGATTAATTAGAATATTGTTTGGACGGTTCCTCATAGTGGCTTCGTAGCTTCTAGTTAGTTAAGGAAGTGGCTGTGGCTGTTGAACTTCAGTCGTTGATTTTTACAATAAACTTCTAGCTTCTCAGCACACCAAAAATCAGAAAAGCTTATCTCAGTCTGCTTTTTAACTTTTAGCCACACCTACTTTCTCAGCCAACCAAAAATCACTATAAACTAAAACTAAAAATCAATTGTTTCGATAGCTTTAGCGCATTTTTCAGAGATAATCCGCTTTTAAATCTATCCAAACGGTGTTAATAACTTTCCCTCCAGTTGGCAGCAAATTTGCAACCTTTTTTTAAACACTTCTCAACAAACCATACCTTCCTCTCCACCTCGACGCCGCAGCCGCAGCCGCCGCCGCCGCCGTCGTCGCGAACCATAGGAAACCCCCAACACCCTGCACCTCTCCGTCGGCGATACCGGAGCGGGCGACGGCGGCGGCGATGGGGGGGTACACGGCGGCGAAGACCACGGTGTGGTGGGACATCGAGAACTGCCAGGTCCCCCGCGGCTGCGACCCCCACCTCATCGCCCAGAACATGAGCTCCGCCCTCGCCGCCGCCGGCTACAACGGCCCCATCTCCATCTCCGCCTACGGCGACACCAACTGCGTCGCGCACCACGTACAGCACGCCCTCTCCAGCACCGGCATCGCCCTCAACCACGTCCCTGCCGGTACGGACACCCCAGCCGCCGTACTCCCCAACCACCCCGCTTGTTCCCTGATTGCTCGTGGCGAGTTGATCCGGTGACCCTTGCCAATGCATGTGGATCGCGCCGTTCCGATTGTCTCTGAACTGAACAACCCGGTTGCTGCCTCATTCGCTTTCGATGCTTCGGTTTGCGTCTGTTTGGTGGATCTGTTGTGATACTTCAGGATAATAGTGGAATCTTAGGGTTTGGAAGTTTCCTATTTGGAGGTGCGCTTTGGCAGGGTTGTTGTGGTGTTGATGGTGTGGGTGGGTAAAGCGATCGATTTGGGTTTGTGATGTTGGACGTTTTGGTTTGTTCTGTAGGGTTCTACACAATTGTGTTCTCTTGATGTGATGACGGGGGTGAGGTGATATCTGAGGGGGTCTTCCGTTGCGATCTTGGACTCTGCTGTGTTTGTTTTTCTATTTTTGACTGATTATATTTGCGTGATATGATTTTGAAAGTTCTAATAGTTGTGTTTTTTCTTCCTTTGACTTGGTGTAGTAAAGGAGGTTGAATGTTCTCATGGTGTGTTGTTTTTGAAATGGTTTTGAATACTCGCAATATTATCTTAAGAAAAAATAAACTATAACGAGAAAAAGAAAAGGAGAATGTATAGTTTCTGTGGCTTATTTTGTTGACCCTTGGATGTATTGTGTGCTCCTATGGACTTAAATGCTAAGTACTCCTATGCAGGTTCTGTGGAATTTTGTTAACTAGTGCACACTTGAAGATTCATTTCTGTTTCAGGGATAAAATTTCAGTGCCATATTGGCTCCGCAGTTTTTGTTGTACAACAACAACAACAACAAAGCCTTTCAGTCCCAAACAAGTTGGGGTAGGCTAGAGATGAAACCCATAAGATCTTGCAAGTCTAGTCATGACTCTGGCACGTGGATAGCTAACTTCCACGCACCCCTGTCCATGGCTAGTTCTTTGGTGATATTCCAGTCTTTCAAATCCCTCTTTACAGACTCCTCCCATGTCAAGTTTGGTCTACCTCGACCTCTCTTGACATTATCCGCACGCTTTATTCTTCCGCTATGTACAGGCGCTTCTGAGGGCCTGCGTTGTATATGCCAAACCATCTCAAATGATGTTGGACAAGCTTCTCTTCAATTGGTGCTACACCAACTCTATCACGTATGTCATCATTCCGAACCCGATCCTTTCTTGTGTGGCCACACATCCATCTCAGCATGCGCATCTCCGCTACACTCAACCGTTGGACATGTTGCCTTTTAGTTGGCCAACATTCTGCGCCATACAACATCGCAGGTCTAATTGCCGTCCTATAGAACCTGCCTTTTAGCTTCTGTGGTACTCTCTTGTCGCAGAGGACGCCGGAAGCTTGGCGCCACTTCATCCATCCAGCTTTGATTCGATGGCTCACATCTTCATCGATTTCACCATCCTTCTGCAGCATCGACCCCAAATATCGAAAGGTATCCTTCTGAGTTATCACCTGCCCATCAAGGCAAACCTCGTCCTCCTCGTGCCTAGTAGTACTAAAATCGCACCTCATGTACTCAGTTTTAGTTCTACTAAGCCTAAAACCCTTCGACTCCAAGGTCTTTCTCCACAGCTCCAACTTTCCATTTACCCCTGTCCGACTATCGTCGACTAGCACCACATCATCTGCAAAGAGTATACACCATGGGATATCACCTTGTATATCCCTTGTGACCTCATCCATCACCAAAGCAAAAAGATAAGGGCTTAAAGCTGATCCTTGGTGCAGTCCTATTCTAATTGGAAAATCATTGGTGTCACCATCGCTTGTCCGAACACTTGTCACAACATTATCGTACATTCAACATTATCGTACACTTGTCACAGCAGTTTTTGTTGTACTATCACAATTTTATGTTTGCCAATATATAACCGCAAAAGTTTCCTGTCAAAGCTGTAGATAGGAGCGCACAATCAAAAAACAATATTTTTTTGGAATGGTTGAGTATATGCCATGCACATCTTATTCATTTCTATGTACCTATAAAGAAAACTTACCATTTATTGCAATTGCTAATTGTTTATTCGCAACCACTAGTCTTGGGTTTCTGTGGTGATTTAAAAACTAAATTTCTTTGGATTTTTTTAGGATTTATCAAGTATCTGAATTAGTAAGGGTTGATTACAAGCATGTGTGCTACTTGTCAATTTCATGATGTCTACTCCAATGAGCAATAGTGAAAGCCACCATTTTGATAAATGAGTAACAAGTGAGTTGTTAGTACTGTTTTAGTTGTCTATTCCAATTAGTACTGTTTTAGTTAGCATTTCCTTCCGTAACATCCATAGGTGATATTTCTTTTGTGTTGAAGAATGAGTCCGTCACAACTACAAGCTTGTGCCTAGGATATTCCTCTGGCAATTATCCAGTAGACATGGCACAGCTATGTGTTTATCGCCATCTGTTTCCAAGCCGGTCTTAACATAGCTTGCTTACCAGAAGCTTGGTGCATTCAAGCATTTCTTCTAGAACTCATGTGTTTGCAAGTTTTTAATCACTGGATATTGGATAAAACATCTTTCTATCCTTCTATGTGATGGCTGAATATTGTCAACTCATGTTTTTGTTTCTTTGAACAATTTGGCAGGCATCAAAGATGCAAGTGATAAGAAGATCTTAGTTGACATGCTAATCTGGGCCATTGACAACCCTCCACCAGCAAATTATTTGCTAATATCTGGTGATCGGGACTTCTCGAATGCCCTTCATAAGCTTAAAATGAGGCAGTATAATATTTTACTAGCACAGCCTCCAAATGTATCTCAAGCACTTACTGCTGCAGCAAAATGTGTTTGGCTATGGAAAAGCCTTGTGGCTGGGGAACCACCATTAGCAGAGTCACCATACATAAGTGGCACAGCAAATGGCAGTGTGGATGATTTAGATACGTCGAAGAACACGGTTTCAGATTCTTCTGACACAACTCCACAAGTGCAGAATAGCATTCAGTTTGATCAGCAAAAAGTTGGTAATGGAGGGGAAGATAAACAATATAAAGTGTGGCAACCTCGGAAAAATCAGACGGACAATGTCTCTAAGCCAGCAAGCAATGAGGTAAATTCTGTTGATGGTTTTGCTAATAGTTCTAAAGGAAGCACTGCTAGCCAACCAAATCAATCTCTTATGCCGTCATTACTGAGTTCTGAATTGCAAGATGGGGCAAAGGTGAACCAGTTGAGTACACCAAAAATTCAGCCCTTTTCCCTGTCCAAAAAGCCTGCAAAATCTGCTCATTCTCATCAAAAGACCGCTCCTCGTGACTTTTACAATGGTAAGAAGCCTGGTTCGTCAACCGGTGTGTCAACCGAGTCAACACCTAAAAATGGTCCTGGTTTTGGCACTGTTCCTAGTCAGTGTCATCCGAAATACCAGAAACCCCAATCCTTTCGGCCATCAAGACCACAGAATCCAGTGAATCATCACCCTCCCGGTGGATCTAGCAGTTTTCAGGCATCAAATTCACATAGAAGTAACTCATGTCCAACACCAGCCGGGCATAATGGTATTCTTCCTATGCCATTGCAATCCCGGCCAAGTGGCCCACCTTATCATGGACCGCCAATTAAATATCCTTATATGAGTCCGCTTAATATTTCTGAATACCCCAGAGGAATTCATGACAACCAAGGTTTGAACGTCAACTACCGTCCAAACCATCCTGGTGCTCCTCATATTGTTCAGCCTGGTTACGGTGATTATAGTTATAGACATCCATCTCCAGCTAACATGTCTAGCAACATGCAAAACACTGGACACAGGGGAGCCAACCCGGGATGTCCACAGCCATCTTCAGACTCTCATGGTCTTGTAAGGTATATCTGAGATGCTTTGGAAGTATTGAAGACTGAGAAGATCTCCCCAACAGAACAGAATATAGCAGATTGTATATGTTATGGAGATGCCAATCTACCGAATTTTGATGTTAAGAAGGCGCTTCAACTTGCCATGCAGCATCAAGCCGTTGTCACGAAAAAGTTAGGAAAATTGTCATTCTTCCTTGGGAAAAACGAAAATCTCTGGAAATACGTGAATTTAATGGATGATAATGTAAAATACCCAAAAGAAACGCTTGACGCTGTTCATAGATTCATATCTTCTATCCCTGGCTATTCTGTGATAAAGAATTCTCAGTCCAGGTGAGGCTCCATTACCCAGCAATATGTGTTGAGCTTTTTCATATTTTTCTTTAATGTGGTTTTATCACAATATTTCTTTGCTCGTAGGTATCAAGCGGCAACTCTCTTAAAGAAAACATGCCTGAAAAATCTTGCCCTCGCTGAAGTTCTTCAGGTTTTGAATATCATAATCAACACGAAAAAGTGGTTTGTGCCCCATTCTTTAGGCTGGCAGCCGTTGTCGTTTAACGTAATAGTGGTTGATGCTACTACAGATGCTGGCGGAAAAGCTTAACGTTGGCACATTTGTCTGCTCAAATCGGATGGACACGTTGAGTGGTTCTGTTGGTGGGTGCAAACTGCGTCTTCAAAAGAAATATTTAGTAGTTTTAGACGTATTATATCTTTGTGCAAGTAAAACGGTAAGTAGTGTTAGACTTGTTATGTCTTCTGGGAGTCAATCTGCCAATATACTATTGGGTCTTACAAGAACTCTGACGGGGAGCTCAGGTTGCAGTTGTTGTTATGAGTCATAGTTGTGTTGGTAAGATATTTCTGCAATCAACAACATTAAGCGGTGGAGAAGGACTATCGTCTTTTGTTCAGGCAGTATAACAATGCCTGATGTTGGTGGTTATGATCTGCTCTCATTTTACCCAGTTGGTCCAAAAAGGATCCTTGAAAAGGAGTTGATTTCAAGGCAATCTTGCATAGGAGCAGCATAGCTGCTGCTATTAAGCTGTTCAATGAAGCCATGGACTCTCTATATTGAAGCCCCTGTTTTTACATAGTACTCACTATAACGCTCACGAATGGACGGAACATGTAAAGTTCAGTGAATTCCCAGTGGCTTGGATAATTGACGTTATCTGGACTTGGAATTCACAAAACTACTGCTACAGCTTTTGATGGATGGCAACTGAGTCTGAAATGCGTACAAGTTGCATTCAAGACATAACTATGCTGTTGGCTGCAAGGTTACCTATTGTTGGCTGCCTCCGCTGGGGAAGGTTGGAATTCAGCTAGCGCCTTTTGGCATTTTATTCACTTGTTCCCAACATCTATGGTGGGATTTGTCTTGTAATGCTGATGGTTCAGTATTGTGTTTCCTGTAAATTTATTAACGGTTGCTATGCTTTGGTCGCCATGTTGCCTCGTGTGAGCTTCATGGTTGCTGATTGTGTTAAATGCTTTGATTGCCTTGTTGCTGCTGTGAGTTGCAAAGCGTGTGAGCACTCTGCATATTTAGCTCGATGATACAACTGGGGAAATGTCTGAATCCTTACTCCGTTGCTGAGAGATGCTGTCTTGTTTGTTAATCAGCATGTCAGCAGTTTTGGGGGCTGTATTATCGACTTATAATATGTAATTAACGGATGGATCTCCACATTCCATGCAATTATACTGCATAAGTGCATTTCATAATCTGAACTGGCCAGTCGTTGAAAATCTTCAACAATTGGAAAGATGGGTATGTCTGAAAGCAGCTTATTTGATGCAGGTATAGTCTGACAGTAACTTGGATTCAGAGAAATTTTCTCTCGTTTGCTAGCTGCCGATCTTACCTAGAGTAACGCAAAGTTGAAGTATTTTGCCCGCGAAGCAAATAAATGAAGCAATTTTAAAGCAAAGGTAGATCACTGAAGGTAGCATCAACAAGAAACTCCAGATTACCACGGGCAGGGAAGATCAGGAAACCGAAACCATCTGATTTTACACATTGTGAAACCACAAATACAAGTGATTGCTTTTATTTAGCGCGTGATTGTTTTACATCTGTACAATGTAACACTGAAACTCTTCTAACTTACGAATATGTACTGAGTACAAAGGTCGTCTTCTATGGTAGAAAGGGGTTCTGAGATGAACATAATTCCTTTTGCCGTTGATATGCTCTTCATAAATCCAAAATAAATTCATCAATTATGTAAAAAATGTGTCGAAAATAAGAACAAAATAGAAAAAGACAGAAGTCCATGTTACCTTGAAGCGCTAAAGGCACCAAAAGAAACTGCTGCAAACATTATGAGTAGAAAGGGGGCTTTAATCAACGTTTTATTTGATCTTCCGTATCCCGTTGGAACACCAGACCGCATCACATGAACTGCGTGATATCATTAGCTATATAGATGGGGTGGAAAACTTTAAATTTTTCAATCATGAAACCAAATTACCTTCCATCCTGCTCCCTAATCTTCTTCCTGCAAACGACAATGAATGAAACATAATCTCATGAGCGAAAATGATACCACAGTAAGCACCTTACCGCTTGCAGATTTTACAAAGCAAGTACTGATTATCTGAGTGAGTAACAACAAACCATCCTTCAAACAAGAATATGCTTCTGCTACCTGTGAAGTACAAACACAAGATTTGGTAATCACAGTGGAGGAAAAGTGAAGTCAGGAATTTTATTACAATGCTTTGTGCAATAGACCTAATTCAGATTCTACCAAACTTGTAAAGGGTGAGCATCTATGTGGAAATATATTCATTTTCATCTCTGATCACAAATGTCTTGTGTTGGTCAGTTAAAGAAGTCTATCAATGCTAGAATAACATATAAAATGACATAGATGCTCACTATAACGCCCAAAATATAAGTACAGATGAGAAAGAAGCTAAAAGTTTCAGTCTTTGTACAGGGATTCCACCCCTCAATGAACAAGAACAAGCAATATTGACGAACAAGCATGGTGATATTAAGTCTTCAATTTTACCTTACCTCCTTGAATTTTGCCTCTGCTTGAGATTTCAGATGCGTCGGGACACGATCAGGATGGGACTCCATCACCATTTTTCTATACGCAGCCTTTACCTGCATAAAAAAGGTGAGGAGTAGAAACTAAAAAATTCGGAAGCGTATGGCAAATTCTCCTCAACCTTCACCCGGTTCGGCCAAAATCTTCCAGAAGTAGCTCAGAAATTGGCGCCCCGGAGTGAGAGCTACCCAACCAGAGCTATGCTACCGTCATCCGTCAGGTTGAAACGTTGAATCAGATTCGCGGGGGAGCAGTGAGAGGGATGGGAATGAAGGGCGGACCTCGGAAGGGGACGGGTGGGAGTAGGGAGGAAAGCCCAGGAGCTCCATAGCCTCGCTGCTCCTCATCGTGCCGTGCCAACCCCGCTTCTGCGGCGGGGACGGCGGCGGCGAGGCGTTGCCTGGTCAGGTGTCAGGTCGGTGGAGAAGGCTCACGAGTCACGCAGGAATCGAGCGGCGAGAGCCGTTCGACGCACCTTCTCCCCCCGCACGACTCAGTGGCAGCCCCCCGGCCGTCAGATCTTCCTTCCACCAATCCGACGACGGCCAGAACCCTTCCTGTGAGACTAGCAGCGAGCGGAGCCGCGGTGGTTTCCCTTCTCCCGCCGCAGCAACTCGAACGCCTAGCGAGCTCTCGCGCGATGCGCGCACGGCGGCGGCGCGGCCGGAGCACCTCGTCGCGCACGCGCGCCTCGTCAAGTCGGCGTGCTCGGACGCGTTCCTCGCCACCACCGCGATGCGCGGCTACCTCCGCGCGTGCCTGCCTCCCGCTGCAAGCCCTCGTCCTCCTCCGCGCGCTACAGCCGTGGGCACCCCGCCTCCTCAGCAACTCATTCTCCCTCTCACTCGCGCTGCAGGCCTCCACCGCGCTCTCTACGCCCGCATCCCCAATCGGCACCTGCGCCGCCTCTCTCCACGCGCGCGCGCTCAAGGTCGGATTCGCTGCCACGGACCTCTTCGTGCGCACCGCGCTCGTCGAGGCCTACGCCAAGGCCGGGCGGGCGGACCTCGCGCGCGCCACGTTCGACGAGGCGCCCCGCAGGGACGTGTTCCTATGCAACGTCAAGCTCGCGGCCTACGTCGCGCGAGGCGAGGAAGGTGTTCGACGGAATGCGCGAGAGGGACCTGGTCTCCTGGAACACGATGATCCGCGGGTACGCGGTGAAAGGGGAGGTCACCATGGCGAGGGATATTCGATGGGACGGAGGACAGGGACGCCTTCTCGTGGAGCTTGATGATGTCGGCGTAGGCCAAGGGCCGGCGGTCCAAGGAGGCGCTGGACCTGTGGCAGGAGATGCGCGCGGCCGGCATCGCGCCAGACTGCATCACCATGGTGAGCGTTCTTTCGGCGTGCGGCGACATGGGGGTGCATACCGTTGGCGCAGAGGTACATCAGTTTGTGGAGAGCAACGGGGTTGAGGTGGATGCCAAGCTGGGGACGGCTCTGATCGACATGTATGCCAAGTGTGGTGACATTGAGAATTCGCTGAGTGTTCCGCTCCATACCAGCGAAGGATGTGCTGACTTGGAGCTCAATGATCATCGGGTTGGCCAATCACGGTCGTGGCCATGAAGCTCTCGGCTTGTTCTCAAGAATGATATCTGAAGGGCTGAAGCCAAATGAGATCACCTTTATAGGTGTTCTTATAGCCTGTACTCATCTTGGTCTTGTGAGCGATGGCAAGAAGTATTTCAATTCAATAAGTGAAGTGCATGGTGTAGCACCATTGAGCACTATGGATGCATGGTTGATCTTCTGGGGCGATCAGGCCGTATTGAGGAGGCAAGGCAGCTCATCAGGGACATGCCGTTTGAGCCAGATGCAGTTATCTGGAGGGCACTTCTTGGGGCTTGTCGCATCTATAATAATGTAGAAGTTGCAGAAGAAGCTATGGCCAAACTGCTGGGCACTATGTCTTACGTCAAGCATATATACACAAGCAAATTCATGGGAAGGTGTTGCAGAGATGAGGAAGATGATTAGGAGGGAGAGCATTCAGAGAATTCCTGGAAGAAGCTCAATTGAGTGGCAGAACACAATTCACAAGTTTGTTTCTGGCGATAGATCACATCCAAGGTCTGAGGAGATATACAAAATGTTAGAAGAGATGATTGATCGGTTAAGACAAGCTGGATATAGGCCAATGCCAGTCTTAGTATTGCAAGACATTGATGAGAAATCTAAGGAGCGTGTGTTGGCTGAACACAGTGGGAAGCTGGCCATTGCTTTTGGGCTGCTAAGCACTCCTGCGAAGTCAACTCTTCGAATAACAAAGAATCTCAGAGCTTGTGAAGACTGCCATTCAGCTATTAAGCTTATATCCTTGGTATATGATCGCAAGTTGATTGTTAGAGACCGTAACCGTTTCCACCATTTCAGTGAAGGGCAATGTTTATGCAAGGACTACTGGTGAAGTTACAAACTTGTACCAAAATAACTGCACCATGCAGGAATAGTTAGTTCATATAGATATCTCGAGTTTGAGATTGAGAGGTGTTCTTTTAGTTGAGCATGCGTCTAAAAGAAATGCATTCAAAGAACATGCTCATATCATATGTTTTTTCTTGAGTCAAGAAAGTCAGTTACGAGCTTCAGAAGCAACACAGAAGCTAGAAGCTTACATTCCAATATTAATTTAGAAGAGAAACACAGAGACCAGGTAACTCTGAATCTATCATATGTACAGTTTACTTGTTTACATCATATTTTCCCTTGGGAGCAGTTCCATACATTGTCTGCTGTTGTAATCTAAGCCTCTAAGGTTAACTTCATGACTGAGTGACTGACCCAAAAAAGGGTTAAATTCATGACATAGGAAATTATATATTCTGTCAAAGAAAGTCCCTCGCGTAAATTGCTTTGAATAACGACACCCAGGAGGGTACATTTGTTAGGTGTATGGTCAATATACTGCTTTAATGTGTATCATTTGTGTTAATTTGTGTTTAAAGCTTAAATTACAAAATCGTGTCATACAAGTTAGTTAGGGGCCCTTTGCTAAAAGCTACTATTATATCGACCTATGTCTTGTCTCATAGAATCTTGCTTCAAAAACTGCTGGCTTTTGCATATTCCCAAGTCTTCTGTTAGAGTTGCACACAACTGCATAGTTAAGAGAAGAATGGCATACAAAGATGATTAAATATTTGGATTTCTGCTATAAGTGAAATGATCAGGAACAAGTCTTTAAAATACAGAATCGTCAAGGGGGAGCAATACCTGTCTGTATAGGGAGCAGTCTCCAGATGACTTTTTTAGCTCAACAACATAAAGAGATTCATTGATCTCAAACACCTGGAATCGTAATACAACAATGTTAAGAAGTAGGAAGGTCTAATAGAAACATCATAGCGAAAACAGGAAGCCTTAAATAAAAACGCACTAGGCACCATGGTGTAAGAGCTGTATTAAATTATCTCTACCGTGAATCTGTGATATAACATAAATACCTCAGCAGAAATTAATAATGATTCGTGCCCTCTTGAATTTGCTGGTCCCTTGCAATCTTGGATCACTTTTAGCTGTAGGACATAATAATATGATTTTTCAACATCCTGATTATGTATGCATAGAGCCGGGATAGTCCATAGACACAATATAAGATCACTTACCTTGCCATTGCTCTTCTGTACCTGGAAACCCATTTTTGTGACAATGCCCTCAATCTTCTCAAATAAATAAGCTGGGGAATAGTTTGATGCAAATTTGATTTTCCTTTCAGAAACATCCTGCAACTCCAAGTCACATGTCTGACTTTAGTGGAAGATCACTAAACAATTAAAAACATCTATATCTCTAAGGAAATTAACAAAGTTAATACCCAATAAAGACATGTAGACAACTAAGACAAGTTGGCTTTGTCAATTTCTGGTTCCTGGTTGTTATTCTTTCCCTACACTGTTTAACATTTTTACTGTCTCAAGTGGGACCCTTCCAATTTAGGACTTTTGTATGTTGAGTTTGGGATATGACTTAGTTTAAATTGAACCCTTGGTAGTAATTGTCAGGAAATTATAAGACAATAAAAAATCAAAATGAAACAAAGATTGAACTAACCTCTTTCTCAAAAAATCCAGATAAATCAAGGCAGGAGGACATCCCAATGAGTTGAAAAGCATTGATTTGGTTGATTGCTATGTTATCTTGAGTGTCATTATGCTTCAGAAAAATCAGATGAAATTCAGTCTTTACCACTCTGCTAAAACCATCGGATTACACGGCAAACATAAGTACAACTCACATAGGTTACCTCGGACATATTTAGGGCGCCTTCATCCATGTTGTTATCTTCATCATCGTCAAAAGCCACAGCAGGAGCATAACCTTGCTTGAACCAATCATGTGCCCTTATTCCATCCACATCTATGCGGGTGATTGGGTTAGGATCCAGGATTTTCCGCAGTATATCTTGGGCACCTTGAGAGAGCCACTTGGGAATATGAGCATTCCCCTTCAGAATCTGGGAACAAATTAATATCACACTGTGAGATATGTCTGCAGAAAATAAAATTAGCCAAACATGTTCATGTAAGCCTTCATTCCTTGCTTTATACCTTCTGATAGAGGACAACCACATTTTGGTCGTCAAATGGAAGATTCCCTGTAAGCATTACATATAGAATAACACCACAGGACCAAATGTCAGACATCGAGCCATCGTAACCTCTGTTGAGAAGGACCTAAAAGTACCACTGTCAGAAATTTCATCCTCCATGTGCACCAAGCAGAAGAAGATTCATAATGATGGAACCATGAATCCTAGTAGGTTCGGAGCCAGAGAAAAGAGTGCTTAATTCTTACCTCAGGGGCTATGTAGTTAGGGCTGCCACATGTGGTATGCAGCAAACCATCTTTCTGAAAAAAATGAAGAGCCATCATTTAGACACCGAGAAAATGCTTCGGATTGATTTGACGTCGGAGGAAATATCATACCCGTTGATTTTGTGGAAGGGCACTTAGCCCAAAATCAGAAACCTTTATGTTTCCTTTTGCGTCAACAAGGACATTCTCTGGCTACAAAAGTTTCAGAAGAAAGATGTTAATGATGTTTTCTGTTTGTCATTCCTATCATTGCTTGGTATCAGAAGATCTCAAGTCTCAAAAGATAGGTTAGTGATTACCTTGAGGTCCCTATGATAAACCCCCTTCTCGTGACAGTAGCTTACAGCATCCATTAGCTGCTGGAATAGTTTTCTCCCTTCCTTCTCGGACAGCTTACCCTTCAATGTCTGCCGTGTATTAACGAGTGAGTTAGAGATGCACTTGAAAGCCTTTGCAAACTGAAGAATTTGCTTAATTGGTTCACAAATCACAAAGCAAGCTTAAAGATAGGAGAAGAATTCTTACAATCTTGTCAAATAATTCTCCTCCATTTACATACTCGAGGACCATGTATATCTTGGTCTTGCTTGCTGAAACCTGCAAAAGAAAAGAACCATAAATGTTCAGTCCATTTGTGAAACAAAAGGATCAACGCTATGTTCTCACACAATGTTGGATTGTAGTAATCTGGGTCATTTTTAGTGTAGGTTGCGTCATTCGTCGAGTGTAATCCTTCATGGTTACGAACGCTCTTATCTATCGTTTTCCCCTTATTATGACTACAGATGATGAACATCTCATTGTCTAAAAAAACAGATGATGAACATCTTTTGCCTTGCAGGACCAAAAGCTTCCTGAAATGCATAGAGGATGACGCAGTGCAACCAATTATTGGGATCATGAAGGCCAACTTTAGCACAAAGCTTCTTTTTTTCATCCACTTGGTGGCTTCAGGATTGGTACAGGTAACCAGTAAGGCTTCAGGACAAGTACGCCGCCATCTCATCAGTGTTGCGTGCTGGGCGCAACGGCTGCCGTCAGATCACCGAGCTCGACGGCTCAGATCGCAGGTGAATCTCATGTCTTGGCAATCCTCATGATCTCATCGTCTACAATGGTGCCGAATAGCCGTCAGCAGATCTGCAGGATTCGATCATTCGATGTGGCAAGCCGGAGTTTAGTTTTTGTTTCACGCGACGGCGCTGGATCTTCGATATTGATAAAGCCAAAGCCTGCGTTGCACCAATTGGCAATTGGCCCCAAGAAAATAAAATAAATGGTACCCCACGGAAATAAAAATAAATAAAAAGGCATGAGAGCAAAATGTATTGTTAGAATGTAACAGGAGGAGGCTCTTGCTCTGTCCCACTTGGTTGGGTAGAAAATTTGCACTTTGGCTGGTCATTTCGGGCGTTAATTTGTTCATCTTAGTCAAGAAAAGGAAAAACGAGTTAAGTATTATCCAAAGAAGGGTAGACGACTGAGCTGCAGCCTGAATTTAGGCCTCGAGGTTCACACGCAACTTCAATGGCACAGTAGTTGCTTGCCATCAGCCGCACACGCAATTACCCAAACTACCCATCTCCTTCTTCCAGGAACATTTCTTCCAACAGCAAGAACCGGACGAGAAATTCGGAGGGAGGAAAGGACGAGGAAATTGGAGGAGGAGTCTGTGAACTTCACCTCGTACAGCCGGACGACGTTGGGATGCTTGAGCAGCTTCAGCGTCGCGATCTCCCTCTTTATCTGCGCCGCCCATTTCAGCAAGGGGATTAAAACTTTGAGCAAAGAAGGAACGAGTCCAAAAGGAATCGATGAGATCGCCGCCGATCAACCGGCCGGACTTCGGGCGCACCTGCTCGTCGATCTTCATGGCGAGGATGCGCTGCCGGTCGAGGATCTTGATGGCGAAGGCGCGGCCGGTGTCGGCGTGCCGCGCCAGCCTCACCTTGCCGAAGTGGCCCTCCCCCAGCGTCCGCCCCATCTCGTACTTCCCCATGCGCATTGCTCCGGCGGCCGCCGCCGTCGTGCCTGGCGATCGATGCTGCTTCCTTGCTCTCTCGTAGCACGGTGCGTGCGTGCGGGCGTGGAAGGGTCGACACTTGAGAGAGCGGCGGAACGGCCGGGCGCCGGTTGGCTCTCGGCGGGTGGAAGGGTCGAGACTTCAGAGCGCGCGGTGGACTGGATGCTGACCGGCCGGTAACGTTGGGTGGGGAGGCACTGGGGAGTTCGCAATGGAGGGAAGCCGAGTTTATACTGGAAGATGGCGAGGCCCCGGCGGAAATGGTTCCTCTGCACTGACGCGTGGATCCAAGTGTGGGGCTCACGTGTCGGTAACTATATCAGAGAGCGATTACGTCAGACGAGCCTCGTTCGTACGTGGTTAGAGAGCAGCAACCAGTCCTTTTCTTTCTTTCTTTCAAATAAAGAGAGAGTTTTATTAATTACTCAAAGTTCGATTACAATCATGCAACGCATGCCGGTTTAACGAAAGCGCGATATTATTTGTGTTGTGTAGTAGTTTTTGTTTTTTCTTCTTTTTTTTTCTTTTTATTTTGTGAGGAAACTTGTCCTGGTCACTTGGTCGGTTAGTGTTTGATGGTGTGTTTTCGATGATTTGGGGAAGTAGAATCATTTTGTTTTGCTTTCGTTTGAGACAGTGGAATAAAACTATCTGCATCAACAGATGCACATTACGGATTTTGTTTTGCTTGATTGCCTTGTTCTGTTAACTCAAAGATGTGGACAAGAAAAGTTGGAGTTTGATCTTTCAGCTCTATGGTATAAGACTGTCGATTATTGTTTGGTGTGTTGCTTTCACCGGCTTCATGTGTCTTGTCAACTTGTCCAGTAGAATATTGAAAGTTTTGACTTACTCAAATGTGACAGCTCATCAGTGTTATCACCTCCTCAATCAAGAGGCGTTTATGATTTGATAGGGGCTAGCTTCTAATACTGTAAGTGCTTAATTTGCAGAAACCACTCGTTTTGCAGACCAAATAGAACATTACTCACAACAACCAGTCAAGCTATTTTGCGCGCACACCCAAAAAAAAAACAATCAAGCACACACATACGATTTATCCCGATTATCTATTTCTCCTATTTAATATTTATTCATCTATTAATTATCCTATTTATCTTATAATTTTTTATCTACCTCTCAATATAAACCAACGTAAGTAAACGATCTTAATAATTCATATTTTCTCATAACTAGTGTAATTTTCGTATTCTTGTGACCACAGTATTCGTTCATACTGTTAGTAAAAAAAAATCATAGTGGATAGACTCTTAGCTCAGTGGTAAGGCACGGGAGCCTTCACCGTCTGCCGTGTGGGTTCGATCTTCGGCGTTAGCACCCTAATTAAAAGGTCTCCAATGAGAGGGGATCTAGTGCTTAAAAAAAATTAAAAAAACCGTACGCCGCAAGACGGCGCCCCAGGAGCGATCCGTATCAACTGCCTGCCCCGGTTCAATTCGCGGGGCCGCGCGCGCGTCACGGTGGCGACCACGCCGGTCGCCATCCGTCCATCGGTATCCGGAGGAGCAGTCACCGTTACATGCGGTGGGGGACGAGCGGATCGATCGACGACCCCACCCCGCTGCGTGGTTGGTTTTCCAAGCTGTCTGGCGATCGGGTCACCGCGTTAGCTTAGCTCGTGGCGACCGGCATGCAGCGCGCGCGGGGACTGCGGAGACCGCGTCGCGACGTGCCGTTGCCGCCGGCTTCGTCTCCGGAGCGGAGATCCGGGCCGCGCAGCCGCAGAAGCGGAAAGCGCCGCGGCGTCGTGCCTATGCGTTGGCCGGCATTCGCGATGCGTTGGTTAGGTGATGAACTGGTTATGATGTTCGCGTGCTGCTCCCGCAGGCACGCAGTGGGAATTACGGTTACTTGTAACTGCACATGTGACATCATCATTGATACGTGAGGTTCACTAAAAATTAATTTACATGTCAATGATATGATACCGTACAGTTACTAAGAAGATTTTGTTCCCATTAGTGCACCTGAAGCTAGCACAACAGCGTGTGCTGCCGGTTGCTTCTTTCCTGGATCCCCGCGTGAGGGAATCGTCGCATTTGCGGCGAAGATGCTGGCGCGTTCAGGGGAGTAATGCTACACCTAAAAAGAGTTTTACAAAAACTCTACTCACGTGCTGACATGTACTCCGCTTGCTGAACCAGCGAGCGGGCCCGACCACAATGCACCAAAAGTACTCGTGGCTTTAAAAGCGTTACCGGTTCTCACGCCGCAGGTGAAGCACGCGGTCATGCGCTCGAGCCAGCATTAGCGGCTGAGCAAACAAATCATCGATCCGGTCGCGAAACCTGCCGGCCTGGCGAGCGAGTCGTCCCAGGAAGGAACCATGGAGACGCTCCATTATTCGGCGTTCGGTTCAGCTCCACACCTTTCACACGTCGCGAGAAAGCGTCGGCGTCGCGCGCTGCTACCGGGCAGAGGCGTGCTTCACGCCCGCTGCCACGGTCCGGCAGCAGGGGGTCAGGGCCAATATCTCGGCATCCCCGTGCACGGAAGCAAATTTTGTAAGATCTGATGAAAAAGATATCTACAAGATTTGTATTTATACCGTTTATTCTCAATCCAACGATATGTACGTACGTGTTTTCCCGTGATGTAGGACACGTGTTGAAGTCTAACGGGAGTCTACATGTGAGACCGAATCTTATATAATTTGTTTTTCCGTACATAGGTCTACATGTGACATCAGATCTTATATAATTTACTTTCCCCGCACCGCTGCGCGAAGAGCTGCCATTCCGCACCCGGTCCTCAGAAACGCTCCGGCCTAATATTGTGACAGGTAGAGAATGTGATGACTGGCCCTCGCTGAGGCGGTCGGCTTGGCTTTGTCGTTCGTCGTTCGTCGTTCACGCGGGCCTCAACTACTTCCGGCTGCAGATGGACATCAAGCCCTATTTATGAGTGCTACGCCAAAGACTGACTTCATACGTAGTAAGATTAAGATAAGTTGCATGCGTGTTTTACTAAGCCCATGTTTTACGTGTTGCGCTGTTGTGTAACTTAGCTCCTTGCTCGATGGTTTACTCGTACGCATGGGCACATGGAATTATGGACTGTGCGTGTCATTGTTCTATGCCAACAAGGCTGTAAAACCGCAATATATCGTATTTGGATTCATTTAATAATGAGACAGAGAGTGCTTCTGATTTCAGAATTCAGATACTGTGCAACTTCTCATTCCTCAAGCCAAATGTTTCTGCTGAAAATTGGCAACGTATGGAACTTTCTTTTAGTGTACTGTCTCCATTCAGAAAGATATGGCGTTTTAGAATGACAGGTCAAACGGGTGTATGTTAGGGTTCACAAATTCGATAGATCCGAAAACCAACCAAGGTCAGTAACCACGTTGACTGTATAGTAATTTGGTGAAACTCAGTAAAAACTGATCGAATTTTGTAATTTTTTTAATTTTAAATTTAAGTTCGATCAGTAACCGCTTGGTTTCTAAATACGGTATGGACCAAATTAACCGGTAACCACAATAACCGAGCAGTTATCGTCACATTTTCGAATCCTGGTGTATGTATAACCATAGGTTGCCTGATTTCTAGTTAAATTTCAGTCACTGTTCTCACCCATTGGATCAAGAGGTGACCATCCTCCTCTTCGTACATACCTCAAACCCTTACTTGTAGGCAACTACAATTAGCGAAGACAATATGTTTATACTTTTTACTAATATATTGCCATGAAAATTGATGGTCAAAGTTGCTTATCCGAGACCATATATTGCCCAAAATGTCATACATTATTGAAAGAGGGAGTACTATTGAACTGCTGACTTGAATACTGCATGGACAGTTCAGCTTTAGGTCTGCCTAAATAAATCAAGTGCCCAAAGCATGTAGTATTTGACAGCGGCATAAAAATGCAACCAAGGAACAGTAAAAGCAACAATAGTTGTCGGTCTCAAAGGAAAAAAAAAGACTTCACCGATTACATATACAAGCATGCCACGATCTTTTCGCATCGACCATTGTCGATAAATCGAACAGAGCATAGTGGCAATCAAAAATATCACAACGGACAACGGGCAAGCTATGCACAAGCGACTTTGCGCTTCCTCTAGGTATGCTCTACTCAAACTAAAATGCATAAACTAGGCTGGTATATTCTTCATGGAAACTGGTAGTGAAAATTCTCCAAAAGCGAGGTTGGATTTGTATGCCACAATTCAGTAACATTCTTGGTCCCCTTCTAAAATTCCATCTCTCTGTCCCTTTTAACCCACCTCTCTAGGTGCTCTTGAAATGTTGGGCGCCCAGAGGTTAAAATTCTAATCCATCCTGTTGCTGCAATGGAAGCTAATTTATGATTCATTGCCAAGCAGCTTACTACCCTTCAGGACTTCATCAATAGTCCTGTTGACTATGCTATCTCTGGCCTAGTATACATTTAAACATAGGTTTCATGGACGCTTTCAAGATACAGTACAGTGCATGAAAGCTAGCTGACCTTTATTCCAATGGCGAGTGCTGTTCTGATATTCACCACCTGACCTAATCTCAGTGAGCTTCCTTTGTTATCCTTGAGGCACAATATGGGAACCTGCCTCATAGATGCCAGGGTTGGTATGTGTTTTGTTAACCATTTTGGATTGCAATCAGTAGCTAGAAGGACAGCCTTCAATACCACATTACAAGATTATAAATAGTTGTCAGCTTTAATTTTCTGCATAATGAAATTGCGGTAATGAATGTATGTGACACTTGAAACCATCCTTCTTTGCTCTGGACTACTGATTACCAAATATTCCTAACTGAGTGATTTAATTGTTGGTTACACAACAGAGGGGAATAATCAAATGCTGTAAATGCTATGTTTACACATTGCAGAAGACAGCATATATTTGATTCATAGCATTAAGGCTTGAGGACCCAGTTTGTATCTATGAGGCTATGACTACAACAATTAAGGAGTTTCCATTCAAGAAAATTTTACTAGGCAAACGATAAGGAACTGATGTCTTACTCTGCACTAAAAGAAAATAGTACAAACAATGCAATTAGACCAAATACCTGCTGCAATTTTCTCTAGAGCGAAAACAATAGCAAGTTAGGATAGAAAATTAACCTGCAGTGGCACCACTGCGCAGACCTGAGCCAGCTCGTGCTTCACTAGAACTGTGAGCAGAATGAGCAGCAGCGGCAGGAGGCATTCGCTCAAGAACCCTTGTCACATCATTGACCCCCATAGCAAATTGTTGCTGCAAGGGAAAAAAAGACACAAATGCAAAGAAAAAAAAACTCAGTCTACTGAGCCTGCTCAGGAGAACAGACTAAGGTAGCAATGCTAAAAATAATAGGTGAAACCAAGAACCAAGTAAGGTTAACAATACCTTCATCCATATCTTTTCTGGTAATCCTCCCCTTGAAGCCTTTGCAACCTCCACACTCCTAGAGAACAATACCGTTTAGGCAAAAAAAGATTATTTGTTTTGAGGGAATAACAGTTGTTACCTGACAAGTTTCGACAATAACTCATCAAGCGCGTCTCCTCCATTGTAATCTGACATTAATCTGCTCAGATAAAGAAAGAACACCAACTGAATTAGCAGCGCCAAAATTAAGCTGAGCTCATCACGAATCATAACAGAATAGACTGATAAAAGGGCAATGGGGCTATGCGCGTACACTTCTTCAGTATCTTTCAACGTCTTTGTTGGCTTCAGAGACTTCTTACTCATCGGCGCCAAACAGGGACTGCAAGCCAGGAGAGCGGAGCTATAGCGAGAAACAGAACATGAATGCCAAACGCAGCTGTTATTCCAGCTTATCACTGCAAGGATGCTTCGAAGAACACCTGAACACTGAATAATTCAAAGACCTGCAGACTTGCAACATCAAAGTGCGGTGACTGAATCAGGAACCGGTGGCCAGGGGTTTCATATAGATAGCCGTGCACGAACCCCATACAACACAGGCACAGAGCCACAAGCTAAAGCTGCAATACTTCAATCGTGATTCGTGAACCTGAAAATCGTCAGAGGTTTACCTGAGTAGGAGCCTGCCGCCGGGTTGGGGTCAGCGGTCCGTAGGCCCACGACGGGTGAAGTCTATTGCACTGTCGCAGCGGCGTCAGCGTCGAGCTCGCCGCCCGCCGGAGTCGGTAGGCGGGAAGGCAGCAACGAAAGGGAGCGGCGTAAGTCCGGCGCGGCAGGCGACGCTCGCTCTCGGAAAACGGCGACTGCTCGGGTTGCCTAGGTTTCGTGGGCCGGGATTTAGAAGGGCTTTTAAACACGGGAACACAGGTCATTAAACGTCCGTTTAGTTGGAGTGTAAAGATTGGATAAGGTAGAACTATTTTTAGGATGAGATGATTTAATTTCTGTTTAATTAGATAGATAAGATAAATAATTTTTTGTTTGGTTGATGGGATTGGATGAGCTGAATTGTCACACCTCAAATTGTGCGCATTCATATTTATATGTATTTTATAAGTATTTGGATAAATTTGGGCATATTTGAATTTGTTTCAATTCAAATTAAATTAAAAATATAATATCATATGAAATGATAAAATGCATATAAATAAAGTATTACAAATAAACTCATTTTTTCACTAAATAACTTAGGGCAGAAAATATTTTTATAAATTATTACATCATATGAGAAAAATATTAGTTATTTTTTTCTATATTTTTGAAAATTTATTTGAGGTATTAAAAATTATTATAAGTTATAAAAGTAGGTTTTTTGAGAATTTAATATTGGCTCATGCTTTTTGGTTAAACCAATAAAACAGGTTGCTAATATGCTCTAGTTTATTTAAAAAAAATAAAAAAATTGGATGACTCTTAAACTTTCAAATAAAATCGAAAGTTAAATAAAAAATATGAACATACAAACATATTACAGATCACTCTTGCCGGTTAGCTCTCCATCTAGCACATCGCACGAAGAGGAACTAGGCGGCCTCATCCATGTCTTTTTTTGGGAATCAGCTTATTCAGGGTCTGTGCACTCCTAATCTACGAATTAAACACTAGGCAAGAACAAAAATTTGAACAGGGAGATTCCATCCACCCTTGTACAGTGAAACAAACACACCATAGTACTAGAGATGCTAATGGGCTCCGTTGTTCGGTAACCTACGGAAAATTCCTCTATTAATAGACGTGTATAAGAAAATTTGATCCCGTAAATTTATATAGGGATAGAGACCAGAAGGCGTTATCCATCCTCACTCCTTACTATATCCCTAATATCATATATATACATTTTTTTAGTATATAAGTGTACAAACATTATATTACATAAAGAAAATAAAAAAATATATCTAAACTATGATATTTAACTTATCTTATATTAATTACTCTCGTATGTATCAATAAATTACTTATTTATACTACGAATATATTGTTAATATATAGAAATAATCAAATATAATTTAATTTTACATCATATTAGGACCTGATCCCCACAAAATTCCTCACAGGGATGGGAGAAAACTTCCCCCAGTAGCTAAATGGGAACGGAGATGGAAAGTATTCCCCGACAGGGATTGACCCCGTTGCCATCCCGTCCTAATATGCTCCCGCCGCGCCACCGATGCTCTGTTTCTCCTCCGTCTCTGCTCATTTGCGCTACATATCCTCCCCCAATCCTCCATCGTGCTAGCTTACTCCTTCCTCCCTGCACTGTGCGCCGTCGTGGTAGGATCGCACCCTCACCGCCACGGGGAAGGGAGGCAGTGCGACAATGTGTCTCTACAGCGATGAGGAAGCTCCAACGGAAGGTGGTGTGATGAGGTGGTGGCATGTCCATCGCTGACGATGAAGAAGGAGATTTGTTTATCTAAAACGGTGGAACAATTCATCAACAACCTTGGAATATTTTTACTGAAATATTAGGATATGAATGGACGTCCTATGGGTCAGCTAACCGAGGTTGAGTGGACGACAACGATTCTTTCTTTCTCCTCCAGTCCTCTCACCCTCCCGAACCCTAGCCCCATAGACATCGCCGCAAAAGCCCGTCCTTCTGAGTTAGGGTTCAAGGTTAAAGGGGGGTTCCTCCCTCCCCAATAGCTTTAGAGGGATGATCGGAAAAGAAGGCCAGCATGATGGTGGTGGGACGGTGGGCGGGGCGACAGGTGGCAAGGTGTCACTGACTGCTAGTGCCGAAGGACCGTCGGTGGAAAGGGTCAGGATAGGAATGTCCTGGTTGGAGTGGTTAGTGATGGGTGGGGAGAAGATGGCAGTGGAGAACGACGATGGGTGGCATGGTGAGGCAACAAGGGCGGTGGAAGGGGTGGTTGCTACACAACGGGCAGCCGTAGCATCGGTGGCTACAAGACAGCGGCATGTAGGGTAGGGGTGAAGGAAACAATGAAAGAGCGTTACCGATGGAGAAGACGACACTAAAGGTTGAAGAAGGCCGCAACCAAATAGCACTAGGTAGGCCAATGAGTTTCTACTGGATCAACCTGTGTACAGGACGACTCATTGGAGAAGGGGTGCGCGTTGACTGTTTTCACACACGATGGCCAAAAACGCCCACCCACCTATGCCATCTCCTTTGCAACTTCCGGATTTAAACGAATACCCGATCTGCTCCCAAATGAAAGCTACAAACGAACTGGAGCGTTGGAAGTTGCCGATTCTGCATCATAGACCCTGTTTGTTTTTTATTCTAATTATAAATTCTAGTCTCAAAAGCAAAAACAAACCATCAAATATAAAAACTAATTCTCATAATTTATAAGCCAAATTGTACTTACAAAATCCTACGATCCACAATCTAATAAGAAAAAACTTCAACAGATTCTAAACTAATTCTCACAATCTAACGCTAAACAACCAGATCCTTAGTTCGACCACAATTCCCAGACGCCACGTCACAAGGAACGTGGAGCCGGCACGTTAAAATCAGTGTAATCGACAGCTATAAGAATCAGATAAATTCACTTTACCATCACCCTCGACTTAATGCGAATTCAAGATGTCATTTTTACAGCCAACCAGGAAACAAAGCCGAAAATACAACAATGCAGCGACCGATACCTGCCGGTGCTGCTAACACGGCTGCCACCCGGCCAATCAAAGCCGGAGGTACCGCTGACACCGCTTCCGTCCGCCGTAATCGTCTAAGCACGGCGACGATAGGTAACCGGATCACTCCGAAGTCCAAACAAAAGCCTAGAACAACGCCATGTGCCCGGGATCTTGGTCGCAAAAATGACGCCTCGATCCCGTCGCCCCTCAGAAGTCAGAACCGAGGGTGCTTGGTGCTGGGCTGACCCTCCGTGGAGGTGCTGCACCGCTTGAGGTAGCAGTCCAGCGTCTTCTGCCGCTTCGATGGGCTTGGCCTGGGATCGGAGACGCCCAGTGTCTTCTCCTGCCCGTCCAGCATCTGAACAAACAAAAGGTTGCGTTCTCAGTCAGCCTCATGGCATCGATCATTGTCATGCAGGAACTTGTACGTTACTAATAGCCATGATGATTGGGTTCTTCATTACGCTGTACGCATGCACTTGTTAGATTATTGATGCCAGCACACCAGAAGTGACTTTTCCAAATAAACAGAGGCCATGCGATCAGCTAATATTTTCTCTCAAAATGGAAGGGAGAGAGAGAGAGAGAGAACCTGCCCCAAATTCTCAAGTTTGCCTTGAACAGCGTCCCTGGGAAGCAAAACCAGAGTAAAAGATCAAAACCAAAATTACAACATTTATATAGGGAAAACAAAGTCCAGGACATACCATATGAGATCATCTATGGTGTCATTTGCGAGAAGGTAATATATGTTTACTGATGAAACCTGGAATTGTGAAAATAACAATGGAGCTGCTATTGAAAGTGAAACCTCATATTATCAACTAAAGCTACTTAAGGATTATAAATATCCAAAGAATGCTTCAACGGTAAATTATCACAGAAAACATTGCGGTACCATCGAATCAATAAAATACAAAATTTACAGAAAAAATCAAAGGATTCTGCTGGCTACAGATCAATGAAGACAACTGTCTGATACTCACCTGACCGATCCGGTGGGCACGATCTTCAGCTTGAATAATGTCACCTGGAGTCCATGATAACTCAGCAAAGATTACTGTACTCGCTGCTGTCAAAGTTAACCCGAAGCCTCCGGCTTTTATGGATAACTACAGTGTTAGGCTCTCATAAGATTGTACCCAATAACACTCCAGGAAATTCAATAAAACCTGCCTGTATAGTTCGAACATCACATAATACCACATATTGTAACTGTGACTGTTACCTACATATGTTTTGAAAGCTTAATGAGAACCATGTTATCTAAGGTGTCAAACTTTACTATCATTGTGAAGACTCAGGTGCCCTCTTAGTTCAACCGTTCTGCCAGGGTAGAAGCCATCTTCCCAAAAAAAATTAACTCAGTTACAGTTTCAGCCAACTATGCCACAACCAAACTCATTGAGTAGGGGCGTGAGCAAATTTCAAAAATCTAAACACACCTGGAGTGGAGACTAATTACCGGAGGTACCAGGTACCACATTAAATACATATTAAAAGTGGTAAGCTGATATGCAGTTTCCTGTTTTCTAATTTATATACAAAAAAAGTAATTTCAGCAATTTAGGCAGCAAGTTAATGTTTATTAAGCGCATTTCAGAAAAATGCTAAATAGAGTATGAAGTACAAAAGATAAGTAAACACATACCACTGCTGCCCTGATGTCATCCTTGTTCTGGAAATCAGTGACTAAGGTTTGCCTTGTAGTGACAGGTATCTGGCCATCAATTCTAATACACTTCACTTTCTTTTTCTGAAACATGGTGGTAAATAGTAGGTACAGGCGTATCATAAACGAGTAACATCAAAATGCATTATTAGGTTCTTACCAAGAGATATTGTTCAATGGCATCAATCATGGATAGGTGATGTGCAAATATTAAGAACTTGCAATCTGCCTGGATGTGAATGGTAAAGCAAAGAATTTAGTCTTTGTTTGTAAGGACAAGATATGTTTGTAATTGAAATGAGAATAATGGGACAAACAGACCATTGTCACTAGATGGGATATAAAAGGAATTTGAAAGTCAGTACATAGAAGGATGGCACATTCCTGGCAATGCAATAATGTTATCTTAACCCCTCCCCCCACAAAAAAAAAGTACAGCTCAATCAAGCTGGTCCATTTGATAAGGAGGGATATTGCTTCCTTATGAGAAAACAGAACACATGAGAATTATGAGAGCCATGCATAGCTCAGCATTAAATGGTGAAAAAAACAGCGGGGTTGTCAGCTTCAGCTAGTGAAAATAAGATCCTCACTTGGCAATCAAGAACCTAAGCTACCATTCTCACTTGAAATCATGAAACTGGCAGCAACTAGCAAGTTCCCGACAGTTTTCTCATATCTGATACCATGAGGGTAGAATAGAATAAAAGTTTAATACATTTATAGAAATATCTCATATAATCACCTCAATTATAGTGCCCAGGTAATCCAACACAGCTGGAATTTTGGCTTTGGCTGAATCAGTGTAGATCTGCAGTTAAGCATGAAATTGAATCATACCTCTAGCCAAGTGCAAATGCAAACTCATCACAGCAAGCTAGTTGAAATAAAAAATGCATAACAAGAATCAATCTTGATGTCAAGTCCATATAACAGAAGTCCAATACAATTTTATAATATGGAAAAGAAATATGCTCCTGATTACAATGCTACCTTCGCCACATATAAGAGTGAAAAGGAAAGGTGATAAAATTAAAAATTTATGTGACTGTTCCAATAAACAAATAACCTATGCAGAGAAATCAGAACTATAAATGCAGTATTACCAAATTGGCTAATTCAGATGCCACAAGCCCACAAGCCAACAGAAACCCTGGACCAATAAAATACGAATTTGTAACTTTAACTAACTACACATGCCAAGATAAATTGTACCTGAAAATGGTAAAAATAAATTTCAGATTTAGCGAAAGTTATGCAGCTTGGTTTATAACTAAAAAAAGTAGGATATGTCTTGCTAAGGAATTAACACCCACCAAATGTATAAGAGGATAAAGGTGTGCTCTGTAAGATTACCTTAGTGATAAGATTTTTTTGAGAAAATTTGAGAGAGTCAATCATCTCCTGGGAGTCAGAGCACTGGATTTTCATCTTCACAGTCTCCAACTACAAACACACACACCACTTTAGAATTATTTGAAGTAAAGAATATAACCTTCATGGTTGTGCTGCTGCAGAGACAAAACATGAAAACAAAGGGAAGTGAATACTATCCCTCTTTTCTGTGTACAAAAAATGAAGTTTAACCATTTCAAAAGTGCCTAATTGGTAGCAACATGCAGAGAAGAATACAGTTCTACTTCCTAGATCAATGTGAGAACAAAATGCTTTGACAATTTGCAACTTTGTAGTACATATAAATTATAGTTATATGGCTCACTGAATGATGAAACCAGCACACCATGTGAAAGCTCTTCACTAGTGCAAAGAATTATGTATGGCAATCAAATAATGTCATTATATGAAATGCGGACAGGTTTAGCTACCTCAAAACTGGCCCCATGTTCTCATATGCTACAATATATCATTTGCAGGCAAAGGATAGCAACAGAGAATACCTCATGAAACAGAGCGCGGACTTGTTTCACATCTTTCTCACTTAAATCTAGGAAAACCTGAAAGGTTGACGAGAAAAGAAATCATTAGGCTTCGAGCCATGTATAGTCAAGAAAAACACCAGCATAATAGGAACCTAGAAGATCACATATGAGCATCCCAAAAGGTTATCTTGCTGACTCACTGGAAGATTGTCAAATTTTCTCAACAGATTTTCTGTATGTTTTATTTTAAGCATTGCAAAGGAACAACAAGCTTAAGCAACACAGAAAGGCCCAGAAGTAATTGGGCAATGAGGCACTGGTCCAAAAGGTTGTGCTATCGATCGAAGGATATGAGTAGTAGTCGATTTAAATGGAATTCAAATTTACTACAGAAAAAATCTTCTCAGATTTGAGCAAAAGGAAATATTTCTCAAAAATAGAATTAAGTTAATCCATATTTCTTATGTTAATTTTAGTGAAAATCCTGACGAAGTACCTGTTGTCTACGTTTAACAGGCAACTGTGAAAGGACATCTTTCTTCAACCTACGTATCATGACAGTTGCTTTCATCAAATTATGCAGCTCCTCGTGATTGCTAGCACCTTGATACATCCCAAAAAAACCCTGAAAAAATCATATAGTAATTGTCATAGTTGGCAACAGGAATTGCAGAAAGCAATTTGACTAATCTAGTACTTACACCCTTGCAATATCTATTGCCGTACTCATTAACATTCTTGTACACAGTAGGATACAATGCCTGGAGCTGGATGTGCAGAAAAATTAGTTGTCACTCTACATTTGAAAACTTTTAAGCGTTAAACATGTGCAGCTAAATATGAGAACAACATTTACCTGAGTAAACAGTTCAATAGGGCGAGACAAAGCAGGAGTTCCACTAAGCAAAACGACATATTGAGCTTTCTGTGATTATAAAGTCACAATTAGTTGTGCAAATTTTAGCATCAATTGAATAGAAAATCTTACTGGTCACTGAATCAGGTAATATGCTGTTTTCCGAAAGCAATAATAAAGGATTTAAAACAGTTTGGCCTTCAGGAACTGATGAGACTAGCTGGAAAAAATCATCAAGATCAGACCACGAGCATGCAGGATTTTGCGAAAGTTTGGAACTTCTATATGCCACAGGATGAAAATATGATAGAACTGGGCAAGGATTTTGCGAAAGTATGTGTTGTGAACAGCTGTACTGTTTGTGTGAACGGTAATACAGTATTGCTCCTAGGTTAGTTGGTTGTCATTTTAATTAATAGATAAACTGCTGGAGATAAGAGTTTGTTAGACATGAGATAGAGACAAGATTTGGTTTAGAGATTTAGTTATTCTATAAATGAGGGGTGATTGGCTCTTATAGGCAAAGAATGAGTTAGTCTTTTCTCAACCTAAAGCTACTAAATCACCCCAGTCTATGGTCTCATCCATCCTGAAGTCCACCAGCTTCAGTCGTCGCTGTCTGGCCCTCTTCAGAGTGGTGTTTGTTAGGAATTGCAACTTGTATTCAATAGTAGCCCATGGGGACAATATATAAAGTATATAAGGAGTACAAGATAAGAACTCTAGTAACCTAATCTACAGGTAATGGATAAGGACTCTGTATTCCTAACACCCCTCCCCCTCAAATGCAAGGCGTATGCAATAGCGTTGTATTTGAAACTTAGACTAATACATCAAAAAACTATCTCTTCAAAACCGTCGTAGAGTGGGGCTTTGGTAATCCTGTCAAATCAAGCTGAAGAAGTGCTAAGCGAAGTGCAGTAGTTGTGATGATGACAACAAAAAGTGCCCTTGATCAAGAATCGCAACAAAGCAACGATGAGTAGCAAGACAAAAAATGAAGTTGTCCCTAGAGCTACAGAAATACCAAGATGACACAAGAATACCTTGGACCATGATAACAAGTAGCAAGACAACAAAAGTTGTCACTAATGCTACAGAAAGATCTAGATGGCTAAGTTGCATCAATAACGACGGAAAAAAAATCAACTAATTGACGAAGGAATATGTGAACTCGCACGACATAGACGAACTCAAAATGAGACTGATACTTGGATGGACATAGCGGAAGCAAAGACTAAAGAAAAATATAGATACTAGCAACGACGGTGGAAGCTCCATGACTAGCAAGAGCAGACACAAGTGGCGGCAAGAATACTAGTAGTGGAGACAAAAGCTACGTAGAGATGCACCAGTAGCACAAGCCTAGCATAGCAGCAACACCACACGACGACTAGCACAACAGCAATAGCTGCAATTCATGGCAAACTTCCTGGTACACGATGATATGTGCACGTAGCAATTTGGTATGGCATGTCCTATGTGCGTGGAACAACCAAGGCGCGAGTTGGTACACATAGCAGATAGCAGTAAAAATAATCAACCCTATACGCACAACGATGTGCTAATCTTCTTTGTGCGAGTGAACAGATTGATGCGACCAAAGCAGGATCTTCTGTGCCAGCCTACACTGAGACAGTTGTGTTGTAGATCGTGTGCTAACAACATAGTCAACTTGGTTTAGAAGCTTGATGAAGCCAGTGGAGACAACCTCATGCCTATTGTAAAGGTGGACAAAACCAAACATCTTGCCACAGTAGTACATTTGCGCGCACATGTCCTCAAAAACACGTCCAAGAACCATGTTCCCGTGTCACAACCGGATGTGCGGCGGCGGCCTGCACAACCTAGTTCCCGACATGCACATCGGAGGAGACGACGAGAGTGGTGCGCAAGCGCGTCTATTGTGCCCCACGGCGCAACATGGCGGAGGCGGCTCCGACAGCGGGGAGCGGCTCCCTATCAACCCAGATCTCACAGCCACCGGTGCCAAGAACTTGGCGACAATGAAGTGGTGCCCTGTCCAAAGGAGGCAGGGACGTGGCGAAGCAGGCATGAGTGGAGCCGACCGACGAGATAAGGGCAGATCGGCGGGGGAGGGCAAGCAGGGGCAGAGAGATCCGGCCGAGTGCTGAGTGCTAGCGGCAGAAGGAAGGTAGGTCGTGTCGGTGAGCGCCAGTGGCCAAAGGCAGGCCAGGGAACGGAGCGACGGCGACACGCGTGGTGGTGAGGAATGGCCGAAGGAAGTCAGCAAGCAGCCGACGAGATCCGACGACGATATGGAGAAGATGAACAGTAGACCATGAATCTTGAACAATAGATCGCGCGAGAGCCGACGGGAAGAGAGGGAGAGACGACGATGGAATAGATCTACATCGGGACGAGTTGCGGCGTCCAAAAAACTTGGCTTTGTATAGCATGTTAGGAATAACAACTTGTATTCAATAGTAGCCCCTGGAGGCAATATATAGAGTACATAAGGAGTACAAGATAAGAACTCTAGTAGCCTAACCTATATATAATGGATAAGGACTCTATATTCCTAACAGTGTTTACCCCTAATGATATAAGGATCACGAAATTCTGATTGGTTGGGATGAAGTGTTATGAATAGCAATATCTACTTGTCCGAATTAAGCCATATGCATATCTATGCTCCCAAAGAAAAACTGTTTTCCTCATAAGAAATACAAAACCTGCAGAACAGGAAGTGAAGAAATTGTTCTCTTCGCTTGGGCATTCTTCATGAAATGTGATTCATCAGCTATGACAATCTGAATGAAGGCCATTTAAAAGAGGTTATAGATACACCATGCATGGAAGCATTTATAGATCAATTCATTGTAATCAGAAGACAATAGTGTCACTAGTTCTAGCTGTTCCATGCATGCAAAATGGAAGAAATGTCAACATCATTACTGATTACTGAACAAAATTCAAAATACAAAGTAACAAATATCAGATAAGCACAGCATCTTTGCCAAGGTTCTAAAAAGTTGGATATTTAGAACCTTTGAGTGCAGTATTTCTAAAAAGGCAGATATTTTGGTAAAAAGGAATTGATCCTTTTTCTGCAGGTTTAGTTGAAATCTCATTTGTTTCAATCCAACAAAGTGACAACTCAATCCCCCAAGTATTTGTAATTTAAGACATCAACAATACTCTTAATATAGTAAAAATTCTTCAGACACAAAAAAATAATAATTGTTGCCTCTATCCATACTGAAATCAAGTTCCGCAAATATAAAGCTCCAGCCAAGCAATCTCCAATCTACATGAACACCCCTGTTTATCTAATTGGATGTACGCAATGAGTACAGCTCTGTTTGATACTCCCTTTTTTTTGGGGGGTGGGGGGGGGGGGGGATGGGGGGGAGGGGGACTGTTTGATGCTCCTATACAGCCACAAATTTAAGATTAGGTTCTACAACAAATCATTTATTTCAGTGCAACATCAAACTTCTGGAGATGTGTTCAACATATTATGCTTCAAATGACTTGTGTCAACAAGAAAAGTGCGCTATTGTGTTTGTGTTGAGTAGCTAAATATTAAAGAACAGCCTATGAGATGAGGAACCTGTTCTGTTGAAATGTAACTTCTAAAATCCACGCTCAAATGAAACGAAGTATAAGACAATTTCTACCTTAAAATCCAAGTCCAGAAGTGTGCTCTGTATTTTCGGAACTACATCATAAGATATCACGTTAAAGACTCCATCCAATCGAAAATCTCCTTTAGTGTTTGAGTAAACCAATCTGAATCCTGTCTTGCTTGATCCTCCAGTATGTGGTAATACCACCTGAAAAAAAAACATAATCCGTATCTGTAAACATTATGAATGTAATAAATTTGTACACGATATGCTTATATTGTTAGGACTTGTCAAACAATGTTGTTTATTTCCACATCAAGTTTCCTGTATATATAAGAAAAACACTTGCACATCAACTTTCTAATGGTTTCTCTCTCTTTTTCCATGATGTTGTTTTTCACCATGTACTAGTAAATAAAGGGAAATTTACAGCTGGGAAAAAAATCACAAAAATTGCACTGTTAGGTAAACTAAATCTCTAACAAAGTAAAACTTTCTACCGGAAAACTACTGAATGAAGAAGTCTAGGATGTACCAAGATATCTTCCATGGGGATGTTAAGCCAATTCTGAATCATCTGTTAGAAAAGCAAAATATCAAGTTTAGAAATCCCTTTTGCATAAGGAACTATCGCTGAAATGAATAATCGACAGTGGAAGAAATAAGAGATGCTCACAGAAGCCCAATGTAATCGCAAGGAAGATGGAGAGATTACAAGAACTGGCCAGGCATCATGAAAGCAAGAAGCAACAGCAATCGCCTGCATAGGAAATTAGGCAGCAAATTAGTGCTCAAAAGAACTAATGTACTCTGCTTCCATCAAACTAATAAAACCATCACTGATCACTCTCAAATAAGTACCACCATGAGAGTCTGTTCAGCATGAAATGCTAAAGGTAAATGGTAAACCTATCAAACTTTTAATAATTGATTTTAGGCTGGCCCATCTGCAGCTAAGAATTGGAATCAAGCTCATGGTAACCATTCTGATGCGGACCAAAGGAGGTCATGAACGTAGAAAAGATGGAAAAGTGTGATGATGATTCAGAGACAATGCTTTACCTGTAATGTCTTCCCAAGGCCCATTTCATCTGCAATCAGGGCTCTGCCACCATGCTGTAAAACAAACCTACAAGCATGTAAATCTTACAGTTAGTGAAGGCTGTATCAGGCTTATGCAACGATTCGAAAGTGCATACTTAGGCTCCTCTGTTATTGTACTAGCATAATCAAGCTCAAGCTTTGACCTGATATGGTGAGTAGCTGAGTACCAGACCAAACAATCAAGATTAGCATAATGTTTAGTTGTTTGTAGTATGGCTGTATCGAATCAGCGAGTCACTTTTTTAAGTACAAACTACAAAGGTGCCATGCGCTTCGAGTGGTTGAACAGACAAATATTTTACAGGAATATTGACCAAAGGCTATCTGCCTGTTCAATATAAAATGATTTTAGGGGCACTAAGCTCAAAATTATGTAAAACATGCCAATCCAGAAAGTGATTTTTCACCGTTATGCGCAAAATAGATTTACAGAATGTTGAATCACCATACCTAACACCTTCACGTTGAAATGGCATAAGCTTTGACTCAACATCAGTGGGAATCCTGTCATACAAATCTTCCCCAAGAAAAAACTGAGGTCAGGCATCCGAAGAAAAGATTAAAAAAGAACCATGGGATTGGAAACCCAAACACCATGGCATGTAAAACCTGTCTAAAATTTAAAAGTGATGAACTGAGCTAGGCTCAGTTGGTGGGAGGTGTGGGTGTACGGAGACCTCCCAAGTTCGAGTCCTCTTTGACTCCAATTTGGGTGCCTATTTCTTCTTATTTATAATGCCACCTAGTTCCTCCTAGGTTGGTTGAGTTTTTTAAAAAAATCAAAATTAAAATTCAATTTCCAACTGATCTTTCTGATTTACATTCTGCAGGATTCTAAAGAAAGCAACACAGTTCACATGCAACAAAACTTTAGTATCAAGTGGATGTAAAATTTACTCCTTTTACACAGTATTTTAGGACCAAGTGAACGTAAATATGAAATGGTATCTCCAATGTTTTTCTAGATTTTTTGGATACCTCGGAGATCTTTGACGCCTAAAGCAGCAACTAAAGCGCGCTGAACTAGCGGATCCAACTTGTGAACCTGCTAGGAAAGTACACCATGTGGTCAGAATGAATAGATGCTTAAAAATTAAAACTGGATCTTGTGCACCATCAGCCAGAATGGTAAATCTAAGACAACTTCAAAGAAAATGGGACAGTTTTACTCCAGTTATGTTAGATTTAGACAAACAACTGCAACATAACAACTAACAAGCACTTTGGCGGGGACACCAACAGGTGCGTCCACAATCAGGCAATTATTTTTGCAGTACAGAAACTTCTAGATAGGTCAGCACATGGAGGCCAGCACATGGAGGCTTACACCTTGTATTTGTTGAGTTAAAGTTGCAAGCTCAAATACAAGCTCTACAAACCTCCTCATGAAAAAAAGGACTCCTGCACAAGATGGAATTACAAGCCATAATTGCATTTTCTAACTTTGTGAATTCGTGTTGAATTTTTTTCAGCATAACAGAGAATTTGTTTAAGTTTAAAGGAGTAGCTTAAAAACCGTCATTAGAGATTAGAAGAAAACTCTAGGGCCCTAATCCTAGCTTGGCTGGAGACCCTTCCTTAGTTCTAGCTCTACCTTTCCTGTTTCTTCACTGCTTTTGTTCCCTTTTGTACAGTCTCTCTCTTTTCTTTTATTTCGGACTTTGTCCATGTACAGTTGCTTCGTTATTCCGTTATATATATGTATATATATATATATGTGTGTATATATATATATATATATATATATATATATTGTACATCTATTATGTGTCTAGACGTAACGTAGTTCACCTCTGCGCATACCCTCAGTTACGATCCCAAAAGCAGTATAGTTGTGATTCACAAAATATGTCAGATGCTACAAATATATATGGTCGTAACTTGAATATCTTCTCTAGTCATAATTATGTATTTTTGTCATGTGATCGTAACTTGTTCACATTTGCGCACACCCCTAGTTACGATCCCAAAAGCAGTATAGTTGCAATCCACAAGATAGGTCAGTTATTACAAATATATATGGTCATAACTCGGATACCTTCTCTAGTCATAATTATATAACTTTTGTCATGTGATCGTAATTCAGCTATCTGTGACGTCGTAACTGACTATTTTCTTTGTCGTAACTGACAGTTTTTTGAGTTGTAACTGGGAGTGGCGCAACAGTGAACTACAATGCGCCTAGACGTAGAATAAACTCACCGTATATATATACGAAAACTATGTACTTTCAGGAGTACATAATCCCGGCTGGATCGACAGTTGATCCTGTTATAACAAAAGTATATACTACTTTTTGACATGTATGTACTACTTTCTAAGATGTATATACTTTCATAGTTGTTACAACGGCGTGGCAAGGCCCGGTGACCTACCACCTTCACAACTTTACAGTGTCTATGACGCGCGGCGTGGCGACGTTGGCGACGCTTGCTTGCTACTTGTCCAAGGTTGCTATAGGGTTCTAGCATTCTTAATTGAGCCCCAAATGGCCACATTCTAGTGTCCACACGAAGCCCATCAGCCATGGCCTATTAGGACCGGCCCAAAAGCCCATAGCAGATTAGATTTTAGTTGCCCTGCTCCACAGTGCCCCTCCATTTTCCTCATCAACTACCCTCCCGCTCCCGCTCACCAGCACGCCGTCGCTGCCCTCGCGCCCCTCGCACTCTCACTCCCCAGCACGCCGCCACTGCACTCGCGCCCCTCCCATTCCCGCTCCCCAGCACGCCGCCGCTACCCTCACGCCCCTCCCACCCGCCGGATCTACCGCTCTCAACCGCCGGATCTGCTCGGTGACGGGTGACGCAGGGAGGGCAGACGGGTGGCTCAACGGCGAACAGGCGCCTGGACGGGGAAGTGAGCGGAGAGCGACCGCCTCAGCAGCGGTGATGGACGCCATACATGCCCGAGCCATGGCAAGGCACAATTCTCCGCCACGGCGATATAGCAACGCAATGACAACTATGTATACTTCTTTATAAGTAAAGTATATACTACTTTCTTATATGTATGTACTACTTCTTATATATATACTACTTTCTGAAACCCATTAGAGGGGGAGCATGTACACTCAGGAGTAAAAAAAGGCTTCCTGAAAACTAGTATGTACTCAATTCATAGTTGATACCGTTATAACTGAAGTATATACTACTTTCTGGGATGTATATACTATTTTCTGATATATGTATACTTCTTTGTAAGTAAAGTATATATATTTTCTAAGATGTATATACTACTTTTTAAGATGTATACATGCTCCATTCTGAACACCCATTAGAGAGAAGTATGTACACCCAGGAGTGCAGAAAAGGCTTCCTATATGAGTGTGTGTGTATACCACAGTAGGGGCTTCCCTACTGCATTTCCCTCAAAATATGATGCAGAAACTAATTATGTAAGTAGGAACAGCATAGGTTAACAAATTAAAAGACGGCAATAAAATAAATTGACCAAAATAACGTGATTACAACAAACAGCTTCCCACTTCCTTGTTGTACATATATAACTATTACCTCCACAGCTAATCCAGGTACTGTGTGAAGAACCTCCTCTGCTATCGGTAAAGATGGGGGAGGGAACATCCATACCCTAAGGTTAAATTAAATAAAATACAATCAGAACTAATAGTGGATTTTACAGCAGGTATTAAATTTTGCCATGTCATAGAAAACAAGAAAAGTAATAGATTGTGTAATGGAAACCTTTCTTTCGCATTCCAGATAGCTTTCGGGATCCGATGAAATGCATCCACGAGTAACTGATAAATAAACAGAGGTAAGCAAAATTATAGTTTGATATCATCACTGATTGAAGATTTGTTAGGGAGTGTACCTGGTTGTATGGGAACTTCGCTGCAATTACACCGCTAGAATGAAGGGAAAGATGTATAGATATCTTACGTGGACTGCATTGGCTATTATTCACTTGAATGACAGGTGAAAAGAACAAGGTAAAGTTAAGCGACAGTTCATATAGAATAAACAGAAAACACCAATAATGTGGTCTACCTGCATTTCTCAATGTGTTTGGTTCACACGGCCATGAAGGAGAAAGCGATTTTACCTAAGAAATGGGATCACGTTTATCAGCAATGGATGTTAGGACTATAAAAGAAACTAAGAATTGCAGAACTAACAACCCTCTATCTTTAACAGATCAACTCTTGCCAAACAGTGATCATTCCTAGACCAAAGCTACCATTATTCAGCCAGAACCATTAATTTTTTTGAACGAGAGAAAAAAGAACACTTAAGCATTTCAGTCTTGCAAACTACAACTCAGGTCAAACACAAAACTCTAAAAGCCAAAGATGAAATGGACAAATCCAAAAGGAAGAAGAAAAAATACATCAAAATTTAGCTTATTATCACCAACCCCGGTAGTACTTGAACCACAAACCTCCAAACGTTCCAAGAAATTGACCACAAGGAGTTGCAGGCCTGTTCTACTGTTGTATTTATGTTATGCAAAACACAGTGAGTTTAAAAAACATATAAAAATTCGCCATTATTTAAAAAGAAAAAACATTTTTCCCCTAAAAACTCAAGTACACGGAATGAAAAGGCTGAAAATTTTACCACGGTACATGTATGCATTGAGCTAAACTCGTATCGCAATTTCGAACCATCTCATGAACCCACGAGTTCTTTGAAAAGAACGCCTCCATTTCTTGAGGGGAAGAAATCACAACAAAGAGCTCGGTAAAAGAAAGAGAACATTCAAACCTTTTCCGTATGCAAATAAGGCATTCAATGTGCCTTGCCACAATGAGCTACCAATTCCACCACCGAGCCATTCCACAATGCGCCGACGATAAACCCCAAAAAAAAAGGGCAAAGGAAGAGAAAACCCTAACCTTGCCGAAGCGAGCCTCCAGGGAGGCCCTGGCAGCGGGGTGGTTACTCCCGAGAGGCGACGATGCGGCTGCCGTAGACGCGGGGGTGCGGGAGGGGAGCGGCGAGGCGGGGGCGGTGGAGGCGGCGGGGGAGAAGGTCTTCCGCTCGGCGAGCTGGCGGATGGCGTCCCGCTCGATCTGGTCCAACTGCTCCGCGCTGAGGCCCCAATCGTCGTCGTCGTCGTCGTCGTAGGCGTCCCAGGCGGCGCCGCCAAGGCCCGCCATTTTTGGGCGGGCGTTTTAAGGCGAGGAACTTTTTGAGAGGGAAAGGGAGGCCGGAGACGTGGGTTGGGGTTCCCCGGCTCAACTGGGTGACTGTAATACCGAATCTTACAGCACAAAAAAAAAATTCGACGAACCGACCTTCGATTGTGGGCCGCCGCCCGTCACCTTTTTAACCCCGACCTGGGACAGACCAAACGACAGCCACCACAACCCTTGCAACGGCCCGTGCCGCCTTTCGCGCCCAGCGCCGTCCGTCGCCGGGCCGCCCACTCGCCGTCGCTTGGCTCCGCCTAATCGCGCCGCCCTTGCCCGCCCTTGCCGCCGACGCCCGCCGTCGCCGCCGCTTCCCGCGTCGCACCACCTCGGCCGAACCGCGCCGCCGCTGGCCGCTGCTGCAAGGGGCGCTGCCCTCTGCAGCCGTTGTACACGAGCCAAAGAGAGCACACCAGAAGGAAAGAAGAGAACGAGAGAAGCAAGGGAGGAAAGAAAGAAATGGAGAAGAAAAAGAAAGGGAGGAGGAAAAAGGAAAGAAAAGAAAAGAAAAAGGGAAGCAGGAAAAGAAGGAAAAGGAATGAGAGAAAAGAGAAAAAAAAGTGTGATCTCGCGTCAAAGGTAACTTTACGTGGTCCTTAGCTATTCATAGATCAAATATAATCGATTTTGTGTAGTCAGATGCATAAATGAGAGTTGAACAACTAGCAACAAAAGTAAATTAAAAATTGATGGATGCCGGTTGTGATCTAGTCACACAGAGAGAGAGCTTTTACCTAAAGCCAAAAAATTAAAGTTGTAGGAACTTTTCTGGATGCTTCAGATGCATTATTTTGTAGTTATTGGTTAAGCAAAATAAAAGTTATGGTCCGACCAGCGAGCGGCTCAGAGTATTGGTCCAATTTACAAAGAAATGATGGAATCGAGGATTTTGGGATTTAGATAGAGAGCGTGGCTCGGATACTCTCGGATACTCGATGTATAGTCATTTTAACTTTTTTGGACAAATTCTAAGTATAATATGTTTCTCAGGTTTAGAAAGTGTCTGTCGGTGTATTCAGAACCAGGGGTCCCTAAGTCCCGAGGCCAGGCCGGCTATCCACCACATGTCACCACCCTGCGAGGTAAGAAAAAGCTAAGTCCCGGGAGAAGGTGCTCGGGGCCGCCGCCTCTGGTTCCCGAGCACCCTAGTTCCCCGATGATCTGCAGGGTCCAAATACTAAGACCGAAGTGCTCGGGAGAGAGTGCTCGGGGCTGCACGTGGCAGCCCCCGAGGACTCGGTGCCCCGAAGGCCCCACCAAAGTGCTCGGAAGAGAGTGCTCGGGGCTGCACGTGGCAGCCCCCGAGGACTCGGTGCCCCGAAGGCCCCACCAAAGTGCTCGGGAGAGAGTGCTCGGGGCTGCACGTGGCAGCCCCCGAGGACTCGGTGCCCCGAAGGTCCCACCGAAGTGCTCGGGAGAGAGTGCTCGGGGCTGCACGTGGCAGCCCCCGAGGACTCGGTGCCCCGAAGGTCCCACCGAAGTGCTCGGGAGAGAGTGCTCGGGGCTGCACGTGGCAGCCCCCGAGGACTCGGTGCCCCGAAGGTCCCACCGCAGTACTCGGGAGAGAGTGCTCGGGGCTGCACGTGGCAGCCCCCGAGGACTCGGTGCCCCGAAGGTTCGCGCAAGATCATTCAACGACCCGAAGGGTCCCGTCGTCAGGGTGTCATCCAGTCAAAGGCCCAATGCCGCATTTAATAGGCACGCGCGGTCTGACATCCTGACATTCTCAGCTGCCCACGCCCCAGTGTCAGACCCTGCCATGCACTAGCAGGGGGCCGTGGGTCCATTAAATGCACGGGTCCCGTCCCGTTTCATCCAGGTGCCTCGGGATAACGTTGCCAGAATCGAAGCACTCCGCCTGCCACCCTGCCCTGGCAGAAGAACAAGACAGGGTGGGCGCACTGGGCACCTCTGAGGCTGACCAGTGGGCCCCTTTTAGGGCGCCCCGAGGCTTCCGCAGCGGCTGGTGGTCGAATGCGCGCCGCATTTCTCCACCGCCCCTGTCACTTCGCCAAAATGAAATGATTACGCCTTTCTCCGTGGCACCTTGGCATTCGTGTCCCCTCTTTCCCATTCAGGATATGTTGAGGTCGGTGCGCCTATAAAAGGAAAGGATGGAGAACACTAAAAGGAGAAAAAAAGGCCTTCGACCACCAGACGACCAACAATCTCCGACGAACCAGGCCAAAGATAGATCGACAGACACTCGAACCAGCTCAAGTTAAGCTAGAACATAAGAGCCTCAAGCTCTTTGTAAACAGCTCTCCCCTTAGAACCAGATACCTCCTTGAAGAATTCCCTTCAAGGATAAATATAGTGTTCATACAGGAGTAGGGTGTTACGCCTCCGTGCGGCCCGAACCTGTCTAAAACCCGGCGTACCCACTTTTTCTTGCATTAGGGTGATCGTCTCCCGCCAGCCATCGCATTTATTTCCGTTCCCGCTTATTTCCCAAACAAGTTTTTTCAGGATCATCCCCCCGGCCGAATCTCTAAAAAGGGGTCTCTCGGGATCCCTGCGACAGGAGTTCACTCTCCGACAGCTGGCGCGCCAGGTAGGGGCTTGTTCGGCGACTATTGCGAAGATCTCGGCATCAAGCTCTGCTTCGCTTCCGTCGCTCATCCTCGGAGTAACGGGCAGGTCGAGCGCGCCAACGCGGAGATACTAAAAGGCCTCAAAACCCGGACCTATAACGTGCTCGCTAAGCACGGGAAGGGATGGGTGGACGAGCTGCCAGCCGTGCTATGGGCCAATCGGACTACGCCAAGCCGCGCTACCGGGGAGACTCCTTTCTTCCTCGTCTACGGCGCCGAAGCAGTCCTCCCCTCCGAGCTCACTCTGGGCTCCCCTCGAGTGCATGCATACTCTGAGGGTGAGCAGGAGCATCAAAGGCGCGACGACGTAGACTACCTGGAGGAGCGCCGGCGGCGTGCTGCTGTCCGGGCGACTCGGTACCAGCAGAGTCTGCGGCGTTATCATCTGCGCCATGTCCGGGCCCGGTCTCTCGAGGTGGGGGACCTAGTTCTCCGACGCATCCAGTCGCGCGAAGGAATGAATAAGTTGTCCCCTGTGTGGGAAGGTCCCTTCACCGTGATCGCGGTCCCCCGGGCAGGTTCTTTCAGGTTGGCGACGGAGGAAGGACAGCCACTCCCGAATCCGTGGAACATCGAGCATCTTCGACGCTTCTACCCGTAGATGGCCGTGCTCGCGGTTCAGGTTAGTAAGGCCGGGGGCTTCTCCCCGCCCGAGCAGTCTGAAGGCTTCGCCCCATGGGGTAAGTCGATGTCACCCAACCTTGTAAATATTGCACATTAAGTTTTTCAATAAGCAATCGCTATATCAAAATACTTTTTCTGGATTCCGTATGTTTAATATGTCTGGTGAGGAGCTCGGTTGTGCGAGAAAAAGTTCGCTCTCTCTTTTTTCCCGTTGACAAAAGAATCCCGATCGGTATGCATGCGAGCAGTCGCCGCTGACCTACGTCCGGCATGGTAGGCTGTGGTGTTCGGTGTCGTGGCAGGCTCCCGGGCACTACCAAGTTTCGGGGTGCTCTGGGTAATCCAATCGCTCGAGCTGCTCGAGTAGTCCGGAGCTCGGGCCCTCGGAGCGGGCTGTCGGTGCTCGGTCTGGTCTGTCATACCCGGACGCCACCGAACCATAGGACCTCTAGGTTATGCCTCTGTCCGCTCTTGTTCGCCGGTTTGGGTATTCGAGAGGTCTCGGGTCAAAAACGAGAACAGTCTATAGCAAGTACCGCACTAACAGAGCGCACCAGACAAAGAAATTCTATATTCTCTCTCAAGTCACAGGCTGGCAATCACAAGCAGTTCGGCCGCGAGGGCTTCAATGCCCCGGTCTCTGGTCGGCCCCAAGGGTCTTCGGGTGGTCCTACCACTTAGGCTTGGGTGGTCGAGGCCACCCGACCCTAGGAGCCTCGTATGCCTCTGGGCCCTCGGGCGCTCCGTTGAAAGAATCAAGTCCCCAGGCCCCCGAGCTCGGAAGCACACCCCTCCTGGATCGGTTGGCCGGAAGGCCGACAGCTGTCCGGTGAGTGGTTATATTCAGACAAGTCTGCTTTCAGTAAATTTATGTTCCCGAGTCATTCTCGGGGGCTCTCGCGCTTTAATCTGTTCGGCGAGGTGGTCTCCTTGCACGCAAAAACCCTGCCGCGTGTCTACTTTTTCCCAGAACGACATAGCGGTTTGTAGAAAGGAGTACCGTGCTTACGATAATGTCTGACCGAAGCCCTTCGTGGTCGTCGTGGTGTTCGGTCTGCTTTTATGGACCCCGAGCACTACCGAGTCCTCGGGTGCCCTGGGTAATCCTATCGCTCGAGCTGCTCGAGTAGTCCGGAGCTCCGGCCTTGGGGGCGGGCTGTCAGTGCTCGGTCCGGCCCGTTTTGAGCCCGGGCACCACCGGACCGCGAGGACTTTTGGTCACATTCTCGCCCGCACGCGTCTCCCTTCTACTAACTGAGTGGTCGCAAAGTGAAAAAGTGTTCATTAGGCACGGCGTGTTCCGAGCAGGATCGATCTATCTCCCGGGCAAGGGAGTCTGTGTCTTCGTTTCTTAACCTAGGCAGTGCGGACTCGCGAGAGCTTGAGGGCTGGCTGCGCCAACGCCAGCGACCGGAACAACTTCATTTCTCGGGGATGGGAAGGTCGGGAACGGCCCGACTGAGTACTCCCCGGGACTTCCAGGCAGAGCACCAGAAGAAACATCAAACACACAGAGAAATTGGAGTTGCGAGCCCAAGGAAAAGCTGCCATTATATTCACAAGACATATACAAGGCGTTTTCTAAGGGTTCACTCCTAATATTCACTCCTACATCTACAACAAAAGAAAAGAGGGCACAGAAGGCCTAGTCGGCGGCAGAGGCGTCGGCTGAATCCTCCGAGTCGTCCCCGGGGGCTGGCGGCGGCGGCACCTCTCGCCTGAAGCCGGCCGCCACCACGGAGGCGGTACTCCTAACCGCTGCCCGGGCGGCCTCCTCCTCAGCCTCGACTACTCCCTCCCGCGCCGGCTCCAATGGGAAGTTCGGGTCCCTGCTTCGGTAGCAGGCCAGGACGTGCTCGGCCACGGCACGTACCAAGCCACGTCCCTCCCGGGCGGCAAGTTCCTGAACTGCCCAGGGCAGGGTCTCGAGGGGCTCGCAGACCTGCTGCAGCCCCAACACTTGTCGTGCGGGGCCGTCGCCCTTCTTGTCGTCGACAAGCCGTCCGAGACCACCCTTCTCCACGGCCCGTCGCATCCGCCGGAGGATGTCCTCCAGCATATGCTCAAGGTTGACCCGCGAGACAAAGGCGGTCTCGAGCTTCTCCTTGGCGGCCCGCAGCTGTGCCTCGAGTCCCTGGTCCCTGGCCGGACCAGAAGAACCGCCAGTTGCGGCGGGGACGGCAGCCTGCTTCGCCTTGGCCACCATCTCGGACAAGGCGCGCTCACGGGCGGCCAGTTCCGCCTCGTGCTTCGCATTCTCTTCCGCCCTGGTAGCCGCGGCGGCCACCGCAGCAGCAGCTTCGCCCTCTCGGCGACTCAGTTCGCCTTCTCGGCGGCTCAGCTCATTCTCCCGCCGGGCCAGCACATCCTCCTGCTGGACCACCGAATCCTCCCGGGCTCCGAGATCCGACGCTGATAGCTCGTTGTCTACTTCCCGGACGGAGACGTCCTCTTCCCAGCGCTTGATTTCTTCTCTGATCTTCCGGAGGTCGTCTTCCCAGCGCTGGAGGTCGGCGCGCGTCTTCTCGTCCGCGCCCTCCCGGCGGGCCAGCTCGGCTTGCCGCTCCTCCGCAGCCTCCTCCCGGGCTGCGACTGCCGCCTCCCTCTCCTGCGCCTGCCCCATCCTGGCAAGGGCCTCGGCAGCTTGCTGCCTCGACGCCCCGGCCAAGCGGGCGGCGTCTTCTCGTTCCCGCGCGGCCTCTGCCCGCGCGGTCTTCAAAGTTTCTCGTTCCCGCGCGGCTTCCGCGCGGATGTCTTCTAGGAGTTTCTGCTCCCGCGCGGCTGCCGCACGGGCCTCCTCCTGGGCGCCCGCCAGCTGCGCCTTCTCCAGTGCCAGGCGGGCGCACTCGGCTTCGAGCTCCCCCTCCTTGGCCTTCACCACTGCGCCCAGTTGCCCGACTGCTGCTTGGACGCCTTTAATGGCGGCCAGGAAAGGATCGGCAGGCCGGCCGGGCACTGCGGGCGCCCAGGCTTCTCCGCGCGATGCCTCCAGGGGGGCCGAGCTCTCCGCCGGGCCTTGCGCCGCCATCCGCCCCGGGCTCTGCCTGCCCGGGGTAGGCTCCGCCGGAGCCAAGGTCTCGGACGGCGGCCGCGTTCCCGCATCGGCCGCCCTGTCCACCGGCCCCGGCAGAACATCCGCCTCCACCGTTATCCGCCCCGGGCTCTCCGCGCCCGGGGTAGGTTCCGCCGGCACCCTTCTTTCGGCTGCCACCTCCGCCTCTCTCCCAGGGGCCGCCACGTCAATTGGCACCTCCGCCGATCCTATGCCGGCCTCCGCCGTCGCAGCGGGCAGGCTCGGCTCTGGCTCCGGCGCCTGCTCTCTCTCCGTCACGGCAGCGCCTGCAGCTGGCCTGCGGGAGACAAGTGAAAGTTGACAAAACTTAGTTCGGGCCGAAAATGCCCATGGAAAAGCAAGAAAGAAGACTCACCGATACCGTCATTTGGCCGCTGGGAGCCTGATGTCCGGGTCCGGTGCCGTCGGTCCGGACTCCTCCCGCCGCCTCTTCCGCTGGGGGCTCGGCTGAGCCACTACGCAGGCCACGGGCGCCGTCGTGCGAACCTCGGGTGCCGCCGGACGGGTCTCGGTCTCCGCCGTGCAGGTCGCAGGCGTCGATGCAGGCCCCATCCGCACCAGGCGCGGCTCCAGCACCGGAAATGCCGCCGCTGCCGTCGGCGACGGCGGAGAATCCGGCACTAGGATCAAGGCCCGGGGTCGCTTTCCCCGGTCTCCCGGCGCCAACTCTTCAACAACTTCAGTGGCGCCCTCCTCTCCGGCACGGCGGCTGCTGCTTGCGGCGCCCCCGTCGCCAGCCCGCGCCGAACTACCTGCGACCTCCTCGCCAAGAAGTTCCTCCAGCCCGGGGAGGTCGGAGGCCTCGGGACTCCGGCTTCGTGGCCGGTCCACGGGCCCCTGGGCATCGAACTCCGGCAGCCCCGCCATGATGGCCACCCGGTTGGGATTGGCGCAGAGCGCCATCTCCGGCCACGGGAGCTCCGCCCGGCTCATGTCCTCCGTCCCGGTGATCACTCGGGTCATCCCTCGCAGCTCCGCCTGCCCCAGATCCCAGCTCGCGCCAATCTGGGTCCTGGTGATGTCCTCCGGCCCGGTGTAGAACCAGCTTGGTCGGGCCCGCTCTCGCAAGGGTGCCAACCGACGACGCAGAAAGTCCACAACCACCATGACTGAGGTCAGCCCGCCCTCGCGCAGTTCCAAGATGCGCTCTAGCACCGGCTTCAGTCTCGCATCTTCTGGCGGCGGCGCCTCCCACGTCGACCGCCGAGGTTCCGCCGCCCTCTCTGGCAATTCGAGGCGCTCGTGGGGGTCGATGTCGACGAAGAACCAGTCCCGCCGCCACTCCTCCCACTTGCTGCGCAGAACCTGGGGAATATAATGATCCCCCAGGCCTTCCCGGAGCCGAAAGTTGCAGCACCCCGCGACGTCCGCCGTGGAGTGCCCCCTCTTCTTCCCCACCGGCCGGAGAACGAAGAAATGGCGAAGCAGCGTCGCCGACGGCATCACCCCCACGAACATTTCACAGAGATGCGCGAAGACCGCCAACGCCACGACGGAATTGGGGCTTAGGTGCGCCATTTGTATACCGTACGTCTCCAAAATTTGCAGAAAGAAGGCGGAGAACGGCGGCACTAGCCCCGCCGCCACGAAAGAGGTGAAGAGAACGGTCCGCCCAGGGACGGTCGTCGCCGGCGTCAGAGTCGCCGGCCTCACCACCACGGCACCTTCCTGACCCTCCGGTACCAACAGCTTCCTAATCTTATCCGCCGCCTCCTCGTTCCTCAGACGAGACTCCGGCAAGATGCTGTCCGAAGTCCTATCCCGGCGTCCTCCTCCAACCCTCGTCATCTCAACAGGGTGGAAGGTGTTTTTTGGTGGAGAAGAGGGAGAAGGGAGAATGCTCCGGTCGCCTGGGATTTTCCTGAGGGCTTCGGAGCACCAAGAAGGCAGGAGCGCAAGTGCAAGAGAGCGTAAAAAGGGGAAACGGACCGATCCGTTCCCCCTTTTATATCTCAAAATTCGAAAACTGCCGCCCCAGATGGTTCGCTCGGCGAAGCGTCGCCTCGATCGACGCAACTGTCAGACGAATCTCCCGCCGATCGCACGATGTCAGCGGTTGCCAGGCGTATTTTCCTCGATCTGCGCGGCGACCGCGCGTGCCGCCCGTATGGTTATCATACCCTTCGGAAGTTGTGTGGACACGCGTCCACTCATTTTCCCGTTGGAACGTACTTGAGGTCTAGGTCCGCAAGGGCCACCTCTCGAAAGCTTGCCACATGGCGTCCGCGCTAGCCTTGGCCTCGGTCGCGACGAAGGGCCCATTCGCAGTCTCCGTCCCATCGGCTACCAACGGGCCCGGGGGCTACTGTCGGTGTATTCAGAACCAGGGGTCCCTAAGTCCCGAGGCCAGGCCGGCTATCCACCACATGTCACCACCCTGCGAGGTAAGAAAAAGCTAAGTCCCGGGAGAAGGTGCTCGGGGCCGCCGCCTCTGGTTCCCGAGCACCCTAGTTCCCCGATGATCTGCAGGGTCCAAATACTAAGATCGAAGTGCTCGGGAGAGAGTGCTCGGGGCTGCACGTGGCAGCCCCCGAGGACTCGGTGCCCCGAAGGCCCCACCAAAGTGCTCGGGAGAGAGTGCTCGGGGCTGCACGTGGCAGCCCCCGAGGACTCGGTGCCCCGAAGGCCCCACCAAAGTGCTCGTGAGAGAGTGCTCGGGGCTGCACGTGGCAGCCCCCGAGGACTCGGTGCCCCGAAGGTCCCACCGAAGTGCTCGGGAGAGAGTGCTCGGGGCTGCACGTGGCAGCCCCCGAGGACTCGGTGCCCCGAAGGTCCCACCGAAGTGCTCGGGAGAGAGTGCTCGGGGCTGCACGTGGCAGCCCCCGAGGACTCGGTGCCCCGAAGGTCCCACCGAAGTACTCGGGAGAGAGTGCTCGGGGCTGCACGTGGCAGCCCCCGAGGACTCGGTGCCCCGAAGGTCCCACCGCAGTACTCGGGAGAGAGTGCTCGGGGCTGCACGTGGCAGCCCCCGAGGACTCGGTGCCCCGAAGGTTCGCGCAAGATCATTCAACGACCCGAAGGGTCCCGTCGTCAGGGTGTCATCCAGTCAAAGGCCCAATACCGCATTTAATAGGCACGCGCGGTCTGACATCCTGACATCCTGACATTCTCAGCTGCCCACGCCCCAGTGTCAGACCCTGCCATGCACTAGCAGGGGGCCGTGGGTCCATTAAATGCACGGGTCCCGTCCCGTTTCATTCAGGTGCCTCGGGATAACGTTGCCAGAATCGAAGCACTCCGCCTGCCACCCTGCCCTGGCAGAAGAACAAGACAGGGTGGGCGCACTGGGCACCTCTGAGGCTGACCAGTGGGCCCCTTTTAGGGCGCCCCGAGGCTTCCGCAGCGGCTGGTGGTCGAATGCGCGCCGCATTTCTCCACCGCCCCTGTCACTTCGCCAAAATGAAATGATTACGCCTTTCTCCGTGGCACCTTGGCATTCGTGTCCCCTCTTTCCCATTCAGGATATGTTGAGGTCGGTGCGCCTATAAAAGGAAAGGATGGAGAACACTAAAAGGAGAAAAAAAGGCCTTCGACCACCAGACGACCAACAATCTCCGACGAACCAGGCCAAAGATAGATCGACAGACACTCGAACCAGCTCAAGTTAAGCTAGAACATAAGAGCCTCAAGCTCTTTGTAAACAGCTCTCCCCTTAGAACCAGATACCTCCTTGAAGAATTCCCTTCAAGGATAAATATAGTGTTCATACAGGAGTAGGGTGTTACGCCTCCGTGCGGCCCTAACCTGTCTAAAACCCGGCGTACCCACTTTTTCTTGCATTAGGGTGATCGTCTCCCGCCAGCCATCGCATTTATTTCCGTTCCCGCTTATTTCCCAAACAAGTTTTTTCAGGATCATCCCCCCGGCCGAATCTCTAAAAAGGGGTCTCTCGGGATCCCTGCGACAGGAGTTCACTCTCCGACAGTGTCAGTGCTAAAAGTGCAAAATCGGATCCTCACTGTGATTAAGGCAAGTATATGATGAAACTGTATTATGACATGATTCACGTGTGCTTGTTTGATTAGGGCAACCAACAGTCGAAGAAAATAGAGGCAACAATATGATGGTTAATGAAGACTTCCATATATCGGTATTTGAATATGCTTTTATCGGGAACGATGGAGGAGACATTTTTATTGGCAACAATGAAGACGACATAGAACAAATGTTGCGTGATGGGAGAGAGACTTCACTAGTGAAAGATAACATCAAAAGTATCCACGTATGGTAGAGGACTCTAAAATACTAGTTTATCCGAACTGTAAAGATGAGCATAATAAGTTGTATGCGGTGCTGATATTGATGCAAATGAAGGTTGGCAATGGTTAAGCCGATAAGAGCTTTAATGCATTGTTAGAATTCTCATGGGAATTGCTTTTAGAGGGGAATGTATTGTCCAAAAACACTTACCATGCCAAGCAGGTTATCTGTCTGTTGGGATTGGATGTAGAAAAAATGCATGCATGTAAAAACGACTGCATGTTGTTTCATAGTGTGGATGCAGACTTGAAAGCGTGTCGTGTTTACAATGCATCACGATACAAGCGCAACGTTGATGATATCGAGAGTGATGGCGTGGGGTGAAGAGAAAGAAGAAAAGACCCCCGCTAACGTGGTTTGATATTTTCCTATAATCCTCTGTTTGAAGCGATTATTTGCTAACAGAGGAATGCTGAGTTAATGTGATGGCACGCCAAACAGCGCAAGAAAGATGGAATGCTTGGACACCCTGCTGATGGTATGCAATGGAGGAGATTCGATTCAAAATACAAGGAATTTAGAGATAAAGTGAGGAATATAATGTTTGGATTGAGTACGAATGAGATGAATCCTTTCGGCAACACGAGAAATACTCATAGCACTTGGCCCGTGACTCTTTGTATCTACAACTTTCCACCTTTGATGTTACATGAGTCGGAAGAGAAGGAGAGAAGAAATGGAAGAACTGCTGACTGTAGTACGATAAGAACTTATACAAGAGCATCAGATGACAAATGCCAAAATCAAAAAAGCACTTCAATAAGGAAACATGCAATAGCAAGGTGAAGATAATGTTGTGAGCCTTAGTGGTCGTTGGAGCAGCTGCGCATCCGTGGGATTTGCAGAAGAAGAATTAGCTCGTTACCCCGTGAACGACATCACAAAAAGCAAAGTGTGCAAACTTATCGTGCCCACCTTGAACATTACCAGCGTGGTGGCTATAGGGAAGGTCGACTAATACGTGGAAGGAGCTCTCCTTAACGATCTTCCGATACCACGGGGATACACTAAGGTTCACGTGAACTCCGTGCGAAAGCCGTACCGTAAGATTGACATGGATTACCCTGGAGAGACGGGTTCCAAGAGGCTCGGATCAAATGTGGGTGGCTTCATTCTGTGGCACAAGCGCTACATAATATTTGAAGATGAGACAGACGAGTCGTCTGATGCGGAGTCACCGTCATCGCCACCATCATCAAGAAGAGAGCCAACTCTTCCACGGTTGTCGCCACCGCCATCATCACCCAGAAGAGAGCCAACTCTTTCATTACGCAAGTCACCACCAAGAGAGCCAACTCCTCCTCCTCCGAAGTCAGCACCACCGCCACCAAGAGAGCTAACTCCTCCCCCTCCGAAGTCAGCTCCACCGCCACCAAGAGAGCTAACTCCTCCCCCTCCGAAGTCAGCTCCACCGCCACCAAGAGAGCCAACTCATCCCTCTCTGAAGTTGGCAACACGTGCACAATCTAAGAATTTGAGTTCATCTCAGAAGTCGGCTTCATCCTAGAAGCAAAGGGCACCTAAGAAAGTAGCAGCACCTGAGAAGTTGCCTTATGAACAAATACCAGAGGAAACCAAAGCGACAGTGGACGTCATTGTTAAGAAATTCTTTCAAAAGCCAGAATTTGAGAGGAAAATACCAATCCGTACAAAAATACATAAGTTTTTCTTAAAGATGGCCACACCTGTTGAGCGTAAGAGTAAATCAGATTACGCACGCATCAAAAGTAACAAATACTTGAAGGAGTTTTCTATCGAACATATACGACAAGAACAGGATTTAGAAAGATTCCTTGAAGATGCTAAAATAACAAAAGAGCAATTTCTAGATGAGTCTTTGGCATCAAAAGCAGTCGAGAGATGACAATTTAAGCTGGGCGAACTGTTGGTCGCGCAAAATATGTGGGACAAACTGATATATCAACTTTGAAAAATTCATGTGTGGTACATGAAGGAGTCGAGGGAGGATAAACAAATGTTCAAGGCTAGAATCAAGGATCGAGATTTTCTCCATGAGGACAACACCATATATGTATTATTTGAGAAAATATATCGAGTGTACCAGCAAGATGTTCTCGACGTATCTATCTTGAGTTGTTGGACTTATTAAGCGTAGTATACGTATAATTTACAGTATACATTCCTATACCATTAGATTGAATGTCTTAACTTATTCCTTGTATAGAATAGAGGTACAAAGATACAGGACAGAGGGCACCGACCATGTGGGATTCATTGACCCACATCATGTAAACCCGATAATGATGCAATCCGATCCAAAACGAACCGAGGACTATGAATTGAAGTGTATTCTGGAGCTACAACTGAAAAAATACATACTTTTACCTTATCACTTTGGGTATGTGTTTCTCTCTATGATTGTTCTACTCCTTTTGAGCAATACATAGTTAGAAATTAGGACAAACTAACCTATAGTGATCTATGTGCAGTTATCATTGGATCCTCCTTGTCATCCAGCCAAACATTAGCAAGATCATTGTCTACGACCCACAAAATAATACAAAAGAAATCTACCAACCAGTCATTGACTTGCTACAAAGGTAAAATCCAATTATTTCAATATTACTCTTGTAATATTTGATTTGATTGAATCTAAGTCTAGTTACGGTAATAATCAAACACATACAGAGTGCACACACGATATATCAAAAAGAGTGTTAAACACCGACCATTCGCGAAAGAATGAATAGCACGATATGACTTTCCTCGTAGGAAGTAGGACCTGAAAAATAATTTATGTGGTTTTTATGTAATGAAATTCATACACAGATTCAACGGAGACACATCATATCAGGTGGCCGATGCTGAGATATATGACATACATCTTGATGACTAATTTTCAGGTCCGATACGTGTTTATAAGGATTGATTTCTTCAATTATTGAAATTGCAGCTCCTCGAGCGGTCCAGAGATCGACTCTTGTCTGTTGAAATAATAGCACTTCAAGAACAATTTGTCGAATTCATCAATGATCAAATCATCAGTTCAACCAGTGAGTTCCATGAAATTGGCTCATCTCTCTTATTAACTTCATTCAACAAGAAAGAGCAGAGTTCAGACCCTTCGATTAACAAGAAATCTTAAACTCCTTATCCTTGTTGTAATTAAACTTGATATATATACGGTGTATATATACTGTGATAAGATATGATATTTTATGATTTAAATTTATGTGCTTGTGTATATATGATGCGATCAAACTTAACATCTCATGAATTAAATTTATATGTATGTCTATAAATATACCATATACTATTGGTGGTAACGACCAAAATTTGAAAATGGACACGGTATTGACGGCAACCACCAGGGTTTGAAAAGGATAGGGAAAGACCTATCAGTGCCGGTTAGTTCCACGAACTGGTATTGATGTTGATTTTCAGTGCCTATTCCAAACCCGACACTGGTAGTCAGTGACTATCAGTGCCGATTTATCAGTGGTAACTCAAGATCCCTACTGATGATGATTTTGAACCACCATTGATGTGCTATTCTCATGTAGTAGTAATAGCAAATTCACCATCATCTTCAGGTCATCAGTGTACTCCGGAGATGAAGACCTCGAAGAGAGGGGTCGTTGTGGTATAAAATCGTCATCGTCATCGTCGTCATCATGAGCGATCACGGTATGAGCACGTCCAATTTCGTTGTTTGTTGTATGCCATCTTGATGTGGTACACGAACGTCCTTTTGTAGTGTTTCTTGAACCTTCTTCTGTATTGTTGCTGTAACGTTGAGATATTGGTGGCATGAAATCATCGTCCTCATCATTTTTTGCTTGAATAGTAGAGGGCACGCCTGCACCCCTTAGGTTCGCTGATCTTTGTCGTCTTCTACGCGAATCATGCATCACATCCTCGTTAAAGAGCATATACATAATTAAGAAATTTGGAATTTCTTTGTTAATGAACTATGTGTCTTCCATGAATGCCTAACGCAAAAGAAGAGCGTTCGAATCAGTAGGGTGATCAAATAGAAAATGACGAACCTAAATGTGGGATGCATACCGATCGGGCAACATCGTTATCCTTCTTTGCCTCTTAGAAAAACCTAGCACAAAAGGATGACATGCTAGTTTGCACACACTGAGATACTTTTGACACCGCTCGTGCAATAGAACCTTAAGATCATTTGTGGTTACATGTTGAAGCGGAGCGATAACGCAAAATAGAAGAGTCTTGCATGCAATTTGGATACGGCTTGTATTAGGTTGTTTTTCTTTAAGGGATCATCCTTCCCATCGCGCACAACCTGCAATGAGACATTAAGTGCTATATCGATCGTTGTATGTGTCCATGGAAAGCCTGAACTAGAAGATTCAGCCATAGATTTATTGATCATTGACTGTAATGTTCTGGTTTGCATAAAAGCATGAATCCCTGATTATTTAATAAACATTACACTAGTATTAAATATCATAATTAATATGTAACAATATTTAAGAAATAACTAATAAATAAAGTTATGTGTCATAATTATTTGACAAATATTAAATAATTAAAAGTAATTACATTAACAATATAGTGAATAAGATATAATAGGGATGACTACTACATTAAAATAAATAGTACATATGTCATAAACAAGTATAAGTGCACCGAACAATTGCACTGGCTACTCAACAACGATGACGCCACACGTAATCCCTAGGAGTGTAAGCGTCTGGTAGTTGTGTGGCCTTCATTCCAACAAACTGCGCTGGCCCCTGCCTCGTGTGCCCTTACCCGTCATCATCATTGGCCTCCTATCTGGGATCCCCACCGAACATGTACCCAGACTCGCTAAGTCAGCCTTGCATATTCCATGACAAAGGATCCTCATACATAAGTGTGGACGCCCCTAGAACGTGCTCCTATAGAGTCCGGTGTGCCGAAGGCTCACTCTACTAGTACCACTGAGAACCGCAGGTGCATTAGGATATTTGGGGTACTATCCGTTGAGTAGATCGATGAAGCTTATGGCCTACATTACAGCAGCCCAGTCAAAATCGTGTGTGCTGCTCTAGTAACGCGTCTGCTGCGTGCAGCTAATGATGTCCTCGTGATGAGTCGATGCTGCAGGCGAATGTGTCATCCTAGTCTGAGGAGGCTATGTTCACTACGGTACCTATGAACCCAGTGTACAGTCCTCAGGCTCAGGAGTCTGCATGCACTCCTCTTCATCAGTACTGGAGCGTGACACATGATGCTTCGAAGCTGAAGGTGCCTCGTGAGTGTGCTCGAACGGGTTCGTCACGGGCACCGGACAAGCACCTACTGTGGGAGGCACAAGACGGGTCTATGACTGGTAGGTCATACCCTCTCTAACGTGGGGCATAACCACCTTGACCACATATAGAGGACAGGAAACAGGATCCTCTCGTCCTCATGTAGTCCCAGAGAGTGTTCTGATCCCTCCGCGTTGATGACTCGCTTGCTTTCCCACAAGCTTGCTCCGCATGCGTACACATCTCGTACACCTCTTCGGCATGTATCAGATGAGGATCATGTCAGTAATATAGATGTTTAATTAATAAAAATTGTTATAAGTACCACATCATTTACCACAACATGAAGAAGGCGAGCACGATCTTTAGAGAAGGGACTAGGGTGGCTATACAAGTCCGTTGAGTAAGGTGGCACGCGTGCGCAGATGGTACAATAAAAGGTACTCCTAGTACGTGGTGTCATCATATTGTCCAACAGAAATAACAACATCCATCCTGGTTGACTTCATCCACCTCTATATATGCCCAGCATTCATGGATGCCCAGTCCTGTATGTCTCCACCCCCTATATACTCATCTTTTACGTGACATAAACAATTATAATTTATTAACATGGATCGCCTAAGGTACTAATACTAAGTACAATAACACACTTACTCGTGTGCCCGTCAAGAGTCTCATGAGGGAGGTAGTGGCACCACCTGTCGATACCCGAATTATCTCTGTACACACTCAGGAGAATATAATTTCACATTGTTCATGTACATAAAGAAGTATTTGGTCATCCATAAGTCTGAGTCATGATAAAAATAGGATGTGATGAGTCCTCCAATTGTAATTTCGGATACTCGTGTCATACGCTATAGATCTCACTCTACGAGATTGACGTTGAGGACATCCAGATCACTGATCACCCGGGAGTAGCTATCAGGGTCTTATTGCTAGCTCCATCTCAGCATAGCATGAATCCACTGATATCCCATCGTAGGTCTCATGTTATCTGCAATACCATTGAAGATGGGGCCTGATATCCCATCGTAGGTCTCATGTTATCTGCAATACCATTGAAGATGGGGCTTAGATAGTAGCTCTTGAGCACCCAAGATCAACAAAGGTACTCCGAGCTCTATAACTATAAGAGGTATAAGCAGCATGTATCAGACCCCTTCTTCTTTGACCGTTGGGTTATAGCACAAAATCCTCTGTAGGTTGTAGTCAGCATTGCAGATCCTCAACAGTAAGATGTCGGCTCGTAAGGGCGTGACGCGAGCTGACTCACTAACCATACAATATGGGGGATGACATAATCATCTGTCATGTTACAGAACATAATATCTTCTAGAAGGACGTACAAGTAAACCCCATAGTGTTATATAATTGTAACCTCGTCCGCATCTGATGGTCATAGATCGAACTGTGGTAGTCCACAAATCTAGGACATGGAGATCCTAACATCTTTCATGTCGTATTGCACACCAAAACTACAAGATGCAGATGCTTAATAAAGCTTGAATAGCACTACAGCATTTGAAGTGCATTACATAACAAATAAATACCTGCCCTCAACGTAACCCTTTCACTGCTCCTTTGCTTGTCGTGAAACTATTAATGAGGCACCCCTGATTGATAGCCCGGTCAACATAGTCACGTCCCTCAATGTTACAATCATCTCACCAAAAGGGAAGTGCAATGTGTGCGTCTCAGGACGTCACCGGTCGACGAGCACCATGAGCAGTGGCTTCTCAATCGGCGTGAGAGGTGTCCTGCAACCGCGTGCCATGGGAGCTCTAACCATCATGAGAGCGAAATGTAGTAGTCCTACCCGTTTGAGTACCTCGTGAAATCGATAGTCTAACTCTTTAATTATGTGGACACTCCGGGCTCGCAACAGAAGCAACTGCAAAATGGATCCAATACATGCACTGAGTTAGTAGCAAATTATCACAGCAATTAAGAAGCACATATAATCATGGTACCTGCTGCCATGTGAAAATCATCATTCCCTTATGGTTCTCATCGTATCGCTGCTGAAGAAGCTCAGGAAGACCACCATGAGTCATGACAATGATTTCAAGTTTCATGGTTTGATAAATAGGTGAATAACAAATTAGAATATATTACAAGCTGCATGATTCAATATATAGGTGAATAACAAGCTACATGGTTAAATAAAAAAACATCATCTTTGATGTCAATACCATATGATATATTACAAAATAAGTAGTATAACTAATAGGTGAATAACAATTTAGAAAACAAACCATGTCTGCGAATAACTTCAAAGAACAAACTAAATTGCAACAACTCCAATACAATACAGTTCGATAGTAGACTGATACTTTACTGCTGGGTCGGGCAAGTCCCCATGTTCTGGTTAGGTTATTTGCAAAGTTTGCACTTACATAGGTCGTTAATAGCATCTGCTTCATCCATATCACCTTGCAGTCTCATATTTCTAGGCTTTCAGGATCTGTACGTCGTACTCGGGGATAAGGTGCCCACTTAGACCTCTCGATCACTTTGTAGTCCATTCCGATGTTGAAGGACAATATCTTTGGAAGCTATGTGCTCCTCAATGCATCAATCGTGAAGTACGGTGATACGTAATGTGATCCGTCGTCGCTGCCCATGTCTCTGTAAGCAGCAAACACATGGGAGCACAGGATATGATGTAGTTTTAGTTTATTGCATATGCACTTCACCTCGTGAGGTCCAAGTTGATATTGTTGCATGATGTCCCCTGTGCTATACTCTGAATCATACGTGCGGCGGCATATGACCTCGAATTTATTGTTGGTCAGGTTGTAGATTCTGATCCGATGAAAGTGTATTGTACCTCCTTCTAGATATGATTTCCTCTACCTTGGGTCCGAACCGCATGTTGCACTTCATAGCGGCATTACCACGGTCTCAAAAGTAGTCTGACGTTCTATAGAGTGAGCTTAATGATGGTACACAACAAAAGGCTGCGCACACCTTTTAGGATATTGTTGAATATCTCTGATATGTTTGTTGTCATGATGATGTACCTAACATGAGATACAATAATTTTAGAATGATTATTTGCATAAGAAAGGGTAAAATACGATCATTAAAATTCTATATGTTAACTTGGCCCCGTCAGTGTCATGGATTAAGACCCAACGCTCTGCTAGCTTGCCCCCTATCCCCTAGCTAAACGTAGCACGTGAACGACTAATGATAGTTTAGCCCCTAACCATTTGCATTCGCAGATAGTCCTCCTATGCTTCCTACTCTATCATCATCTTGCGAGTGATCTTATTTAACTATCTTCATATCTTGTTAAACTTCATCTACTGGTTTTAAAGACACAACTCTTTGAATCTCTTTACAAGAGACTTACTGCGGTACCTTGTGTACAAGTTCGCGCCCAAGTGTCGCACGCACCATCTTCTCTCCACATCAGGCCATGCGATATAGTTGTTTGTGCTATCATACGGCACGTCCAACATATGCAAAAGGTCCTTATTGCGGTTTGAGATGATACAAACTCGTTCCCTATTGCCCATGACACATGTCCTCACCAAGCTGAGGAACCACAACCAGCTATTATTGTTCTCACTCTCAATCATTACAAATGCGAGAGAAATGATCTGATTATTTGCATCCGCCACCATTGCTGTCATAAGAGTACAATGGTACTTGCCGCTCAAAAATGTGGCATCCATACATACAACCGGTTATCTGCAATGTCTGAAAGTTTCGATGCATTATCTAAAAGACCATAATAAACTAACAAGGTATCAACCAGTGTTGCTGTATGACCCGTATCTAGCTTGATCGTCTCATCCGCCATAGCTCACTAAATCTCTGGATTTGTCATAGCAATTTTTTTAGTAGTCTCAAAGTATAGTTGTAAGACTCTGTGAAGCTTCTAAACAACATCTTTAACGCTTTCTGCTTCGCTCGCCACGTGATATGGTAATTGATCAGTATACCCATCTTAGTTCGCACCTCCCCCATAATCGATTTTAGTGACAAACATGTACGTGCCAACAAGAGTGATGAGGAGTTAGGCTATGAACCTCGCATCAACGACGTGGCTCACATTCCCAACAACATCCTCGCTGCATGGTTGTGAGGTGTGTCTACTTATTATAAAATAGTACTCGTATTTCAGCTTATGTGCTTGTACAAAGTAAGGACAATTTATGTGCTTAATACACCTGATCTCGTACTCCGTAGGGTTAGACCGTGTGCAGTTGTGGTCTTTTCTTATCATTACAACATAGTTTGCTAATAAAGTGGACCTCCCCTGTTAAGAAACCGTTGTTCGACTTGGATGTCGTTATTTTAGTATCTCTAGTTAGATAATGTGTAATACTCAATGATGACATAATCCAGTAGTCCAGCACCACGAAAGTACTGGATCGTCGACACCGTATCATCATTATCAACAGCTTCTTCATCCTCGCTATCATCGGCTCATCGTACATGCATCCTACATCTACCTTAGAAAGGTCCACTCCAGCTTCCTCTATACCGAAACTGTCCTCCTCGACACGACATCCCTTCTCTTCATGCATCACCTGCTGGCCTGATCCTTGCACGCTAGTCACTTCATCACCTTGTTGCACGCTAGTCACTTCATCACCTTGTACCAGTTGTGGCACTATATTTACGTACACCCTCGTATCAAAGTTCTCCTCCGATGCCTTGTATGAGTATAAAGCTCATACATTGTTCCTTGTCATCTCGAACGTGTGGACAACAACCGAGTTATTTGGAATAAGTCGTAGCTGCACATCTTCTAGGACAACATTATGTGACTACTGGTTCACACACAAAAAGCTCATAACATGTAATTTTAGACCATCTAGATCAATAGATACCTCAACCGGACTCTCTATGTGTTGTGTTCTGAATTATTACGAGTCTCCCGTGCAAAACAGTCGGACGTTCTCCATAATAAACACAAAAAGCAAAAAGTCATATTGAATCTGCTAAATAAACATACATGTAATAAAATAAATATTTAGATGTATGCACGATACACAGCCAATTACACTCCTTAATAAATAATAAGTAAATTAACAATGTAAATTAACTAGTACAGTACGTAATAATACAAATAATAAACATATATTAATAATCATAATTAATATTTAAAGTTACGTGTCATATTTACTTGACAACCATTAAATAAATCTACGGTACTCACCCTATTTAAATAATCTGATTAATCAAATTACTCACCTTAACCTAAGTGATTAAGCTAATTAAACAAATCATTAAAGTAATGTTTTAATCTAACTAATCATATAACTCTAATAACTCTTACTAAATTACGTACATGCTCTAATGACATTCATATAATTATACATAGAAAACAATCTAATTACACTAATTAATAAAATTCATATTATTAAATTAAGTAAATAATCTACTTACATTGACTAATCAAATTCTTATAATCAAACTAAGCAAATAATCTACGTTCAAAGAGACTAAGCAAATCTACTTCTGAACAGACAAAACAAGTAATATAAGTACTCTAATTACTCTAATGTAAGTATTAATTTACTACGTAATCGAAGTACTTACCTGAGAGTGTTGCTCCTTCCTTCTCTTTTTGCGCTAATGCTTCTCAACTTCATTGCTACTCCATTCTCTTCTCATGCTGATGCTTCTCAACCGAAGCCAGCGAACTCATTTATTCAGCACCAAAACCAGCACAAGACCCTGCACATGTCACAACCGCACCAAAAATAGTGACAAGACACGATGTGAGACGCCGAAAGCAGTACAGATCGACCTGTATTTGGCACCTAAGATGCGAAATACAACACTGTTTAGAGTATTCAACACCTAAGGTACCAAATACAGATCGTTTTCGGTAACTCAGGTACCGAATACAGTGCACAGTGTCGTATTCGGCTCATATACCGAAAATAGTCAAATCCACCCTTTTTCAATGCCTCACGTATCAAAAATAGGTTTTCGGTGAACGAAGTACCGAATACAAATACTAAATTTGCAAATAGACACCAACACATTATCTATTTTTTCACAAATATGGTGCCATATATCATGTATTTTTGGATTTTACCCCAAAAGTAAGCCAATGTCAACAAGGATCCCATTTGCTGTCACACAGGGTGCAACAAGAAGACGCCTAACTCCATCATGGCGCCTATATAACCGATGCCAATGTGCTTGGAAACTCGCCCAGGATTCCTGGCACGACGTTGGAGCTTCAGGTCCAACGGTGCTGGCAACAGCGGTGGGCGGTGCGGGCATTCAAATATTACCCAAGGGGCAATGCATGATACACGAAGAACCAGCGTTTGACAACCCCACCAGGCAATTCATCCACCTGTAGATACAAGATAACCTGAAGGAAGCTGATGATCTGGAAGTATGTCACAACATGAAAGAGACTATCCCTGGAAGTATTGCAATCTCATCTTGCCATATCACATATATGAACCAAAGCAGCAGAAAATACAGGAGAATCTCAACAGCGCAGAAGAGATCAACAAGTGCCAGAAGAGATCAACTCATTTCCGACAAAGAAATAGCTACCACTAACAAGGACCCCCGATCTCCAGCTCTGTATCCCCCAATGCCAATGCGGAGGCCGGTTCATTCAGTTTTAGTACTTCACCCTAATAACTTAGTGAAGGGAGTACAGAAGCTAAGATCAAATGGATATGCCAACTATGAATATGAGCATGGCATATTCAAAACTGCAGTTGAAAGGTAGACAGGGTAATAAATACCAAAATTAAAATAGCATCCAATAATTGTTCAATCTTACCAAGTGGGCAGAATGAACAGTATACACGATGCCTTTTTCTGAGTAAAGGTGAAGCAAACAAGTTTCACAATTATACAGCCAGAAGTGTACATATATCTGCCCCTTGTTTTACGTTTCCTCTTTATTCTCCCCAACCCCCTTTCCGTGTCTCCCGAGTTAGAGCAGAGCTAAGGAGAGGGCGTAGAACCAATCAGGAGGGATCTAACAACAACAGTCACAGTGTCTGTGACAGGCGTTGGCGAGCTGGTGACTAGGACCCTCTAGTCTAAGTCCACTCCAGCATTTCACAGTCTACCAACATATAACAAATGTCTGCCATGCTGACATTCTGTTGCATGCAAATATATTGTGCAAGTTTCTGTTTAACATGATGTCCTGGCCTCCAAATTTGATGCACACTAACAACCTCTAGTCTTGAGAATGGCAGTGCATGTTATTGAGCAATAAACATAACACTATTCATATAGGCTATAGCTTCGCCTTATTCTCACAGGGAAAATTAAAAGGAAATTTGGATGTAATCACATCGGTCGGACAGAATAGTAACCATTAATTTCAAGCAGATTTAACAAGGTAAGTTAGCATCTTTACAAAAAAGAACCATAGCCATGATCAACAAGTCGACCTATCACCTACTTGGTATATCCCTATCGCCTTTCTCAAGCAGATCCACAAATCATGCTCTGTTACTCTATACGGAATCCATAACCTTTCCAAACATAACTATTCATCATCAATATTATAACCCAGTCTAATCTCTTTAATACAATCATATAACTCGATGACAAACACACACAAAAAAGAATAGGAAAACAAGGCAGAATAACAATAATGTGTAATCTTAATAAATTAATTGCAAGTGTTCATCTTTCTATAGCGTACCTTACTGGCCACTCAAAGCATACCACAACCACAGTAAACAAAGGATTATGTACCTATCTAATAAAGAGAGAAGACCAGAAATGACAGCTAATATCACATGAGCAATTAGAACCATAAATAAACTAGATCCAAGCCCCAACCCAGTTAACAATATTCTTTTATGGACGGAAATCTGCAAAAATACGTAAGCACCTACACTAAAAATCATGGCAAGAATCCTAAAACGAAAGAGACATTCTCATCTTATCACGCATCAAATCCCAGGTGTGGAGGACTTGAGCTCCTCGAGCGTTGCCTTCACCTGGTCCTGCAGCAGCTCGATCCTCTTCAAGTACACCTCCAGCTCCAAAATCCGTTGCTTCCTCCATTTGTTCCCTTCCATGGGCAACCCAAACAGCAGCTCAGGCAGTTTTGTGCCAAAGGGTTTTGCTCCGACATTTATGACTGCACGTATCATCTCCTTAAATAGAGGAGTCAGGCAACTCTTTTCGGCATCCAGAACACCTGATTGAGGTGACATGACCGGCAACCTAAGAGGCTCTGAGTGATCCATGGTCACCGTCACTGGCATTGGAGTCTGGGGCAGGGCAGGGAGGGAGTCCTCCATCTTGACAGGCACTGATACAGGCAATTGCACTGGTTGAGGGGGCTGCACCATGTTGGCAGCAGGGGCGGTGCCAGCAGCAGCAGCAAATTCTGTTGTGCGCCTACGGCGACGCTGCCGCCCTGATGAGGGGGACTTGACTTCCTCACTGGGGCTGGTATTCGCTGGTACGGGTGTGACCGCGGCTTCATCGTCAGAGTCAGCCGAGGGATCGCGGCCGTGCTTATTTGCGGGGCGCCAGATGTTGCGTGCGATCTCGAAGATGGCCTGCTCGTGCGGAGAGCGGAAGGAGAAGGTGTCGCCGCAGTCGCGGAGGCGGGAGACGCAATTGCGGTACTTGCGCTTGAGGCGGCGGAGCTTCTCGACGAGCTGGCTCTTGGAAAAGTCGAGCTGGAGGCGGCGGCGCATATCCTCGTAGAAGGGGTCAGTGTCGTATTGGTGCGACGCGAAGGCCGTGCCGCGCGCGGCGGTGAACTCCGCGAAGCCGCGGAGGATCACGATCTCGTCCTCCTCGGTCCACAGGCGCTGGAAGAGGGGGCGCCGCTCGCCGCCGTTGCCGGAGGTGACCGGGCCGCCGCCGCTGCCGCTGCCGCCCGCCGGGACGGCGTGGGGCTGGGCGGTGGCGGAGGACGAGGTGGGGTTGGGGAGGCTCGGGTCGGAGGGGTCGAGGAGGTGAGCGTTGGGGAAGTCGCCGTCTTCAGAGTCGCCGCCGCCGTCCGCGTCGGGGAAGGAGATGCCGGCGGCGGCGACCGACGGGTCGTCGCCGGTAGGAGGCATTGGATCGAAGATGGAATTCGAGAGGGATTAGGGTTCCAGATGCGGGATTTGCAGGGATTGGGATCGACGGGGGTTTCGATTAGCTCGGGTTTTCCCCATTTTCGGGGTCGTCGCAAATCTTTCATCACAGTTTCGGTTTGGAGCTGTTACATTGTTGTACCTCTCTAACTTGTTATTGTATACTTGCCCTTATTAAGTTGCAAAAATCTCCCCATGTCTAATGTTTAATTCTTCTCATACCCTTCTAGGCCTTGTTGTTCTTATGAAATTATAGTTCTAACTGATAAATGGGGCCTAATAATATATAGATAGTATGTTGGGCAAGAAATTTGCTCTGTGATTAAGACGACATTGTTTCACATTCTAATTTCTTTAATTTGGCATGCCTCAATATCTATTAAGTGGCCATTGCATATACAATTGATGACCCCTATGTGTGTTTTGGATAATTGATGACAAATGATTAAGAGACTAATGAGTTTATTAAGGTTATGAACATGTTTTATTCTAATTGAAAAGGTTAAATGATGTTGGCGTCTCTCAAAAAGGAAAGAGAAGCAACACGTAGTCACTCAATAGATTTAATTTTATTTTAATTTTGAATTTAAGTATAGATGTGTCGTTCTATCAAGAAAGATGCGTTTAGATTAACTTGAAAATATCTCAGTGCTCAAATAACTATTTTAGACCAAAGATGGGAGTCACAAATCACCCCACGAACATCGGGCAGTTCGTAGTCTTTGTCTGAACCCAAAGTCTCTGGGTTGACCCGTATACTCCGGGTTGGCCGGAGTCTCCGAGTTTAGCTCCGCCAGGGGATGTTTGGTTTAGTGTTGGAGTCTAACCCGGAGCCTCCGGGTTGGCCCGGATACTCCGGGTGGCCAGTCTCCGGATGCTGCTCCTGTAGAAGTGCTCGGGTTGAGTCAAAGTGTTTCACGCAGAGTCTCCGAGTTGACCCAGATACTTCAGGTCCTGTTGTCTATCTGGACCCTTCGGGTTGGGTTCCGGATAGGGTTCTCGGCTAAGCATTTTAGTACCAATCTGAAGTCTCTGAATTGACTCAGATACTCTGGGTCATTACAAAAAGTACTATAACAGCTAGTTTTTGGATGATATGTTTAAATACCCCCTCCCCCCTCCTTCATTTGCTGTTGAACCAACTCAAGACAAAAGCATTCAAAACCTCTTTATAGCCCTCCCACTCCTCTAGTGCATTAAATCTTGCAAGGATTTGAGAGTTAGTTGGGAAAGTGAGATCAAGTGCTTGAGAGCATAAATCCATCTTTGAGCATTTGAGTTCGCTATCAAGCCATCGATTCGTGTTCTTTACTCTTGGGGCTTCGAGCTTCTAGACAGCTAGGCATCACCCGGAGAGTACCTAAGCTTGTGAAGTGCCTCCAAAAGTTTATTTATCCTCGCCTCTACAAGGAAAGAGGAAAGTTGAGTAAGCCTCGAGCTTGATCTTCGTAGTCGCTCGGTGAGGATAACGGTTGAGAGAGACTCAACTCTTTGTGAGCACCTCAATAGAGATGTAGGATCATTAGATCCGAACTTCGAAAAATAAATTCGTGTCTCATTTGTTTTCATTATTATTTTAGTTGATTTTGGGCGATTTGCCTGATCTATGTGATTGTGTGTTTCTAGCAGCAGGTGAAGTATCAAAAGGCTTACATACAACCTTAGGAACATGTGGTAACACTTGGAATCAATTAGAATTGTTTAGGAGTTCATAGCTTTTGATTTCATGTTTTTACCTGGACTATCCGGGTTGAGCCCGGAACCTCCAGACCCTGGAGTATCCAGTTTGACCCGGAATATCCGGACTGTTTACTCTGCTGCAAAGTTTTAATTTTCAGGAAACGCCTATTCACCCTCCCTCTACATGATCAACTAAATTTTAACTTATTATCGCATGTGCTATGCATTGCACTTTTACAAACTACTTCCGGTAGTTACTCCTATCAAACACTTGACATGCCTTAAATATCATCATCCAGAATACATATCACCATAGGATTTACCTGTCGCTATTTATATTAATGTTGGACGATGCCTTGATATCTAGTATGCATAGGATTGAATATGTCTTCTCGTAGACATCGCTTTTAAAATGCATTTCTTCGGAAATAACAATTTACTATTATCAATGTTAACTCACATATTATGAATCCTTGATGGTTGTGAAATCCTTGATGCCATGTGGGATATGGAGGGTAATGTGTAAAAATATGTGAAAACTATTTTGGCGCGGGAAGGTAGAGTGGTCCCACGTGGAGGATACTCTTGAGGGCTTGAGTTACCTGGTGGTATTCATTACCGATAAAGATGCATGACCCGACTGTTTAAGGATTGAGTGATTGCACCGTCATGTTTAGCCATCATCGTGCAACCATACGTCCTATATAGACATGACTTGACTTTTCTTTCACTGGACTGGGTTAGGCATCATACTAGGAGGCTACGGAGCAGCGAATAGTCAAGTGACCATTTGTCCCTTTGTTTGAATGTTTCGGGAACCAGCTAACCGCTTAAAAAGGGGGCTGACATTCAATATATGGTCTTTGGTACTTAGGGTGTCTAGTAGAAAAGCCTGATAGGAAAGGTGATTGAAATGTCATGGTATGATTCGCTTTTTTTCTTGCAACGGTTTGGAGGCTGAGCATATCGCATGGGTGCAGTCTACAACCTCTGTAGAGTGTAAAACTATCCGAACAGTCATGTCCACGGTCATAGACATGCGACAGCAGCAACCGTTTTGACTAGACTTCGGGTGCGTGTGTCTTGATGAGTGAGTGCGTGGACTAGATGTCAATGTGATGAGGTTACTGGCTCAATCCATTAGGAGCTGTGTGGTACTAGAGGTACATTAGATATGATGATAGGGATTGCGGAGCAATGTATAGCCCCTCTTAGGACCGAAAAACCTCTAGATATAGCTTGTTACCTTGTTTTTGAACTATTCAAACTGTTTTAAGGTCAATAATAGATGATACAATGTAATACCTGCATAAAATTCCTTTGCACTAACTAAAATCGTAAAGCCTCATCCTTGAATTACCCTTTTATGCATCTATCAATACTTCGAAGTAGTATAAGGCTTGCTGAGTACCTTCCATACTCGCTCTTGTTGTCATTCAGATGAGGAAGGCGATGCCGATTTCGTTGGAGGTGCAGGTGAGGATAAAGAGCAGTTGTAGAAGTTGTGTTCGCATCCTAGCTGCTTATGGCTATGGGTCCTTACTTTCCGCTGTGTTTTTTTGCCGTTCGACTAGATTTGTAATATACTGTATGGTTCGTAAACCTTTTGTACTCTAAACCTTAGTATTTATGTACGAAGTTTGACTGTGATGCTACAACTGTTATATTATACGTATTAGCTACTTAATACAGGGACTGATACAAGAGGCATAGGAGATACCGGGTTCGAGGTCTTACAGTGTCAGTTCAACAAAAGTCATCCATATCATGATCATGGTCTAAAAAGAAGTCTAATTGATAATGTGCGGTTCATTCTCAGAATCCGCTTACTGATAATGTGCTATAGAATCCTACCGTTTGGCATAGCTTCTGCAAAATCCTTCAGAATCCACAAGCATAAGCTGTGTCAAACAGTGTCTGTCATGTAATGCAGAGGTTGGGATAATCTTTAGAAAAACTCTACTTTATCTCCTTGGACTATTGTTTAAGCTTGATTTTCCTCCCCCCAATTGAAAACCAGATATCCAACCCCCTTGAACTATTGAAACCGGACAAATTACCTCTATAAGCCATTCGCGCCACAGTTTTGCCCCTGGTTGGTGACGATTTTGACACATCACAAGTTGACATGTACACCATGTTGGATCTTCTTTCCACGTGGCAATAAATGTAAATAACAAATCATCTCTTTTTGTATACCCACTTTCCAATCACTCTCTTATTCTCTTCATTCTCTCTCAATCTTCCTTCGCGCATCCCATAGATATGGAAATGGCCGCCCTTGGTGGGAACTGTCGAGGTCAACAAAGATGTTGTAGGAGGTGGGGGAGATGAAGGAGGCACGATTGCCTCCCCCCATTGCCCTTTGCATCCATGCTCCTCAAGCACCATGGACCGGAGTGGTAGAGATGGTGACGGCGCAACAACGGTGGGCACGGGGAACGATAGAGACAACGGTGGTGCTGAGTCTAAAGGGGATGGGAACGGTGCTGCAGGTAGAATGGGGAGCACTAATGATGGCGGGCTGATAGAGGGACGATGTGAAGCCATAGTCGACACCGATGTTGGAGGAGAGCTAAATTTGGCCACACACGGAGTGCCCTCTACCTATCTACCGCCGCCCTTGCCCGCGTGAGTGTTCGTCTTGCTCGCGATCTCTTTCGTCATGTTCCGATCACCTATGGAGGAGATTGCTTCACACTATGACAATATATGTTAGGGGAGATAGAAGAGAAGGAGAAAAAAGAAAAGAGGAAAAGGAGATGGGGGCGGAGCCTCATATGCGGGCTTCGTCGCTATGTCAGCGTCACATCGGATTAAAATCACCTTGGAATAAGATGAGGAGGGTAATTTGCTTATTTTAATAGTTCAAAGGGGTTGGATATCTGATTTTTAAGTTCAGAGTGAAAATCAGACTCCAACAACAGTTAAAGAAGATAAAATAGCCTTTTTTTTAATCTTTATTCCTCCTCTAAAAAAGTCCGATCCTCAGCATGAATCCCGTGTCGCTGTCGCCATACCAAAATGAACATCTACTTCGGCCCGGTCCAGCCTCAAAGCCCATCGGCCCATTCCCCATCCACTAAACCCTAAACCCTTCCCTTAAAACCCCCTTCCTCCGTTGCCGCCACGCCGCCGCTGCCCCCGTTTCCCCTCCCTCGCCGAGAAAAACCTAGTACCCCCCTCCCCCCCCCCGACCGCCGCCATGTCGTCCACACCGCCGGCCGTCGCGTCCCCCGCCTCCGAGCACACCAAATCCAAGAAGAAGAAGAACAAGTCCAAGGACGCCACCACCGCCGCCGCGACCGACCCGCCGTCGCTCGCCGAGGCCGAGGAGAAGACCGATGGCTACCTCATCAAGCCCCAGTCCCTGGTGCCGTCCCTCGATACCTCCACCTGGCCGCTCCTCCTCAAGAACTACGACCGCCTCAACGTCCGCACGGGCCACTACACCCCGCTCCCCTCCGGCCACTCGCCGCTCAAGCGCCCCCTCGCCGAGCACCTCCGCTACGGCGTCATCAACCTCGACAAGCCCTCCAACCCGTCCTCCCACGAGGTGGTCGCCTGGATCAAGCGCCTCCTCCGCTCCGAGAAGACCGGCCACAGCGGCACGCTCGACCCCAAGGTCACCGGCAACCTCATCGTCTGCGTCGATCGCGCCACGCGCCTCGTCAAGTCACAGCAGGGCGCCGGCAAGGAGTACGTCTGCGTCGCCCGCTTCCACGCCGCCGTGCCGGACACCGCGCGCGTGGCTCGCGCCCTGGAGGCGCTCACGGGCGCCGTGTTCCAGCGCCCGCCGCTCATCTCCGCGGTCAAGCGCCAGCTCAGGGTGCGGACCATCTACGAGAGCAAACTTCTGGAGCACGATCCTGAGCGCCACCTTGCGGTGTTCTGGATCTCCTGCGAGGCAGGTACCTATGTCCGGACTCTCTGTGTGCACCTTGGGCTGCTCCTTGGTGTAGGGGCGCATATGCAGGAGCTGCGCCGTGTCCGGTCCGGGATCATGGGGGAGCAGGACAACATGGTGACCATGCACGATGTGATGGACGCGATGTGGGCGCTCGACAACTACAAGGACGAGACCTACTTGAGGCGGGTCGTCATGCCACTTGAGGTACTGCTTACTAGCTACAAGAGGCTTGTTGTGAAGGATTCTGCTGTAAATGCTATCTGCTACGGTGCTAAGCTTATGATCCCCGGGTTGCTCCGGTTTGAGAATGATATTGAGACTGGGGAGGAGGTGGTTCTCATGACTACAAAGGGGGAGGCTATTGCCATTGGTATTGCTGAGATGACCACTGCTGTTATGGCGACTTGCGACCATGGTGCAGTTGCAAAGATCAAGAGGGTGGTGATGGACAGAGACACATACCCGAGGAAGTGGGGGCTTGGCCCAGTGGCTCTCAAGAAGAAAAAGCTGGTTGCTGAGGGTCTCCTTGATAAGCATGGGAAGCCAAATGAGAAGACCCCAGCTGAGTGGCTTCGGAATGTGGTCCTTCCCACTGGTGGTGATGTATCGATTGCTAGCATTGCAGCTGCTCCTGAGCCAGAGAAGGTGAAGGTGGAACAGGATGCAGTTGCGACTGAAGAGGTCAGTGAGAAGAAAAAGAAGAAGAGGCGGAAGGATGAGGAGGGCGATGATGCTGATGCTTCTGTTCCTGCAAAGAAGATCAAGGTTGAGGAAGTTGCTGAGGCAGTGGAAGGGGAGAAGAGTGAGAAGAAGAAGAAGAAAAAGAAAGACAAGGGCGAATCAGGATCAGCTGAGGCTGTGGAGGTGAAGGAGGAGAAGGAGGAGAAGGTCGATGTGGCTGAGGAGAAGGATGGAAGTGAGAAGAAAAAGAAGAAGAAGAAGAGCAAGGAAGGAAGTGGCGCTGCGGATCCAGAGAGTGCTCAGAATGGAGATGGTGTGGAAGCTGAGAAGAGTGAAAAGAAAAAGGAGAAGAAAAAGAAGAAGAGTCGAGATACAGAGGAGGCACAGTAGGTAGAACGAACTATATATTGCAATGGCTGGTTGTCTTTCTTTGTTCGGGATTTGCAGGGGAACTTTGAAATGCCTCTCTTGCTTGGTTTGTGTATCTCTTGCAACAGTTATAAGCCTAATGTACCATCCTTAAATTATTACTATTCTACTGCTTTGAACTACTATGGTAAGTGGTGGAATTTTCATTGAAACTCTTAACAACGATGGCTGTATTGTTGATTCAGTTATCAGATAATGCAAAGAGTTTTGCTCTCATCTCTACTTGCAGTGGTCTGCTGGATTGATATCTGTGAGCTTATCTGTAATGAGTCTGCTGTGCTGATGTTCTTGAACTTAAGTTGCAATTCTTAGTTATATTGTTGGATTTCAACATTTACACTACTGTAGGAATTAGCTTTTTCTAATGATCTGATAACTTGGATGGCATCTCGCACTGCCATAGATGTTTTGATTCACTGGCTCAATATAAAGCAGGTTGTCATTTTTTAGTTTCACTATTGAGAGATGCATTAGATAATCACTGCTCTTAAGAGACATGCACATTTCTGGTGTCTAAAATGCAAGAAATGCTTGTGTTGCAGATGATTGCTTTGTCCGTGTTCTGCCTGAATTCTTATACGATCTTATTGTGATTTTATAGTGTTTACTGAGTGCCATTTTTTTGAAGCGAAATTGGCAACTTCGCCCTCAATTGATTTTCAGTTGTTTCTGAGGATCAACAGATTGACTCGCGTTCCTCACGGCATGGCATTCAGAGATTGGCCATCTATACAAGAATGTGGTAAAGCACAAGTTATCTCTTTTCAAGTTTATCACAGCGAAGTTTTATCGACTCCTCGTTGCGATATACTACTTGTGACGCCAATGTAGACTACCAATCGGTTGATTACTAGTAGATCCCCCGTTTGATGCCAGATTGCCAGTATCGCGACTGCACTGGCGAGTCCCTGATCTTTCTAGCTCTTAAGACTGCTAGGCTTCTTTTGATTCTGTGCAGCCTGGAGAGGTCTTCCTTGCCTGTTGGTGTCTCGTTGCTGCACCGCGTTTCTACATGATGCTTGGAACTCTTCTTTCGTTGTTGTTCTCTAGCTCTTCATTAGCAGGCAAACAGAGGTCGATTTACGTCCATATTTGGTCGAGTCCCACGTCTTTTATGCAAAATCACCGTGGGGTTCCTAGTTTACAAGCAACCGCTGACAGTCTAGAGGTGTTGCTCGTAACTGGGGCAGTAATCCTTGCGCTTGGGCCTGCCAGTTTCGATGGCACGGCAGGCCTCGTCGTCAGGTTTGCTAATGTTTCTTTTCTGGTTGATCCGAGGCAAGGCCCATAGCGAGGTGAAAGCTGAGTACGACGTAGAATTCTATGATGGGCCGTATCCGAGGCAAGGCCCAAACAAGACTCGCCGTTGTACCGTGTGATCCACTGGTTTGGCGCGCGACAGAGATATTTTTTATATTTCGAAAATACAAAATTATAAAAATATGTGTCCGTTTGAGAAATTATAAAACTATACTACTGTCGTTCGTTGTAAAGTCAACATGCACTTGTTTCAGAATTTTTTATGACTCTTTCGATAGTGTTTTGAATTTCAAAGTAATGGTACACATTTTTTAAACATGTTGTCCATTGGATTCAAACGGTGACAATAGTTCAGTTCTATTTTTTAAATAGACGTTTATTTTTGTAATTTTTTGATTTTTGAAATATAAAAATAAAAAAATCTGTGAAGGCAGGGCAAGAGGGTGTGCGCAGATGACAGGAAAAAAACATTTGTTTTTTTCTGACCATTTTCGGATTTTTTATTTTTAATCAGGAGTTTTTCATTTTTTAAGTTGAGATCACGCTTCACAAATCATAATATAGCCTATAAGCTAAGCCCAACCAGCCACCCTAAACACTACTTCTATCTCAATTCACCTAGACCGCAAGTCTAGTCTCAGTTAGCTGTCGATCTACCGATGTTGTTCAAACTTTTTGCGTCTGTGCCGTTTTCAAACTTAGTCTTTGTGTGATTATATGTTATATCGAGTACTCGAGTTACGATATAGTTGTTGTTTTTCAGTTGAGACTTATGTCATTACGTGGCCTATCTGTGTATGCTATGAATTATTTTTATTGGTGTGAATTAATTATGTATTGTACTGAAATTTAAAGTCATGATTTTATGAGTCGGTATTTTTAGTTTGAATTATTGGTTCCCGATTGATACCTGTAGTTTTTTTTTTCGGGATAAGTTCTTTTTATATCTGATATTCTCTAGTTCGTACTCAATTTCGATTTTTCTATTTTTGATTTCGTTTTTAAGGAAAAAAATATGAAAATGAAAACCGTTAAGAAGTTTTGCAACGATCCCGTCCGTTTTCATTGCTAGTCCAGCGAAAGGCAGGTTTGCCGGGGTTGTTCTTGCCTCTCCTCTCCGCTCCGATCCGCCCGCGTGGTTTCGCGAGGCCAAGCTGGCGCGTGCAGTGGCGTTCGCCAGGTCACGCCTCTGCACGTTGCGGAGCTGTTAGATGGCCGGTCGCTCTCGGCTGTGGGGAACCAGGTCGCAGAAGAAAACGAGATCCAACGAGAACCAAGGCAGCTCTGTTTCCTTTCTTAACGATATTTCATGAACTGAAATACGCACTCATCCACGTCCATCTCGACGGCCCCGGTGGCTGATGTTTCCCAAGGTTTTGTATCCGTCGTAGCTGGGCTCTCGCTAGGGTCAGGCATGGTGACTCTATGAGGGCATATTTTAATTCACTAAAGCTACTAAATATCAATATCTGATCATTGCTACTAGTGGCAGATACAGATAAGCCAGGTAAGAATGATTCAATCACCTCTCTCTCTGACAAAAAAATGTTTGGAGAGATGACGGAACCTTCCATTGGCTACAAAACCATGGGGTTGAAGCCACTAGCCCCTTTGGATCCGCTCCTGATTACTAAGTATCTACTTTCCTTTGGATCCGCTCCGGATTGCTAAGTATCTACGTATAAGACCGTCTTCAACTGTATTTTTCTCATTTCGTTTTCTTCCCGATTTTTTTTCTATTTCTATTTCATTTATTTTCTCTTATCTTTAATAATTTTTCTTCAAAGAGATTCCTATTCTAAAAGGAATGAACTGAAAAAAAAAACCATGAAGAAAAATCGTTAAAAGGCTGAAGGAAAAAAAACTCTTTATAAAGGGATTTTAAGACCTGATAGAAAACAGTTAAAGATTATCTAACTATCTGATTTCCCGGTACAAAGAGAACCGAAATCTCCGTTGCTTCATTTTGTAAACAGTGCAGGTACAAACTCTCATGACACTAGGCGCCACGGTGAGCTGGCATTTTGTGACTTGTCACTTGTTAGCATCGGATATTCAAATTGGAAAACGAAAAGTAAAAGACGTGGATAAATAAAATACGGAGAGGATCGATACGAACAAAAAAGCTCGACAGGGACTAGCCTCCCGCTGGAAACGTCCATGGTTTTCTACGCGATCACCCTTTCCGTGACCCGTTCGATCGGTCACGTCCGTTTGAAATTCGCAGCCCAGCCCTCCATCACGGGGCACTCGCCAAACAATATTTGATTCCCGTTCCCAATAAAAAATTACAATGTTGAAAACAATGCTCAGAAGTCAAAGAACTAATTAAGCCAGTAGATTTTCTCCACTAGAACAGGACGAAATAATCGACTAATGAATCAATCAAAAGTACAGGGAGGGAAATGTGCAGATGAACAGGATGATACAATGGAAGAGGTACAGCAGCAGCAGCAGCAGCGAGAAACAGTCGTAGGCACATGTACAGCACACCCAACACAGTGAGCCCCGTATCCAGAGCGGGCCAAAGAAGGAATTCGAAAACACCAGAAAAAAGATTACATCTCAAACAAACAGATTGCACCAGGCACGCACGACGGATCACACGAGCAAGGTCCCCATCATCTCCTGCCATAAGCAAGGAGAATCACATATTGATTAGTTCATCCTTCGACAGGGTTAACAAAATCTTCAGCATCACTGAAAACAGCAAGCAAGCAAGATGCGACTTCTTTCTTTAATTTGCAACACTCTTCTCTTGATACCTCTTATTTTCAGGGATACCAGTAAATACCTAATGGATAGTTTAAGTCGCTACTTAATTTATTTTTTTAATTTAATTGGGTAAAAGTGAATGGTTAGCTTATTTTTTTAGTTTTGAGTCAAATCAAGTAATCCAAAAAATGCAAAACTTGCATCTTACTTGCTACTTCTCCCTAAGCAAAGAAAGAACACTTTTCAAGTTCTCAGTAAAAAAGGCACCAAGTTCTTGAGGAAGTTGCAGGCACGATACCTTGAGGGGTCGTGGCTCCTCCTCTACTTGGTGATGACCCAGACGGCGTAGATGATGCCGGGGAGGTAGCCGAAGAAGGTGAGAATCAGGCAGATCCAGAACTCAATCTGCAACCCAAGCCATCACAAAAGCAGTCAGAAAACCACAAAACCTGCTGCCAACGCCTTGAACCCACCATCGGCGACCTCGCAGCATGATAACTGTGAAATCGATGGGTGCTCACCCCGCAGCCGAACTTGAAGAAGACTCCGAGGGGCGGCAGGATGATGGCGAGGATGATGTCGATGCAGGTCGCCGTGCCATCGGTCGCCGTGTCGTCCGACATCTTCTTCTAGTTTTATCCCGGCCCACAGACTCAAGACTGTCCGCTATCAGCCGACGACGGCGAGCCGGGGAAATAGCAAGGAGACCAAGCAGGGAGGCAAGTGGAGAGAGATCTAAGCTAGGTTGGTGTAATGCCAGATGGGTGTGCGAGTGCGATGAGCTGAGCTCGCTCACCTGCTGCGAGCCCGCTTATAAAAGGCGAGGTGGCGGTGGCGGGTGGACGGTCGTCACGTGGCCGGCGTGCGAAGATGCCGCGCGCTGGAGGAGGGGAGGGGGATCGGATCCGAAGGTTCCCCGGCCGCGTGCGCCTCGCTGTTCGGCTCAATTGGCTGGAAAACTAGGTTGATTGTCGCCTTCACGCGCCCGTGGTATTTTAGTCCTGGTCAGAGCACCAGAGATAACGGGACAATACGTTTACGGTAATATTGTCAGATAAAATAAGACTTTATAATAAAAACAGGCGCGCTATGTCGTGCTATTCGTGCATTTTATGATTGAACTTTTTCCCTGTATAGACCGTGACAAAAGAAATATAAAAAATTAGATTAACTAAATTTGAATATATCATAATTTAGATATGATTTTTTTTCAATATTTAACACATTCAATTAATTATAGAAAAAGTAATATCAATTTCATACATGCACATAATTTTGAAATGCGGACGACAGAAGTTCAAGCCCAACAAAATTAGTTTAATTTTTTTAATTTTGGATGTTTTTATGGATTTTAGATTATTTCATAAAATTTATCAATATAACTAATATTCCTTTAGGCGGGATTTCTCAAAAATCAAAATACATCTAAATATTTTTTCTCCTGATCCACTAGTTACGGTCTGGATTGATGGGTTCAGGTCAATATGTTTGTTCTAATCAAAATGTAGTGTCCGGGATGTTTTTGATAGGTAGGAAATACGATATGTAATAAAATTAAGGGTCAAAGCATAAGGTGTATATTGGTTTATTATCTAACTATGCAATTTTATAGGAAACAGAGGGGCTTATGTAAACTTGGAGCAACCTACCTCCACCGGCCGAATGGGCTGAGGCAACCTAGCTTTGGCAGTTGTACTTTGTTTAATCTGTTCGGTCTGTCGTGGATGTAAGATCTTATAGTGTATTATATGACAATATATATATATATATATATATATATATATATATTATAATCATATATATATAATGTTGTTTATATATTGTAAATTTACTATAGGTCAGGGAGGACCTAATACTTATGCTATATCTTATAAAATCTCTATTAATATAGTGTTGCACATATGCCACACAAACATAGACCTCTCTTGTTAGCGAGTCAGTGATTTATGTACGTAAACAGTGTATTGATGTTCGAAAATATTATATGAAATGATAAAAATGTATATAAATAGTACATTATAAAGGAAGTTATTTTTTCAGCAAATGACCTAGGATTAAAAAATATTTTTAAAAATTAGTATATCACATGTGAAGAATATTAGTGATTTTTTTTAAAAAAATGGAATTTACTTGAGGCATTAAAAATAGCTAGAAGTTATAAAAGTAGATTTTTTGGAGAATTTTAATTAAATATTGACTCATGTTTTTTTATCAAACCAATTAAAATGGTTTTCTATTGAGATCTAGTTTGCTCATAAAAATATTTATAATTTTTAGATCACTTTTATAACCGTAAACAAAATCAAGAGGTAAATAAAAAATACGAACATGTATATATTCTCATCGGCCTCTCTCTTGCTAGCTAGTGAGCCGTCGAAAAGCACGAGGGCTCTGCCGCGCGGGTTCCATTGGATCGGTATTGCATGGCGGAGCTTCGTCACTACAGTAGCTACAGTGATATGGTGCACTCATCATTCCCCGATTCCTGTATGTTAATATATATTATTGATTCTAATGGCACATACGGACGTATGACTTATTAAAAATATCTATTTATGTTAAAATTTATATTAGATTAGTAGATGAAAAAATTATAAAGTATAAAAAAATAAATGTATAAGTATTAAATGGGAGATACGAATGGCTGATATAGTCTGTGTATGCACGCACCTCTGTAGAGTTGACTTGGCCGGCAACGGCCGTCTTCCCGTGTGCCTACTTAATTTTGGTTTTGTTTCAGTTCACTTGTCCACTTTTCCGCATGCCTGCGGTTTGTCGAAATTCTCTCCCCCCCCCCCCCCCCCCTTTTTGATGCTTAGAGATCGAGGTCGTGAGTTGCGACAGAGTTTGCAAGGCTTCGCAGTCCGAGTGAAATACAGGCAAAAAAGCTGCTGTATAACTCGATTCTCTGTCCAGCGTAGAGATTTCAATTTTGTTTTAGAATTTTTTTCGTTTATCAGCAAAAAGAACGAAATTTTAGCTATTTTTCATCATATGCTCAGCAGGTCCCACGTGCTACTGAAAAAAAATTCCAGAATTAGATATTTAAAATTTTAAAATTTCTGTAAAATTTTAATCCTGTTCAGAGTCCAGTGATACCTCTATATTTCAATTAGGAAACATAGAAGACTCCAGTGCTACGTGGAAAGCAGATCCGCAGAAACCTGAACTGCTGAACAAATGCTGTTCCATGGTCGGTCAGGCTGCCGGTGCCTGGGGAGAGTCCAGCTTCGTTGCAGTGAAACCCAGGATAAGGCACCGTAAGTATAACTAGTTTGATTGGTGTGTTTACGCTACGTCCATTTTTATTTCGCTGTGTGAACTAAAAAAAAAGTCAAAAAATTATATTCACAAATTTTGTATATTTCAATATTTATTTATAAAATTATTAATGTTAAATATATTCAATTAATTATAGAGAAAATAATAATACTTTTATGCATGTATATAGTTTTAACATGTATATGAAAGTACTAACATAAAATAATTCGGTTTTTTAGTTTTAGATATTTTTCTTTGCATTTTAGATTTTTTTCAGCCGATTTATTAATGTAACTAATATTTATTTCAACATTTTTCTAGAATGTCCGAAAAAATTACATATATATATACACACATATATATACATACGCACTGCTACAGTAGAGTCCCTGAGATTCCACCGATTCCAGGCACTTTAGTATATATAGTTGATACCTACTGGCCACCAGAGTTCGTTATTATCATGCTAATCCTTCCTACCTGCCAGTATACCTCTTTGGATTTGCTTCCTCGAGGGAACAATCTTTTTGGTTTGAAATGACATTATTTGGAGTTAGTGCGATCATGTAGGGACGGGATGCCATCGATCGTTTCCGCAGTCTCTAGAATGGCCCGCGTCGATCAATCATGGATATGAGCTTGATCCAGGAAGGGCACCGAAACGAAGGAACTCTTGCCATCTCCTTCCTACCTGTCCACTCCAACTCTTTCCTTGTAGCCAATCATGATCCATGACAACTGAGCAGCCTGCTTTCGTTACCTACTGGTCATGATCGGAAGGAACCGGACCAACCGAGCTTTTATCCCATGATTCCATCCGTTTGCACCGAGACTTTTAGCATGTTCTTGTGGATCTAGACTCTAGAGGATGTTTTGGATGGTCAGAATAAAAGAGAATAAAGTAAATTGCTCACCTGGAAGGTTATTTTTCTTTCATTTGTTGTCCTTGAGCTTTTTTACATGTTCTCGACCTCAAAAATACATATAAAAAAGTAGGGTTATAGATGTTGCTTTTATCAGTTACTTTAGGTGTGATGTTCTACATGTATCTCTTAAGCTACTTTGGCTTGGGCTGTAAATCATCCCAGAGTTTGCGACAACCATAAGCAAAACCCAGTTGTCCCATAACATGGACACACAAAGGTACACGAAGAAGACAAAAAAATATATATAAAAAATCAAGTTAAAATATATCTTAATTTATTTATAATAAATGATTGAAATTGGTATTCGTGTTTGCTTGTCTCATGATGTTTGTGTGATGTATGTAACTTAGCGGTCGATAATGGGATAACCGGAGTCAAGTGGAGTGCTTGGTACTGAACGATAAGAAGACTGAATAAAGTAAAATATGATCTTAGCTGAACATATGGAGGTCAAACAAAATATAAAAATCGAATGAAGACAACGTATTGACAAAACCAAGCGAAGGAGATATCGGTGTAAGTGGCAAAATGGCTCGAGGGATCGGGAGCGGGAGATACTTGTCAGTGATCAGGATCACAAGACGGAATACATGTGTTGACATCAGAGCATTTGCTTAAAGTGTAAGCAAGTGGTGAGTCACGCTTTGAGAAGCGTGCTAGGGTTTCACAGTTTGACCTCAAAATCCTGGGAGGACCGGAGGAGTACGTAGCACCATCGCGAAGCTTACGTTGAGGCGAAGCTAAATTGTGAAGTCGGCGCGACCGTCTGATAAATCGAGAAGAAAATAGACTAAAATACCCTCGATAGTAGGTATAATTATAGTATAAGATATGAGTATTTTGGAAGAAAAAAAAGCTAGTAAATTTAGGAATCAAGTTTCCTAGCATATAAATAGAGTGGTATGGCTATAGGAGGAGATGAACCAGCAATTTTGAGTCTCTTGTGTTATCCATATGAGAGTCTTGTGCTAGAGTTTTAGATAGAGTAAGATGAGTGTTTAACCTGTATATTAGATAAGAGCTCTGTGAGAAGAAAAAATTGTACTCTGTCTAAAATAAGGCTGACATCTGCTGCAATGAAGTTTATTTTTCTTCATATTATTGTTCCCACCTCCTTCTAGTTTCATTCTATTGGTTTTCTTGCAAGTTTTTCGGTTTTTAGATTTGATTTTTGTTTTGATTTTTGAGCTAAAATCTCAGCACCTTATGATATTATTCTTCTTATTGTTCGAGACATAAAATTCACATACACACTCTTATATGATGAGGTCTTAAATCTTCTTACCTCTAGACAATCAATTTGGATAGTTTCATTACTCGGTGTTAATCTTTTCTTATTATTTGTAAGTTGTGATTTTCCGAGCGCTAAGATACATAGATTAGATTGATTTTAAATAGAACCTATGATTCATATACCATCTGTGAAATTGTGTTGCTTTAATTTTTTCTTATTAAAAATTCTCTCTATTTTTACTTCTGCTCGAGTTTTAAGGTGCGTTGACTGATTCAAATAAAAAATTATCAATTTTGTAAAAAAATATTGAGATATCTATTCATCTCCTCTGATAATCAATCTCGTTAAAAAAAAATACCCACTTACATATAAATATGTAACACTAATTCCGCGCGTCCCAGTCAGCTGTGACGCAGCGAAGGATCAAATCAACACTATATGAAATTACAATCGACATAATGCATAATCTTACCGAACAATTTAATAGCAGCATGGCCTGTGGACACGTCGGCACCCACCACAATGCCGTTGCCCGCTCCAACGCACATGAATGGCCCGCTATCAAACACCGGAAAAGTCACCTTTAAAAGATAGATCTATTTTGGTTGTCCAGTTTTTACACTTAATATTTATTTTTCTATTGATTCTTTTATTTTATAAGTTTTTTATATTTTTATACGAATTTCAATATAAATAAATAATCTTAATAAATTATATGTCCGTATGACTTAGTAAAATTTCCTCTACCAGACACCACCCGTGCTGCAATGGCAGGCGTCGCCAGATATACCAATAAATCATCAAGCTAAGCGGGTTAATTGATGATTTGTCACTGGTGAAAATGAGCTTAGCTTATTTGTCACCTACTTCACAGTTATAAACTCAAGGGACCATTTATCATTAGTTCTGATGATATTGTAATTAAAGTGAATTAAATTTTTAGTGGCAAATCATCAAATTTTCCCAGTTCACCGGCCGTGACTTCAACGAGCGTCGGTGGATGCAGCATGAAGCCGCCATGGACCGCATTCTCAGGATCGTCCTTATCATGGAGAGGGGGTGCCATTTGAGCTCCAGAACCCAAAGCATGGCGTGGTAGTGTAAGCATCTGCTGATTTTCTATTTCTCGCAGCTAACAACAGTTGGATTCTGAGGCTTAAAAATGCGTACTTTATTTTGAAAAAGTTATTAATTTTTTTTAACTATTAACTTCTCTTATATTAAAAGAAACCGGAACAACCGAGCTTTTATCCCATGATTCCATCCGTTTGCACCGAGACTTTTAGCATGTTCTTGTGGATCTAGACTCTAGAGGATGTTTTGGATGGTCAGAATAAAAGAGAATAAAGTAAATTGCTCACCTGGAAGGTTATTTTTCTTTCATTTGTTGTCCTTAAGCTTTTTTTACATGTTCTCGATCTCAAAAATACATATAAAAAAGTAGGGTTATAGATGTTGCTTTTATCAGTAACTTTAGGTGTGATGTTCTACATGTATCTCTTAAGCTACTTTGGCTTGGGCTGTAAATCATCCCAGAGTTTGCGACAGCCAACCATAAGCAAAACCCAGTTGTCCCATAACATGGACACACAAAGGTGCACGAAGAAGACCAACAAAATTAAAAAAAATTGAAAAATCAAGTTAAAATATATTTTCGTTTATTTATAATAAATGATTGAAATTGATATTTATTTGGTTTGATGATCTTTGATTTTGTATGAGCTTTGATGTGATTTGAATTAATTTGGAATTTTATTTGAGCATATTCATTATGAACTGACTGGAATTAAAATTAGAGATATGTGTTTGCTTGTCTCATGGTGTGTATGTGATGGATGTAACTTAGTGGTCGACAACAAGATGATCAGGTACCAAACATCTGCTTGGTACCGGACGATCAAGGAGGCCGAATGAAATAAATGGTGATCCTAGCTGAATACAAGGAGGTCAAGCAAAATATGAAAAGTGGATGGAGACAACGTATTGATAAAGCCAAACGAAGAGGATATTGGTGCAAGTGATAAGACAACCAGAGGGATCGAGAGCGGGAGAGACTTATCGGCGATCAGGATCGCAAGACAGAATACACGTGTCGACATCAGAGCGTTTGCTTAAGGAGTAAGCAAGTGGTGAATCACGTTTTGAGAAGTGTGCTAGGGTTTCACGGTTTTGCCTCAAAACTATAGGAGGACCGGAGGAGTACGTAGCACCATCACGAAGCTTGCATCGAGGTGAAGCTAAGTTGTGAATGCGGCGCAGTCGTCTGATAAATCGAGAAAAAAAATGGACAAAAATACCCTCGATGTTAGGTAGAAGTATAGTATAAGATAGGAGTATTTTGGAAAGAAAAAAAGCTAGTAAATTTAGGGATCAAAGTTTCTTAGGCTTATAAATAGATGGATAGGGATATAAAAGGAGATGAACCAACAATTTTGAGCCTCTTGTGTCATCCATACGAGAGTCTTGTGCCAGAGTTTTAGAATAGAGGAAGAGGAGTCCTTAGCATATAGGAGTATATTAGATGAGGGCTTTATGAGAATTTTTTTTACTTTGTCTAAAATAAGGTTGATATCTGCTACAATAAAATTTATTTTTCTTCATATTATTGTTTCCAACTTCTTCTAGTTTTATTTTATTGGTTCCCTTGCAAGTTTTTCGGTTTTTGGATTTGATTTTTAGCTGAAATTTTAGCACCTTACGATATCATTCTTCTTATTGCTAGAGACATAAAGTTCACATACACGCTCTTATGTGATAAGATTTTAAATTCTCTTACCTTTGATAATCAATTTGGATAGTTTTATTGCTCGGTATTAATTTTTTTTAATCTTTGTAAATTATGATATTTCGAGTGCTAAGACACGTAGATTGATCTTAAATAGAATTTATAATTCATATACTATCCGTGAAGTTACGTTGCTTTATTTTTTTAAAAAAAATTCTCTTTATTTTTTACTTCCGCTCGAATTTTAAGTTACGTTGACTAATCTAAATAAAAAAAACTATCAATTTCATAAAAAATTATTGAGATATCTATTCACTCCTCTAATAATCAATCTTATTAAAAAACCACCCACTTATATATAAATATGTAACACTAAATCCGCGCGTTCCAGTCAGCTGTGACGCAGCGAAGGATCAAATCAACACTGTACGAAATTACAATTGACATAATGCATAATCTTACCGAACAATTTAATAACACGTCGGCACCCACCACAATGCCGTTGCCCGCTCCAGCGCCCATGAATGGCCCGCTATCAAACACCGGAAAAGTCAACTTTAAAAGATAGATCTATTTTGGTTGTCCAGTTTTTACACTTAATATTTATTTTTCTATTGATTCTTTTATTTTATAAGTTTTTTATATTTTTATACGAATTTCAATATAAATAAATAATCTTAATAAATTATATATTCGTATGACTTAGTAAAATTTTCTCTTTCCAGACACCACCCGTGCTGCAATGGCAGGCGTCGCCAGATGTACCAATAAATCATCAAACTAAGCGGGCTAATTGATGATTTGCCACCGGTAAAAATGAGCTTAGCTTAGTTGCCACCTACTTCACAGTCATAAACTCAAGGGACCATTTATCATTAGTTCTGATGATATTGTAATTAAAGTGAATTAAATTTTTAGTGGCAAATCATCAAATTTTCCTAGTTCACCGGCCGTGACTTCAACGAGCGTCGGTGGATGCAGCATGAAGCCGCCATGGACCGCATTCTCAGGATCGTCCTTATCTGCCCACATGGAGAGGGATGCCAGTTGAGCTCCAGAACCCAAAGCATTGCGTGGTAGTGTAAGCATCTGCTGATTTTCTATTTCTCGCAGCTAACGACAGTTGGATTCTGAGGCTTAAAAATGCGCCCTTTATTTTGAAAAGTTATTAAAAATAAATCTTAACTATTAATTTCTCTTATAACGTATTATTAATTTTTCAAAATCAACATTATATTAAAAGAAACAAATTTTACATATTAAACATATATAATTTGATTAATTGTTGATCAAAACTTTAAGAGTTTGATTTTTCAAAACAAAATACACTCTTGGTTCTTAAACGGAGGGAATAATAATAAGCTGTTACTTAGGTCTCAATATACACTCTTGGGTAGGTAGCATACAACGTGGAGTTCTCAATAGCAAGACCCCACATGAGCTGCTGCCTGTCATTGCTTATTCCGGTATCTGCAGCCTTCCTGCCTACGGCTACCTGCAGTCGACCACTTGAACAAGTGAGCAGTTAGTCACATGTTAAGTGTACCTAATCATTGTTAGTATGGATCATGTTAAACGAGTGTTAATGAATTTCAGATTCTGTGGCGGAAGATAGTCACCGTTGCAGGATGGCAGGTGTCCAAATCACATCACACCGACCATTGGAACTTGCACAGAGTTGGCGAGTGGATGTGACCTGAATCGGAGAAGGATGGCCGTTCTCCGCACTTTAAAACACCTCTTTTAATACGACATATGTTTTTATCTTTGTCTCTTCTGTAGGTGTTAACGGTTAAATTAAAGAAAATACAGTTTAGATCAGAATTTTATAGGAATTCTTTTATAAAAGATCCTATAAAATTTCCTTCTGCTCTCCGAGCTTTGCTTTCTTGAATCTTGCAAGTCAATAAGCTCCATCTGCACAACAAGGAAGTAAATAAATCAAGGGTAAGAAACCAACAAAGTACTGTAATCAAAGTCTCTAATTTATAGTACTGATTCAGTGTCCTTAAATACACTTGCACAGAGTTGGTGAGCAGATGTGACCTGGAGTCCTGGATCGGATAAAGATGCACGTTCGGCATTCATTGATGAGCTTTTGCATTCTTCAAGTTTGCAAGTCAATCGGGTTCATCCGCACAAGAAGGAAGTAAATAAAGGTAAGAAACCAACAAACACGGGGGAATAGTGTAATCAAAGTCTTTGCTTAATAGTATTAGTGATTCGGTGTCCTTTGTAATCTCCAGTTGATTCATAGGCGACTTTGAAGTAGAGATAAAAGTCACAGAGGCTCTTCTTACACAGCACAGTAGTAGCATCAATCATCTAGTAATGACGTTTTCATAGACCTGGACTGAAATTGAAGAAGTATGTCAAATCATAGCACAAGTAATTGAAGCATTGGGATGCATGTTTTGCCTTCCAGTTATTACTCTGCACCCACCTTTTTGTGTGCAGGAAGTCAGCAAGTATCGTCTCGAAAAGAAAAGTTTGCGAGAAAGAAGAAACCCACAAAGGAGCAGAATCGGGCAAAGGATGTAATAATGTAGGCCACGTTGTTGTCCTCAATCCTCTGCACAAACTTCGGATAGCAGCAACGATCAGTAGGGCAGGCAGGGGTATCCACTATCTGATGAAGACATGCAGTGAGCCCACTCCTCTGTATTGGCCCAGCAACTTCATTGATCAATTGCCATTGTGCATTGCATATGATGCATCATCCGTGAAATCCGGATGCTTCACTGATTCTACTTTTAGTGTTCCTTCTGCTTTTGGCATTATTTGATGGAGACACAATCGTTGTATATGACAGCAATAGGTGAACTGACTCATGCGTAAGCAAAAGCTGTGTAGTATGCTGAAACCCAGTGTGGAGAGAGACTGCACTTGGATGCCTGGCCTATGTGCTGTGTGGTCTAGTTGCCTCTTTTAAGGTGAATAAGCTCGTGGTAATTGATATTTTCCACGATCACTGTAAATTTTCAAACAGAATATAACTGGAAGAGACCGATTTCCCCCACACAAAATCCATATTTCCTCTAAGATCTTTAAAGGATCGGAGATCGTAGCTGCACTGAGTTATTGGTGCTTCTTCAGAACTGTATAACAAAGTACTTCAGAGAGGCAGATAGCGACTTCCTGCAACACAGATACAAAACTAAGTGTGAGTGTGTTAACTCCTAGAATTTACATTAGTGCAGACATATCACTTTCCCTTGACGTTTAATTGGTCAATCATGCAATAATCATAGAATAAATTCGTGATCATTAATGAGGAAAATGTGCTCAGAATAGGTCAAGCTGCACATGGAGAAATGAGAGGTAATCCATAGAGCAATCCAGAAATGAGCGCAAGTTTGGTGTTGCCAAGAAAAAGTACTCCGATCATTTTAAGAGTTATATGAAATTATGAAGCTTGGAGATAGTCAAACAGAACCAAATGCAAGATATACAGTCTTGATGTCTCATACAATAACAAGCCCCTTTTTAGATAATAACTAGAAAGATGGCGTGGCGTTGCCGTGCCTGATAACCCTAGTCGCTCTGGATGCATAATATATAACGAAATATAGATCATATATAGCTATATAAGGATAATATGTTGTTCATACACACATAGGATATATAGTTACAGGAAATTTGGAATACGGTTATTACAAGGTAATATGTTCTTAGGAATATTAATAGAAGCTAATAATAACACAAGGCCTTGTCAACAGCAGCATGATTGGATTGGTGCTTCGAAGTCTTGGACCTGTAGAAGTTTAAACATATTTAAGTATTAAAATTCAGAATTTATGGATTATTTGTGATATAGAAATGCAATTAAACCAAAAAAGTTTGATCCAATATTTCAGTTACTGCTTACAATTGTAAGTCATCAGCACAACATAATTGAAAAAGAAATTCAGCCTTAGTTGTGATAATCAATACAATGGAAATGCAAGTTGTCCTTCGATTTAAGGAAAAATGAATTTCAAAGTGGCATTGACTATCATCGTGTAGGCTGGTTCGGTTTCTGACATACCTGATGAGAAGTGATTGCAAGGCATCAGTTCTGCTGCTGTTTAATTGAAGTAGAAGCAGTCTTCTGAAAATTTAGAACACATTGATTAGATTGAAAAAAATACTTGTCATGTGCACATTATATTATTTGAACCAGGTTAATTATGTATGTCAGTACAAAGAAGGATGAAAGTTGTACCTGGGTTATCCTCCATATCGCTCATGCAGCCATCATGTCCGCTGTCTGATATCTGTTTGGACTCATCCATGGCTCTGGTGATGCTGGTTTTTCTTTTCTTTTTTTTGGCTTTGAAATACACTGGGTACATGTGAAATTTTCTGGTAGAGCCTTCTGGACACCATAGTGACATTCTCATAAGATGATCATCAAATATAGGTTCGGGGATAGCCAACCAACGACTCAGTGGAATTGCTATTACATCTGATGTCCATGCTTTGAGACTAAATCTAGACATATCGTATTTTTTCCACATGGTATGCAGAACTCATTGATCCAGCAAAAAGGGGAGAGGAGTTTCTCCACCATTTCATGTTGCCAAGCATGTGCTGGTATTCCTTTTTCTATGGTTTGACAATGATGAAAAAATTGGAAGAAGTTATCCTGCTTTTAAAAAGTACTCGAAGCTGAGTTGTGTTAAATTTGATGAGGAAATCTTGTGGATAGAATGTGTTGGCACGGAAATTATAAATTTTGATTCCAAACTCGGCACATATCACCTTATAGGCATCTTATCTGTTGGGTTAACAAAACATTTGTCCATTGATGTTCCTGGTCCCTACAATGTAAAACAGCAGACATTAGATTTGTTGAAATATGGAAAATAAATAAATTCAAGGGATGGAAACTGATGTATCCATGAGCTGGTAGCTACTGATTTCAATATGACAAGTCCACTTCCATAACAGAACTGGTTTTATATGAAAGTCAAACATTGTTTCACAATTCTTTGTTAACAATATTTCAGTGGTATCTATCAAATAGATAAGTCAGAATGATGAAACTGTAAATAGCTTTTAAAGTTATTTGTCTTAGCAAGATTAAATCTGTTTCAGTAAAGATCCACTTTATTGAGGTCTGTCATTTTTTTATTTGCTCATCATTATGATAAGAATGTGTCTTGCTCATCATTACTTCAGGCAGCTGAAATCAGATTTTTTTCAGTCGATGGATCCTGGCCGTTGGATGGTGATCCAATGGACAAGAGATTTTCTTCTACATCCAGCTTCTTCTCTCTATTTCTTCTCCATCTGCAACAGTGCGCCGACGTAATGATTCACTCCCTTGCCCCGCCTGCCTCCACGTGTCTCCAGTGGCTCTCCCGCCTTCGGAGCCACCAACACACTAACCTGGATCAGACGAGCTGTCTCCAAGTCGCCCCCGCCCGGATCTGGTCCACTGCCGGTCTTCCACAAGCATGGCCGACAGCGTCCCCGCCGCCTCTACCGGACTAGCCTGCCTCCCACGACATTCCTCTAACCCTGGCAATGGTGAAATCTCCCCGAAACCTATATCCCAATCCCAGATTTGATCGACTGAAATGGTTGGTGTTTTCAGTTGCCTGTAGTACAGGAAATGTGAGTTGTAAAACCCCTCAACACATAACATGAAACAAAAACACAAACAGTAGATATTGCCCTGTACACTTTTTACCCACTTATACCCTCAACTATGGAAATTCCTTCCTCCAGAGAAAATTTTCTAACAGCGTGTCACTGGCCTTTTAAGGCTGCTTATCACTAATTCCCAAGTATCCAAAGAAGCTAGTCACCGGCCTTTCACATCAGCAGTTTTACACTTGATCATGCCTTCTGTATCCAGGATATGGTATGAAGTAACAGTAAGATGTTTCTGCAAGTTCTGTATCTTCCCATTAAAATGGCAGTCTGACATTTCTGAATAGCCCTTTTAGTTGTTCCTTCCGTGCAACCATGAATAAATGGCTCTTCTGCTTTTGCAAATACACAGATAAATATACATGAGGACGCGCCAACGAGCTGACGATCTTAGATCAAGCTATTTCCTGTTCTCTTCTTCAAGCTCCTCTCTTCTATCGTAGTTCTTATCCTAGTCACATCAGACCACATTCCAGCATTGGCATAGATATTAGACAGCAGAATATGATATCCTGGATCATCAGGGTTTTGTTCAAATATTTTTATTGCAACCAGCTCAGCAATGTCCATTCTATTATGATCTCTGCACGCTGACAGAAGGCACCCAAGAACATCGATTTCTGGCACTTTTCGTAAATTTGCAATAAAACTCCAAGCATCATCAAGCTTCCCAGATCTGCTGTAAAGGTCAACAATGCATGAATAGTGCTCCATATCTGGGGAAATATTATAGTCTCGTAACATGGAATCATAGAAGCACAAACCCTTGTCAATAAGGCCTGCATGGCTACAGCATGATAATAGAGCTACAAAAGTCACTTTATCTGGAGCAATTCCATCTCTCTTCATTAGGTCGAAAAGAATGAATGCTTGATCTTCATGCCCATGTTTTCCAAAAGAAGAAATCAATGTGTTGTATGTTACGGCGTCTCGCTCTTTCATCAGTCGAAAAATCTCTCTGGCTATTTCTAGGCAACCACACTTGCAGTACATATCTATAAGTGCATTACTAACTGAGCAAACTGAACTTATGTTATGCTTAATGGCGTAAGCATGCAGTTCCTTACCCTGGAGGAACCTGGAGTGTTGGTTGCAAAGTGGAAGAACTGAAACAACAGTCACATGATCAGGCCTAAGTCCCACTGCCTGCAGTGCCCTTAATGCATGTAATGCAGATTCTGAATCCTCATTCACAGCATATCCTCCAACCATTGAATTCCAAACGACTAAATCTTTCTTCGGCCTGAACTCAAATACAGTTTCTGCTTCCCTAATGAATCCTTGTCTAGTGTAGAAATCTATAAATGCACTCACTAGAAACTCGCTCTGCTCAAGTCCATTTCTTAAGGAGAAGCAATAAATTTCTTTTCCATGACTGAATAACTTCAGCTCTTGAAGACTAGGAAGTATGCTTGCCAGAGTAGTAGAATTTGGTTTTACTCCTGAAGCAACCATTTCAGTGAACAAATTGACACTCACATGAGACATTCCATTTTGTGAATGCCCTGCAATTATGGTAGTCCAAGAGACAACATCCTTGTAATCGATAGACCAAAACAGAGAAGCAGCCATATCCAGACTAGCACATTTGCAGTACATATCAACTAGAGCATTAGAAACACAGATATCATCACCAACTCCACATCTAACAGAACATCCATGCAATGCCGCTCCAGTCCTCAGCTCTTTCACCCTACCACATGCCGGAACAACAGTGGCAAAAATAACAGAATCAGGAGGAAACCCTTCTGATCTCATGCGATTGAACAAATCCATCACCTCAAACCAGTCACCTCCGTGCACAGCCCCTCCGATCATGGCAGTCCACGCAGCCAAGTCTCTCACTCCCATGCTCTCAAACACGCTCCTTGCTTTACCCAAGCACCCGCACTTGGCAAACATGTCCACGAGCGCGCACTGCACAAACACATTGGGTGTCGCACTGCCCCGGGCGATGTCTGCCTCCACGTTCTCCTGAACCTTCCTCCCCTCCTCAACCGCTCCCAGCGCCGCGCACGCTTTCAGAACCGGAGGGTATGTGAACCGATCGGCGGTGACCGAGCCGCCGCGGACCATGTCCCAGTACAGATCCAGTGCCTCCGAGAACCGCCCAACCTCGACGAGGCCCCTGATCACGGCGTTCCACGCGAAGGAGTTCCGCCTAGGCATTCCGTCGAACACGCGCAGCGCGGGCCCGAGCCCGACGTCCCCCAGCCTGGCGTACGCGCGCACCAGCTGCGCCGCGAGGACGGTGCTGCCGCAGTGGCCACCTACCAACAACGCGGCGTGCAATCTCTCCACCTCCGCTAGGGCGGGGCCCGACTGCAGCCGAAGGAGGAGCGACTCGTGCGAGGCAGCAGAGGAGGAGGCGGCCCCGCGAGGGCTGCAGCCGCTGCAACCGCGGCGATCAGGCGTTGCCTGGGAGGCAAGAAGAGGGCGCCGCGGCCGCAGTTTGAGCCTCCGCTTCACGGAGGAGGAGAGCGTAAGCATTCAGTGCGGGCGAGCCGCTGCCGCCGGCGCGGGGCTTCGGTTTCAAGCGGCGAGTAATTTGGAGCAGGGAAGCCGACGAGTCAATTTTTTTTCTTTATTACTAAAGGCTTCGATTATTTGCCATTTTAATCATTTACTTTGACTATTTTCTTTTTAGAAGAAGATCACTTTTATTTCTCATTATTATCTCATTTTAGTTTGCTTTTCTTTTCCTTTCCGCTCTCAGGCCAAGTGTTGGTGAAAAAAAACTATCTTTCACGAATAAAATATGACGAGAGTAAAGTCATAAGAATCACTTAAGCTTAGGAAAGGCGGATAAGGAGGGAGCACCAAGTTTGTCTCGGTAATCTTTTTTCTACATTTTGCTTGATGGTCAAGGGTTTGTATTTATAATATTTAAAGTATAAATATATAAATATCTTATACTGTACAACCAGAGAGCGGGCTAGCCTAATAAATTATCCATACGGCTGGTAAGACGGTTGTTCTAGCGACAGATCATCAATTTCAGCACCGCACTGTAACAGCGTGTCAGGCGGCCACCACTTATGCCATTTTGTCAGGCGACCTCCAGTTGCACCATCGTGTCAGGCGGTCATCACATGCACCAACATTAAATGTCGGTCACCTTGCTGCACGTAGGGGGCAGCCTACGGGCCTCTCCTGGTTGATCTTTTCTGAAGGATTGAAGGCTCTGAGGGTCCAGAGGCAATCCCTACCATGTAATAGTGCACCTACACCTTAGCCTCTGGGAACGCCCCGGAGCCCCGGCTCCGGGCCCGGACCACCAGGGCCAAGAGACATCGGAGGTCCTTAATGGCGATTCCTCAACAGTAGCTCTTCGCGAGGATGGTCAGCGGTGCGGCCATCCCCGCGGTATCTGGATCATGGCCTCTGACGATCCATGGCTCCACGGTTATAGGCCCTCAATCTTCCAATGATGCTGAGTTTGGAAGTGTCGGTCAGGGGTGCCGGCTTAATACCTAATGTTACCTACAAAGGGAGAACATTAAATGCAGCCTGTGATGGGTGATGTTGTCACGTCTGTCCGGTCGATAGTGGGACGTGTGATGCCTTGGTATTGGAGTATCGTGGAGAGCGGTTTCGCCTCCTCATGATTACGTTGAGAGGAAACAGGAGTTGCGTATGTGCCGCGAGGAGGTAATGACCCATTCTCCAATATATAAGGTGGGGGTTTTGGACAAGCATCATTCACATCTGGCACCTCCGTTTTTGCTACTCGAGTTCTTGCGCACGCACCCACCAGCCCCATCCTCTGCAGACTCATGGGTAGACAAGCTCTCCACGCCGTTTTTTAGGAGCCATGGCTCGCTCTGGCACCCGCAGTGGAGTGGGCTCTCGATCAAGGGGTTGCGCATCATTGGGAGATCGTGCCACCATGTTGACGGCCACCGCCGTTGGAGGTGGTGCAGGCGGAACCGCCGATGCCCACGGGTTAGCAGAATCCCAAGCAGTGGAAAACCTTCCGCTGCTGCCCAACACGTCACAGGGTGTAGAGCTTTGTCGCTCAAGCAGGAAATACCCTCTTCAGACCGGCATGCTGGGTGCATCGACCGTCACCGAGGCCGAGCTCGATCGGCTAGTCGAGGAGGGAAAGATCCCCTCCAGATCGATTGCACGTGTTCCAGGGGGAGACTATTCTAGCACCACGGAGCCACAAAACCGTGGTCTTCGAAGCCTTCTTCAACGCTAGGCTCGGGTTCCCAACGATGCCACTCCTCGGGGGGTGCTTCGACATTATTTTGTGGAGCTCCCCTAGCTCTTGGCCAGCGCTATCGCCCGCCTGGCCATCTTTGAGTGGGCTATGCGGGTGGAGGGTTGCGAGGGTCGGGCGGAGTTCTTTACCGCCCTCCACGAGACAAATTGTCAACCTATGCTTCAGATGGAGGACAGGGTGAAGAAAGCTCTCAGCTTCGTCAGCATGAACTTCTAGTTTCGGCTGGAGTACCGTGGAGTGTTCCTAGCGAAGGCCATCAACGAGCGATGGTACACCATGTGGTCCAAGAGGTGGTTTTACCGCGTCGTAGGCTCTGGGTCCCCACTTTTCCCTACCAACTAAGAGATCCAGTACATCCAGACCCTAGTAGTTGAGATGCCTGAGGTTCGGATGACTTCGAGGGTGGAGCTCCTCCAGCGGGTGGCACAAAGAATGAACATGCGCGACCTCGCGATGGAGTTCACAATGCTGCGCATCAGACCCCTTCAAGCGGGTTGGGACTATGCCTTCGAGCAAGATGAGGAAGGAGAATACGAGCGAAACACATACACTGGGCCCGCCATTGACTCTAGGGAGTCCTCCCCATTTTCCAACTTTGAACTCGCAGATGTGAGACACATTTTCTTTCAGAGCAGTGCTTGACGCTAGACGAAGCCGCCGAAGCTGTGGACAAGTTCCTCAGTCATCCTTCCTTCGCCGAGTAGGAGCAGCGCGTGTAAACTGGTAGGGAGCTGGGAGCATCATAACTGGATCTACTCGCACCTTGGTTTGGCGGCCACGACGTCAGGGAGCCGGAAAGCGCGGACGTTCTACCACCGGCGTCACGGGCTTTGCGGCCACGACAACCTCGCTCCCGGCCCGGACTCCCATCGTCCTGGTGGGCTCATGTGCTAGTTTGGTGGCCGGGTCATTCGGGACGGAGTCGGGGAGGGGGGGGGGCAAAGTGCCGGAGGCTCGGCCAGGACTCTGGGGCCGGAGGTGGTGTCCGAAGACAAGGCCCGGTCCAAAGGCAAGGGCCTCGGGGAGGCTTCGGCCTGTTCGGACCCAATCGTCCTTAGCCAGAGTGGAGGAGGGTGCGAGGTTTCCCTTGATGATCTTGGACCTTGGGGGATCCTTCCTCCCATCGATGATGAGGATGTAATGGGTCCGATGGCAGTCGCGATAGTTGGCATAGGTGAGCCCGCAATTCTCCCTCTTTCTTTTTTTTCTTTGTGGGCTGCACTCATGGCAACGGTCTTGACTTTGCCTTCTTATTTGCAGGGGACATTGGTACTAACCGTTCTAGGGCCCCCGCTCTAGAGGTATTGGCTCTGGCCAGAGTCCGAGTGATTCCCTAGGGGGCGGAGGTGGCGCGCCAAGCAACCTGTCGTCGACACCGACACCGGTCCCCCTGGCCATACTACCGCCGAGGGCAAGCAATCTTTGGGCCTTGCTTGCCAGACTGGAGCCAACCACCATTGTGTTGCCATCCCTACAAAGGAAAAAAATGAAAATCAACATGAAAAAGAAAAAACTTGCAATGAAAGCAAGTGAACCAAAAGCAGGAGAATAGAAGGAGATGAGTACATATGCAAGAGAATCATCTTCATTAAGTACAGAGGTCAGCCTTATTTTTGGCAGATTACTAAGATTTCTCTCATAAAAGCTCTAACCTATTACAAAGGCAAGCGTACCCTTTACTCTCCTCCAAAACCTATCTCTAGGCACTCAAATAGCTGGCTCTTCCTCTCTCAACAGCTCTACCCATCTATTTATAGGCATAGGGAGGTGTCTTGGCCCTTAAGTTTTATTGTTCCCAAAATAACTCTCACTAGTAATGCACTCTTACCTACCACTGGGGTATTTTGGTATATTTTTTGCTCCGTCCATCGAACAGTCACGGCTTCTTCACAACATTAATTCGTCTTGACGCAAGCTTCGTGATGATGCAATATGACCATCCAGTCCTCCCGTGGTTTTGTGGTCAAATCGCAGAACCCTATCACACTTTTCAAAGCGTGACTAGCCGCCACTTGCTTTGCCTCAAGCAAGTGCTCTAATGTCAACGTGTGTACTCCATCTTGTGATCTTGACTGTCGGTAAGTGTCTCCCGCTTCTGATCCATCGGACCACGTTGTCATTTGCACCGACATCCCCTTTGTTTGACTTCGTTAACACGTCGCCTTCATCATTCTTCATTCCATACCTTGGTCAACCTCCATGTGTACTGCTAGAATCATCATTGACTCCACCTTGCCTCCTCGATCGTCCAACACCAAGTTTCCTACTTAGCCCCGATAATCCCGCTGTCGACCGCCAAGTTGCATCTGTCATCTACACACTATGAGACAAGCAAGCACATATCTCTAACTCTAACTCCAGTTAATCCATAATCAAAATGCTCATTTGAAACCTCAAATCAATTCAAAACACTTCCAAAAAAGTTCTAATACATAGAAGAAATTTAGAGCTGAAAATAATATTCATCATTGCTAAAAATACTGTTCAAATGCGGACTCTCCGAAAAATATTCGGACACTCCGTAAAAGTGCGGACTCTCCGCAAATCTCGATTAACTTCAATTTTGCAGATTATCCGAACACATGTGCGAACCCTGCACACATCCCAGGCAATTAGAAACTCGACAAAACAAATCGATAACCTTATCAATCACTTATCACATATAAACCTAGACACATTTTAACTTGATTTCTCATAATTTATTCACTTTTACTATCCACCCTCATTATATATCCTTCCGGTCTCAATATCGGCTACGGATATGGAACCTATTTTACTAATTAAAATAAATAAAATAGAAAAAAAATCAGCGAATTAGCTTCTCATCTTATATTTACTAATTAGAGTCTCCTTTTGGTGCCTCCACGTTAATACTAAGAAAATCCTAGAAATTTTCATAAAAAAGCAAAACATCCGACTGTTGAATTAATTGATTGATTAACTGTAACTATAGATCAACAACCAGACGAAATAACATAGAAGATTAAAAAATAAATCATAGAGTCCAGCCCTAAGACTACTTCTTGCATTTTCTTTCCTTTCTTTTTTGTTGTAGATAACATTTGTTCAATAAGGTTACGTTAGCAAACTCCAACTTAATTATGTTAACAATCAACACACTTTTCCAAATCAATTATAATCAAACATTACAAAATTGAAACAATAAAACGCAAACATATTACGGATTATCACACAAAAGTAATATCAAAGAATTTATAATGTATTTCCAAAAAAATAATATGAGATACGATGATGACATTAATAATAATAATAATTTCAAAAAATTAAGAAACAAATAAAAATCAATTTGCATAATACATAAAATGAAAATTATAAATTAGATCTATTCACAAATAATAAACATGATTTCAATATTATGAAAAAATTACATTTATATTTTACATTTTAATATTTAAATATAAATAGTTGATGTATCTTAGCATACAACTATTATTAACACAAATATCTACAATTCAGCCGTAAGCTAAATTTCTAGCCTGTGCAGTCGCACGGGTTGATGCGCTCGTTTTTTTAATATCTCATCTGAAATCAAACAACAATATTACTCTCGACGTATTCGTTCGACAACACCCCTATAACATATCCACATCTCTGTACTTAAATTTATGTTTGATATTAAAATATCTAATATTTATATTTTTATTATAATACGCGGATACTTAGCCAATAGTTTTTAGCACGCAAGTGTTGCATCAACAGTACGAGGCCACGGCAACGCCGCTCGCGCAGTAGTGCACACTACGCAGGTACAGCTTCCATCTCGCTTTCGTCGTCTCGTGATTCATAGGCGCCAGAGTTTAGATGGATTGTGTCGTATGGTTCGACAGTGATAACAGCGTCCTGTTTTAACAATTCGAATTCGGTAATGTGTTTTTTGATGAAAACTCGGTGATGTGTTTATTCAGGGCAAACTAAACACGCAAGTAGGTAGGTCTTTCCTTACTAATACGAATGTACAAGTTTGTTCAACGATGACTTTTATAGACCGATAGACCATTTCGCACTATGCCTCGATGCCACTGACGATCATAGGGAGCCCGTACTTAGGCCGTAGCGTGATCACGTCGGTCGGCGCGTGGACGTACTTCGGCGAGAGCGACAGCGAGAACCGCTGCAGGATCGCGGCGACCACGGCTCTCACCTCGATCATCGCGAAGTTCTGCCCGATGCACGCCCTCGGCCCGCTGGAGAAGGAAAGCAGCGCGCTGAGGTGCTTCGGCGCCTGCTTGGTGGCGCCGCCGTCGAACCTCAGCGGGTTGAACTCGCCGGCGTCCTCGCCCCAGACCTCCTTGTCGCGGTGCATCGTCGCGATCGGTATCGTCAGGAGCGTGTCCTCGGGCACCGTGATGCCACCCAGCTGAACCGGCGACCTCGTCCTCCTCCGGATGAGCGGGACGGGGCTGTACAGCCTCAGCGTCTCCAGAACGAACAGGTTCACCTGTGGACACGCAACATTTGCAACTCGTAAGCATCCGCGCCTCTGGCACGAACAAGACGATGAAATGTTCGCAATGGCAGCGGCTGAGACTTACCAGCTTCAGCTTGTTGAGCATTTCGTGAGTCGGAGCCTGGTCCCTCCCGCCGCACTCCCGCAGCACCTCCTCCCGGAGCCTCTGCTGCCACTCTGGGTGCGTGCTCAGCAGGAACATGGTCCAGGTGAGCAGGTGCGAGGTGGTCTCCTGCCCCGCGAAGAAGAAGGTCTTGCACTCGTCGATGATATCGTCCATGCTCAGGAGCGGGCTCTCGCCGTGCTCCGGCGCGCAGGCCTCTAGCATCAGCCCCAAGAGGTCGCTCCCGTAGCCGGCCTTCTCCTTGGCGGCGAGCCTGTTCTTGATGATCCGCATGAGCCTGCTCCTCACCTCCTTGTCGAGTTTCCACACCTTCCGGTTCTTTGCAGTTGGAACATATCTAGAAAAAAAGATCACAATCTCAATCTGTTGCTTCTCCTCGAAAATAATATTGCGCGTTTGCGCAACAATATGCACTTATGTATGTACCTGAACCCTGGAATTTGGACACTGAAAAGTGTTGAGAAGGTAATGAACTGGAGCTCCTTGAGTGCCTCGAACACTTGCTTGCCCTCCCCGTAGCTGCTCCCGAAGGCCGTGTGAGAGATCACATCTGCAGTCAGCTCTTCGAACTGGTCGCTCAGCTCAATCTCCACCTGCTGACACCCCTTCTTCCCCTGACTCGCCAGCTGCGCTTCCCACCCGGACACCATTGACCGAGCGCAATCCGCCATCGTTGCTGTCATCATCTAATTTCAAAAGCTTTTAGTCCGGGAATTCAGAAAGGCCACGTGCCTAGGAAAAGCACGAACACGTGGAGTCGGCTCCGTGGACCGTACCTTGAGCTTGTCCATGTTGAAGGCCGGGTGCACCACCTTCCTGTGCCGCTGCCACTCGTCGCCGTTAGCCAGCACGAGCCCATTGCCTAGCAGCCGGAGCAGGTTCGGGTTCGTCCGGTTCTTGGGGAACAGCCCCGTGCGGTCCGCGAGCACCTGCTTTGCCATGGCGAGGTCGGCAACGCATATGTCCGGCGTCGATCCGAACCAGTACAGGAACAAGCGCCCTGCTCGATCGGCAACAAATCAAGAACACTGCATACACTTAGACTACAAATTTAGTTTACGGTTGAATTATAGATATTTATGTTAATAATAACTATATGCTAAGATAAATTAACTATTTATATTTAAATATTAGAATGTAAAATATAAATGATTTTTTTTCATAATATTGGAATCATGTTTATTATTTGTGAATAGATCTAATTTATAATTTTCATTTTATGTGTTATGCAAATTGATTTTATTTATTTTTTGATTTTTTGAAATTACTATTATTTTTAATGTCGCCACCGTATCTCATATTTTTTTAAATACATTATAAATTCTGTGATATTATTTTTGTGTGATAATCTGTAATATGTTTGCGTGTTTTATTTTGTAATGTTTGATTATAATTGATTTGGAAAAGTGTGTTGATTGCTAACATAACTAAGTTGGAGTTTGCTAACGTAATATTGTTGGACAAGTATCTACAACAAAAAGGGAAGGAAAGGCAAGACAAGAAGTAGTCTTGAGGCTGGACTCTATGATTTATTTTTTAATCTTTTATGTTGTTTCGTCTGGTTGTTGATCAATAGTTATAGTTAGCCAATCAATTAATTCAACGATTGGATGTTTTGCTTTTTTTATGAGAATCTCTATGATTTTCTTAGGATTAACGTGAAGGCACCAAAAGAAGCCTCCAATTAGTAAATACTAGCGCATCAACCTATACGTCTGCACAGCCTAGAAATTTAGCTTATGGTTGAATTGTAGATATTTGTATTAATAATGATTGTATGCTAAGATACATCAACTATTTATATTTAAATATTAGAATGTAAAATATAAATATAATTTTTTTCATAATATTGGAACAAGTTTATTATTTGTGAATAGATCTAGTTTATAATTTTCATTTTTTATTTGTTTCTTGATTTTTTGAAATTATTATTATTTTTAATGTCGTCACCGTATCTCATATTATTTTTTTAAATGCATTATAAATTCTTTGATATTATTTTTGTGTGATAATCCATAATATGTTTGCGTTCTGTTGTTTTAATTTTGTAAATTTGATTATAATTGATTTAAAAAAGTGTGTTGATTGCTAACGTAATTAAGTTAGAGTTTGCTAACGTAATCTTGTTGGACAAATGATATCTACAATAAAAAAGGAAAAAAAGGTAAGGCAAGAAGTAGTATTGGAGCTAGACTCTTTAATTTATTTTTTAATCTTCTATATTGTTTCACCTGATTGTTGATCTATTGTTACAGTTAGTCAATCAATAAATTCGACGGTTGAATTTTTTGTTTTTTTATAGAAATTTCTAGAATTTTTTTAAATTAATGTGGAGAAAAAAAACTCTAATTAGTAAATATAAGAGATAAGATAAGGTAAGAGGAGCAGAATGCCAGACGAAAGAATCCTAATCAGGGCGCCGAATTTATGTTACCGTAGAGAGGGATCCATTCGCGGAACTGCGGCTGCGCGATGGGCGTGAAGTCGTGGTCGGCGACGTCCAGCGCGACGCCGGCGCCCGCGGCGCGGAGCCGCTGGATGTCGCCGAGGTTGCCGGCGAAGAACCTGTACCCGGGCCCGCGCACGCCCTGCGCCCGGAGATGCCTGGCCACCGCGCGCGGCCTCCACACGAGCCGCACCAGCGCGTTGAACAGCCACGAGGACAGCGCGGCCGCGACCGCCGCGGAGACCACCCACCCGTAGCCCATGGCTGCTGCCATCAACGGCGAGACGGCGACGGCTTCCTTTCCAGAATCTGGATTATGTATCTGTGGTGAGATGTCCGAATTGGAAGAAGGCAGCGAATCCACGGGACCATTTATACCGGGCTCGTCGGTTGCTGCGTTCGTGTGGGATTACGCAATGGGTTCAGTCGACGGTGAGACATGTGGAGAGACGAGCGGAAACGCAAGCGAGCCAAGGCATCAGCCGCGCTCCTTATTTTAGGCAGAGGGAGTAGGTGTGACGCAGGTGAACACGTCGTGCGCTACTGTGGCGAGCCGGAAGGCGTAGCGTTCTTGGGCACTACTCGGGCATGGGCTCCCACGAGTAGGCGTGGGATTGGATTTGAAACATCCAGATCCAGAGTCCACGATAGGGCGCGCACGCGCGAACACGGACCAGCCGCAGTGGGGGCAGGGTCAGATGGCGAGGAGCCACGGTAGGACTGTTTTAAGCCAGTGATTTTGGATGTACATTCAATCCCACCTGTACCCACGAGCGAAGAGATAACGTCGATTTAATACTGAAAAAAGGGAGAATCTTTCGTGCATGCTTACGCAGATACTTTTGGACATAGCGCATGTGATCCGTTGCTGTCTCGACAGGCGATCCGGTCTCTGCAGACGTCCAGCATGGCAGATGACAATCGGCCGGTGTCAAGCTGACACGGCCTAACGACTACAGTTGATGGTTAACAAAGATGCGATTTGGTGACTGTTAATGAAGTATATATTGTGCATGTGCCTACACGAACTAACATGAATCATGCTTTTGGTTGTGGAAACTCATTTCTTCAACAGTTCAACTCAACAATTTAGATTCAATTTCAGTAGGAAAACGTGTTGTTACCCAGGAAAGCTGCAGGTTCTCCAAGCCATCCATCTGAACCTTCCGTGAAGCTGGCGCACAGAGACTTGATTTAGATTTGACGTTGCCTTGGTTTTCCAGAAACTTGCATTCGTCTCTGTTCAGTGTTCAGCCCGCAGCTGGTACGAGGACGTTGGGGTACTGATAGTTTGTATATTTCCTCTTATAACATTTGGGCTCATAGTCCAATGACAAAGTTCTAGAAGAAGATCGCGCTGATCGGGGTTCGAGTTCTCAGTCTCGTATAAACCTTACCTTCAATGAAGATCGTGAAAATAAGTTTTATTATTAAGAAAAGAATTCAGACAACAAGAGAAGTTTAGAAGAATACTTTGATCAAACTGAAAAACATTTAGCCTAACATCGGTGCAAAAGTGAAACTTTTTGTTAAACCTGGTGCCAAAGGAGGATCAGTGGAGGGGGATCTTCTTCGCAGCCAATGAAAGCACTTTTTAGATCATCTTCAGCAGCTATCTTAAATTTTCATCCTCTAAAATACTATTACAGCATCCCCTATCACTATTACAGTATCACTTACTTTTTCATCTCCAGCAGCTACCCTATTTTCTACCTTCTACTCATCTTTATCTCTTTCCGGCCCGCTGTCAGCCTCCGTAAACAGTACTGCTACAGTGTTGCTACAGTAACAGACATTGGTTTCCCCTTCGGCCCACTGGTAGTCTTTTTAGCATTGTTGCTACAGCACTGCTACATGGTTACGGGTGCTACAGTAGGTCCGCAGATTTGTTACTTCGTTTTCTCTCTCCGTGGCACTGTAGCGCCGGACGCATACTCGGCTGGAGTTGATACAGTACACCGCAAAAAGTACTGTAGCAACCGGATCTTAAAAATGCCGATTCTGCTGGAGATGGCCTTAGCGCCAAACATTTTTTTTTGCTATGGATGATGGAGAGAAGATGAAAAAAAGAAGAAGAGAAAGAAAAGAGGAGGAAGACATAGGTGTATGAGCCATTCTACCTGCTCCTCTACACCCGCCATGCTGCAAAGTGAGACTTAGTGCGATCTACTCGGTGCCAGTGCAAAGTGCAATTTACCCTTTACAAATATGCATCCCAGGACATCGAGGTTGAGCTGGAAGTGAAGGGCACTATTGAATCCGAGGATAAGGACTTGAGCTCTCTAGCTGTGACAATAGGCCACAATATTTGTGCGAGTCATTGATGGGTCATGGCTAGATGGTTTTTGTGGTCAATTTGTTGTCCGAACCTCCGGTACTGTTTTAGAGAAAGTCGTGTGACTTCATTTTGAAGATGAGAAAGTTCCTTTTACTGATGATGGCAATAGCAAGCTTTCACGTTGTGTTGCTTCTGTCGAAGTTACGTTAATGGAAAGCTGAAAGTTTCTGTCAAGGCGCGGCAGGTTGATAACAACGTTGAGGAAAAAGATGAGGTTTTCACGCCTTAGGAAGCCGATGGAAGGCTGGAAGCTGTGGGGAGAAAGAGGAGGTTTTCACGTTTAAGATCATCTCTAATCATATTTCCTTTATTTCGTTTTCTTTCTGATTTCTCTTCCCGTTCTATTTATTTTCTCTCATTTTCAACGCTTTTTTTCAAAGGGATTCATCAAGGGAAAAAAGAGATAATCTTGTCATAGAGGAATGATTTTGGAAATCCCTTCGTGACGAAAATCGTAAAGAGAAATCGTTGGAGCGCTGAAGGAAACGAAAATCCCTTCGTAAAAAGATTCTTATCCACGAAACGACTCGCTTGAGGATGGTCTAAGGAAAGCCGATGAAAACTACTTGGAGAAAGAGGAGGTTCACACTTACAGAAGCCGATCGCTATGTGCAAAAAGAGGTGGATTTCACGCCTACCTAAAGAAGCTGATAGAAGCTATGGTATGCTTGACAATTGCTTATGTAAAATGGAAGTTACTGTTACATGGTCGCTCATTACGTGCAACCTTGCTTAGTGTAATCTTGCTTAGTGCTTACTAACGATTCACTTTGTTGTATGGAAAAATTGTTACTACTTATTGTTGTCATGCGCCTGAAAAGTGCTCCCTCCACACTCAACAAACCATGACCATGCGATCTGCATGCGAACTGTCGTTTCTTCAACCTCCAACTGCCTAGTAGCTTTTCTTCTTCGACCACCTCTCTCCCCCACCCTATCCTCCATCATCTTCTTCGGCGTCCTCCCGCCGCCGGATCCGTGACAAACCATGTTCAATCCAACAATCAAGATTATATATATTCTCCTTACATGCGATTTATGTACAAGTGAAATACATTACAAACCATGCGACGACAAATGAAGTAATGAACAAAAGTTATCTAGAGTACAACGGAGTGGCAAACCATCTACCCAACGAAACCAAAACGTTACTCCTGGAAGCATGCATGACACGAGTAGGTGCACCTACACCCCCAGCCTCTTGAGGACCATGGGAAGCCCGTACCTGGGCCGGAGCGTGAGCACGTCCATGGGCGCGTGCACGTACTTTGGGGACAGCTCGAGCATGAACCTCTGCAGGATCATGGCGACCACGGCCTTGGCCTCGATCATCGCGAAGTTCTGCCCGATGCACGACCGCGGCCCGCTGGAGAAGGACAGCAGCGCGTTGGGGTGCTTCGCGGCCCTCGTCACCCCGTTCTCGAACCTCTCGGGCCTGAACTCGCCGGCGTCCTCGCCCCAGACCTCCTTGTCGCGGTGGATCGTCGCGATCGGGATCGACAGGATCGCGCCCTCGGGCACCCGGAAGCCGCCGAGGTCGAGGTCCGAGCTCGCCTTCCGCTGTATCAGCGATACCGGGCCGTAAAGTCGAAGGGTCTCGAGGAGGAACATGTTGACTAGCCTGAGCTTGTTGAGCGCGTCGCCGGTGGGCACCTCGTCGCCGCACTCCCGCCGCACCTCCTCCCGGAGCTTGTCCTGCCACTCCGGGTGCGTGCTCAGCAGGAACGTGGCCCAGGTGAGCAGGTGCGAGGTGGTGTCGTGCCCCGCGAAGAAGAAGGTCTTGCACTCATCGATGATCTCGTCCATGCTCAGGGCCGGGCTCTCGCCGTGCTCCGGCGCGCAGGCCTCCAGCATCAGCCCGAGCAGGTCGTTCCCGTATCCCACGGTGTCCTTGGTGGCGAGGCGGCTCTTGATGATGTCCATGAGCATTCCCCTCACCTGCTTGTCCAGCTTCCATGTCTTGATGTTCTTCTCAGTTGGAAGGTACCTGAACCCTGGGACCTGGACATCGAAAACGGTGGAGAATGCGAGGAACTGGAGCTCCCTCTGCGCCAGAAAGACTTGTTTCCCCTCCTTGTAGCTGCTCCCGAACGCCGTGTGCGAGATCACGTCGGCGGTGAGCTCCTCGAACCGTCTGCTCAGTTCGACCTCCCCCTCGCCGCCCTTGGCCAGCTGTGCCTCCCACTCGGACATCATCGACCGAGCACAGTCAGACATGGTCGCCGTCATCATCTGACACGTAAAATAATAAAAATGGCTCAATAATTAATTAAGAGAAAGCCCCACACGTACGTCTGACTTGAGAAACACAAGTCTAAACACAAGTCCAAGTACAACACGTCAACACGTGTTGGTTTTAAGTTACCCGGATAAACACTAACACGTGCGCGCGCTCCGTACAACCGTATGTGCGTACGTACCTTGAGCTTGTCCATGTCGAAGGCCGGGTGCACGACCTTGCGGTGGCGCTTCCACTCGTCGCCGTCGGTGAGCACGAGCCCCTTGCCGAGCAGGCGGGAGATGTGCGGGTTCATGAGGTTCTTGGGATACAGGCCCGTGCGGTCAAAGAGCACCTGCTTCACCACGTTCACGTCCGCCAGGCACACGTTCGGCCTCGCGCCGGTCCAGAACACGAACGTTCGCCCTGCAAGAGGCCGCAGGACATGGCACGTCAGAACACAACACGAGCTAATACTACGTGGTGCAAATCATCGGACGTCAAAGCAACAGGTGATCTGTCACGTACCGTAGAGCGGGATCCACTTGCGGAAGTGCGGCTGCACCATGGGGATGAAGTCGTGGTAGTCGACGTCCAGCGTGACGCCGGCGCCCGCGGCGCGGAGCCGCTTGATGTCGCCGAGATTCCCGACGAAGAACTTGTAGTCCGGACCGCGCACGCCCTGCGCGCGGAGCTTCTTGGTGATGGCGTAGGGGCGCCACACCAGGTGCACCAGCGCGTTGAACGCCCACGACGCCAGCACCGCCGCAGCGGCCGCGGCCACCATCCAAGCCAGACCCATGGTCACCCTCTGCCGGCTCCGGACAGCTCGAATCTGCACACCGTACCGCCGGGAAGGAAACTGTTTGACTGCTTGCTTGCCGGGTTGAGATTCTGAGACTGGTTTCGATGAGACTTGGAGAAGCTCGATCGTGTTTGTTTGTGTGGAATGGTGAGAGCTCCAAGCGGGATGGAGGAGGTATTTATACCGCGTTTTTGTGGCCGGTTCGACGTTCTAGATGGAGCCGTACGTGGAGCTGCAGCCGCTTGGCTGCTTGTGCTTGGTGGCCACGCGTGGGCTGTCGGGTCGAGAGGGCGAGGTGAGATCAGCGGTGATGTCTGCAATTTTTGCCCCGACGTGCACCAGCTGCAACTCTCACATGCGCTTTTTGGCTGGACCCCTGAAGTCCACGCCGCTATGGATAGGAGAAGACGCGTCGCGCTTGCGGCTTCTGGATGAACTAGCCACCTTTATCGATGCAGCTAGTGGTGTGCGCGGGTGCGTGATTAGTTTCATCACGGTGCAGTGTTAGTATTCAAATCCTAATGAAACACGAACCACTTAGTGCAATGCGTGGCGTTTTTATTTTTTAAGTAGAGAAAGACCATACAAATACTTAACTAGCAAGGAGGCCCGCGCAAACTGCACGGGTAGATCTAGTATAATTTTTTATTCATAATTTTTTTATTTATTTTAAATTGAAATATGTTATTGTCTATGCAAGAAATTAGTCTTTAGTTACAAATAAAACTCAGAGAAAGACGTATTTTTAACTCAGATAATTGTAGTCTAATTTCTTGATTGTTTGAAGCAAACGGTTTTGTCCATTATTGGCACGGTATCCTTGATTGTAATGAGTTTTTTTTTAGCAATAAATTTATTTAGAAGTAATAACATTGAAAAAAGAAAGGAAAATACATCTGTTCACTTACATGAGCAAGTTTATTATTTATTTAGATGATATGGTAGTTTATCGTTGATAGCAAACTAAAAACTTGCTCTAAAAAAGCAAGAGGAGATCTGAACCTCTTACCCCATTGATTCAGCAATATCTATCAATCCGTGTGCAGAACCAAAATTTTATCCGTATGTGAGCTCCATGAGCCACAGTGCTCACCGAAGCTATCATCTCTCTAGTTATGCCCCTTGGCTCCATCTCCCTACTCAGCTCACCCTCATCCATCCGCCTCTCCACTACACTTTTGTGTTGCAGCTCTAGAGGCTCCATACGCCTGATGATTCCCCAATCGGCCAGTCCCCAATCCGGCCGTCTGATGCTCGAGGCTCACCGCCCTTCCCATATCTTGGAGAGCAGCGGAGCCGCTGGTTGCCGCCTTGCTCTCCCTGCGGTGTGCGCTCCGGGTCCAGCTTTGCCGTCTGTTCTCCTCGCCTCCCCGTGCAACTTCTCGCCTCTTTTGCTCCTTTGCTCGTCGGATCCTCCTCCATCGCAGTGAGTGTTCCCCGAATTTTGTTTTCATGTTTAGTTTAGGGTTTTTGATTTTTCTGAATTTTTCGATTCAAATAGTAGGCCAAAGAAAGACAACTATTTATTGAAGAATCAAGGGATCTTTGAGGAGCTGGGTATGTTTTGTATCTCTATTTTTTAGTTTATAATTGTCTGTTGGGCAAGATCTAGGCCGAAAGATTTTATTTAGGAAGCAAAAATTCCACTGTCATGCTATATCGATTAAAAATCCAGTCGTCAGTTTTCTTATTTGTTTTGGTGGGGACTGCGGTGAATTGCCTGTATTTTTTCTTCTTGCTTCAATCCTCTTTGCCCCTTTGTTCTCTGTAAACCTCCGTCATCTTTGATCTAGTTTGGTAAATGTAATAAATTTATTTTTATGTGTTATTGTTAGTTAATCATGTATGGTTTTGAGGTATATTTGATTGCATTAGAATTTGTAATGTGATGTCTGTAATTAGTGTGTTTGTTGAACATACTTTATGTATACATTTCATAAGTCATCTATTTGAGGATAAGTAATTCAACAGAAAGGTATCATTGTACTTTGATTTGCAATGGTAATACAGTTGTACTCTAGATATTGCGCGGCTAGACCTAGTATAATTTTTTTATTCATAATAATTCCTGTATTTTGAAATTTATTATATTATCGTCAATGCAAGAAATTAGTATTTAGTTAAAAAAAAACTCAGTAGAAGTAATAAGATGGAAAAAGGAAAGGAAAATACATCTGTTTATTTATTTAGATGATTTAAAAATCAAGCTACATTGAGTTGTAATGGCAATACAGTTAAACTCAAGATCTTGGTACTGCATCCAAATAATAACTTTTTTTAGTTGTGGCTGCAAGTATGTAAAAAATTTATGTTTTGAAGTACATTGCTGATAGACATTATGTATTTTAGTGCATACCGAAAGTTATGAACTACTGAGATTGATACATTATTTGTTTGCGAATCATTGATGATGCTTCTTGCGTATCATTGATGAAAACTATTTATAAGATCTCTTTATACACAATGTTTTTGGCTGTGTCTTCACTTGGACATTCTGAGTCGTTTATTAGCAGCTTTAGTCCTGTTCTGTTTGTGACTCTAGATAAAGCCACATATAGTTGTCCATGTCACCAAGCGATTCCATTGTGTCAGGCGGTCACCACCTGCACCAGCATTAAATGTCGATTACCTCGCTGCACATAGGGGGTGGCCTGCAGGCCCCCTCCTAGATGATCTTTTTGAAGGATTGAAGGCTCTGAGGGTCCGGAGGCATGGCCTCCGAGATCGCCCTAGAGCCCCAGGCCTCGGAGGGGGTTGGAGCCTGGTGGTCTTTGGGCCCGAACCGTTGGGGCCAAGGGACGTCAGAGGTTCTTAATGGCAATTCCCCTAACACCAAGTAAAAGGTTGATTTGCTCAAGAGCTTGGGTAGATCAAAACACTTCATCACTCATCCTCTTCCTAGTCGTCTGCCTCCCCTCCCCTGCTCTCTCCTCTCTTCTTCCCTATCCTGAGCCTAGTGCCGCTACGACGGTAGGAGCCAACGATGACCGCGACCTAGTGATGGCACGACACAGGTTGAGGCTGAGCCCGTTTGCCTCCTCCATTTCCTTTTCTATTTGTCCTGTTCATTTTTCAATCCACTTCTTGTTTGATGCAAGGAACTATAGATGCTTGGGTGAGTAGTTGAGGACCACCCCAACCTGGCAACATGAACCACTGAACTCGAAGGATGCCCCTACATGGTAAATGTTTTTTTTCTTGATTGTAGCAATGATGCATTGATTTGGCACTATATTTTAAGGACATAATCGTAGATAAACCCTAAATTGATTTTTTAACTTTTCCAATCATTTTGATAGGCTTGATCCAGATGTTCCATTTAGTATAGGTCCATACCTTGAGAGTCAGTCTAGTATGATCATGTTGGGCAGTACTATAGAGGGTTTACTACTGCTTGAGTCTGGGTCATATTCACAAGCAGCATCACTTCTAGGTCCAAAACAACCAACAATACCAATTATTGATTGTGATAACCTATGGATCTATAAATCCCAAGATGACGAAGGGAGGTATTCGATAATCTTTGTCACCAATAATCTAGCAGAGGTGTTCAACAACTGGATTAGGGACTTCAAGGACCTTTCTGCTTTTGATTTAGTTGACAAGATAAGAGAGATGATTATGATTCTCTAGGAGAACAGGAGAGGGATGGGAGAAAGGCTGCATGGCACGATACTACCAGCTATCATGGTTTAGTTGAAAGAAATGAGTAGAGGCTTAGGACATCTTAGGTTTGTGAAAGTTGGTAAAGAGAGCGCCGAGGTGTGGGACAATAACATTAATCATGCTTGGCATGTTGTTAAGCTGAGATTCCACGAGTGTATATATCTTGAGTGGCAGCACACTGGTAAGCCATGTGAATATGTTTGGCCTTTCTAATAACGCAAAAGAATGTGTAGTTGGATGATTTTGTACATGAGTACTACTAAATCAAAAAAAAAAAATTCAAGGCTATATATATATAGTGGACTTATAAAGCCAATGACAGATAAGTCACAATGCCCTAAGGTTGACTTACCATTTTAGGTGGGGGCACCACTTGGTAAAAGGACTGCTAGAAGGCAAAGGAAATTGAGGATCAAAGACTTGCTTGAAGGTGGTGGCAAATCTGGTGACAAGAAAAAGAAGAAAAATATGATCAGATACCCAGTCACGTGCTTAAGATGTGGTGAAAAGGGTCAAAGACAAGTTAGCTACAAATGCCCCCTTAATGAAACTAAAATAAGGTAATTATTTATGGGTTAATTATTTACATTGCATGCTTATTGTATCAATTTTGGCAAGGATGTCAAGGATGCATGGAGATTTTGGCAGTTTTGTTTATTCAAATGGTAAGTACCTCAAGATGTTATACATCATGTACTCTCCAGCTGTGAGTCCATGTTATTGATTATTTCTTCCTTTACTCTATTTTTTTGCTGGTGAAGGTTTTTTTTTTTCAACTGTCTTATTAGTGCACAGAGTGACGGTTACAAGTACGTGGCTTGTCTTTATCTTAATCGACAAGAAGCGAGGAGGCCCTTTTCACAACAAAGGTGGTCACTCAGGAATGATTTGTAACTCGTGATAATTCTGTATCACATGGAGATGATTAGTAATATGCTTGTAATCAGACCTCGCTGAGAGTGAGCCATGCATTTCTGGCCCAATGAGGTACGGAAGTTACTCTTTTATTCTATAGCCGGATGATACATCTTATATATGCCTTTTATCTTTATTACTTGCTGTCAGGTGGGCCTTGTGACTATGTGCATTTGGAAGAAAGAAAATCATATTGGCATGCTTGCCTTGGCAACAGAGTTGGTTTCAAGGTTAACTTATCTACTTAACATTATATTTTTATGATAATTATTACCATTTTCCTCTTGTCATTTCTAGTGAGGACTTTTACAGTACATCTAAATGAGTGTATGCCGTCCATTTTCTTCATCCGATGGTTTAGATTAATCCAATAATACTCTATCGTCCATCAATATCATGGGTATCATTAAAGAGTATCATGGGTATCATAAGGGTAGGATTGGAAAAAAAACTATGATAAACTTGTAAATTATATGTTTAATTAGGGAAGATCAAAATAGTAGTTTATTCTTCGGATAAACTTTCACTTATTCTGTTCATTTCATTTATTAGGGTTTCCAGCTTCCGTCGGTCGGTCGATGATGGGTGGCGAAGGTCCGAAGTCCGGTCAGTCAATGACGTAATTACCCATAAGGGTATCAAGATAATTACAATAATACCTACTAAAATGGACGGTTGGATCACAACAATGATACTCTTTATCATCTAGTATTATGGTGTACTGTAAAAGTTCTCTTTCTAGTACCAGCACAATTTATGATCTTTCGAGCATCTTTTTCTGATCCCTGATTTTCGGTGTCGCTATATACACTTGGCACTCACCAAAAATACTTTTACAAAACTAAGGTTTTTCTGGGCCAAAATTCGGCATAACTTGCGAAGTTAAATCTTCATGTACAACCACATCATTTTATTGTTCGTCGACAGTTCGTACTGCACTATGCCATGTGATCGAGCTTATTGCTTAGCCTTGCTCTTGAATTAGATATTGTCGTTGCTGCTGTTCTGTTGGGCAACCATAAATTTGGGGCTATATGCATCCATTAACTCGAGCTAACCATGTTTCTTCACCACCACCTGTTGGTTGCTGTAGATGCACTTGCTGACACTTTGAGTTGATGTCATATTTATACATGTCAGCTGGAATAATCTGAATCCGCTTGTTTATGAAGAGTTAGCACCATCGATTTTCTGTGTTTATAGCTTCTGTTGCCCGGGATATAGTATAAATGTAGACGTGCTTTTCATGTTCCACTAATTGGAGTGAGAAAGGTCGTAGGGAAGTGTATGGTCAATTACTGATGAAATTGCACATATATGAATGTAGCTCAACAATTTCAAGCTTTCTATAAGGATGGACTCTTGATCTGAGCATATTTGATTGGTGAAGTTCAGTCAGCGTGTTCTCCACTGAACAAGATTTTAACATGGTGAATTTCTGTAGGTTTTCCAGCTGTGTGTTGCTTGAAACGTCCAAGAGCACACATGGATCTACTGTTCTTTCTGGAAATGACATTCGTGGGTCCTAACTTCACTTGTATGTATGTTCTTGGCATCTATACTATATATTAACCGGTCAAGGTTCGAAGATCTCTCATAGGCTAAGACACTGTAGATACATAGCATCTGCACTGCAGTACTGTTTACGTGGGTCCTACGTATGTATTTATGTATATATGTATCCATATATTTACATGTATAATATAATTTTTTAAAAATTCTAGAAAAATAGCGAAAGGTATAATAATTATATTGATAAATCGGTTGAAATAATCCAAATGCAAAAAAATATCTAAAACTCAAAAAAAATATAAAACAAATTTTGTTAGGTTCGTATTACTATCATCTGCGTATTAAAATTATGTGCATGCATAAAAATAATATTATTTTTCTCATAATTAAATGAATGTGTTAAATATTAATAAATTTATAAATAAATATTGAGATGCCCAAAATTAATAAACATATTTTTTTAATCTTCTTTTATTATGTTATGTGTTAAAAACAGACACGAGGTAGGCGTTTCAATCCGCTAGTGACCATGATTCTGCCAGAGCCTTATGCAGAATTAAGGAAGCTTACTGGTTACGGAACTTTGCTGGTAGCAATAGGATCATGATTAGTCATATCTTGCCAGATGAAAGCATGCACGAAGACGGTAGAACTGCTGAATCTCGGTGATGTTCGAACCTGACGGACATGACAGCGTAGTTCTTTCTGGTGCTGACTGATGTTGGTGTGGAAGTGGCAGCACCCCTGGTTAGGCAACCAAATGTTCAGCACCCCTGAACAGGAAATGATTCTGTTTATGAATCATGATTTGGAAAGGGTAAAGAATATTTGTTGCTCTGTGATTTCGGACAACTTTTCGGTCTTAAGATTAATTTTCATAAAAATGAGTTGATCTGTTTTGAAGGCTAAAAAGGACACGGAGCAATATTGCCAAATTTCGGTTGTGGGATGGGTGACCTACCTCTTTGCTACTTGTGCATCCCAATCCACTACTGGAAACTTAATAACTTAGAGTGGAAGGGAGTAGAAGAAAGATTTGCTAAGAGACTGAGTAGTTAGACTGGTAAGCATCTATCTTTGGGTGATAGGTTAGTCCTATTAAACTCATTTTTATCCAACCTTTCCACTTATATGATATCTTTCTTTCAAATCACGTGAGAGGTCCTTCAAAGATTAGACTATTATAAATCTAAATTTTACTGACAAAGTAAGGGTCATAAAAAGAAATGCCTCCTAGCGAAATTGCGGACTCTCTACCATCTCAAGGAAAACGACGGTTTAGGAATCCAAGACCTAGATGCCTATTCTCTACAAATGATTTTTTAACCTTCTCGACTAAGAAGGAATTTGGCAAGACCTTTTAAGAAACAAATATTTGGGATCAAAACCCTTCTCTCAAACTGATTGAAACCGGGAGATTCGCACTTTTAGGTCAGTTTGATGAAGGTGAAACTATATTTACTTTGGCTTGATACTTTTGTCGTTAAAGATGGCACACAAACTAGTTTATGGGAAGATAAGTGGCTTGGAGATTCACCACTCAAAGATCAATATCTCAGTCTATACTACATTGTGCGCCATAAGCATAAATCAGTGGCGCAGGTCCTACAAGCACATCCCCATATGTCTCTTTCCGACGAACATTAGATGGCCTAAAGTTGATCGTTTGGAATAATCATCTCGACAAGATCAATAGTATATCAATCGGTTGAGAGCGAGATGGTGACTGACCCAAAATGGGCCAATTCACGGTAAACTCCTTATACCGAGCACTAAAGCAGATTGAGACCCCAAACATAAACAATCAACTGTGGAAACTGAAATTACCGACAAAAATAAATAAAAATTTCTTTTGGTACCTCCACCGAGGAGTCCTTTTAACGAAGGAAAATCTGATAAAAAGAAATTGAAAAATGATTTAGAAGTGTTGTTTTTTCATAAAAATAAGACGATTAAAACACCTCTTGTTTTACTGTTGTCTTGCACGTTTTACATGGTTTATTTTTCAGTAGCTTCAAACCTTTGCCCGTCCAGAAGCGTGACCCACACGTTTGGAAACTAGTCAGTTGGGCTTAGCAAACATATGAAGGCTTTTATACTTGGTGCAGCAGCGATCCTGTATTGGTCACTATAATAAGTGGTTCAGGTGTTCTTTACCCGACTTAGATGGGGTTCTAGACTGCGGATTTCAAACCCCCACCTTAGCTAACCTCAGTTTCCTCAGTTTCTGTTGGTTTTTGGATTAGTTTCAAATTTTTTATCTCTTTTTGTATTTTTGTTGTTTTAGCCACGTGCATTTTTATTATGCAAAGGCTAGAAGTTGACTCTTGTATAGTTGTATTGTCTTGATAAAACTTATAGAATTAATAAAACTTTATTTATCAAAAAATATTTATCGTTCTTGTTGTTAGGTACTCACTACCTCCCAATCAATTTGTCGTCTTAGGTATCCCCCTGTACTGAGTGTGCTTTTGACTGTAGGCCTTCAGGGTGTTTAAGCTGTGCTGTAAATTTTTTTCGATCAAATTAATGATAGCGATCTACTTGGGGTGGGATTCGGTGATAAGTTTCAGCCTGGGGATGATGCCAATTCGCTGGTCTCGCTGGGTCACCAGCGTCCGCAGCGACATCAGTGAGATTGAGGCAAATCAATCATCAACTCTGGTGCTTTCCTGACGCCCAACGCAACAATCCATTGATCTTCGCGACGTGTGCAAGCGGCCGTTCGGTGGCGCACATCCGCAGCCCTGCAGAATGAGCCGCCCTTCAGCTCACGCATGCGGCTGCCTGCAAAGTCCCGGCCTCCCGGGCCCAATAATCCCGCGACACAGCTAGAGCGGTAGAGCCTAATGGCTTGACTATATAAAGGAGTTGTTTTGGCATTCCGTCGTCTTTTACTCACATATTTAATAAAAAAATTCTAAATTTTAAATAATTTATAGGATTGAGAGTGACGATTATAGAAGTGAATAGACGCATTAACAAATTTCTTACGAAATAGATGACCTTCTCCTATTTAATCACTTAACGTACCTTTAAAAAAGAATCACAATAAAACGTAACATAAACACGTAGTGAAAAAACTTCACCTAACATAGAAGTTCCGGAGGTTTCGGAGAATTATCCGGAGAGTCCGAGAATGCGAAGGTTTAGAAGTTGGATCCAGAGATTCTGGATTTTACAGAACAACGAACAAAAAATTAAAAATCAAACTTAAAGATCCAACAAAAAACAGGTCTCATGGTTAGAATAGAGCACAATATGTCTCATCAAATCAATACATAACTCAACCGTACACAAATCTTAGATCTTAAGAAGAATCACCAAAAGATCAAAGATGATCACCGGGTGAAGATGCTCTCCAGGTTGATAATCTAGATGCAAGAGAACTCAAAACTCTCTAATATACATGAGTATTTGAGATTTATGTATCTAGCAATAAGGAGAACAACTCCACAAGATGAAAAGATCGCTGCTCAAAGGCAAAAACGAAAATCAACTTGAAAAAGAAAAAACTTACAATAAAAACAAAGGAACCAAAAGCAAGAGACTAAGAAGGAGACGAGCACGAGCATATACAAGAGAAACATCTTCATTTAGCACAGAGGTCAACCCTATTTTCGGCAAATTACAAAAATTTCTCTCACAAAAGCTCTAACCTATTACAAAGGCTAAGTCTACCCTCTCCTCTCATCCAAAACCTGTCTCTAGGCACTCAAATAGCTAACTCTACCTCTCTCAACAGTCCTACCTATCTATTTATAGGCTTAGAGAGGTATCTTGGCTCTTAAGTTTCATTGTTCATCACCGGTAATGCACTCATATCTACCATCGGAGTATTTTGGTTTATTTTTCGCTTCATCCATCGAACGGCTATGACTTCTTCACGACTTAGCTTCACCTCGACACAAGCTTCGCGATGATGCCACGTGACCTTCCAATCCTCCTGCGATTTTGTGACCAAACCGCGGAACCCTAGCATGCCTTTCAAAGCGTGACTAGCCGTTACTTTCTTTGCCTCAAGCAAATACTTTGATGTCGATGCGTGTACTCCGTCTTGCAATCTTGACCGCCGGCAAGTCTTTCCAGCTCCCGATTTCTCGGGCCACCTTGTCACTTACACCTACATTCCCTTTGTTTGACTTCGTCAATACGCCGCCTTCATCATCTTTCATCCCATACCTTACTCTACCTCCATTTGTACTGCTAGGATTATCATTGACTCTGCCCTGTCTCATCGATCGTCCAGTACCAAGCTCCCCACTTAGCCCGATCATCCCGTTGTCGATCGTCAAGTTACATCTATCATTTGCATACCATAAGACAAGCAAACGCATATCTCCAACTCCAACTCCAGTTAATCCATAATCAAAATGCTCAATTAAAACTTCAAATCAATTCAAAGAACTTCCAAAAAGTTCCAATACATAGAAGAAGTTTACAGCTGAAAATATTATTCATCATTGATGAAAACACTGTTAAAGTGCGGACTCTTCGCAAAAATATTCAGATACTACGCAAAAGTACGGACTCTCCATAAAAATATACGGGCACTCCGCAAAAATATACAGACACTCTGCAAATCCCAGTTAACTCCAATTCTGCAAATTATCCGAACACATGTGCAGATCCTGCGCACACCCAAGCAATCGAAAACTTGACAAACCAAATCGACAACCTTATCATTCACTCATCACATATAAACCAAGGCACATTTCAACTTGATTTCTCATAATTTATTCACTTTTATTATCCACCCTCATCATGTATCCTCCTAGTCTCAATACCGGCTGTAGATATAGAATCCATTTTAATAATTAAAATAAAGAAGTTAGAAGAAAAATTAGCAGATAATCTTTTACTCTCTTTTTATATCTTATTTAAAATCAAACTACAATATTATTTCCAACGCATTCGTTCGGTAAAGCTCTTATGATATATCTACATCTTCGTAACTTAGTTTATACTTGGCGGTAACATATATAATATTTATGTTTTTTTATAATATACGGACACTTAGCCAATAAATTTTAACACGCGAGTGTTGCATCACAGTACGAGGCCACGGTCACGCCGCTCGCGCAGTAGTGCACACTACGTAGGTACAGCTTCCATCTCGCTTTCGTCGTCTCGTGATTCATAGGCGCCAGAGGTTAGATGGATTGTGTCGTATGGTTCGACAGTGATAACAGCGTCTTGTTTTAACAATTCGAATTCGGTAATGTGTTTTTTGATGAAAATTCGGTGATGTGTTTATCCAGGGCAAACTAAACACGCGAGTAGGTAGGTCTTTGCCTACTAATACGAATGTACCAGTTTGTTCAACGATGACTTTTATAGATTGATCGACCATTTCGCACTACGCCTCGATGCCACTGACGATCATAGGGAGCCCGTACTTAGGCCGTAGCGTGATCACGTCGGTCGGCGCGTGGACGTACTTCGGCGAGAGCGACAGCGAGAACCGCTGCAGGATCGCGGCGACCACGCCTCTCACCTCGATCATCGCGAAGTTCTGCCCGATGCACGCCCTCGGCCCGCTGGAGAAGGAGAGCAGTGCGCTGAGGTGCTTCGGCGCCTGCTTGGTGGCCCCGCCGTCGAACCTCAGCGGGCCGTTGAACTCGCCGGCGTCCTCGCCCCAGACCGCGGGAGGTCGCGGCTGCCCCTGCCATGACGCCGGCCACGGGGCGGTTGTAGCTTCTAGAGGTCGGGACTCGGGAGCGCCTTGCGCTACATGCCTGCCGCAGCAGCGCCGCGAGCTTGTCGGCACGGAACCTGAGGTCGGCACACGCGGCGCGGAAGCTCCATATGGCGACGCAATGCTCGGTGACCTCGTCAGTTAGCTGGATAGCGCACACCAGCATCGGCTTCACGCCATCCCTAAGCTCTCCCCATCCTCCCACTCGAGCATGATAAATCGGATGGTGTTGATGGCCTTGGACTCAAAACGATATGGATTCGACTCATTACACTTTATATTGGATTTGGAGTGAGCAATGGATTTTCTTTGGTAGGATTTGAATTGGATTTCACTGTTTGGTTTTGGATGTACATCCAATCCCACCTGTACCCACGAGCGTATCTATCAATCTCGACAGGCGAAGAGATAACGTCGATTAAATACTAAAAATGGGAGAATCTTTCGTGCATGCATGGGTGACAGAGACACTTCGCTCTCCAAAGTCAGAATTCCGCTATCTTACGCAGAGACTTTTGGACATAGCGCATGTGATCCGTTGCTGTCTCGACTCGCGACCCGGTCTCTGCAGACGTCCAGCATGGCAGATGGCCATCGGCCGGTGTCAAGCTGACACGGCCTAACGACTGCAGTTGATGGTTAACAAAGATGCGATTTGGTGACTGTTAATGAAGTATATATTGTGCATGTGCCTACACGAACTAACATGAATCATGCTTTTGGTTGTGGAAACTCATTTCTTCAACTCAACAATTTAGATTCAATTTCAGTAGGAAAACGTGTTGTTACCCAGGAAAGCTGCAGGTTCTCCAAGCCATCCATCTGAACCTTCCGCGAAGCTGGCGAACAGAGACTTGATTTAGATTTGACGTTGCCTTGGTTTTCCAGAAACTTGCATCCGTCTCTGTTCAGTGTTCAGCCCGCAGCTGCTACGAGGACGTTGGAGTACTGATAGTTTGTATATTTCCTCTCATAAAATTTGGGCTCATAGTCCAATGACAAAGTCCTAGAAGAAGATCGAGCTGATCGGGGTTCGAGTTCTCAGTCTCGTATAAACCTTACCTTCAATGAAGGTCGTGAAAATAGATTTTATTATTAAAAAAAGAATTTGGACAACAAGAGAAGTTTAGAAGAATATTTTGGTCAAACTGAAAAACATTTAGCCTAACATTGGTGCAAAAGTGAAACTTTTTGTTCAACCTGCTGCCAGAGGAGGATCAGTGGAGGGGGGCTCTTCTTCGCAGCCAATGAAAGCACTCCTTAGCCCCCAAACAACTTTGTTTTTTTGCCATGGATGATGGAGAGAAGATGAAAAAAAGAAGAAGAGAAAGAAAAGAGGAGGAAGACATAGGTGTATGAGCCATTCTACCTGCTCCTCTGCACCCGCCATGCTGGAAAGTGAGACTTAGTGCGATCTACTCGGTGCCGGTGCAAAATGCAATTTACCCTTTACAAATATGCATCCTAGGACATCGAGGTTGAGCTTGAAGTGAAGGGCACTATTGAATCCGAGGATAAGGATTTAAGCTCCCTAGCTGTGACAATGGGCCACAAGTCATTGATGGGTCATGGCCAGATGGTTTTTGTGGTCAATTTGTTGTCCGAACCTCCGGTACTGTTTGAGAGAAAGTCGTGTGACTTCATTTTGAAGATGAGAAAGTTCCTTTTACTGATGATGGCAATAGCAAGCTTTCACGTTGTGTTGCTTCTGTTGAAGTTACGTTAATGGAAAGCTGAAAGTTTCTGTCAAGGCGCGGCAGGTTGATAACAACATTGAGGAAAAAGATGAGGTTTTCACGCCTTAGGAAGCCGATGGGAGGCTGGAAGCTGTGGGGAGAAAGAGGAGGTTTTTATGTTTAAGATCATCTCTAATCATATTTTTTTATTTCGTTCTCTTTCTGATTTCTCTTCTCGTTCTATTTATTTTTTGTCATCCTCAACGTTTTTTTCGAAGGGATTCGTCAAGGAAAAAGAGAGATAATCCCGTCCTAGAGGGAATGGTTTTGAAAATCCCTTCGTGACGAAAATTGTGAATAGAAATTATTGGAACACTGAAGGGAACGAAAATTCCTTCGTTAAAAGATTATTATCCACGAAACGACTTGCTTGAGGATGGTCTAAGGAAAGCGGATGAAAGCTACTTGGAGAAAGAGGAGGTTCACACCTACAGAAGCCGATCGCTATGTGCAAAAAGAGGTGGATTTCACGCCTACCTAAAGAAGCCGATAGAAGCTATGGTATGCTTGACAATTGCTTATGTAAAATGGAAGTTACTGTTGCATGATTACGTGCAATAACCTTGCTTAGTGCTTACAAACGATTCACTTTGTTGTATGGAAAAATTGTTACTACTTATTGTTGTTATGCGCCTGAAAAGTTCTCCCTCCACACTCAACAAACCATGACCGTGCGATCTGCATACGAACTGTCGTTTCTTCAACCTCCAACTGCCTAGTAGCTTTTCTTCTCCGACCACTGCTTCGCTCCCCCACCCTATCCTCCATCATCTTCTCCGGCGTCCTCCCGCCGCCGAATCCGTGACAAACCATGTTCAATCCAACAATCAAGATTATATATATTCTCCTTACATGCGATTTATGTACAAATGAAATACATTACAAACCATGCGACAACAAATGAAGTAATGAACAAAACTTATCTAGAGTACAACGGAGTGGCAAACCATCTACCCAACGAAACCAAAATGTTGCTCCTGGAAGCATGCATGCATGACACGAGTAGGTGCACCTACACCCCCAGCCTCTTGAGGACCATGGGAAGACCGTACCTGGGCCGGAGCGTGAGCACGTCCATGGGCGCGTGCACGTACTTTGGGGACAGCTCGAGCGTGAACCTCTGCAGGATCATGGCGACCACGGCCTTGGCCTCGATCATCGCAAAGTTCTGCCCGATGCACGACCGCGGCCCGCTGGAGAAGGATAGCAGCGCGTTGGGGTGCTTCGCCGCCCTCGTCACCCCGTTCTCGAACCTCTCGGGCCTGAACTCGCCGGCGTCCTCACCCCAGACCTCCTTGTCGCGGTGGATCGTCGCGATCGGGATCGACAAGATCGCGCCCTCGGGCACCCGGAAGCCGCCGAGGTCGAGGTCCGAGCTCGCCTTCCGCTGTATCAGCAATACCGGGCCGTAAAGTCGAAGGGTCTCGAGGAGGAACATGTTGACTAGCCTGAGCTTGTTGAGCGCGTCGCCGGTGGGCACCTCGTCGCCGCACTCCCGCCGCACCTCCTCCCGGAGCTTGTCCTGCCACTCCAGGTGCGTGCTCAGCAGGAACGTGGCCCAGGTGAGCAGGTGCGAGGTGGTGTCGTGCCCCGCGAAGAAGAAGGTCTTGCACTCGTCGATGATCTCGTCCATGCTCAGGGCCGGGCTCTCGCCGTGCTCCGGCGCGCAGGCCTCCAGCATCAGCCCGAGCAGGTCGTTCCCGTATCCCACGGTGTCCTTGGTGGCGAGGCGGCTCTTGATGATGTCCATGAGCATTCCCCTCACCTGCTTGTCCAGCTTCCATGTCTTGAGGTTCTTCTCAGTTGGAAGGTACCTGAACCCTGGGACCTGGACATCGAAAACGGTGGAGAATGCGAGGAACTGGAGCTCCCTCTGCGCCAGAAAGACTTGTTTCCCCTCCTTGTAGCTGCTCCCGAACGCCGTGTGCGAGATCACGTCGGCGGTGAGCTCCTCGAACCGTCTGCTCAGTTCGACCTCCCCCTCGCCGCCCTTGGCCAGCTGTGCCTCCCACTCGGACATCATCGACTGAGCACAGTCAGACATGGTCGCCGTCATCATCTGACACGTAAAATAATAAAAATGGCTCAATAATTAGTTCAGAGAAAGCCCCACACGTACGTCTGACTTGAGAAACACAAGTCTAAACACAAGTCTAAGTACAACACGTCAACACGTGTTGGTTTTAAGTAGGTTCCCGGATAAACACTAACACTTGCGCGCGCTCCGTACAACCGTATGTGCGTACGTACCTTGAGCTTGTCCATGTCGAAGGCCGGGTGCACGACCTTGCGGTGACGCTTCCACTCGTCGCCGTCGGTGAGCACGAGCCCCTTGCCAAGCAGGCGGGAGATGTGCGGGTTCATGAGGTTCTTGGGATACAGGCCCGTGCGGTCAAAGAGCACCTGTTTCACCATGTTCACGTCCGCCAGGCACACGTTCGGCCTCGCGCCGGTCCAGTACACGAACGTTCGCCCTGCAAGCAGCCGCAGCACATGGCACATAAGAACACAACACGAGCTAACACAACGTAGTGCAGATCGGACGTCAAAGCAACAGGTGATCTGTCACGTACCGTAGAGCGGGATCCACTTGCGGAAGTGCGGCTGCACCATGGGGATGAAGTCGTGGTCGTCGACGTCCAGCGTGACGCCGGCGCCCGCGGCGCGGAGCCGCTTGATGTCGCCGAGGTTCCCGACGAAGAACTTGTAGTCCGGACCGCGCACGCCCTGCGCGCGGAGCTTCTTGGTGATGGCGTAGGGGCGCCACACCAGGTGCACCAGCGCGTTGAACGCCCACGACGCCAGCACCGCCGCAGCGGCCGCGGCCACCATCCAAGCCAAACCCATGGTCACCCTTTGCCGGCTCCGGACAGCTCGAATCTGCACACCGTGCCGCCGGGAAGGAAACTGTTTGACTGCTTGCTTGCCGGGTTGAGATTCTGAGACTGGTTTCGATGAGACTTGGAGAAGCTCGATCGTGTTTGTTTGCGTGGAATGGTGAGAGCTCCAAGCGGGATGGAGGAGGTATTTATATTGCGTTCTTGTGGCCGGTTTGACGTTCTAGATGGAGCCGTACGTGGAGCTGCAGCCGCTTGGCTGCTTGTGCTTGGTGGCCACGCGTGGGCTGTCGGGTCGAGAGGGCGAGGTGAGATCAGCGGTGATGTCTGCAATTTTTGCACCGACGTGCACCAGCTGCAACTCTCACATGCGCTTTTTGGCTGCACCCCTGAAGTCCACGTCGCCATGGATCGGAGAAGCCGCGTCGCGCTTGCGGCTTCTGGATGAACTAGCCACCTTTATCGATGCAGCTAGTGGTATGCGCGGGTGAGTGATTAGTTTCATCACGTTGCAGTGTTAGTATTCAAATCCTAATGAAACACGAACCACTTAGTGCAATGCGTGGCATTTTTATTTTTTAAGTAGAGAAAGACCATACAAATACTTATTTTTTCATGCTTCCTAATCTTACGGCGGCTGAAATCGCACACTCAATTTCAAACCCTCGAGTAAACACTAGTGAGTTTACAGTAGGATGTAGGGTTCGGGATTTCGGGGTTCATCGGTGACTCCGGTGGTTAGAGAGCGGTTAGATGGCAATCGAACCGGTGGGAGACAACGGGGATGCCATAGGAGATGAGAGGAGATGGGTGGCGCGGGGCAGAGCAGCTGAGGAAGAGCATGAAGAACAATGCGCTGGAGATGGAATGTATAAGAATGTATTAAACCATCATATTGAGATTGGATGGTTTAGATTCATCAGCTATTTTTTTTAAAAAAAAACAGGTAATTGACGAATAGCATCCGCTTATCGATAAAAGAAGAAGATGCTTGTGCGCTTATGGCTACTAAGGATAAAAGAAAAAGATGCTTGTGCGCTTATCGATAAATCGCACTGGCCCGGTTGGAAAGGAATTTTTCACTAGCTCGTGTAGACGTATGTCTTATTAAATTTGTTCATTTTACATTGAAATTTGTACCGGATGATAGGTGAAAAAGAAATTATAAAATAAATAAGAAGGTCAACAGATAAATAAATACGAAACGGATGAAAGAAGCAGATAATATATGTTATGCGTCTATAAATGCATGTGAAATTGCACTTTCAGGTTAGTGACTGCATCTATTCTGGAATCGCAAGAGCAATTCCATTTCTTGTCGAACGGATAAATACTTCTAGAAGGTGGCGGTAAAGGCTAAAGGGGCTGAGAAAAGAACGGCGCGTCGAGGCTAGCAGAACTGCAGTGCAGGTGCCTACCTGCTTCGAGCTCGTACAAATGCTGACCTAGTTTCTGATGCCATCCACGATTAGGACACTGGACACGGGGTCCTCTGCGGTAGGACTGGACCGGCAATGAACCGGTCATACCTCGGGTTCACTTCTCCATTCGTTTGTTCACCGGTCGAACCGGTGGTTCACTGGGTTAATTTCTTCCCTCTACTTTTCTCCTATCTAATAAAATCCTTTAAAATTTAAATAATTACACACTTTTATTATCCACTTTCGTCCTCTACCATCCGACATTTATCATCTACGGATATAAGACTCATTTTACTAATATAAATAAATAAAAAATAGGAAAATTAGTAGATATTTTTTTTCTTCTCATTTTTCGAATCTCATCTGAAATCAAACTATGTCATTGCTTCTGTTCGGCAGTGCTCCCATGACGCATTCATATCTCCAAACTATAAGTTTGTAATTGATGTTACTGTTGAATAAAGTGCGAATATATGAGCATATATATCAATATTCCATAGAGGAAAGAGCTAGAGTATAGCAACAAGACTCCAATACACATGATAGCACAAAGTAGTGACTGCAATATAACAGATAAACAAGTACTAATCATGTGAACTCTAGCAACTGAAACTGAGCAGGGAGGATAGGAATTAAACATAACATTGTTCTCAGATTTATTTTGCAACACTTGGCTCCAGGTCTCATAGAACCTGCTCCCTAAACATTGCAAAATTGCATATCACCAATTGAGTTAAGTCTAAGTCTCAACTAGCTTCAGAACATGTATATAAATAAAATCAAAGTCTGGACAGACATAAACAGTGCTGCTGTACTTATCAAAATCAGACATTCAGAAGAGATACAATCAGATCATACCATCTACATAACAGTACCACCTTCATCAATATACTGAACAAACATTTCAAAGGGACCATGGACCAGCTATAGCCATAAGGATGATCTGAGCCAACATATCAGAGACCATATACCAGATATAGCAATAAGAATGGTCTGAGCAAGCAGCAGCACTGAACTAAGAAGTCATATACAAGTCTGAAGCTACTTTACTTAGACTACACCACAATTTCAATGCATGTAATCATCACTGAACTAGAATTCCAAGCCTCTGAACAGATCAAAGAAGAAGTAAAGATACTCACAGAGAGATGCAATCAAAATCCTGAATAACAGAGGCTAGGCACGGCTCATCGGCCGCTGTCCCAGAAAACCTATCACCCGTCGTTGCCGGTAGTGAGAGGAGATCGGAGATACAAAGCCCTACCACACTGCGACGGCACGTGTGGGCAAACCTCGGCACTGCAGCTCAGAATACCACCAGTTCTTACTTCCCAGCACCAGCCGCACCGGCCACAGCCCGACAACCGCTCGAGCTCAAATCCCCAGTGCACAGCCAAGAAGTAAAACACAAAAGATGGAAGGGAAAACAAAAGATGTGAGTCAATCTCATGATCTGCGCACCCATTGGAGAAAGGAGGAGATAGATATAGGGGTTCAGAGGAGCACGAACATCCCGGGGATGAGAACCCCTTCCGATCCAGCCGCGCTTACCTCCAGCTGAATGATTCCATTCGGATCTGGCGGCCAACGGCAACAGGTGCACCTCCAGGACCACAAATCCCGCAGGACTCGGAGCGAAGGTAGCCGCCGTCAGCGCCCATTGCCCGAGCTACCCTTATCTCTTCCCCTTTTCCTTTTTTTTCTTTCTCTACTTTTTCCCGATACCCTAGCAGCCAGCTTTTATACAGAGAACAGGCGGGCCAGGGCCGAAAGAAAAGGGCTGGGCCAAGCAGCAGAACTTGAGGCCCAAAAAGAGATTTCTCACATTAAAATTTCCATAAAATACAACATTCCCCACCAAAAATTTAATGTTGGAAGTATCCGGTTTCATATACAGGATTTCAGAAACGTGTACCTTTTGGGTTTGAACACAATCCCTAGTTACATAGATTTTGACTCAAACAGACAGAGGAGGATTACACCTTGATCCTCTATCTTGGAGTAAGAGCTTCCACCCATGTAACACCCTGTACTAGGCTGCTAAGCCTTTAGTTCTCGGGTTGGACGTTATGGTCATGTCCGAGTACCTTTATTCATAAGTGTCATTTAGAGAAGTACCCGTCTTCTCTATTGTTGCGACCACACAACCACACTTACATAGGTGAATTCTCCTAGATGTCCTGTAGGATGACATCTGATGCTCTTGGGCATCAAATTCATTAAGAGCCAACGGCTCACCCTCTCCTACAGAAGAGCAAAGCAGCAAATGGGATCAATTTGCTCTCATATTAACACAGCTTGTTATCCTAGAGCCTAGTTCACGGGATCTCCGATCTCCTAGGATAGGTTACTGCCGACGTGAACATTATCGGTGGGTAATAAACCCATTCCTCTTGATGCTGCCTGAATGACTGTTCTAGCCATTCCTTTTGTGAAAGGATCAGCAAGATTCCTTTCAGACTGAATATAATCCACGGCGATTATACCCGTCTCTAGTGCATGCCTTAGCGACTTGAGTCGCCGTTTTATATGCTTCGAAGACTTCATATTATCTTTCCTACTTTTGACCTTAACCAGAACGGTTTGGTTATCGCAGTAGGTGAGAACAGCCGGAATTGGCTTGTCCAATATTGGCAGGTCAGAAAGGAGTTCTCTAATCCATTCTGCCTCTACGGCTGCTGAGTCTAGCGCCACTAGCTCGGCCTCCATCGTGGAGCGAGTAAGGATGGTCTGCTTGGATGACCTCCAAGATACTGCTCCGCCTGCTAGAGTGAAAACATATCCACTCGTAGCCTTCATATCATCCGAGTCACTGATCCAGTTGGAATCACTGAATCCTTCTATGACTGCAGGATGGCCAGAATAGTGGATCGCAAGGTTCTTTGTTCCCTTCAGAAACTTGAGTATCCTCTCCAGTGCTATCCAATGATCATCTCCTGGGTTGGACGTATAACGACTCAACCTGCATACTGCATAAGAGATGTCTGGCCTGGTTGCACTGGCCAAGTACATGAGGGAACCTACCACCTGTGAATACTTTAACTGGTCTTTTCCATGGCCTACTTTTTTCTTCAGCTTGGCATTTGGATCATAGGGCGTGGCTACAGGCTTACAGTCTGTCATACCGAAACGTATAAGAACTTTGTCCACATAATGAGATTGACTAAGAGTTATCCCATTCTCGCCCTTTAGGAGCTTGATGTTTAGAATTACATCAGCTTCTTCCAGATCCTTCATATCGAAGTTCTGAGATAGGAAGGACTTAGTTTGGTTAATCATTTCCAGGTCTGTCCCAAACAGCAATATGTCATCCACATATAAACACAGAATAACACCTCGACCCCCACCATAGCGATAGTACACGCACTTATCGGCTTCATTAACACAGAAGCCGACTGAAGCTAGTGTAGCATCAAACTTTTCATGCCATTGCTTAGGGACCTGTTTGAGACCATACAGGGATTTGATTAACCTGCATACTTTACCCTCCTGTCCTGCTACCACAAAACCCTCTGGCTGATGCATATAAATCTCCTCATCCAGCTCTCCATTCAGGAAAGCGGTCTTAACGTCCATCTGATGCACAAGGAGATTATGCGAGGCTGCCAGTGCTAAGAGCACACGGATAGTGGGTAACTTGGCCATAGGGGAATAAGTATCGAAATAGTCTTCTCCTTCCTTTTGCGTGAAACTCTTAGCCACTAATCGGGACTTGTACTTTTCTATAGTACCATTGGGTCTGCGCTTTCTTTTGAAGATCCATTTGCAACCGACCGGCTTGCAGCCAATTGGGAGGTTTGCTAACTCCCAGGTCCCGTTAGTGATAATCGAATCCATCTCACTACGAACTGCTTCCTTCCAGTACTCTGCTTCTGGAGAAACGTATGCCTCTGAAAGGTTTTGTGGTTCATCATCCACGACATAGGTGACAAAATCATCTCCCAATGATTTTCCAGTTCTTTGCCTCTTACTCCTCCTAAGTTCCAGATCAGGAACCGTGTTATCAGCACTCTGAGGAACATGATCATCAACTAAAAGATCATGGGAACCAGTCTCCTTCGCTCGCATAGGAAAGATGTGCTCAAAGAATGTCACATCCCGAGACTCCATTATCGAGTTAACGGCAATGTCTGAGACCTCAGAATGGATCACTAAGAATCTATAGGCTGTGCTCTGGTGTGCATACCCTAGGAAGACACAGTCGACAGTCTTTGGTCCTAATTTCCTTTTCTTCGGCAGGGGAACATGAACTTTAGCTAAACAGCCCCATGTGCGAAGATAGGATAGATTCGGTTTCCTCCCCTTCCATCCTTCATAAGGAGTTACCTCGCGATTCTGAGGAGTGACCCTGTTCAGGACATAGTTAACTGTGAGAACAGCCTCACCCCACCATGAGTTAGCCATACCAGAACTTTGTAACAAGGTGTTTACCAAGTCACAAATTGTTCGGTTCTTTCTTTCGGCTACTCCGTTGGCCTGAGGTGAGTATGGTGGCGTAAATTCATGGATTATGCCACTTTCTTCACAGAATTCGGAGAAATCCTTGGGAATATATTCCCCACCTCTGTCAGACCTCAGTCTCTTTATTGTCTTCCCCAGTTGGTTTTCCACCTCGGCCTTATAGATTTTAAAGTATTCTAATACTTCATCCTTTGTTCTTAGCAAATAGATATAGCAGAACCTAGTTGCATCATCTATGAGAGTAAAAAAGTATCTCTTGCCACCCTAGGTTAATATTCCATTCATCTCACAAAGATCAGAATGGATCAGCTCAAGTTGCGAGATGCTTCTCCCCTCGACCGTGTGAAACGGTTTACAGGGCTGCTTAGCTTGCACACACACCTCGCACTTATGACTCTTATCATATTTATATGAAGGAATAAGATCCATCTTGCTCAAACGCACAATTGCTTCATTATTAACATGACATAAGCCAGAATGCCAAATATCAATGTTCTTATTAGAATATGAAGAATAGAAAATGTTTGCAGAGCTATCAAGAATAGAAATGCGGAACATGCCTCCGCAGTCATAGCCTTTCCCTACAAACGACCCACACTTGGTCATCACTACTTTATTTGACTCGAAGACTAACTTTACTCCTTGCCGGCACATCATCGATCCACTGAGTAGATTGCGGGTTATGGCAGGCACAAATAGTACGTCCTTCAGGACAAGAGTTTTGCCGGAAGTCAGCTTCAGGCTCACTTGTCATACTCCGCGCACTGCTGCCGAGACCCCGTTCCCCATCAGTACGGATCCACCATCTGCGCCCTGGAGAAAAGTAAAACATGTCTGGTCAGCACAAATATGCCTTGTAGCACCTGTATCAACCCACCAGCTAACTAGTGAATTTGCCATAAAGGCCTCAGGTACATACCCACTAGTGGAGTCGCCTTTGCCGGAAATATCGGTTGTTGCAACTGCCACATGCACTTGGGCTTTGGCAACCTTTTGCTGGTCAGGTGTCGGCCCCTTGCCTTTGCGGTCGCGACATCTGTTGGCTTTGTGATCCAACCCACCGCAGACGTAGCAGACGATCTCAGGCTTTTTCTTCTTTTTCATAACATTAGTCTTCGGTCAGGAATAACCAGGCTTGGCCTTTTCTTTCTTCACATTCTTTCCAGTATGGTTCTTGTGCTCGACAAGGTTAGCTTGAGCGGGCGTCTTTACCCCACCATAGCCTGCCTTTGACTTCTCTTCGACATTTATAGCAGCAATGAGCTCATTAAGAGTCAACCGCTGGTTTAAGTGTCAACGTGCAGTGACAAAGTCACGCCAAGAAGTAGGCAGCTTGGCCAGTATGGCATTAACCTGAAAGTTCTCAGGGAGAACACAGCCGTACTGGCCTAAGTCCCGCACGATCAGCTGTAACTCGTGGATTTGTTCCATGACTGATCTGCCATCTCCCATGCGAAAGTTCAGATAGCTTGCCACCATAAAGGACTCGTTGCCGTTGCCGCTTTCTGCATACTTGTCATTCATCTCCATCCACACTTTCCGCGCTTCCCCGAAGCCCACATAGATATCAAATAGCATGTTCGACAGGACGGCCAAGAGACGTGCCAGGGTTGAGGCATTCGCTTTCTCCCAACGGGCCCTTAACGCGTCGAGACGCGTTCTTTCGACCTCGTCTAGCGCGGCTTCCCCTTGAGGGGCGGGCGGCTCTTCAGTGAGAACCCAGAACAATCTGAGCTCCATTAACCACAGCCTCGTCCGGGCTTGCCAGCGCTTAAAGCCAGTCCCATCAAAGCTCTCGGGCTTGATTGCATCCGAGGATGACGGAGGGAGACCAGAGGAGGAGGAACTATCCATTACTGAAGCACTAATAGGTTTTCTGGATTGTTGAATAAAGTACGAATATATGAGCATATATATCAATATTCCATAGAGGAAAGAGCTAGAGTATAGCAACAAGACTCCAATACACATGATAGCACAAAGTAGTGACTGCAATATAACAGATAAACAAGTACTAATCATGTGAACTCTAGCAACTGAAACTGAGCAGGGAGGACAGGAATTAAACATAACATTGTTCTCAGATTTATTTTGCAACACTTGGCTCCACATAGAACCTGCTCCCTAAACATTGCAAAATTGCATATTACCAATTGAGTTAAGTCTAAGTCTCAACTAGCTTCAGAACATGTATATAAATGAAATCAAAGTCTGGACAGACATAAACAGTGCTGCTGTACTTATCAAAATCAGACCTTCAGAAGAGATACAATCAGATCATACCATCTACATAACAGTACCACCTTCATCAATATACTGAACAAACATTTCAGAGGGACCATGGACCAACTATAGCCATAAGGATGATCTGAGCCAACATATCAGAGACCATATACCAGATATAGCAATAAGAATGGTCTGAGCAAGCAGCAGCACTGAACTAAGAAGTCATATACAAGTCTGAAGCTACTTTACTTAGACTACACCACAATTTCAATGCATGTAATCATCACTGAACTAGAATTCCAAGCCTATGAACAGATCAAAGAAGAAGTAAAGATACTCATAGAGAGATGCAATCAAAAGCCTGAATAACAGAGGCTAGGCACGGCTCATCGGCCGCTGTCCCAGAAAACCTATCACCCGCCGTTGCCTGTAGTGAGAGGAGATCGGAGATACAAAGCCCTACCACACTGCGACGGCACGTGTGGGCAAACCTCGGCACTGCAGCTCAGAATACCACCAGTTCTTACTTCCTAGCACCAGCCGCACCGGCCACAGCCCGACAACCGCTCGAGCTCAAATCCCCAGTGCACAGCCAAGAAGTAAAACACAAAAGATGGAAGGGAAAACAAAAGATGTGAGTCAATCTCATGATCTGCGCACCCATTGGAGAAAGGAGGAGATAGATATAGGGGTTCAGAGGAGCACGAACATCCCGGGGATGAGAACCCCTTCCGATCCAGCCGCGCTTACCTCCATCCGAACGATTCGATTCGGATCTGGCGGCCAACGGCAGCAGGTGCACCTCCAGGACCACAAATCCCGCAGGACTCGGAGCGAAGGTAGCCGCCGCCAGCGCCCATCGCCTGAGCTGCCCTTATCTCTTCCCCTTTTCCTTTTTTTTCTTTCTCTACTTTTTCCCGAAACCCTAGCAGCCAGCTTTTATACAGAGAACAGGCGGGCCAGGGCCAAAAGAAAAGGGCTGGGCCAAGCAGCAGAACTTGAGGCCCAAAAAGAGATTTCTCACATTAAAATTTCCGTAAAATACAACAGTTACCGTATCTAATATTTGTATTATCCTTGCAACACACGACGGTTAGCTAGTTATTATTATTATTTGTCTACTGCTTGTCGCATTGATTAAGGTCAATTTAGTGCATATCACAGTGATTAAAGAAAAAAAAATCAGTACATTGACCTTGATTTGACTACGAGTTGTTCACTGATTTGTGCGTAAATTCCGATTGAATCCACTATTTGGCTACCAGATGAGTCCATTGATATGTGTGAAAAAATAAACATTGCTACATTTGATTTCACGATCACTATGCAACTTGAGTTATGCATCTTAGGGCCTTCGAACACAATAAACATCAAGCCAAAAGAGGGGGGGAAATATCCCACATCCAACATTCAAAAAGTAGATCGGTGAATGCATCAGAAGAAATCAAATCAGAAAATCGATGCAGTATGCACTTGCAACCAATCCCATCAAGACCTTGGGTGATTGGGTCAGTGCGGTGCGGGGATGGCTGTCATGACCTGGGCTAACCGGCTGGATGAGGCCCACTTGACCAGGAGATGACAGCTGTATATGGATGAGGCACCGCCAACTGGAAAGGGCTATTGAAGAACAAGACGCCAGACACCTCTTCCTCCTCCTCAGGCTCTCATCCCTCTCCTGAGCTCTCTTCTCCATTTTCTGCCCCCTTTCTCTCTTCTCACTATCTAGTTGCTAATTCCCCATCTAAGTTTCTACTTGTCCAAACTTGTATCCCAAATACTACGATCTACTCGGTTGGCCATTTGTGTGAGATTGAGGTGATTTGGGGGAGTTTTTGTGTTTGATTTGTGCATTGGGAACATAACAATTGGTATCAGAGCCGTTCGATCCGAGGAGTTTGTGCTATGGGGAAGGTGCTTGATGATCCTTGTGTCGTAATGCAAGAGAGACTTGTGAACCGGTTGAAGATGACGATGATGGAACTGTCTGCGCTAATCAATCCGCCTCCAACATCCTTATCGCCTTCATCCTTCGTTGCCACAGTGGATCTAGCCTCTCTGGTGTCACATCAATCGCAAGCGGGGCAAGGGAAGTACACATCGTAGGAAGTAGCTTCTCCAACCATCACCGAGCCGGCCACCGGAACGGCGACGCAGCCACCCTGTGACATGCCCACGCCTACGCGCGTCATCCCTTGCCTGAGCACGCTGGAGTGGGCGCAGTGGAGTCCATGCCGGGTGGAGACCATCATCTTTGGCAGCACTCCTGACATTGACCACCTCAACCCGCGCATCTAGGAAGAGCTCAATGGCTACCCGCACGTCCAGACAGAGCTCAACTTCACGTCGACTGGCTCAGCTTGCTTAAGACGAGCATCGACGTCAACACGTGGCACCTCGATTTCGCCAAGAGCCACTTCGCTGAAGTTGCCAAGGTATGCATCGACAACTAGCTCTGGCATCAAGCTATTAAACAATTCATACAAACACAACAATTTGGCCTTGTTTGCAATGAGTTCCAGCTTCTAGTCGTTTGAAATTGTCCCTCTTGCAACACACGTTCAAACTTATCATTCTGCCATTTTTCTATGCATGTCTGCTTTTCCACCGGCTAGAAAACTTTTCTCAATCTACGAGGAGCTCCTAGGATCCATGCTACCTACGGTAGTAACAACTTGTGTTGGAGGATCGCCATCAAAGATCCCCGATGTCCCTAGCGAGCCCTTCAGAGCCCTAGGCTCCTGAGTCGGCCCGAAGACCTAGGCTTTCGGAGCCTACAGATTCACGAAGGCCGCTGACCCCTGAAGCCTTGGGGGAGCCTTTGGCCCTCCTAGAAAGATTAGCCAGAGGGGATCTACAGATTGTCCTCTGCTTGCCATGAAGTACTTGAAATTCAATACTAGTATAATTAGTAACTGACCCGACACATAAGTCAGAGTGGCGTGGTAACAAGCTATCGGCTAAGCTCTATGCCTCTAGGGCCACTTGTCGGGATAGTCATTGCAACTAGTCATAGCAGCGTTTTATGAGGCTGACCGACCCTTTGTCCTGGTTATACAGTGAAGACTTGAATCTCTACCAACCCTGTAGTGGTATGTTTGTATACTTACATTCTAAATGACAATATAAATACTGACTCATGGCTATCATACCAGAGGAGCTCACTTTGGATCATCATGCTGAGCATCCTTTTCCTCTCGACTTCTTCTTCAAGCTTGAGCCTTTCCAGTGGGTTGGCTCTCACTGCACTTTGTTCATGGGAGACATTTTCTTTCACCAACGACAGGCACCGTTCATGGGGAAGGACTTGTAGAAGCGCTAGAAGAGATAGGGTGCCACTAAAGAAGAAGACCACCAAGGCGGCGACCCAAGCGGCTGGCTCTGCTGCAACGCCTGTGCGAAAGTCCACACGACGATTGCGACCAAGCACGTGCTATGCTAACGCTGGCCCCCGGTTGGGTAGAATGAGCACCTCGCGGCCACCACCGATCCGACCAGGACCCCAGCTATGGCTGACGCTAGGGGCCCTACCAGTTCGGAGGCCCTTCAGTAGCAGTACAACGACAATCTTGTTGTACCCTAAGGGGCTATAGAGGAGGCCACGACTGTACATGCTACCACGGCTAGCCAGCAGGTGCACATGGTGGCCCTTCGGGCTTAGCTAGAGGAGCTACAGGCGTCCTTGCATGCTGCACAAAAATCTGTGAACATGACTGTTGCCGCTCCCATGATGGTCAATGCTATGGCAGCCCACACTCCGTGGGTCGGCAAGGGTGTCGACTTTGCTACTCATCATCCTCAAGCGCCATTGACGATCAGTCCACAAGCACCAGAGCCTCGGGCCCGTTGGCGTGAGGCTCTGCTCCTAGATTCTGACTCTCCCTTTCAGGCTAGCATACAGGCCATGCCCTTCCCGGACGGGTTTTGGACCCCCAACTACCCACTTCTAGAGGCGATTCGGATCTGGATGAGTTCGTTCGTGTGTACGCTCTTGCCATCAAGACTAATGGGGGCGGGCAGGCCATCATGGCCAAAGTGCTTTCCTCTTGCCTTGGAGGGAGTTTCCCTTCGATGGTTATGGGCGCTGAAGCTCAGGGTCATTTACACATGGGGCCAACTCTGAGATGCCTTCTGCAACAATTTTTAGGGCACCTTTGTCGGCCTTGTGACCTCTGGGAGCCTGTTCGTTGTTAAGCAACAGTTGGGCGAAACCCTCCTAGAGTATTTTTGGAGGTTTGCCCAAACTAAGACCTAGCTAAAAGGCATCTCGGAGTCATCGATCATCGACACAGCTACCCAAGGTCTGGCCTCCAAACCCATCTTTGATCGTTTACATCAACGTCCGGTGTGCACAATGAATGTTCTCATGTGCAAATTCGAGGAATATGCCAGTGAGGAGGAAGAGCGGCTTCATCAGGAGGCCATGGATGCAACTGTGCCCCCCCCCCCCCACATTGAGCCTGCAAGGCCAACCTCACAGACGGGGTCCTCACACTCTCCGTTACCCCCTTCGGCAAAAAGAGGCTCCGAGGAAGCTAAGGGCTCCAGAGCGCGTGACTCTCGGCAATGTCAGTGGTGCGGCATCCACAACATTGATTATGGGGCAGGCCCAGGGCACTCTGGATCCTTCCCTAGGTGATAGCGTGCCCCGAGCCAACACTCGGAAGAAGGGTACTGGTGCAATTGCACGGAGCCAGACGCGCCCACAATACCGAATCTTTCGAGAGGAGTAACGAGCAGTCTGGAGGTCGTAGGCCTGGAATGGGCCGCCAGGTGGATCACTTGGCTTTACCGAACCTTCCTCAGCTGGGTCTACCTCCTATGCCTCAGTCACAATTGGTCCAGCACATCAACGAGGGGGACCGTGTCAGACAGGTGGTCCTTGCAATAATGGGAGGGTGATCCTCTAGCGGTTCATCAAAGCAGCAACGACAAGACTACGAGCGTGGGGTCAACCATGTTGCTCCAACTTGCATCCACCACCAAATCCCTGGATGGGTTGAAGCCCCTATGACTTTCGCCTATGATGACACTATGAGGGTGAAATTCCCCCACACTGATGCCCTGGTCATCACGGTTAGCATCACCAACGTCGAAGTCCGAAGGGTTCTGGTCAACGGGGGAAGTTCAGCAAATCTCCTCTTGGTACATGCCTTCGACCAGCTTTGCATTTGGTGGGGCCAGCTCACTCCGGCCGGAGGCCCTGCTAGGGATTTAATGCCCCTTCCCCTCGATTCCTTGGGCTAGATAGAGCTTTTAGTCACCTTCGACGAGGGCTCTGCTACCCGGGCCGAAATGATCACCTTCGACGTCGTGGACATACCCTACGCATATACCGTCATCCTAGGCTGGGGAACCTTGAATAAATTCAGAGCGGACTCCCATCATAATTACATATGCATAAAGTTGCCTGGACCCCAAGGGTTGATCTTCATCCACGATGATCAACACTTGGCTAGGTGCATCAAATTCGGACACCCTGCCCCACTCTACAGCCGCCACATGCATAAAGTGGCCAAAGGCCCCCTTGAAGACCCCCCTCCGGAGTGCCACGACCACCGTGGCCCTCTAAAGCCCTAGCCAGAGGGGGACGTCAAGCATGTCCCGTTGGGCATGGGGAATCGCCATTGAACCTTTCAGATCGGGCCGAACCTCGCTCCGGAGTAGGAAGCCCAGCTCCTAGCCGTCCTACGGGCCAACATTGATGCTTTCACATGATCTCCATAGGACCTCCCCGGAGTCAACCATCGCATCATCGAGCATGCCCTCTGAGTTGACCCACAGGCTTGACCTATACGCTAGGGGCTCTGCAAGCTATCCTCCGAGTGGGCGGAGGCCACGAAGGAGGAAGTTCAGAAGCTGCTGAAAGGCGGTGTCATAGGGGAAGTCATCCGCTCAACGTGGCTATCAAACCCCGTTCTGGTCAAGAAGCCTAATGGGAAGTGGAGCTTTTGCATTGATTTCACAGTGCTCAACAAAGCCTATCCTTGAGACCCATACCTGCTCCCCCGCATAGACCAACTAGTGGACTCCACCGTCAGCTACGAGTTTCTTTGTTTCCTAGACACATACTCCGAATACCACCAAGTGTGGATGGCCAAGGAAGATGAAGGCAAAACCAGCTTTATTACCCCTCCGGGGTATACTACTATGTTCGGATGCACTTTAGCCTCCAGAATGCCAGAGTCACCTTCTCTCACTCAATACACAAAATTCTAGAACAACAATTAGGCTGCAATGGTTAGAGTTAGAGGAGTCTAAGGATGGCAATTTTTTTCCTTAATGAAACGATGTATTATCCCCCTCAAAAAGGTGGCCTAAAAGGCAATGCCAAGATTTTAAATAAATCTCATTACTCACATCACATACATTTAGAGATATTAAGAATTCATTCAGAGGAAGTAAGCCTAATAATTTCTAAATTTAAACTTATTGATACCCTTATTGTCTCTGAAATTACATTAATAACAATAATCGTCCAACGAAGAAACTAAAATGAGATTCCTCTTGATGGAAGAAACATGAAAATATTATTAAGATGAAGGATGAAGCCGCTATGCGCTATCTAATACTAGTGGAGGTGACCCGACGGCTTCAACTTCAGCTTTCTTCTGTTGGCGACTCTAAGAATTTGCTCCCCTTTCTTAGGGTTTTCATGGTATGGAATGTCTGTAATGAGTTGGCAACATGCACAATGAAACTTAAATCAATTCACTAGGTTGAAGAAATTAACATAATGAGATTCATTAATAAATATTATTATATCATTACCCTTTCTTGTGAGCCATTTTAGGAAACCAGCATAACCTCTCTGGTAGTGTCCTTTCTTGTGGTAGAAGTGAATTCATCATCCTCCATTTCTCCAGTGGCAGGGGCAGAAGGAGTAGGTCCCTTGGGCTTCCTCTGCATTGCCCTTTCAGGCTTAGAGGAGAAATGCAACTTTTTCTTAGATTTATATTCCCCTTCGAATTCCCTCTTACTGAGGCTGCTATCGTGATGCACATAATCTTTACTTTTGACCCTTAGTATCCTCCTCTTGGACACACATCGTGATCAAGTTGCTCATGATCCACTTCTCCTTCTGATTGTTGTAATTGATCTTAAATAGAGTAAACTTAAGGTAGAGAGATCATACTGAAATGGACAAGAAAACCTTCAGAGATCTCCATGTCCACGCCTATAAGCTTTACAGCCATGTTTGTCATCATCATAATGTGCTCTCTAATGCTACCGGACCCATCATACTTAGTGTTTAAAAGTCTTTGAATGAGCGTACTTGTTGGAGGGTGAACTCCTCAAGCGGGGATCCGGAGGGACACCCTTTGAGATTCGGCCGGGGGGGGGGGTGATTCTGAGTCCGCCTCGTACGTGAAATAAATGGGAGTATATGAGATGCAGGTGGAGTGGATGATCGGATGCATGAGGAAGTAAATGCTCATGGGATTTTTGACAGGTTCGGGCCGCACTGAGCATAATACCCTACTCCTGTGTGTATGCTATAAATGCTCTAAGAATGTCTCTCTGAGAATCTACTGTGTTACAAGAATGTTTGTCTAAGTCTATAGCTTCGTGCTTCTTCCGTCATCGTCGTCCGGAGCTCGTCGGATGTGCCATGACCGATCTCTGTCCGATGTGTTCTTCAGGCTCTGTCTCTCTGTCTTCTAAAAGACTTGTCCCCTTCTCCGGGGAGCCCGCCCCTCTTTTATACCCGGCGGGGCCGGTGGCGTGCCCAGAAAGGATTGACGTAAGTTCCAAGGCGCCATAAATGGAAAGCAACCATCATGGGCTGATGCGTGAGGTGACGGGGAGGGTTGAAAATGCGCCCCCGTCCGATCTTCGTCGTCATCATTCCGCTTTTCAACGGATGCAGCGAGGAGGGCCCGCCGGGCAGCCACCGAGCAGCCCCGCGTGCCTACCCGGTCAGAGTGAGTCTGACACAGCAGAGCGGCAGGCGTCGCGCCTCGAGCCCTGCGACGTTATCCCGAGGCGCGCCGGATGACGTGCGATGGGACCCACGCATTAAATGTCCACACACCTCACCTCCTTGCCAGACCGTGGCAGGGACTGACAGCAAGCGTGAGGGAAGTGGTTGTAAGTGACAGGCCACGCACCCTCTTAAATGCAGTATCGGGCCTCCCACCAGTTGACACCTCACCGCTGAGCCCCTGCGGGGAACATCGGCGAAGGACTTCTCAGGCCCTCGGGGAACTGTGAGTGCTCGAGGACTACTATTTACAGCCCCAAGCACTCTCTCCCGGATATACCCTCTCTTTGTCCTCGGGGAACTCGGGTGCTCGGGGACCACTGTTCATGGCCCCCAGCACTCTCTCCCGGAACTTTGACTGCTCGGGTCCTCGGGGAACTTGGGTGCTCGGGGACCACTGTTCATGGCCCCGAACACTCTCTCCCGGAACTTGACTTCTCTTGTTATCGGGGAACTTGGGTGCTCGGGGACCACTGTCCGTGGCCCCGAGCACCCTCTCCCGTAACTTAGCCTTCTCGGGTCATCGGGGAACTCGGGTAGTCGAGGACCACTGTGTATGGTCCCGAGCACCCTCTCTCGGAACTTAGCCTTCTCAGGTCATCGGGGAACTTGGGTACTCGGGGACCACTGTGCATGGCCTCGAGCACCCTCTCCTGGAACTTGGTCTTCTCAGACCTCAGGGAGATAATCCCCGAGGGAGGGCGCCATGTGGCACTCTGCTGTCCTGGCCTCGGGACTCGGGGACCCCTGGTTCCCATGTCACCGACAGTACTGGCATCAATCTTGGAGGTTCCTTTGAATTGCTCCTCCACGGACGCCAAGTACTTCTCAGCAGTATCGGAGTCGGGGATCTCTCCCCTTAAACCAACAGAAATGGAGTTCTTCATTACCATCAAACACAAACGGTTCGATCGCTCCCACTTTCGGTAATTGCATCATAATTTTTCTTAAGTTCATTATAATTCTCCATGCCAACGGTGGGAGTAGTGAGAGCGTCGACCCTGAGTGTATAATCAAGATCCAGAATACCAAAGACAACAGTTACTTTAGCATTCCAAGTGGGAAAATCATTCCCCATGAGGTCCTCTATGCCATCAACGGTGGCGGCAATGGTGGAAGTGTTAAGAGCTAAAGGAAAGTTTTGGACCAGATTAGAACATTATCATGAAAAAATAATTTGCACGAAAATAACTCTACGTTGGTCACCATTGCGCAGAAAACTCAATTCCAACCCGTATCACCATTGAGCAGAAAATGAAAAAAATAATTTAATAAATACATAAATGACACATAAGTACAATCAATATTGGCCAGAAAGTAATTATGGACCTTCAAAAAATTAATCATAAAATTTAGCACATGATTGCGAACAATGTTCGTCAGTATACAACTGTGACCAAAACAACATCAAAATTCTCTAAATATTTTTTCCAGTTAGTTCCAATTTACCCAGAGAAAAAATTTATAAATTTTTTGTGCATAAACTCCCATTATTTGGGCAAAATTAGTTTAATTAAACCAGTGCATAAAAAAACATTAAATTCACTGGAAAAATTCCATTACATTAAATATTATTTATTTAGACCATTATCATAAAAATTTCAGTAAATAAAGGAAAAACATTATAAATCACTGGAAAAATTATTTCAGAGAAGTAAGATTAAATTTGGGTACATTAAAAAATATTTCTTTGGGCCATCAACAAATCCAGTGTATAAAAGAAAAACATTAGAAAATTCTCTGGAAAACCTCTTTAAATAATGAAGCCCAAAAACCCTTATAAAACTGGCCCTATCCGAATGCGCGGCTCTAAGACAGGCTGGTCCAAAAAACCCCGTGTGTGCGTCAGCCTGGTCGGTAGCTCAGCCCAGCCGTGCGGCCCAGTAGCGCGGGAGCGGATCCGAGCCTGCGACGCCTCCATCGTGCGCGCTCGGCCCGTTAGAGCGGCGCTGGCCTTAGCCCACGCGCGGCGCACGCATGCGGCCTGGTTTGCGGCTCGCCGCGGCCCACCTTAGCATGTCCAGCCCAAACGAGGGCAGCGCCAGCTCCAGATGTATCTTAGCCTCTCATCCTCATTGGACGGCCATGCGCATGTTTAGCCGCATCAAAACCATGGTGCGACGCCCGGAAGCCCTAGCCCTAGCTCATTTCCTCACCTTACTCCGCTCCTCGTGACGCCCAAGAGAGAGAGAGAGAGAGACGATAGCGGCGGTCGTGCATGAGGGAGATCTCCGGCAATGGCAAGCCACCGGCAACATGTTGGGGATGCTCTTATTTCGAGGTTACCCTGTAATTTTGCTTCTCGCCGACACCTCTCTGCTCACGCCACGTGTCCACCCCGATAAGCAAACGAACGACTTGTTGTTGAGTGTTGACTCTCCTTCTACATCTTGTCGCATGCAGGTGAGCGAGGCAGCGGCCAGCCTACTCCCCTCCGATTTTGAAGATTTTGGACGTTAATGGAAAGAATCTTCTCCAAATCGAAACTTTGTTCGCCTAGATTCAAAGCTTTTGTTTTTATATCATAAGTTTTGTGCTATGAATTGTAAGATGTACGATAAATTGTAAGTTTTCGTGCATGAATCAAAAGTTCTGTTCTTGAATCGAAGGTTTTGGGACGTAGATTGGAAGCTTTTGTCGATCCTCTAACTTTTGGGATGTAGTGTCACTTTTCTCCATCCAACGGCTCGTGGAAGGGCTAAAGTCATGAATACTGTAGTGCGGTGATTTTACTCTGTAAAGGTAGAGGATCTCAATCCCTTTTATCTACAACTTGACAGCTTTCGCGCATTAATTGGAAGTTTTACTCTTGAATTGAGGGTTTTGAGCCGCTGATTGAAAACTTTTCTCCAGGAAATGAATTTTTTTCTTACAATTTGGAAGCTTGTGTTCTTGAAGAATTTTGTTTTACTCGTGAATCGAAAGTTTATTTGCAAGGAATTAAAAGGTTTGAGAGAAAGGGAGGGGAGGGGTGGGGGAGTGGACGAGACATCAAAGGCTTCAGGGGAACCAGGAGGAAGACGCACCGGAGGAAGGAGAAGAAAGTGGACGAATCATTGAACGCCACGTTACTGACCGCGAGTTCAGATTGCAAAGGTTGACCCGTGGGTGCCATTTGGGCCACGTTTAGGCTATCCTTTTTAGTGATTTTTTTAAAACAAATTATAAGTCATTTTTAAATCGATCATCTCCACTCAAAATTTACTTATGCATATGCACGGCACTGCTGGAAATAAATTCCACTCAGTAATGTTACCGGAGCTCCATCTTTAAAAATTCTTTAAACTGAATATTTCTAATTTTAAAAATCTGTGAAGGTAGAATTGGAGATTATATTATTTTTATTTTACATTAAAAATAGAGACATATACTATTTTATTTTAGCTTACAATATCAAAATCTAATGTGAAATTAGAAGTTAGAGCTTTAACAAACATATATGTATCCTATATCGCTAAAACATATCGGACATGCGAAGGTAACACAAGTAATCCCCGGCGATCGGCCATGCGTCGCACGGTGCGCCACCCCGGCCACCCGCAAAGATCGATCGTCTTTGCCTTCCCGGCCCTCACTGCACGTATCAAATGACCCTTGATTCTAGGTCAGTTTTCTCACTCCTGCTCGCGTGCCACCCGGTCAATGCAACCTCACTGGCCGCTCCGTTCCCGCACCGCCTGTCCCTGGCGCACACATTCCTCCTCCCCTAGGTCACCCACTACTCCCACTACCGCCAGTCCACCGCTCTCCCGACTCGTGCCTGTAAAAGCCCCCGCCACATCCCACTCCGAGTCTCCAACCGCAACCACTTAGTCCCTTGCCACGCCTGGCCGTGCATGGGGTTCCCCACACATGTTCGCTTCGACACGTCCGCACCTGAGATCAGCGCATGAAGCTCCCGCTCAAGCCGTGCCGTGGAGGCGAGGAGGCGTCGACAGCTGGTCGGCTGGGCCACGATAAGCAGGAAGTGGCGGCGGTGGACGGGTGCCAGACACCGAGGCGCACCTAGGGAGTCATGGCGAGTGAGGCGTCGTGCCCACCAGTGCCCAGGAAGCGGAGGCCTCAGTTCGTGTTGACGTCTACGGTAGCGCAGCGGATGGAGTTCTACACCGAGGCCAACCTCGAGGTGTTGTTTGCCGCGCACAACGTCTAGAGAGGCTAACTAGAACCACACGTTCGCAGCAGCATGGATGCACTGGATTACTAGTAGTGTAAGGGTAAGTTTGGTTTGAGCGCGAGGTTGAATGTGATAGAGTCATTTATGTTTTTTATAGGATGATTTAATTATCTGTTTAGTTGGGATGTATGCAGTTTTCTATTTGATTGGTGGAATTAGGTTGGATAGTATGAGCTAATTTTCTGTTTGGTTAGTGAGATTGAAGTGAATAAAATAATCTATTTATATTTATAGTACATCATATGAGAAGAATATTAGTGATTTTTAAGTTTTATCTAAAACATTAAAAATTACTAAAAGTTACAAAACTAGTTTTTTAGAAAAATTTAATTAAATATTGACTCATATTTTTTTATCAAACCAACTAAAATAGGTTACTAGTGAGCTCTAGAAGTCTAGATTACTTATAAAAACTTTTAGATATTTTGAACTATTTTTATACTTCTAAATAAAATCATGAGTTAAATAAAAAATCGTAACGCCTATGTAGAGCACGCGAGCCTAAGTAAACTGTCTATGAAAATATTCCGCCCTACTCAGCCATCTAATACTGTCTCGTGCAACCAAACAGCAGATGAATCTGGATGGCTATATCCCAGACGCAAACGGACCTAAGTAAACTGACGAAGGTAGTAGCTAGCTAGGGACTGTGCTTAGCATTTTGTTTGGTCGGCGAATTAAGGCTTGTTTCGCTCGCTCGTTCAATCTCTGTTTGTGCTTGGCAAACGTTTGTTGGAATCATTGAATGGTGGTCAGTGGTGGATCGTGAGAATTTCTGTCTTTTTCAACAGTAGATCGTCCTTCGGTAGTTGATTTTCCTTTGTGAATGGTCATGCACTCATGGCCATGGCCTGCCGCAGCGAAGGAACAGTTCCGTCTCTGCGTGCAGGGTGTACTGTATTTCTTAGTGGTTCAGATCAAGAGACTCTCCCCTGAAATTGCAGGGCTGAAATTAGTACAGCAATGTATAATTTCCGGTGTCTTGCAGGAGCTATCACACACACACATGTCCAGAAGATTTGGGCCAGAGAATGATTCTTGCCATTTGGCGCGAGACACAAACCTCAAGCTTCAGGAATCTGGGAACTTCTGGAAACGAATTAGGCATCTGAGACCTTTGCAGTTAACATTTTTGTTTTGAGCTGGACGGTCTACTCTTTTAGTTATGCGGCGGGATCCCATCGCAGTCGACTGCACCGATTGTCGGCCGTCCGTTTCCGTGATGAACAATACAGATACATTGCTACAGTACCAACTGTTACAGTAATTTTCTGTCCATTATTTCTGCTACAGTATTCCACGTACGCCTCGACCGCTGCTAGTGCGACTGCTTAAGTTGCAGTCACACTAGCAACTGCACAGGAACCGGCTCCATTAGTTATACTGCCTGTCTGTCTATGACTGTGATGTGACCGGTGATCATCATCAAACACTCAAAAGCATAAAAAAAGCCAATTTGCTCGTTTACTAGTTTCATAGAACATGATACCAATATCTTTTGCAGTAACTTTTACCGTTTTTGATCCTACTATCACTGGCACGCTAGCCAATTTTCTTGTTTTTTTTTTGTTATAAAGATTGAAGAACCTTACTCGACTAGTCCAGTAATGTCTCAGCCAAGAACAATATATCCTTGAAAAGCCGAGAAAATCAGCTACGAAGTGCTGCAACATGAAAAAGGGTCTGACAAATGGACACCGAGACTGAAAAAAGACAGAGATACGTTAATGCTATTTTTCAACTCGGACGATCTATGTGATAGTACCAACTACCAAGCAATTTGCCCAAAATTTGATAGGTAGTGAACACTGTTCGTATAGAACGAGAGAAGCAACCTATCACACTTTTCTGCCGTTTCTCTGTTGGTTGCATGCACAAATGATTTGAAGCATGAAGGTACGCAAACAATCATTTTGACGGGGTACTTGGACTACGGGAGACCTGCGTTATGAGTCCTTTATTTTTTCTCTTTATGTATGGTACAACTACTGAACTCGCCAGGAGCTAGGCCGGCCGGCCAGGCAGCGTGCTTCTGATGCGTGTATACGTACTCCACAGTGATGGCTATACGATCGTACGTTCAACGTAAAAACTGTGAACTGTTCACCCTGCATTCGATCTTCTGACTGCATTTGCAAGTACACATGTATGTCCGACTCGTTAGGTACCTGATCGATCGACATGAACCTTACGCGCAGTCAGGTACACGCTCGTACATGCATGTACGCACCATTTCACACGGTACGTGTAGTTAATCACCTTAATTAAGTAGGCCACCATCGTGGACCGATTGCTTTACTACATAGTATTATTGCATGCGCTGGTCCTGCATGAGGTGTCTGTCTCCATGCATTAATCCTGGATGGATTGGAGAATAGTTCGATTAGGGCATCTTCCGTAATCTATATTAGCTAGTTATAAAGATGTTCACACCATATATTTATCTATGCAAAGGAGAGTTAATAAGAGAGAGAAAAACTCGCTACTAACGTCAATGTTTGTCTACGTGGAGTAGAGTCGATGCGATGAGAGAGAGAGAAACTAGCTATTAACGTGTAGTTAGTCTATAACGTATTTCAAGACATATGCAAACTTTTAATACCATATGACATACACAATCACAATAAATTAGGAGGTAATAATATAGCTTCCTGGTTTATTGAAATGGTTGTCTATTGTGTTATCTATAAATGATATAGATAATTTTTATAGTTAGTGGTTGACTATATTGTTATAAACGCTCTTAGGTTATCTCTAATAATGTAAGTTAGCTAGCTATAAGAGATGTCATGTCGGATTTTTATCTATATAGACGAGAGAATAAATGAAGAAAGAGAAAAACTAGTTACTAATCAGTAGATAATCTATTTATTAAATAAAATGATATAGTAGTCTATTGCATATAGGTCTATATTAATTTTGCAGACATTGTTATGATTATGCTATTGGAGAAGTTGGGTATTATATTATCTATTTGTGACATGTATAACTTTTGTAAATAGCTGCTATCTCTTAGGATATGAGTGCGTCCATGTATGTCATTTGTCAATCAGAGCTTTGGTTTTGGGTTATAGATGGGTAGATGATGCTTAGTCTTGTTTCCGGATATTAATCATGATAATTGTTCTACGAATTTGATAATAGTGCTATACAACAATGATAAAATATAATGGAATATTTTTTAGCAACATGATATAGGGATTTGAGTAGTGGTATGATGAGATGTATGGTTGGAAAAGTGGTAGTCTTGCTCAAATCTAAGTACCGGTTTGTGGGGTGATCTTTATATGTTTACAGTACAACCACAAGTCTGAAATGGATGGGCCAAGCCAAGTAATTTACTTACTCCTAGAATAGTGTAGACTAGGCAGAAGAGCGGTGACTGGACAATGTCTTGAGATCCGAAAGGTGCAAGAGGGGGCTTCCGTTGTTGAGGTAGAATCACACGACAGTGAAACCTTATCGAGTAGACATGTGCTGAGAGGGGGCATTGCAAATACTTTGTAGTGGATTCCTAGCACAGACCTCGGTAGTGTGTAAGAGTTCTCCGTCGGCTAACGGATGCTCGACAAAACATGATGGAACGTCTTGTGGATAAAATACAACCTCTATAGAGTTAAAACTGAATATTCAACCACGCTCGATCATAAATGGCACTGAAAACCTACCATGATTATAACTTGATATTTTGGTTAGTCGGGCCAACTGTGATGGTGGGAATCATAGTTGAGAATGGTTAATCATAGTGGTGGGAACTATGATTGAGGGTTCAACCTTAGTGGATGGAATTTTGGGTTGAGGTGTTGGTTAGTTGGTTCAAGATGGAAGGAATCTAAGTTTAGAACCAGCTATATTGTTTCTTTTAAACGGTTTGTATTATTGGCATTAATAGTACATACGGTTCTAGTTTAGAACCGTTTGTACTATTCCTTTTTATGGTTCTAATTTGAAACCCGCTGTACTATTAATACCAATAGTACAGACGATTCCAAATTAGAATTGTTTGGACAAAAAGGAACAATATAGACGGTTACAAACTACAACCGTCTGTGTTAATAGTATAGACAGTTCTAGTATAGAACTGACTATACTGTAGCATCCCACTTTGTTGCAACTGCTCGTTACAGTTTTCTAAGACGGTTCTAGTTTGGAGCCGTCTGTGGTACTCTTTGTACATGTGGCTCCATATATCCGTCTGTATAAATGTGTTCTACTAAATGGATTTTGTAGTAGTGTTTGTTTCTAGCGTCATAGGTCCTAGCCTTCGCTCGCCAATACTTATCAAATCCTATGTCAGGGTGGCGGTGGTGGACCTAATCCTTGCTAGTCCATGACACGAAAAAGTTATCCCACATCATAGTTATGGAGACAAAATTTTTGGCTACCTGCGTAGAGTACAAAGGGAGGACCTACGCAGGAAGCAAAGATTATCAAGATATTTAACAAGAAATGAAGCAAAAATATATTACAAATTTTTTTAGTAACATCAAGTGTTTCAATTCCCAAAAGTTAGTGACAATGTGTATCTCCTCGCTCACACTTGCTCCGAACCTCTGGTCACATTCGGTGCATCATCAACAATTTGCAAAGGGGCAGGCAGTCAAGTAGGCGGGATAGAGGGTCATGCAGTTGCCGAAGCATCCTTGGTCTTCGCGGTAGCTTGCAACCAAAACCAGTCAAAAAAAGTGAAGGAGAGTATAATAAAACAATAATAATGCATAGCAAAGAAAAAAGGAACATACTCTTCGGCAGTTGTTCTCCGCCTCTTGAAGGGCGAGGTTGTGCCCATACTTGCCCCAGTAGTTGCTGGTGAAAGCTTTGGCGGCGGCCTTCGACACCTTCAGCACCGCCCCGGTCGACATGTCCGGGGGTAGTTGACGAAGGGGGTATGGAGCGCCTTGTGGTGGTCGCAGCCTGTCATCTCTAAAGATTGTATAAGGCTTCGATAAGAAATCATGGCTTAGAAATTGCCATAGAAGTGTCCTACTTGCCGAAGGCCTTCAAACAATTACATGATCCACTCAAGAATGTCGTTGAGGTCGCCGTGGTCAAAGGCTGGAGTTGAGGCTGAAGCACCTAGTTCTTGAAGAGTTTTGCCAATAGCTTCGCTAGCCCTCAGATCCTTTTGCTCCAAAACTTCAACACATTTTGAACACATCCTGAGCAAGTTGCCTTGCCTTGCATAATGCTTCGACTAGGCGTTGATTTTCAAGTTTCTCGGTCATGAAGGTAGTACCAAGCTCTGACACGCGTGCTTCAGATGCCTCTGCACGTTGACGAAGGATGTCTACCTCCATCTCCAATTCCTACACGTGCAGAATGGTTGTTTTTATTTGCGAGACATTCGCCAAGCTTGCCTTCACCCTTCTCCACTCTTTGGAGTAGCATATCCCTCATCGCCTCCGCCCCCTTCGAGCGAGCCTCCGCTTGTTCCGCATGCTTGCGCATATACGAGTATGCGAAGGAGAGCATAATAATAATCGAAAGTACCTTTGTTGTCACGACGTCGAAGGCCTCCGCAAGTTTGGAAGCAAGTTTATGTGCCAGTTGTATCTCGAGCTTCAGGAGGGCAAAGCTACTGAAGATGTTCTTTGTGTCCTCTACCTCTCAGGTCGTCAGTTCAAATGAACGCAGTTGTAGCTCTTTGGCCTTGATAACTCTAGCATTACGTGAGGCACCCAGTGACAAAAAGTCTTTGCCACCACAACACCCTAGCTGTGGCAAAGCATCCTCCTCATCTTTGGCATTCGTAGTCCATTGACTTTCGGAGGATTCGGAGTTCGAGCTAGAAGGTGAACTGGCTAACTCGGATACATAATCAGCTGTGCTAGCCTCTTCTGTGCGCTTGTCGCATCGAAGCTTGGTCCCCTCTCTTTTGCCACAGTTGAAGAAAGATGAGACCCCAAAGGTTTGTTGTCATCGTTGTCGATTATGAGGGGGGCGTAGTCGATCAACGCAGATGTCATGGCACACTTAGGAGAAGGGGCAACAACATATGTTGTCCGCTTCGGAGGTGCCTGTCAGAGGGGTACAACTTCAAAGACTTTAGGGCCCCTAAGGTCCTCACTCGGCACATCGCCAAGGAGTAGTTGGACAAGCCTTTTCTTCGAGGCAATCATCTTTCTTGGCCCCTTGAGCCAAAAGGGTTTACAATTTTTCTCTTTTGCTAAGTTTGGGTGACGAAGGGCTCTCCGGTGCTAGAGTCCAATGGATGCCCCTTTTCGGTGCCGCTCATAGATGACCCGATAAGTTTTGGCCTATCCTTGTAGGCGAGCCCCCAAAGCTCAAAGATCCGATTCAGCCAGCGACAGAGGGCCTGTTCTACACAAGCTTGGCCTTCGGTTAGGATGAACTTCCATAGCAGAAGCCAGGCTTCAGCCTCTGCATCATCGACCGTCACAATTGTTACAACATATGAAAAACTTAAGAAAATAGAAGAAAAATCGAACATTAATGGGAGTTAGGCCATAAGACATATCAGGTTTTCCCTCAAAATTAAACTGGGGGTGGCAAAGCCCCTCTGCCCCTTTAACCCGAAGGATGGAATGGACCACACTTCGCTCAGCAGCCAAACCCCTGTGGTGATGAACTCTTCAATGAGATAGTGAGTGCTCAGGTGCTTCGCACACCTCATAAACGCCTCGAAGAAGGCCCGCTGGGAATCCTTTAGCAACACATCTGTGGCGCGATTACCTTTGTAATATTGCATTTATACACTAGGTACTCTTTCTTATCTACCTTATGGTAGAACCACCACTATGTCCAGTCCTTCAGCCATTTGTTTTTGTAGGCAACAACAGGCATAGCCAAGCTTACGTAGTAAGAAAAATTAACGCAATCATAGTGGGCTTCACACTGCACGTTGTCTATGAAAATCGGCTTCGACTGGTGGTGGAGCTGGTGAACAGCAACGAAAGCTTTGGCGGAGGCCTTCGCTCCTTCTGACCTTGCCACCTAGGCAAAAAGGTTGAGCCGAACGATGGCGTTTGGTGTCAGTTGATGAAGAAAAACTTTGTACAACTTTAGGACCTTTTCCACCATCTCATAGCAAGGTAGGCAAAGTCCCACGCGGAAGTAATCCACGAAAAAAATGGCTTCATTGTCTATCGGGCTTGGGATCTCCTGCTCCTTCGAAGCTGGACTTTTGAGATATCGTTAATCAGACCTTCTTTTTTTAGTCCGGCTAGGACCCCTTCGTCAACCTTCGACCGCCTGATCTAGTAGGTCTTCAGCTTCATGGACTTGCTTTTGGGGCCATCGGCTCAGAATGTCTCGGCTTTGGTTGAAGGTGCGTAAGTTACCATGTGGCTTCAGGCAGAGCGATGGAAGTAATTTAAGAGGGCTTGAAAGCAATGTGTTTGCAGTAAAATGAAATGAACCACGGGGTAAAACTTATATAGCGATCGAAACGTCAGCTGAAGAGTACTCGAAAAGACGATGTGCGTTGGGAATCGAACCATCGCATTAATGGCAATTAAGACAAATGAATAGTAACCAACATTCCAAAAATCAAACCGTCTCCCCAGATATCATCACTTTTAGAAAGGATATACCCTTCGGGAAAGCAAAGGGGGCCAAATTCAACGAAGGTGAAACGTATAGCGGGAGGCCTTCGATGGGCCGAAGGGGATGGCGTTTGGTGATACCATCTAATTCACAGGTTTGGCCCATCGAGGAGGAACCTTGGCCATGGGGGGATGTTGTTGAGGAATGGTCTCGCAGGCCCCCTTCGGACCTTGAGTCGAAGACCACTACAACCACCGCAAACTAACAAAGCTTATAGCTATCGTGGATCTATCGTCCTGCAGGAATCCTTCAAAAAGGCGAAGGTACCCTTCGAACACTCGGCGTCGCAGGAGCAATTCCAATAACTGGGACAGGCGAAACCTTAGTCAGGCCTTCGGAGAGCGGCCAAAAGACTTCGCTCGGTGTCACGAGGGAGTCAACCGAAGGGACGCTGAAGGTGTTACTGGGCGGAGACCTTTTGGGGTCCAAGCGAAGGGAGGGCCGTTGCTAGCGACCGAAGACCATGAATGACAAGATTGTAAATAATCTAGATATGCTTATAATAGTATCGTATTACCCACGAATATTCCGGGAATGTGACAGTTGAGTGGGTAATCTTGTAAACGGTACAAACTCAACGCACAAACTTTCCAAATTCCAATTAAAACTTTTGACTTCTTTCAACTCCTTTAAGTTTCAAATTCACTACTTTCAATATGTTCTTTGGGGAAATTTCACCTTGGAATGGTGCACAATGGAATCTTGCGGTCCTCACCAGCTGTAGAGGCAACATGGGTGACGCGTAAAGTCTATTGATCCAACACGAGTGATTTTGGCTTGGGAAAGGAGAATAAGAGGATGACATACTATGTCATGGGAGGATGAAGGGTCGCTCGACGTTGCTTGACCCCTTTAGAGAATGAATCAACTCCGGTATGACGACCCTCAGGTAAACTGCCTCAAATAATGCAAGGTTATAAATCATGTGAGTACAATATATACTGCACTCCCTCTTGCGCGTGGGCACCAATTCGCAGCATAATTTTCTCAAGAACGTCCGTGGAGTTGCAACATTCTTGAGTTGAAAACTGTGATGGGTAAGGGTAAAATGTACAAAATCTAGTTTCCAAAAATTCCATAGAGCAGTCATATTCCGAACAATTTTTGTGCCAGCTAGACGACAAAAGTCGTGCTGCAGGCAAAAGAAAGTGTTTGCGGTACAATTCAATCATAGCCAAATTGAAGCACGAGCGACGCCGGGACCAACACCAACACCATCGCGGAAAGAGAAAAACGGAGGACCCCATGATAAAGCCAGCTCTGAAACAGAGAGATTACTGATCAATCACCATCCCTTTATTTAATTAACCACGCAATTTATAAAAACCTCTTATATATGTATGTATATATATATCTATATACCTTTCTGTCTCGTCATCACCATCACCATATGCACTTAATTTACATGTCGAACCGGCAAATTAACACGCAACGCAAGCCCGATAGACCATCCAGAAGATTTTGAGAAGAAATTTACAAACCAAGCTCACCAAACATTATATATGAATCGTACGTACAAGCACATGCACACGTATATAAGTCTTGAGCTGATCGGCACGCGGTGGTTAATTGCTCGCCGCCGTCTGCGCTGGCTCAATTCAAGCACCAGCTGGTGCTGAGCCCGTGCCCGTCGACGAATTGCACGGCGTCCTTGCTGTCGCCGTAGATGCACTGTCCCGCGGGGATGGCGCCCTGCTGGTACTGGCCCCCGCCGTAGCCGTCGAACACGTAGTCGGACCACTTGAGCTCGTCCAGCGCCGCGCCGTAGTGGTCGACACCGGCGGCGCCGCAGCTGCTCGTGCCCAGCTCCAGCCACGGCAGGTGGTTGGTGGCCGTGGCGCTGCAGCTTTGCGTCGACTCGAACCCGTTGCCACTGTTGGTGTTGCCCTGTTCGTCGGTAGCCGTGGTGGTGGTGGCCGCGGGGCTTAGGCCAGCCATCGAGTTCAGCGTGCTGGAGCTCGACACCGACGGGAGAACGACCGCCGGGACACCGGAGGGGCCACACTGCAGCGCGTCCGGGTCCAGGTAGCATGCAGCGAAGTCCGCGGTTTGGTCGTACCCGGACAGCGACAGGGATCCGTCGCTGCAGGCGTGCCCGCTCCCGCCGCCGTCGGTGCTACTGCGGCTGTACACGTAGCTCTCCGCCGTCACGGGCGGTGGCATGTGCTGTCCCGCGGTCGACGATAGGATGAGCTCGGCGTCACTGAACACCGCCGTGCGGCTGGCTGCGGCGGCGCGGCCGCTGCTGGCCTCGGCCAGCGGCTTGTGGGTGGCCGGGTCGATGCCGCGCTGGCGGAGCTTCTTCTTGATGTACGAGTTCCAGAAGTTCTTGACCTCGTTGTCTGTTCTTCCCGGCAGCTGCGCCGCAATCTGAGACCACCTGTTCGTGCACGCACGAGCAAATTAACAACTTTTCCAATTTGATTAGCTGAACTTGGACAAGATATCATCTCTAATTTCCTAATACAGGTGTAAAAATTTAGTATTATACGTACTTGTTGCCTAGCATGGAGTGGAGATGGATGATGAGGTCTTCCTCTTCCTGTGAGAATGCGCCCCTCTTGAGGTCCGGCCTAAGGTAGTTGATCCACCTCAGCCTGCAGCTCTTTCCACACCTATCAAGGCCTAACACAACAACACGTCAAGTAATTAAACTAGCTCACGACTTCGACGTTGGGACTCGATTCAACTAATATCTAGGATCCTTTTTTTAAGCAAAATCAAAAAAGGATAGCAATGTCGCATATTGCCGTTGGAGAGCTAAATTAACAAAGTCTCTGGGGAGTCTATAAGCATGGTATAGTGCACTACCTGCCAGCTTGGGGACAGAACTCCAGCAGCCGTGGCCATACTTGGCAATGTGGTTCATCAGCTTGTCGTCCTCCTCCGGCGACCACAGGCCTCTTCTCAGCTTCTTTTTGGGGCCACCCGCCCGCCTCGCCATACCGCGAGAAGGAGGTAGTAGCTACCTCAACGGCGGTGCAGCCGTTGCTGAGAACGAAGCGGCCGGAGAGGACGACGACAAATGTGGCAGGAGAAATGGCCAGGGAAGAGTGAGGTATAAAAGAAAGCTCGGACTGGGAGGCGGGAGGTCGCTCTCAAGTAGGTGCCAATTTACTGTAGACTATAGAGAGTGTGAGCGAGTGTACTCTCTCTCTCTTCCTCCTCCCCTCCACTTTTCAGCTCTCCTTTCTCCTCGCTTCGTCCACCTTTGCTCCGAGCAACAAAGGTTGTCGTGAATCATGCATGGAAAAGGCAATACTACCACTGCAAATCTTCATCCGTGTGTGTGCTGATTGATTAGGTCTCGTAACTGTCCACCGAGCTGTGTTGGTAGGGCAGGCTGACTCCTTTCTGCCTCCCACTTCGCTTGCACTTTCTCGAGCTGAATTATTTTCACCTTGACACTCTGCATCCACCACTGCAAATGCTGCCTGCATGCATGGCCCTGTTGGACTTTGGGCGTTCACTTTGCGTTTACATCACTTCATGATAAGGGTTATTTGGAACGCAAGCAATCAACATGGCAACATGCATGGTTACCTCATAACCTGATGAACATTATAAATTAGCAATTGCTATCAAGATTAACGGCAGCTAAATAAAGCAGAACCAGTATGGTGGCACAAGCTAATAGCGTGCCAGCCTCACTGCAATATTTTATCACAATAACATTGATTAATTATATTTTACATAAACTTTTTATTTAGGTATTTGATTTTTATCTAAGACTATATTTGATGTGATCCTCCTTTTTACATATACTCTTTTTATTATTTATTTTATTTTATTTGGAATTTTTATTTAGATATTTTGTTTTCCAAACCAAAATTAAATTGTTAATTTTTCATAATTTTTAATTCCGAAATTAGCTATTTATTAATTGCATTTGATATAGATGTCTTGCTTTAATCTAGACCGTTATATGTAATCTAGACCGTTATATGTTTATAACAGTGAGTGGTCTAGATATTTTTCTTTTTCTTAATTAATGTGGCAATTTTATGACCATGAGAGCGAATATGGTATCTACTTTTAAGGATCTATTTGGTAGAGCTCTAGCTCTAATAATTCTGAGAGCTAAAATATTTCTAACTCTTGAAATTTGAGAAATTTGTGGAGCTAGGTTTGTGGATACACCAAAGATATTCATGTGAGTTATATTATTTTTATTTTAGTCTAAAACTAGAGACTTAAACCATTTTATTTTAAACTATAAACACAAGATCTGATATGAAGCTGAAGCTCTATCAATAATCTAACACTTAAATAATAATATAATAGATAGATCTAGCCAATTATGGCCATGGGGGGCTACTACCTAGCCTCATAGGCTGGGCCGGGCACGACACAAATAGGGTTGAAAAGGCCCTATGCAAATCTGGCGACATCACAGCACAGCACGGCGGCACTGCCTGTGTGTACGAGACGACGATTCAATCATAACCACATGCTGTTAACTTTTATATGCCTTTAGCTAGCTTCGCCATTTGGAGTATACAAGCAGCAATATAATCGATATGATTTTCTAATTTGTGATTGTTAATGTGTGATCTCTCCTTTGCCACACACACACCAAGGCTGGCCTGTCCTTTGTTTTGGAACAGATCATGCCATGGATCATTTTCCCTGGCAGAAAAAGGGTCGCCACCAGCTTGTTACCTCAAGACGGAGAGTAGCAAAATCGCACGCGCTTCTTTATTCCCCCTTCACACCGACAGATATATGTCCTGCTCACTGTAAGCATCAAGTGCTATTTTCACGCAATAGCTTAACATGTTTTTTTGGTAATTCAAGCACACGCTTCCTTGCTCGAGCAATCAAGCAAGACTCTATCTGGACTAGCTACAACTAATAACGCTAGCTAATTTTATTCAGATCAGTTGTGATCAATTTAGTATCCATAGAATGATTCCTTTTCTGAATAAAAAAATTAATTAGTACACGTACGTGTCAAAATCTCGGGGGAAAGTAGCCTAAAAATCTACAGCTACGTACGTTCATGCAGTAGACTGCGACCGAATACATGTCACGTTCAAGTCAGTGCACAGACACGCATGCATGCATAGATAGAGTACAAATCATATGCTGAATGTCCAACTGAAAGTTCTTTGCTATTGCATCTACTAGAGCTGTTGTTTTTTCAGTATTTATGCTTCTTGCTTTCTCCTCCTTTTCAGTACAGCAGAATTGGTTATGGATTGAAATATCGGCAAATGAATACATAGGTGTACAACAGCTGAACGACAGAACTGTGCCATCCATATATATCATCAAAAGTAAGTGAAGAATACTGGTCATTGCTTGCTTCAATCAGCTTATTTAATCGTCATGTATTATTTGGAGATAGCTCTAGAGTATAACAATTTTTGTGGCAAAGCTTCCTGATGTTAGTTTTGTAGTGAACATGTTTTCGGAATATATATGTAACAAAAAAGACGTGTTGTTGGAGAATTATGGCTCTTTTGGAGACACGCAAAGATATCATATATGGTTGAGTTATGCCGGAAATCAAAGAACATAAAGAACATTTAGCACAATTCATAGAAATAAATGATGAAACATGCAACCAAATGAATTGAGAAAACCATGCACCATGTACCAAATTAAAGTATCCTTTGGACTCGCGATCGTTAGCAAATGTACGACTTATGAGTTGGAGTGGAAGCTGAAGGACACACATACGTAGGGCCCGTGTAATTTTCGGCCACTTTTTTAAAACGAGTTCTCAATTATATGCCATGTTCATGATCGCAACTTGAGTAATTACACGGCCAGTATGGAATATCCGGGATTCCTTTGATCAAACAGGAGCTGGCAGCATAAAGACAGTACACATGTAACGCATGTTAGGTACGCAATGATGCATAAATTATTGGGGTTGCATGCGAAGATAGGAGGCGCAGCTTGTACTCTCCGTAACTGCTAATAATGGAGAAGTATAGTACGTTTCAGACGATGGAGATGTCCATGTTACTAGTAACTCTCGGCGTATTATGCAGACTTACGTCTTTTCTATTTTCCTATATGTGTAGTAATATGCTAATGGATAGAGGATCAGGCATGCATATATAGGGTAATATTGCTTCATATAATTTTCTTTAATACATAATCGGTAGGGACGATCCTACTGTTTTCTCAAAAACAAGCTACACATATGTACATTTGGAATGGAGGTGTAGCACATACTATATATTATATATGCACATGTTGCATGCTACCGATATAAATATGCAATAAAGACTCAAACTTGTCCATGATCAGGACATGCACCAACAAGCAACAACAGCTGGTTATAATTTTGAAGCCAGCAGTTAGTAATTGGTTTGGTTTGCTAAGGCCACTCCCAACGCTCTGTTGACGCAAAAAGATATCACATCAAATACTGAGTATCTCGTGTGCATAATCCGACGAGTAGCACCTAGGATACCTCAGTCATGACGCTACAACGTCACCCACGCTCAGGAGGGACCCCATCATAACGTGAATGAACGGTGGCTTGCCTTTGACCGTCGAGATCAAGAACATATAGTAATGTAGATTGGAAGAGAGAACATGACTACAGAAGCTAGGCAAAATAGATAAAAACGAAAGATAAATTGTGTTTTGGTTGATTGGTCGATTCTTTCAATTGGCCATGACCTTCTCATATTTAAAAGGTGGCAGGTTTTAGCTGTAAGAGATCAGGACTTCTAATTTAAACCGAGCAAAACTTACAGATATGATTCGGCTATGCCTTTTGATCTCCAAAATTTCTATAACCAACATACATTTCCTAATCGACCACGTAAACTCCCATATATCTACCCGAGTATCTTTTATTGCAGCTCGGCCTTCTTGGATTCGATCACATGCTTGACCTATCCATGTACTTGAATCCAACTAGCTCTTTCACCTGTCCGGAGACCAACGGCTGAAACAAACCGTGGTCACTGATCGTCTCACTGGCCGTGACCACTAATCGTATTCACTAGTCGTGGTCATGAAGTATTGTTCACTAGTCGAAGTTACTGTTCATCTAGTCAGAAGTATTATCCATCAGGCTAAGTAATGTTCACCCTGGTCGGAACATTGTTCATCATGCTTGGAGCACTGTTCATCATGGTCTGAGCACTATTCATCATGGTTGAAGTAATGTTCACTGATCAGAGTACTATTCATCGGTCAACCAGGAAACTTTCAGAACCAAAATTCTTCACAATATGCCAGTTTCAATCGTCGACACATGCCCCCTGTTTTTTTGGTAAAGCTTGTGTGCCAAAAAAAAATCTTCTCTACTTCTTCATTTCTTAGGGCAATGATCAAAACATCAACCATGAATATCTTAGGACGATGGTAACTAATACATTAGTCTTACGTCTTTCTTATTGATTCGCTACACCATTATTTAACCAAAACTCTGAAGGTAACATAAAAATCATATTAATGTTCATACCTTCGGTTGGTGAAGCATCATTAGAATGCACCGGTGACTCCACATAATCAAGTAATTCTTCATATTCCTTGTCATCTTCCATAGGCGCCGACGTTGTTGTTGGTGAAGGGACTGTTGTACGAGCTATTATAACATCTAGCTTTAGTCTCCATATTTGCTTCACGGGTTGCATTGACTTAATCTCATTGAAAGTAGCATCACATAACTTTTCATCATTTTTTACTCCACCAATTCTTGCTTGCGTAGCCATCGCAATTTTTGTTTCTTTGTGTGAGATAAGCCTAAGGGACACCACCATAGCTATAGGTATTTAGAAAGCGTCTTGATGCTACTTGCTTCATGATCATTAGCCCTATGAACAATTTGGACAGCAGTAGATATGTGTTTAGAGTTGAGCGATTTATCATGGCCAATATATTCATTGAACCACTCTTAATAATATCAGCAGTAGTAGCACATGCTTTATCAACATTAGAATATGAAAATTGAGTAGAAGCACTATCCTCCTTGACCCAGTATACTACATCTCTAGTATATTGAACATCAGTATACCGATTTGTCTGCTTTAATCGATCATGAATTGGACGTGATATTCTATAAAATACCAGCCTTCGTGGTGCTGTCCACTTCGAATAAAAAGGATTAAATTGCATAAAAGGAGGTGGAAGCCACATACCGTTATAGCCCCAAGTTGGACAAGGAGGAAAAAGCATTGGAGGAGGCATCCAGGACCATGGCGCCATATCGAATGGTGGGTACATGTTAGTAGCATTATCCTCCCTTGATTGATGATGATTGTGCACTCCTTGCTATGAAGGTGATATTGATCGCTTAGCTCCACTTGGCCAATTTGTATTTGCTTGGAAGGCCTTATCTTTCTCATATTTAGACAAGAGTTGCTTGAAAGTGAGCTTGAATTTCTCAACCTTGTCATGTTTCTTTGTCTCATTGATTTTCCACTTGCCAACCTCCAGATTATTTGGTTTGATCATCTTTGGCTTAGCATTGACATGCCTCCCAGCGGCTGAAGTGTTCTTTGCAGTCTTGACCAATCCTTTGCCTTTGGGAGTTGGCCAGATTAATATGTTCTTGTCTTGTAGATCAACCATATTAACTGGGAACGGTTGAAGATCTACTTGCATCTCCGTAAATTTCAATCGTCCTTTATTAATGGTCGATTGAATCTGTCAACAAAAAATATTGTAATCGTTAGTAGCATAAGAATAAGAATTATGCCACTTACAATAAGCTTACTTCTTTAATTCCTCCAATGGTGGAATCACATGACCATAAGGCAGCTTAATTTGTTTTTCATATAGCAAGTAATCAAATATTCTATCACACTTTGCTACATCAAAAGTAAACTTAATTTCTTCTTGCTGATTCTTAGGAGGCATCGACTTAAGAGCAGAGCAAACAAATGGTTTAGACTTAGAAGACCAAGCCTATTTAGCCACACATACATCAACATCACCATCGTCCGAATTTTCATATTCATACTCAAGCATATGCACATTAGGACGATCCTCTCTTACTCTATCATTTGATTTATGAAAATTTCTAGACTCTTTAGCCCTGCTTTCTTAGCCAGAGCTTTTTGTAATACTTGGCTAACATCTAACAAATCATGATTCTATAGCTTTTTTTTAAATGAGAAAGTAAACCAGAATAAGCTAAGCCAGCCAAATCTCTATCAGAAATTATCAAATTAAAACATCAATTTCTTGTATATCTAAACCTTTGAATGTATTTAGCGACGGACTCGTTATGTTTTTGTTTAAACGATGTTAAATGTGACAATCTAAGCTCAGTGTCCCCAGTATAAAAATACTTATGAAATTTATGCTCTAATTGGGGCCACGTATAAATGGAATTAGGTGCCAAAGAAGTAAACCAGGTAAATGCAGGGCCAGACAATGGTAAAAAAAATAATCTTAATTTTAACATATCGGTAGCACTAGCTTCACTACACTGCAAGATAAATTGAGCGATATGTTCTAGAGTAGTTCTACCATTATGCCCAGTAAATTTAATAAACTCAGGCACTCTATACCCTCTAAGATACTAAATATTATCACAGAAATTAAGGTATAGTTTTTGATAGACACGTGCTCTGCCCTTAGGTTCTACCCCAAAGTGTTTCTTCAAAATACTAGTCATTTGCTCTCTAGTATTTTCATGTCCCATAGGTTACTCAGCTGGGGACCGAGTAGGAACCACATTAGTTTGTTGCTGCTGCCCAAAAGAATGTGTAGTTGTATCATGAGAGTGCGGCACAACGGCCTGCATATATGGAGTACTTTGTAGAGGCACTTTGAAACAAGATTCCAGCAAAGGACCATAAGGGATACCAGAGCTTTGTGGAGGTATAGGTGGTGTACTATATGCAATGGTATTATATGGAGCTACCGGTATGTTTGCAGAAATTTCATTAACTTGGCTATTACTATTAGCTACATGTGGAATTGAGTTAATTATACTAGATGTCGTGTTTGATAATGGAAAAAAAAATGGTGTGACCTCCGGTTTAGTGGCATCTAGTGAAGTAGGCGGTGGTGTCACAGCATTGGTCAAACCTATAGCATTAGTTCGGCTATAAATTTGTTCCATCGTCATACTTTGTTGTGTAGGCATAGGTGGTATAAATTTTACCGATGAATCAAATAGACCTTGCTGAATTATACCATCATTATTAGAAGTTGATCAAGCACTAGCATTATGTGATAGATGTTGTTAGTGTATCCTTAATATTTTGCATCTCAGGAACCATAGACGCTAAACAACTATTGAGTGATTGATTAAAACCCTTAACTAATGCATCAAACTTGTTACTCATAACAGCACCTACTTGCTGATCAATCATCGAAGCAACTTTCTCTTCAAAAGGAAGTGTGTTACTTACAGTGGGAGTTACCTCGGGCTTGGTATCTCCTCCCTTCCGGACACTGCCCTGCCTCGTCTTTTGGTAGCACGAAGCGAACGCCCTGTCGAACTTAATCTTGTGCCTTTCATATTCTTATTGTGCCTCCTCATCATGCTCTTCAATGGTGGGCACAATGACATTGTCGGGGTCAACTTCAGATCCTTTCGTCATGGCTAAGGTTTTAAAATTCGGTTAAAAGGCAGTCGAAAGTTTCTTCCCCAGCGGAGTCGCCAAAAAGTGTGTTGACGCAAAAAATGTCACACCAAACACAGAGCACCTCGTGTGCACAATTCGGCGAGCAGCACCTAGGATACCCTAGTCATGGCACTGTGTTGTCAGATCTTCATCGTCACCCACGCTCGGGAGAGACCCCGTCGGAGTGCGGATGGCCGGTGGCTTGTCCTTGGTCGTCGAGATCAAGAACAGGTAGCAATGTAGATTGGAAGAGAGAACAAGATTACAGAAGCTACGCAAAATAGATAAAAACAAAAGATAGATTGTGTTTTGATCGATTGGTTGATTTTTTTCAATCGACCATGAACCTCTCATATTTAAAGGGTGACATGTCTTGGCTGGAAGAGACCAAGACTCCTAATTCAAACTGAACAAGACTTACAGATATGATTCGGCTATGCCTTTTAATCTGTAAACTTTCTATAACTAACATGCATTTCCTAATCTACCTGAGTATCTTTTATTGCAGCTCGGCCTTCTTGGATTCGACTACATACTTAACGTATCCATGCACTTGAATCCGATTAGCTCTTCCACTTGTCTGGAGACCAACTACTGAAATAAATCGTGGTCACTGGTCGTGACCATTGATCGTAGTCATTGATCGTGGTCATGAAGTATTGTTCATTGGCCGTAGTTACTGTTCACCGATCGGAAGTATTACCCATCTGGTCAAGTACTATTCACCATGGTCGGAATACTGTTTATTGTGGTCGGAGCACTGTTCATCGTGATCAAACAAAAAACTTTCAGAACCAAAATTCTTCATAATATGTCAACTTTGGTCGTCAATGCGCACCATGTTTTACAATATCTTAGGCATTAATTAGTTAGCTACGTTGGACAAAAGAGGATGTGATAAGGAATTAAATGAAGAAAGAGAATGAGCTAGTGTCTTTTATATAACATTAGCTTAGCTCAAAATACAGGAAATAGGTGCATCATAAATATGCACTAGGGTAATTATGTCTTAATGATGTGAGGTGAGGGAAGATAATATGTATTAATTATGTGGATACTACCTCCATTCTTAAAAGGATGTCGTTTTAGCTTCCAACACGTAGAACAAGGTGACATCAATTCTTTCACCTTTGACATATCTACCCCTCTTAATTGCTCCCACTTCCAACACTTCTAATTAATTAGCATACAATCCACTACACTCGTTCACTCAACTCCAATTTCTAATTAATTAGCATACAATCCACTACACACGTTCACTCTCAACTCCAACTTCTAATTAATTAGCATCTAATCCACAATACTCATTAATTCTCAACTCCAACTTCCAGTGGCTTTTAATAGAGGCTCTTTGGGGAAACATCACCTCGTAAACCTAAAACAACATGTATTTAAGAATAAAATCAACTTTCTAAAACGACATCTATTTCAGAATGGAGTAGTACTATTTTAGATACAATATATTAGGGTAGTTTATGATATTAACTTGTGATGTCGCATTGGGAGTGGCATAAGGACTCCAGTGAAATCAAGTCGAAGTTTGCCAATAATGTGGCGTGTGTATTGTATTTTATGTAAAGACACTAGTGAAAGCAACTTGTCACCAACTCTCGTGGGGTACTTAATTAAATAGGGTAATTAATAGAAGTAAAACAGCGTCGATTGGAGAAATGGGGACAAGCGAGGGGGTAACAGCCACGGACAAATTCATGCCATATCTAGCTAAATTTGGATATAACTCAATTTACAAACATGCATGTGTTATATGGAACCTAAAACAGACAAAAATAGTTAAAAGTTAGCTATCTTAGTTTACGTACGACTGGTACCTGATATACAGGTCTGTAATTAACTGTGTAACATATACAACTCGATTCGTTTAATATATTTGTTAATAAAAGGAGGTGATCATTCCACCACACAGTGGCTAGAAAAAATAGACTAGACATTCTAAAAACAAACTAAATTACATATATAGGGGACTAAGGCACATTTGCTAACAACCAACTAAAGACGCCTCACAAAATGTTTATCAGCCACCACGCATGTATGCACGTAGACCGGCTGTGGCCCCATCCATGGCCGATCCGTCACTCCGGGTGTCATTTTGCGTCGTGTTGGTACCTGATATTCTGCAAATGTCATGCATGTACGCACAACCACGGGTAGAAGTCAGGAACCATACAATGTTCCACCCGGCCACCAAACACGGGCGACTATTCCAGCACACAACACACAGCCGACATGCGCTGCTGTCCCGCTTGTTGGCACAGCGCTAGCTAGGCATATAGCAACACTAGATGCACTACGCTACACAACACCACGCGACGCATATGCACGGCCGGGACCAATATTCCACGCCATTTTTCACAGTCACGTACGGCAAAATCATCAGCTCGTGAGATCTGCCAAAGCTCTTCGCAAGTGCTTGAGCAGGCACATAGCATGAGCAGAGGCAGTAGTAATCTGACGCAGACAGCGACAATACCATACGGTCCCATCGAGCAACAGAGCCATGCATTGCATTGCACGCACGTCTGACGGGGCGCGCGCGGGCGGCTTTAACTGCGCGTACGCCCGGCCCTCCGCGCGTCCATGCCGGCCCATCCACCCGGGCCGCGTCCCCACGGCGGACGCGCACGTCCCACCTGCCCCGCACGCCTGCACTCGTCACCCTCGTCCGTCCGGCTGCAAGAAACCGAAGTAAAGGAGCAGGGCGTTGAATTTAATTAACTGGATCGTTAGTTCTAACATCAAACAATATCTTAATTGTGAAAGCACGTGGACATGCCCGTGTTCGAAGATATCATCTATAGTTGATCAGTGAGGAGGAGATGCGTCGGTGTAGCCGTGCAGACCGTCGATGTAGTGGAAGCCAATGTGGTGAAGCACCTCGGTGAAGTGACAGCGACGACGACTTTCACCTTGTTCTCTGCATCTTTTTAGATCAGATTAGAAGATGCAGGAGAGGTCAAGTCAGACGTGAAAATTACGATGGTACGTTAGAGCACACCGATTAGAGCATTGGAGGGAGAATGGACTCCTCCTCTTTCTCGGTTACATTAGAGATCATGTCAAGGCATAAGATCGAGATTAATTTCAACAGGGGGGGCAAACCAGCCGGGTGGCCGTCGCGGCGCGTCGCTCTCGATCGGCTGGCTGCTAGTGCTTGCGATGGCTCTCGTGGAGCCGTGGGCGCGCGCGACCGCTTGTTGCCATGGCGCTGGTGCGGTTCGGCCCCGCGCGCGCTTACACGGGCTAGCTTGCTATTCGGCGTCGTGGAACGCGCCCGGCCGGGAAATTTAACAGGCGTACGTACGCGAGTGTCCCGTGCCGTGCGTGCATCGACTAACCGGTCGGTGGCCGATGGTCTGATGGATCGGACGTGCCGTGGGCGCGCGGGCGAGCGAGTCGCCGTCGCGGGTGCGTCGTTGTCCGTCCGTCGGAGGCGGAGCGTGGGACGACGACGACCCACCGCGCGTCGCTCGCCGATGCGTAGGTACTGTCGGATGCTTGACGCGTGCGTACGTAGCGTTGGGCACTCTCGGTAGGTACGCGCATACTCGTACGTACCGGAGCACGTCCTTGCCTTCTGCGACAGTAGCAAGTTCAACATCGATTAAAGATGTGAGGTCGAAATCAGATAGTAATAATGGTCATGTTTTTTCAACTATGAGATTGAAGATTTCTCGAAGGGAAGGACCAATGAGTTTTGAGTTTAAAGCTTGCGTGTCGGAGCAAATACCAGATAGATCAATGCATAATCCAGTAGCCAGTTTTGCAAGAAGAGAGAAGAAAAGGTAAGGCGGTGGCATCTGGCTTCGGCGTCGTGAATCATTGGACATTGACATTTGGGCGCTGCCGATCGAGAGGCAAGCAGCGTGTTCAAGGTAAATGAGTAGAGACATAGACTCGAGATTGAGAATGAACTTAAGAATGAATTACATTGTCTTGATTCAATAGACTGTATATATATTTATACATGAGGAATACACGGCGGTTGCCGTTAGGGATAAATGTCTCTCCAATTGACAACAATAACTGCTAATTGCATGCAGTTAGGTGAAATTAATCATAGCAATTATTCCTAACACTCCCTCTTGTCAATTTCGTCATCTGTATAGGATCAGGTAAAATACCATGTTACAAATAAAACACTGCAACCAACTATGATGCAGATAACACTAGAGTGAATGAGTAACGGTGGTAGATCCAAGTGATGAGGGGTAGGTACCTTTGAGCGCAAGGATTCTGGTGTTTGGGTTCATGACCACGGAGTCCGCGGTGATGGGCCGTCAGAGTGACTACATGGACATGGCCATGTAGATGACGATGACGTTGTTCTGAGGGGAGGTCTCGTGGACGCAGATGTACTTCTCCGACTCCATGGTGACATGGGTGAAGGTGATGAACTTTGGCGTGATGCCCAGGCTAAGCGGAGAGATCTGCTGTGAGGGAGGGAGATGCGAGAAGGGGACAGTATTACCGTGAGGGCCTCGCGCATGGCGATGGGGCGTTGGCCGCCACCATAGCGACTGGCGGTGGTTTTGAGATCACTCTCGAGTCTGGAGTGTGAGCGAGAGGAGGCTGCGACGGTCTGAGGGAGGGAGATCAGATCTGAGTACACTCCACCGCCGACCACCTCACCCCACCACCAAACACCGCCTCGCGCATATTGGATCTGAGGCGGGTCCAGCCTCACCACCGTTGGATCCGCGTGGCCCTGGTCCTGCCTTGGCGCACCTCGATGTCATCGGATCCGGGTGGGCCTCGACCTCGTGGCCTCCTCTTCCTCGTGCGGGCGCTGCCTCTTTGAGCGGGCACCACATTTTTCTCGCACAAGCGCCGCATCTCCGTGCCACCATGCGAATGCCCAGGAGAGCCATCGCCTCCGGTCGTCTGGATCTGAGAGAATAGGAGAGGTGAGAGAGGAGAAACAGAATGAATGAAGGAGAGAAGAAACATAATAAATGTAGGAGGGAGGAGCTCAAGCTCATCAACGATGGCGTCTGGTAGCCCCATGGCGGCGGAGGCCAGCAGGGAAGGGGGTAGCAGTGTGGTGGGGAGGGGGCAACGGTGACGAGAGATGAGTGAGTGGATGAGAATGACCGGGTGTTGGGCGGAGGAGATATTTGCCCTCTCCTCGACAGTGCCAGGTGTCTTTTTAAACGCATCACTAATGACTGATGTATCAGTGACGGGTAATAACTGGATCCGTCACTACTATTATTAGTGATAGCTCAAGTTGAGACCTGTCACTAATAACATGTCATCTAAGATGGGTTTGAGCCCGAGGTTGTTTTTGTATCGTATTATCTTTGGATCCATCACTAATTACACATTAATGATGTATTTTGAGCCGCCGTCATTAATATTGTGCCTCCTTTGTTAGTCAGTAATCACACAAGTATTTCTAATGGAAGGTTCTCAAGTTGTAGACCTAAGCAAAACTTGACCCATGTTAAGTAATTACTCCCATCTAAGACAGTTCAGTGAATTCCTTTATGTAAATGCCAGCCATGTCCCTTTGAGATGTGGCTGATTAGCGGTAGAGAGCCGTGCGTGATAACTTGTTCAATGTAAATGAGTAGGGACATCAGAGACTGAATGAACTCAGGAATGAATTCTGTTGTCTTGATTCAATGGAGTGTGGGTACAATACATGATGAATAGACAACAGTGTCTTCCCAACGGACAATAATAACCGCTAACTGCAATTAGGGGAAATTGATGACAGCAATTATTCGTAACACAGCGGTCCCTGACTCCCTCCCATTGAACATTGCTGCTGAGTCGATTGGCAATGTGGGTGGGCCGGTAAAGCAACAATTCAGCTCAAAAAGAAGAGAATAAAGGATCTTGTGGGCTGTTGCAACCCGGAGATGAGATGGCAGGGGAGCAGGTCGGCCCGTAACGTGTGGTGGCCATGTGCTTATGGGCCGTTACTGGGCTTGCTGAAAGAGAGTCGGCCAGTCGGACCAACGCGGCCTGCAGGCCCGCCGAGTCCGAGCTGCCATGGGCCATCTTCCACAGACCTCTACCCACGGTAGGGAGCGCACAGCCGCGAATTTTTTATATATATATTTTTCAATATTGTACAAAAGTAAATTTCGTAAAACTATAAATATTTTGATAAAATTATCGTAAACTACATATTAAACAATAATTTTGTAAAACTACACATATTTTGGTAAAAATATCGTAAAACTACATATTTAAACAACAGTTTTACAAAACTACAGATTTAACGCTAATTTTATCAAAAAACTACATATTCTAGTCCCGTTATCATGACAACCGGGTCCCATTTGTAATCTCACAGTAGCTATCAGCTCATGAAACGGACTATCCGTGAGTTCATGTGACTGCAAGCAGGACTCATTCGTCAAGTTAATAGGTCTGTAATAGAATCTATAGTTTTACAATAAAATCGACGCTAAATTTGTAGTTTTGTGAAATTGTTGCGTAAATCTGTAATTTTGCTATTCATGATTATTTTATCAAAGTATATGTAGTTTCATGAGCTTCCGGATGGTCCGTTTCATGAGCTGGCAGTTGCTGTGAGACTGCAAACGAGTTCCATCGTTATGGTAACGGGGCTAAGAACAGTTCCTCTAAAATATGTAGTTTTGTGATAAAATTGGTGTTAAATCTGTAGTTTTGTGAATTGTTGTTTAAATCTGTAATTTTTCTAAAGATATAAAATTGACATTAAATCTGTAGTTTTACGTTCATTTTGTCAAAGTATCTATAATTTTGTGAAATTTACTCTTTGCAAAATCACACAGTTGTTTCAAAAAATTGCATCAATAGGATATCGGTGCCTGTTCATCGGGCGAGAGCAAGATCTCATTCCATGAACGGATGACACCTTTTGAGGCTCGCAGGTTAGGGAATAAAAATGCGACACGATCTCGAGTCGCCCGTTCACTTTGTTGTCGCTCGGTGAACGGGCGAGATCTTTGTGAGAGCAACTATGGCAGGCCTACCCAAAAGGTGTCGCCCACTATTCGAGCAACACCTTCGGGAATAAAAACCGCGCACACCGGCCCAGCCAACATCAGCACCACATTTGCACTGAGCGCAGCCGAGAGAGAGGGAGAGGGAGAAGAGAGCGCCGGGAGAGGGAGAGGGGAGGAGGGGAGGGAAAATTAGAGGCGAGGCCCTACTAGAGGAAGGAGGTATATTTTTCTATCTTTTTTTTACAAATTCGGTAGGATAGTCAACAATGGTATATTTTTCTATCCTTTTTTTTTTTACAAAGCCTTTAGAGGTTAGATATAGGATTTTTTTTATAAATCCGGTAGGATAGTCACTAGACATAGGTTAGAATATAGATATAGGTTTTGAATTAGGGTTAGACATAATTTAGCAATTAGATCTTGTTTGTACATATATTTTAATAATTAGATATAATATTTAGCCATATGTTAGGTATTAGATGTAGGATTTAGACATAGTATAGGCATAACTGAGATAGTAGATGTAGGATTTAGATGTGTTTGATGTAGCGATTCAGAGAAATTTTGTTGCAATGTAGATTAACTGTTGGAACATGTTTTTAATGAATGTAGCAATAATATTAGAGTTTTTGGTCGATGCTCGCAAGTATGTCAGATAAGTGGTAGTTTATGATTTTTTATATGGACAATGAAATATTATATGGTCTGAAAGGGGCACTATTGTCTGTATTTGAGTCAATGGATAAGGGTATTTCTAGACCTATGCAGAAGAGTGTTGGATACTTGTATGACTAGTTGATGTGGTGTTTCAAAATAGATCTCGAGGTTTAAAAGATGACCATTAGTATTATGGGTAACCGTTCTAGAGATGGTGTGTACTAGGAGATGTACCTACTTAGGGAAGATCAAGTCTGGAGGATGTATTTGCAGGATGTTGTGCAAAGAGATTGGCTACCTATGCTGCTTGTGCAATGGAAGAATAAGGAAGCAGTTGGAGAGATGAAGGGTGGGGGACGCAGAGGAGAAGGGTGATAAGGAAGAGTATGATGAGGATGAGGATAATGAGGATGTCGATCTGGATGCTGCATATTAATCGGACCATCCGACTGAACCGATCGGTAAGGCAGATGAGGAGGAACGAATCTCTTCTCTAATTGAACGGACAATGGCATGATGGGACATGTGTAGCCAGATCTGTAAAGTAGGTGGTGCATGAGGCATCTGGGTTCAAACTTCTTCCGTCAATTTAAGAAAAAAAACCTTATGAACATGCTCGAGAGATTATACGATCAGAACCAGCAAAGGAAGTTTGATGCTCTTTAGAAGACACTGGATGAGCTGATGAAGATATAAACACGGGAGCATGCATGGAGGTCTGTGAGAGGACTGGAGGACGAACCAATACCTCTTGAGTCCCTAGCAACGGACAATGAAGCTGGCATAATATGAAGGATCGGGTCATCTACCTAGTCATTTAGCGAATGGATTAAGAATGAGACGAAGGAGAAGTGTGTTCTGCTCTACGACACAAACGGGGCTAGGCATGGTATTATGACTACTAATTTAGTATAGGTTTGCAATTAGGTGATGAAAGGTGTTAGGGAGTTGTCACTGGTGGAGATTGTAGAGTTCATACTTCAAGAGACATGCAAGCATTTCAGAGAGCGATATGCAATAGCGCACCCGGTACTAAATGATGCTCGTCTGACTTATGGGACGAAGATGGCCAAGTACATGGAAGACAAGATGGAGGAAACAAAGATGCACCGAGTGGAGGACATGGGAATTGCATAGCATAGATACGAAGTTCTATGTAGGGACAAAGGAATGAGGGGGCAAGCATGAGAGAGTTATCTTGTACCCTCTTCAATGACAAGTGCATTTGCAACTACTATAGGTCGATGCTACTGCACAAGTCATGCTCACATGTGATTATCGCGTAACCTGTGATGGGGATGAGAACTCGGGGGTACGTCTCTGACTACTTCAAGAAAAAAACTATGTTCAATACCTGGAACCATGAGGTCTATGGTTTCGGGATTTATTGTTCTTTCACGAAGGAACCTGGGCCCAATTATGTGTTCATCCTTGATCCCTATAAGATGCAGTAGCAAAAAGGATGACGCGGGACTACGAGGATCCGTAATTATATGGACGAAGCAGAAGTCGGCTGTCACATGAAATTGTGCACCAAGTGCAATAGAACGGGACACACTTACAAGAAATGCACCATTGATGTTCCAAGTGTCAACCCCGTGGAAGCAGATCCTTCTGGCTTAGTTGCAGATGTGAGACATCCTCGTGCTCATCGATCATCTGCTTCATTGACTCATCGAGTTTGATAATTATCATAATTCGTGTTGTGATGGTTATTAGTGTGCACAATATTGTATTTTATTATTGTATTAGTGAGACGGTCACTATGTTTCAGGTTGTAACGTCTTACGTTGTGATTCGGTAACATATTTTGTGTATGCTTTGAATAATCTATTATATCATGTTACATGTTGTATGCTTAATTGTTACTCTGTGTTTGTTTTGCTTATCAAACTGTAAATAACTTGTGAACATGCAAGTATGGCGCAACTGGAGCTGCTTGACCCTCAGCTGGATATTAGGTGCCATTCGTACCGTATCGCCATGCAGGCTAAGGATATCCCAGTACTACGACCCCATGTGCCAGATGAGCTCATGAGGGTTGACACGCGCTGGATCTTGAGGTTTGTACCATTTGAATGTAACATTTCATACGGCTTGTTATTTGTATTGCTCGCTAACTGTTGTTTACAGGTTGCATGCTGCTGGGCTACTTTCATTGTGTTAGCTTGAAGGTGGACACTTTGGTAGGGGACTCGGAGGTGTCCATGCGGTTCAGCTATGATAGGGTCCTACTCGCGTCCCTTGTCAACAGGTGGCATCCCAAGACGCACATGTTTCATCTCTCGTGTGGCAAGATGGCACCCACGCTCGAGGATGTCTCCCTACTGATGGGCCTACCTTGCGTGGGTGTCGCAGTTGGAGCCAGGGACATGAGCGTGATGTGGCGTGACAAGTTGATGGGACGCTTCTTCGTCGTTCAATGGAGGGACGACCTAGCCCCATTCAGGGCTTTTCTAGGGTTCGAGAAGCACGGCCCGATAAAGGCTTTTCTCATTCAGCTTGTGGTACATTAGTCTTGTACTGCTTTGGCATATCCTTTACATTACTAACTAATAAGCATATTTGTAATTGTTTGTTATGTGATAGGTAGAAACCATCCACCCACTAACAGACAACGATGACATCTCCCGTCACTTGGAGGCGTACCTCCTATGGTTGTTTGGGTGGATTATGTTCATCGAGACTGACGGCAACACAGACTCAAGGAGTATGATCCTCTACGCGAAAGAGGTTACAAACGTCGATCTGGCGAAGGTCCCACAATACAACTGGGCTTCTGTTGTGTTGGCTGCAACGTACTGCGGCCTCTACGACGCCTGATGAAGACCGACAACAAAGCGATTCTCACCGGGTGTCCCCTTATGCTTCAGATATGATCATACAAGCGCTTCACCATCAATAGGCCCCTTGTGGACCACAGTGGATACAAGTACCTTGCCATTGGTGTCGACGACCCGATCATGGGCTCGTTGTGGTGCAAATATAGGTAAGACCTATGAAATTTGCACATATTTGTTAATTACTATCTTTTTTTTGTTTCTCTAACTTATTTTGGTTACACAGTTGATTTGGTCGCGTATAGACACATTGCACGTATCCGAACTTTATTCACCAGTTCGATGAGCTAACAGTGAATAATGTCCGCTGGAGGCCATATATGGAGGAGGTACTTCAACGTGCTCTGCTTGGACTTACGGTGATGTGCTTATGAGACCGGGAGTACTAGATCACGCGGTGCGCCCTCGTCTGCGACACCTACGTCGAGGAGTACTTTTCGCATCGCATCGCATGATGCGACAATTCAGGAAGTTACAGGTGTTCCCGCTCCCACTCACCAGGACAGTGCCTAGCAACATACACAGGTGCGTAACATTGCAATTACCTTTTCATTGGAGATGTTGATGCATATTTTTTCATGTTCTTATATTTTTGCAGGTTAACGTGCAAGGGGGCTCATAGCATGAGCACGTTTGCATCTCGTGTGCACACGTGGGTTGAAAGATGGGACAAAGCTATCGAGGACGTCATGGACAAGGATCGACCGCACTATGAGGAGGCGTACGTGAAGTATCTATCCTGGTTCATGCCTCCGACATGGATCTGGGTCACGTACACACCAACCGAGCTTCTGTGACATGAGCTAAACATTTGCAACACGTACCCCACTCATAGGGACCAGGCACATTCACTTTAGGTACATAGAGTACTATGCGACTCCTCATTTACAACACTTGTTGGTAAAAAAAAATTGTCTAATGAAATGAAAATTTTCTTTGCTGAGGGGCATACTACACCAAATTGAGGTCAAGGTGCGGATCGACAATGGCATCGAGGTCCCCAAGGCCGAGGTCAACACGGCGTTAGACCGGGTTATTTGACAGGTGAACAAGGTGTTCAGGGTGCTCAGCTGCAGGTCATCCTTGGACGTTGCGATGGGACCACGAGTGTCGACTCCTCTCCTAGCATGCCCTTCGACCATGTTCACCGAGCCGCCGCACCCACCAGTACATCCAACTTTCGTCGCATAGCCGTCGAGGCCTTCCTCCTCCTTAACACTGAGCACTGCGTCAGTTGGAGACGCTTCCATGAGATAGAAGCCAATGAGAGGATAGAGGCTACTCGCAAGCGTATTCAGGAGGAGCAGCAGAAGATGAGGAAGGAGCGTAACCGCATGATGGCAAAGGCCCGTGAGGCAGAGAGGGAGAGGAGGTGTGAGAGGGCACGTCAGACGCGTGAGGCAGGACTAGAAGTGACAAGGAAGGAAAAGTACTCATGTTCCACTCAGTAGGCCAGATGTTGTAATCATGTTGTTTACATTCCCTAAGATATGTTAGGTTTAGACGCGGTACTTGTTTAGGTTAGAATGATGATGTATCGTACATGACATTGTCCGTGTATGTCATTATTCCTATTAACATTACCGTGTTCAACTTTTGGTTTCCGTCAATCCGGGTATCCAAAATATCGCACAAACTTATAATGCCACTCGACGAATTGAAAACATAAAAATTACGCCGCACAAATGCCTATTCTGTCACAAATAAAATTAAATTTGGCCGGCTAAAAAAAATCGACCACAAGGTGTCGTATGTTCATTGGGCGACACATTGCTATCACCTGATCAGTGGGCAAGATAAAGGTATCACCCGATCACCGGGTGATAGCAAGGTGTCACCCCATGAATGCGCAACGTTTATCAGGACCGTTCATTTGCGTTGACATTCGTACGAGAGAGGTAGGTGAAAGAAATTGTAGAGTAGGTGAGAGAATCAATTGATAGATAAGTATCAAGTGAGAAATTCTACGGTGTAACTAACCAACAAAAATATTATATGAAAGTTGTAAAAAAAGTCTGATAAAATATGATAGTGTAGATCATGATATCATCTATCATCTCATAAAATTTGAGCTCAAACGACAATTTGTATAAGTAGAAAAAAAAGAAATTTCATCTGTAAATAGTATCTCTGTATGAATCACTAAATTTTCTCTTTTTTCTCTCTACAAGTTATTGTTTGAGCTCAAATTTCATAAGATGATAGATGATAACATGCTCTACATTATCATATTTTTGTTAAAAAATTTACAACTTTTAACGTAGGGTTTAGTTGATTGGTTACACATTTTTGTTAGAATTTTTACAGCTTTTAACATAGTGTTTTGATTGATTGGTTACATAAATTGATTTATGTAACCATTACACAATACAAATTTTCCCAGCCTAGATGTATCGGACGAGGCTGGGAGACGAGATTGGCTAGTTACGCCGCGCGGCAGAAGAAAACTGGAGATCGGTGCGGTTGGGGCCTGACGCACGAGCATCCCGGCTGCCCTTCCTGCTGGCCTTAGCCTGTCTGCACCGCCCACTCGATCGGCCAGCTCCCACACCATTATTCCATCATCATCCCCCACTGCCCCGCTTTACATGAGGCTGGGGTCATGTAGGACAAGCTCACACACACGCATTTCGCAAGCATACCAGGTACCAAATGCCAAACTGACGGGACTTCCTGTGAACACTAATTCATATTATCACGTTTCATACATGAATGTGTAAGGTTATACAGTTCACATACATGGTCAAAATGTTCAGGAACATGATCAAGGGTATGTTCAATGAAAAGAATCGATATCATGATATGTGAAACTAATGCAGAGACCTCCTCGCGTTGACGCATTCGCGTGCGAGGCCCTGCCCTGTCAATAATATGATCATAGAAAGCGATGAACAAGGGCAAGCCAGTCACTTGCACCCTTTCTATATCTATACCTTGTTTTGATTCTGTACCCAATGGGGTTCCTTTTACCATCCCCAATTGTTGGTGTCAAAGAACAATCTTAGTGGTCTCCCCTGAACACGAGATGATGGCAAGTGCCATCGCAAGGGTATGCACAGTCTGTGTACTTCGCGTCCCCCCTCTGGAAGAACCAATCCCCGACAGCTTCAGCAATTCTCTGTGTGTCGAAAGACATGGAGACGGTAACATCAGACTAACCTGATCATTCGATTAACTAACGAGTCCTACCATGTAACTGATACAAGATAATCTGTTATTTGCATCACTGCACGCGTACCTTGTTACCGAGACGCGGCGAGTTGTTTGCGTACCATGTATCCTGTCTCTCGCTCTGACAATGAGCAAAACATGAGTTGATGAATACACCATTTTGCCCTGACGCAGAGAAACCCTTCACAGCGTCAAGCATTTGGTTCCTGAAACCTGCATATTCATAGGAGTTCAGCGGTCAGCCAATCTGGTCGTAAATTAACAAAATTACAACTCAAAAGATATGGGAAACCAATGAAATACCTTGTAAGAACTGAAGCTGATTGCCATTACAAGAGGCATGGTTCATCCTACATCCTTGCCATAGACCTTGGGGATCAGCTGTTTTGGGGGCCACACTTTGTTGAAGCTGAAAAGTACAAGGTGTAGAATTACTTCACTGAATATTTTTATTTACTCAATTTCAATTTCAGTTCTAGATCAATTGCAGCATAAGGTTATATGCATAACAAGTACCTGCCACACATCATAGGCAGTGTTCAAAATGAAAGTTGGGGTCTGAATGTTCGGAACAACGTTCTGCGGGAAAAAGCACTGTAGGGAGAAGTAGTTAGGAAAAAAAGTTTACATGTTTCATCTTTGATAGATATCCCTTGATATTTGTATTACCGAGGTTTTGTCCATACGGGAGGTGCAAGACCTAGGCAGGCTTCTTCCAGAACCCTGAATTTTATGTGAATTTCATTAGAATGGTGTAGGCAAAATGACGTTATTGCTATTGGTGCATGGATACTCTGACAGGAATTAGTAGTGGCACCAATGGTTGAAGTAGGATTTCCAGCAAGAAGAAATTATCGTGAAAACAAGAATTATGGCTGACAAAGTGACACATACCTGCAATCTCACAATGCCATTGAAGAAGGATCTCATTTCCCGACGACCAGAAACATCAACGCTGCAAATGGTTAAAGGACCGATTCACCTTAATATACAATTGAAGTGATTACACTTTCTTGATAGGAAATAAGTAACTGACTATGAGTAAAAAGGATGATATCAAAGCAAGTTTCACTGTATATTCATGAACATACGTGTCAAGAAACATTCCAGCATCAGCAAGGCATTTGACTCTGGTATTCGATGGAAACAATCCACGGAACTCATCACAGTGAAGTATGGTAGAAACACCACCAGCAGAGCATCCAGAAAGAAGGGCCTGGTACAATAAAGTGCATCAGGGGAACGGAGATGATTCCCTAGAAGCTATAGAAAAATGAGTAACAGTGGAAGGATCAATACCTGATTAGCATAGCGCATTCCTTGGGCCATCAGATCATCCATTGCAGCCTGCCAAATGCGCTGACCTCGAAAATAAAGGCCTGCAGCCTAAATATAGAAATTCTAATCAATTGATGTAGTTCAGTAAACAAAACAAAAAGACATGGATTGTTGGATTTATATCCTTCAGCGCATGCATTTAATATTTGGTGAAACTAGATAAAATAAAATTTTGAGGCATGAGACAGAATTGCACTAACCGCATCAGAACCTTCACCAGTGAAGGATGCGCCATCACAGTACCGAACCTTCACTCTATTCCAGTTGTAGAAATCTAAGAGGCAAGAAAAATCATTATGATTACTCAATCAGAAACAGCAACTAAATAATCAACAGCAATATTTTTTTAGAGCAAAGTAGTACGAAGTCTGAAAAAAAAAATCACAAGGCAAACTTGCTCAGAAGAATACCAGGATTTTCTTCAGGTCTATTACTCATTATCCCTGTGAACTGGAGTTGCCTCTCCATGTGATTTGATGACCCACGACGACTGCTCTTGCGGAACACACAGCTTTTAACATCATTGCACCAGCCTCCACCCTGATTTCCATATCAATCACAAGCAGATACTAAGCCCAAATGGTGCATTGCAACATCTAATAGTACAAAGAGCTATTTGCATCAATTTATCAGGAACTTCAAATATATGTGAATTGAGAAGTATTACTCACCTCCAGATTGACAAGCCAACTGTTTGCTCCTGATCCAAACCCTCGGTGCAGGTGGTAACCCGGTAAGCTTCCATCCAAGCACACTGTAAAAGTTATCACAGGAACTAAGCATCAACCTTTACCAGCTACCAAGCTATAAGCTAGAATAAATTTCATGCACACCCAAATTTTGATCTAAATTGAATTAATTCCTGTTGAACTACTTCTACGGTGCTATTACTTTTTAAAATCCAAAGCAATTGCCACCCAGCAGACTTTCTTTGGTTAATTTTACACAAACAAGATCATCATAACATAGATTCAAAAACAAACGCCGCCCTGCAGCAAGTATAAATCTTGAGAAACTGACTGCCTAAGTGCATAAAAACAAATAGGAACCCAGGTCGCGAATTGTTTGGTATTTACAATAGTCACTAGGCAATCACGCATAACAACTTACAAAAAACACATGCAATAGCCGGTGTTTTGTGGCTAGTCCCTTTTCCCCCAATCAAGCAACAATAATTCATCATGACAATTCTAAAAATAATGATAATTCATCATGGCAACCACAATCATTGCCAAGGCTAGATCCGCACCCATACATTTATCAGGATCCACACATGACACATGCTACGACCAAACACCGGAAGGATAAGCCTGCATGATCAATCAATTAACACAGCACCTATATAAAAGGGGATATGGAAAAAAACACGAGTAATCACAATCCAATCGACTAATGCATAGATGCTCTGACCAACCAGGGTCAACTCAGCAGGGACATGCATCACATAACTCGATGACTCAACCAAGGCACACCGCACACTCCTCCAGTCCACTGACTCAACTCAAGAAGAACTCGCGTGACTGCTAATAAAAAACTAACCTTTGCATCAAAAAGCAGATTAAAGAAAGGAGCAAGGAACAATTCAGCTGGAACAAGAATATATTACCGGCTCCCTTGGCCGCCGCCGACTGGATGAGTGTCAGCCCGACGAAGACGCCGTTGCTGCCGCCGGAGTTGGCGTTGGTGCCGTACGCCTGCGTCTCGTTCCACCACGGCTCGGAGCCACGCACTGTCCCGACCAAGAACGCAAGAGCCAGGGCGAGAACGCAAGGAGCCATGGTTCTTTGCCTCCCCCTCTCCCTGCGCTGGCCTCTCCCCGCTCTCTCTCTCGTCGCAGGGGAGGTGTGACTTGTGAGCACGGGGAGGAGTGGATCTGGAAGGGAGTGAGACTGGGAGGGAGATGGAGGAGAAGCGAGCGCAGTCGCAGAAGCGGCCAAGCAAGAAAGGAACTTATACGCGGCGGCAGCTGGCAATGGAGATTCTGGAGGGTGGCGCTAGTGGAAACGTGTAACGCGGCGTGCTGTTGCCTGCTGCGGTGTTACAATTGTGAAGTAAAGCATCTCCCCATTGGTGGTGCGGAGAAAAGAAATGGGGAGCTTAGCAACCAACGGTGTGGTAGTAGCGGAATTACGGGGAGGCGAAGGAGGAGGAGAAAGAAAACGGCTTGGGAGAACTGTGATTGCATTTACTACTTTTCGGGGAATCCAAGCCGAGAGCCGCTATTACAGCTGTGTGCTCTGGCTGCTGTACGCTGGTTGGTATTTTGGGCTTCATTGCGAGCAGCCGAGCACAGCTTTTTATGGGGAGGCGCAAAATAGTTGATGTCGGCTCCTACTACCACGTGAATGTCCTTTCGTCTTTGTAGAAGAACAAAAGAAGTTCAAATTTACTGACATGTAAACAGACTACAAAAACATTGAATTGTGAGGAAAGAAACAGAAAGTTTACAAGACAAGCGTATCGAAACGGAGTGAGCAGCTCACGTCCCATACGGAAACTACAAATGCAAGTTTGGAGTAAAGCATTTCATCTCTGTGGTTAGCTGCTGCTCGCTACACTCCCACACTGTGATTGACTAGTTTAGGCGGTTAATCAATGGGCATGCCTAACAAATTCTCTTTATGATCTAGTAGAATCCTTTCGCAAAAATATTTTCGTTCTTTTCAGCATTTCAACAATTTTATTTTACGATTCTTTTTAAAAAAGATTCTTGAGATCATTCTCTTTATGATAAAATTCTCTACTTACTCTTTATGAATCTTTTCAAAAAGAAACTGTTGGAGATAAAAAAAAAATAAAGAGAATAGAAATAGAAAAGAAATCAGAAAAAATAAAATGAAAAAAAAATGATTGGACATGGTATAACAAAGTGGCAAGTTCCTGATAAAGCTCGGATTAGTCCATCAGCTAAGAGCGAACGAAACGAAATGACACGGTCGTATGGACCACCGACCACCTCTTGCAGGAAAACTGCAAGCTTTGCAGTGCTGAAAACAACAGCTCGCTGCATGCAGCTCGCCTGATGCTTCCACGTACGTAGCGTCCCGTCGCTGGAAAACGAAACCTGACCGACTATATTCAGCCAGCCGGCACGTGCCGCGGGTGTACGAGTACAGCCTGATTCTCCCAGCTCAGCTGAGCCCCTAGTAGAGCGCATGGCTCAATGAATTCTCAAATAATCGAGCTTACCACTAGCAATCGCCTCGAGGAATTTAATCATGACACCCTGGCGAATCCAATGATCAAACAGTCACGAGAGCTGATGGACTCCGGTCGACGAGGCGAAGAAAAGAAGATTTTTATAGTACACTTAAATGAGTGTAGGTCGTTTATTTTTTTTATTCTGTGATTTAGATTGATCTAATGATACTTTATCATTTACCAGTATCATAGGTATCATTAAAGAGTATCATGGTTATTATAAGGGTAGGATTGGAAAACAAAAAACCATGATAAACTTGTAAATTATATATTTAATTAGGGAATGTCAAAATGTTAGCTTATTTCTCGGATAAGCTTTCACTTGTTCTGTTTATTTCATTTATTAGGGTTTTCACCCTCCGTCGGCTGGTATGGGTGACGAAGGTTCAAAGTCCGGTCAGTCAATGACATAATTACCTCTAAGGATATTAAGATAATTACAATAATACCTACTAAAATAGACGATTAGATCACAATAATAATACTCCTCACTATTTAATATCATGGTGTAATGTAAAGGTTCTCGAAGAAAAAGGCACTCGGCTTAATCATATCGATCAGATCAAATTTAGAAAAGTTAGGTCTTGAAGGCGAGCAGCGAGTGACAGCAGGAACCAGTGAAATGGCTCGTGATTGCAGGGCTGCGAGCGAGTGACAACTGACAGCAACATCGATCACCCCCAAAAAAGAACAAATCTTCTCCATGCAGGCTCGCCAGATAGCGCGCGGCACCCGCCGATAACTGTGCAGGTGTGATTGATTTTGCGTATGAATCTTATAGGTATGAATCCTATATATAATCTAAACGAGTCATATTTGTTAAAAATGATATATATATATATAAGTTAAACGAAGTTATATTTGTTGAAAAAAAATATTTATTTGGCTATATCGGTTTGGATAGGCTGAACTAAGTTCTATTTGGTTGATCAAATTTGAGACTACGTACATGAGTGTAATAGTTGAGATTATGATTAATTGTTCGTATAAAAATGATTCTGTGATTATAACAGGAGGATATGTCTCTATGCAGAAGCCTGTATCCGTCAGATAAACTATGGAATTGAGTTTCTCTCCTAAGCTAGATTGTGAGCGTGTATTTACATTAACTAAATCAAAATATAATAATGTATGTAGATAATTAAATATATTTCTCTTTTAATTATTCCCTAGCAACTGGATTCATGCTCGACCCACTGATCAGAAGCTTCCGCCAAGCAAACGAACGGGAATGGGAGCCGGAGCCACAGTGCCGCACAACACAGAGCCGAAGCACAAGGCCGCATGCTGCACGGAAGTGCATGGGCATGGCCATGGTGGCCAGACTCCAGAGTGCTCCGCAATAGTTGGCAAAAAAGAGAGAAAGAAAAGGAAAAAAGCAAAGTGCTTTGCAAGAGGAGGTGGAGACTGGAGAACACGCTAGAAAGAGACGTGCGGAATAAATTGGCCGCCCGCCCCCGCCGACACATCGATAATGGGAGGATGTGGGATGGTATTCCATCGGCGGTGGTAAAGAAGAGGCTCCTTTTGCCGTCCTCCGTCCACAGCGGAGAATGCTCCTGCTTTTGGGAGAACACGTTGACCATGGCCACTGCCCTTTTGTACTACAAATTTAGCGGTACAAAGCGAGCCGACGCATGTTCAGTGGGGGCGATTTGTTGTCTGTATAGGTTTTGCGTGTATAGGGTTGAGAGTAAATAGTTTGAACGGAGTTATATTTGTTAAGAATAAAAAATATTGTTTTTTATCACCGTCTGCGTTGAGTTTCTGTTTAATTGATTGAATCTAAAGTTGTACTAGAGGATGTAAGATTTGAGACCAGGAGGAGGTGATTGATTGCCCGGATGAATAGATCCTGCTCGGCGGATGCATATAATTTCAAAGAGAAACGGGATTGATTACTCGCATGTATTGTTCTAGTCTGATTCGGTGGATGCAAATATATGTTCGCAGTCTAGTCCGAGAGAGATGCTCCACAGCTTGGCTCAGTAGATGCAGGCTGCTGTATCCACTCAAACAAACGGGTCCATTTGTCGGTGTCACAAAATCACCTTTATATGAGCACCTAATCAGAATCTTAGCTCTTATATCCGTTTATACGGCCTCATATTCAGTCACCCAAATAGAAACTCAGTTTAACATGTCCAGACAGATACAACCAATCAAATACTATCTTTTTTAACAAACATGATTTCGCCCAGCCTACGTATACAGTACATACGGATAATAGCACATGCAGGCAACCAATCACACCCTGATTGGTTGCTCGTATTAGAATAGTTTTGTGATATTGATAAGTGAGTTTATCTATATGAGCGAATGTATAAACTTGTATCCGTCAGGTTAAAATAATATATACGAATAACTAAATCTATTTTATTTTAAGATTGCACGTATCTGTTGAGTCGAATTGTTTTCGTGGAGACAAACAATACCCCAAATGACACCTGTTGTGTTGTATCGATGAGGACACCAGGACATGGCGACATGCATCTGCTCTTTTCTTTTAGCAGATTGATGCATGTTAGGTGGTAGTAGTATTAGGTAAGATCTATCGTCTACTTTACACTGTGGGTTTATTCTCTAACGGTCCATCACACATTACAGCACAATATGGACACATACTCGTAATCTAGTGCTATTCCCTGCATCGATCCGTGCCATGCAGATTGGTATACAGTCTACTTACCAGCCACAGAGAGCTGGTCAGGTACTGGCTGTCAAGCAGAGTGTAATCTCGGAGACCTAGTGCCTGGTTCTCAGTTTCCGCTCAACTGAAACAGTACAAGAAGGCCACGGAGCACGACGGCGAATGGTACACTCACGGCACGCCGGAGTAGGTACGGCGCATGCACCACCACCATCCATCGAGCAGAGCAGATGCATCCGTCGAACAAGCACGCAGAGCGCCCATGGGCCGGCCGGGAGCACATGGTCATGGAGGTCGCCAGTGCTGCCTGTGACGTTGCGTAGAAAAATACTGTAATCAGCTGGGTCTTCAAATAGAGTATGAACAAGTGACCTGCCTGCCGTGCACACTGCCTTTTTGGATCATGCTAGCGCCCAGTAGCAACCCAGAATCTCTTGCGATAAAACAAAGGAGGGGGTGGATTAGATTACGCTGACAGATGCGTTGCCTCAGGACAGGTCGAAGCTAAGGATGTTCCACTGTCGAACAACAGTCTAGTCTCTACTACTCTCTAGCGCGCCGCGCTGATCAATCGAACACAGCGATCGTCATTAAGATGCTGCTTGGCTCAGCTTCAGTTCTAATATCCATACTGGTTTAAGAGTTTACAGAATAAAATAATAGTTTAAATAATTATTTTTAATTTAAAATAAAATTAACATGATTCAAGCAAAGACTTTTAATCTGTTCAAAGCTCCAAACTAATGATGATTAGCTCGAGCTGAAGTTCTAGTAAATAGTAGGTCCTAACTTAATGCAGATTAGGTAGAGCCTGCATGAGTAGAGTAAACGAAGGCGAGTTCCGATTAGGACCGCATGCATCTTGAGTAAGAGAGCGCGCGGCACCGAAAAGCCGGTGCTCGATTCGAGCGGTCGTTGTGCCTGGCGAATGGCGATGCGCTTGGAGCGCCTGCGGCGCGCTGTCCATCACGGTACGAGTTGCCGCTCTGCCCTGTAACCTGTCCCAACCGCCATGCGCCCATGCCGTGGTGAACCGGTGATCTGAAACACAAACACGCACGAGAAGTGGACGAAACACGCAGGAATTTAATCGTCGGTGGGACGCACCTGCTCATGAACAGAGGGTGCCATTGCCAACATCCTGAATTTTTCTTTGCGGGCCCTCTCAAATTTGGCTCTGTACTTAGCATGGTGCCAGCACTTTACAACGAAACAGAGCATGGCACGGCAGCTGCCCAAACCGCGTCGTCGTGCTGCAACTGCAAGTGGACCGGTACAGTGGCTCACATAACTCCACATGAAAAACAGGAAGGGTGATAGAAAGGTAACGCAAACCTTATAGAATCAAGCTTCCTATTCTTCGTATGTCTAAAATCGTGCGAGATTTCAGTGACGTTGGACGAGTCAGGGAAGATGGACTTTTATAGTTCGGGTTTGGAAGGATTTTACGGATTTGAGCTTAAAAGAAACTATGAGAGAGGTAGGCAAGCCAGGAGGGTTGTGGGCGGGGTGGTGAGGCAGTGGGCACACCGCCGGCTGTGGGAGACGGAGGATTACCGATGGGCTAGGGTGGGGTGGGGGCGTCACGGCGTGCCAAGTTAGCGTGACAGGGACTTCAAGAGCAGATCTAGCGACGTCCTCGTCACTTGAGATGGGTCAGCGCGATAGGAACAACAACAGTAAGGAAGGAAGACAAACAGTCATGTAATTTGATCGGAGGTTGAAAACAATATATCATTCGTCAGATCCGTATCCGGTGGCTAAGACCTATCGATTGAAAAAAGCTCCGATTTCAGGCTTTTGAAGTTTAGCAACCCCCTTATAAAATACATCACCAAGTATTATAATCATATTCCTTCATCTTAAAACATGAAAAACAAGGGAGGTTCAAAGAAAAATAAATTAATTAATTTGCAGAGATGGGCCATACGTGAACGCCCGACTGCAAATTACACGGCCCTTCCGTAGCCCGCTGTTACTTGGGCCAGAACAACAGATGTTCAACCGGGCTCAATAGCCCAGTAGCTCATCGCCAAAAAGCTAATGAAAAAAAATGATGTTGAGAGTGTGGCTGCTGGGATTCGAGCCCAGGTCTCCACGGCCACAACGTGGAATTCTCACCACTAAACTACAGCCACATCTGTGCAAATTTCTGACGGATTAAAGCTGAAGAATTTTTCTTTATTAATGACCCAACTCGCAGGCGCACAATCTTAAGTCTTGATTGGTTCCTGACTAATTTTGCCATATATTATGTTTAAGATTAGTCTTGTTATATTTTTATTGTAAGAAAATTGACTAACTAATTTTAGATAAACTTTAATAAAATATTGTATCTATGACAAGTGGATCAGAAAGCTAAAAAATTAAGCAATCTAGAATGATGGCACCAACCAAACATTGTCTAATAAAATTGAGGTTGACTAAACTTAAACGAGGCAAATATAGTTACAATCTAAAAGTACCCTTAAATTTTGTATGCATTTTATTATTTTTATATACATATTCATTGTCATCTTTGTAGATGATTAAATTACGTATTCTGTGATACCAAACATATGAAATCAGGCACAAGTCTTAGCTAGGGTGCAGTCGATGCCACTGTCACGTGCTACTCCACGAACCTTTCTTTCATCGAATCAAATCTCCTTAGAGATTTGGTCGACGAACCTTTCTTCCATCGAATCAAATTTTGTTAGAGATTTGGTAAGTGATATTTGTTTTAGCTGTAGATTATGAATTATAGAAAATTAAATTGTAAAAATTGTACAATATAATTTAACTTTTAGATCGTAACAATCCAGCAATCTATTTTTCACTGAATCCTATAAATTATAGGATACAGTTTTAATATCAAACTTTTTACAATCTAGCGTGTAAAAGACAGATTACTGAATTATTACAATTTAAAAACTAAATTATACAATTAGCTTTTACAATTTAACATATTTATTTTAACTTATAAATTATTTTAATTTATAGATTATAATAATAATCTATAAACTAAAACAAATAACCTTAAATCACGAAGATGTGACTATATGACTCCACCGGACCATCCCTGCATGCGGACCGTATCCACGCACACTTTACACTTCCTATCACATGGCCTGTCAGCTGACCAAATGGACAGCAACTTGAAACTGAAAAGAGCGAAAAAATCAGTTCAGCTGCTTGTTGCAACCAGGTTTGAAAATTCGTCCATTACCAGTCGATAAGCGTGATTACCGAACTTAATGTTCCCATCGATTTCATAATATGACTGGTTTACGAATTTGAATTAAAAATTCAAAAATAAATAAAAAAATCCTGAAAAAAAAACTAGAAATAATTATAAGACCTTATGTGAAAAAAATTTAAAAATAATATCATTTGCATCATATTCTATAGGGAGTAAGTTTGAAAGAAAGAAAAAAAAGTTGAAGGGTGTAGCTCATTTATTAACTTATGTTAAAGGAAAGCTTAACATACCCACACATATTTTTTATGTAGCGCTTATCTTAAGAGGATATTTAAAAAATTTCACTTTATCTAGAGTTTTATTAATTTCTTCATGATTTTTACAAAGTTCACAAACAGAAAGTTAACATATTAAGAAACAACATTATAATTAACTTTTTCATGTATACCATTATTTTTCATATATAAAGCATAGTATAAGTAAACTAATAAAAATGGTTTCACTAATTTTTGAGGTGTGATAGGTTAGTTATGAATTAATCTATTTGTAACATATTTACACAATCTTGCATATTACAATAACTATTTCATGAGTTCATATATTTTTAGAAGACATAAGATCATGTAATAATACTAACAAAATTAGTTTCATGATTTTTGGATTAGCAAAGAGTTAACTATACATTTAACTAGGTTTAGCAAATACATTTTCTCAAAGAAAATATTCAACTTTTTTATGAATATAATTACTTCTAACATGTAGAGCATGTTACAAGAAAAAAAAATTGCTTCATTTGATTTGAAGCTCAGATGAATTAGTTATTAATTTTATAAGGTTGAATCATTTTTTTTTTTTGGTTGAACTTCATCCGTTATCGAGAAATACGCTCAGTAAATCAAAAATTCGACCGGTTACCGTGAATATGGTCAATTCAGGAAATACGGAAAAAAACATCAATAAATTGGTCAATTTGGCCAGTTATCGGTGGAATTCGACCGATTACCGTTCGGTCGATTCGATCTGAATTTGCCTCAAATTGTAAATTTTATCAAGTGGATTTGTCCAAATTCTCACCAAATTTTAACCAGTTTTTGCGTTAACCACACATTTCTGGTTACCATCGGGGACCGATTTTCGAGATCCAAACGAATTTATAAATCTTGGTTACAACACTGTGCTTGCATGGCGTTCTTGATTCCTCCTCCTAATGGCAGAGAGCCAGAGAGTAGTGGGTTGGTGCAGCTAGGGATTTAAATTTCGATGAATTTTTTTTAATTTTGAGAATTTCGGAAGGGATAAAATATATAATTTCATATTTTTCTTTCACTGATATGCAGGACCTACAGAGCAAAGGACGAAAAAATACCGAAATTTTAGCGAAATCTCTTGAATTTCGGTCTTTTCGCCGGTGAACAAAATAAATTGTAAAACAAAATCGAAATCCTTGATGCAATGGCTCAGACACGCACTAAGAGTCTATTTGTTTGAGCTTCTATTTTTGTCCTTTCTGCTGTCAAAAGCTAGAAACTCAAACAAACAAGATTATTGAAAAGTGGTTTTAGAGATAAACTAGAAGCTGAGAAACTAGTTAAGAGTAGTTTTTTCTGGAGAAGTGGTGTGTTGAGAAATTGCGAATTTATTGTAAAAACTAACGGCTAAAATTCAAAATCAATTTTTCAAAAAAAAAAATATAGCTTTTCAGAAAAATCAAAAGTAGAAATCTAAACAAACCAATCCTAAGGCCCTGTTTGTTTCCTGCTTTTTGTTCTGCTTCTGCTACTGGCAGAAGCCAGAAGCCAAAAGTCAGAACAAACGGGGTTCTGGAGAAGCCAGAAGCTTGCTTCTGAGGAAAATAAACTAAAACTGAGAAGCTCGCTGAGATACGCTTTTCTGAGAAGATATGTGCTGAGAAGCCAAATATTTGTTGTAGAAGTCAACAACCTATTTCCAAAAACAGTTTTTCCGATAAGCCAAAAGTACAGCTTTTCAGAAAAGCTTAAAAACAGAAGCTCAAACAAACAGACCTTAAGACATAGTGATAGCAGTGCTAATGGGGAAGTAACACTAGCCCCGATCCAAAGCAGCAAGCCCCAGGGTATGAAGCTGATGTTCCCCCATGTTTAGCGAAAAGACATGCTCTCTTTGTGCTGGCTAGTTGGAATGTGGACTCATGCCATGTTTGTTTTCTGCTTTTGGTTCTGCTTCTACTGCTGTCAGAAGCTAGAAGCTAGAATAAACAGAGTTCTGAAGAAGTGGTTTCTGAAAAAGGCAGAAGTATATTTATGAGAAAAATAAACTAAAACTAAGAAGTTCGTTGAGAGATATTTTTCTGAAAAGTTATGTGCCGAGAGGCTAAAAATTGTTATAGAAACTAACAACTTATTTTTAAAAGCTGTTTTTCAAAAAAACTAAAAACACAATTTTTTAAAAAACAAAAGTAAAAATACAAACAAAAAGACCCTAACCCACACAGGCAAAGGCCTAACTAAAGCCATCGTCACTCGTCAGTGGCCAGGTAGCTCAACTCCACTTCGGTTAGGATGCCTACCCATGGTACTGAAGAAGAAACTAAGGCAGAGGAAGTGAGGAACGATGTATTGTGTAGTAGAAGAGTTTAATTTATTTCAGGATATATTAGGCACGTAAAGTTCGAAAGGAGGCTTGCAGTACTAACTTTTTTTAGTTTAACTAGTCCATCAACATGTACGCCTGCATAGCTAAAATTTTAGAAAATACATAGATAATAAATTTTTTGAAATACCTATTAACGTATTAACTTTAATATATTTCTCTACTCAATCAGAGTCTTACGCAAATTTATTTTTCTTTTCCCCTCACATTCACGATATTTGTTACTCCTTCCGTTTCATTATGTTTCTACATAGTACACCATACACACTAAACAAGAAGGATTAGACCCAACAAAAAGATAATAAAAAATGACCATCCAAACCCCTATTAAATGGCATGATACAACCACTTTTCTCTCTTTTAGTATTTAATTAGGAGTAGAGAGTAGAAATATTACAACAACTGTACTCTTGTTTTCTTAATGGACAAATATTTTAAAACCATAGACAAAAATAGTGAAACGGAGGGAGCAATATGTGTGGGGTTATCCATGGTATAATATTTTCTTTTTTCGTTTGTCTCCGGACTCTACCACATAGTTGAGAGAGAACTAAATTCATGTTTAGGTGAAAAGCGTATGAAACATTGCAAGGCATGAACACTTCGAGTTAATTATGTTATAATAGTAGATGTGAGTAATTTAAAAACAGATGATTAGTTTTTTCATAACGGCTGCATTGTAAACAAAGTCAGTAAGATTTATTTTTTCGTTCCGTTGTAAACATAAAAGAGCACATTCACAAAAAAAAGAGAGAGTTAATGATGATAATGAGCTTGAACAAAGTCGCCACGGCATCTCAAAGCATGAATAACACACTTTAACTACTTTGTGCACACACATCCTCCAGAAAAACACAGCCACACCCATCTTTTTCAGCACAGTCTAGCTCGAGTGATCCAATCAACAATCACCACGAATTATGCCGACCACCACCCCTTGTAACGGCAAGGCCACATCACTCATGTCAATCGTCCTCTAAGTCATCCAACATTTCAACCTGAAAAATCCTGCAATCTTGTGGCGGAGTTCCAACGCTGTTAACCTGTAAGCCACTCCAGCGCTCACTCCACTAACAGCAACGAGTCCTCGCGTAGGACGGCACTTTGATTTTCTTGATGGAAAATGACAAGTAAAGAAGATGAAAGAAGGTACTAGTAAAGCAGGAATCCATGGAGTAGTTTAAGGTTATGTGGTGGAGGAGATATGCCTCCCTCAGACCCCCACTGATGTCGCTACCGTGTGTCATCTTCCAACAAACAAAGCCAGCAGCTGCCCCTTCACGAATGATCCGTGTATAAATAGGGCAGTGTAGTCGCAATGGCATCAACCTGCAGGGCAGTGCTTCCGTTTAGCATCTAGGTATCTGCATTGTTTTCATAGTTGCTCTGTCGTTGTTTCAGTGTTTCATGTTTCCATTTCTTCCTTTTTTTGGTTAAAAAACAAGATTCAACAACTTAATTGCTTTCCTCAAATTGTTGTTGATCTTCAGTATGCACAAACTGTTCGGTCTAGTTTGTTTCCGATGTAATTTTCACTGTTTTTTTTTTCAGATAAATAGTGCTCTCTGGACTCGCTACAATTTTGGGTTGATCTTTTTGTGCTTCTTGGTCAAATTCTTCATTTACAGTTGCCAAATCTGACATTTTTTCTGTAAAACTCGGGTTTATTTTCCTAATTTTTCATGTTACGAGCTTCAGTATTTTCAATGAACAAACTAGCCTGTCTAAATTCCTGAAGACCGAGAAGTTGTCGCATGTTCTGCACTTTAATCATTAGAATCTATTAATTTCAATACAGGTCGCCTACCCAGCAAGTCAGTCTAATCGATGCAACTAGTATCACATATCTATTATCATCTCAAGCACTGTGCTCAAACACACACACAAAAGAAAACACGCACGATTATATTGAGCAAGAGGAGATTATAAGCATGTTACCACAATTTAAAGTTGCCGTATTTACAATTGTTTTGTTGCAGGCACGAATCTGTGAAGATGGAATCATCCACTTCTGGAGCCAAATTTGATTGCTTGCTTTTTGGTGAGTACCTGACAGATTCTCCCCTGCATTTCAAGAAAGCATGTAACCTACTTAATACATTTTTTTTCATTCTTCTTTAACTATTTCCATCACATATGCAGACATGGATGACACTCTCTACCCACTGAGCTTAGGAATCAACTTAGCATGCCGTAAGAACATACAAGGTAAATAACATTTATCTTTGTCCACAATTCTTGTCGAGAAAAAAAATATATATTATTAAACATTTGGAACTACCAAATTGCAGATTACATGCTGAGCAAGCTGCACATTGAAGAGAGCCAGGTTCCCAAGATGTGCCTAGACTTGTACAAGGAGTATGGAACTACAATGGCAGGCCTGAAGGTATATATGGCTCGCCACTACTGAAGTACTGATAGTCTGATTGCCACTCTTCTTGTTCAACCTTGTATTACATAATTTTCACATCATTTCTGCTTTTCAATTCCCGTTCTCATGTGGTAGCTTTTGGGCTATGGTTTCGACTACGACGACTTCCACGCTTGCGTCCATGGAACGTTGCCGTATGAGAAGCTGAAACCGGACCCTGTCCTGAGGCAGCTGCTGCTTTCCCTGCCACAGAGGAAGATAGTGAGTTCTTGATGCCGCCCATTTGCCTTCCACGTGTTTTATCATCAGCGAGGACAATTACTACCTGCACTGCATTTGTATTACAGTCTGAAACTGCTGCTCCTGTCTGCAGATTTTCACCAACTCTGACAAAGCTCATGCATCAAGAGTCCTGGAGAAGCTCGGGCTGGAGGACTGCTTCGAAGGGATCATCTGCTTCGAGACCCTGAACCCGCCGACAAAACAGGATGTCCATGACCAAAACAGGATCCTGTGCAAACCGTCTTTGGAATCCATGGAAGCTGTCATAGAGATCGCAAAACTCGACCCTAGTAGAACGGTAATTGATCGAGCAACGAAATCACAGTGATTTCAGTCACGTCTCTGTTGCGAATTTGGAGCCATCATGAAAGAACTCTTTCTGCATGCATCCATGGCAGGTGTTCTTCGACGACAGTGCGCGCAACATCGCCGCAGGGAAGGCGGCGGGTCTCCACACTGTCATTGTAAGCGTTTTTCACCGCGTGTGTTTTGAGCGTGACCGCTGCAATTCACAGCGGATGCATCTTTCACCTATCGAAGGCTAATCGACATGGGACGGTGCAGGTAGGGAGCTCGACGCCGGTGCCAGGAGCGGACGTGGCGCTGGAGAGCATCCACAACCTCAAGGAGGCCCTGCCGGAGCTCTGGGAGGCCACTGCCGGCGAGCACGTCGAGGCGGTTCTCCGGCCCGCCGCCGTCGAGACCACGGTGCTCGCATGATGAAACCGCCAGGCCACGCACTACATATGTATCCTGTGCTGCGCAAAAAATGTCTTGGAATATGGTGTGAGTGAAGCACCGTGCTTATATGCATCGGAAACAATAAGGTTTGGAACTCGTTTGATCCAACGGTCCTTGCTTTTTTATGGCATGGTCCGTTTTGAAACGACTGGCTCCTTCAGATGGAGATAATAAATTTCAGAGATTGCTACCGTGTTTCTTATTTTGTCTTTTTTTTCATATTTCTTACCTCAAGATCTTAAAGAGCGATACCTGCATTCGATGCATCACAGTTTTGTTGTAAATTAATAGAACACTGGCAGTAATGGACCGAAGGGTGATTGGCCATTTAAAAGTGGTCGTCTAGACAATGACTTGCGGTATTACGAACCAGTTGTGAAAGAAAGAATTGTGCTTATAATAATCTAATGATCACAAAGTCCGTAAGTGCATGCTCCTCTCATGGAATAGTTCTCTCGTGATCCTCTCGTGGAATTGTTCTCTCTTGCAGGATGGGTTAGGAGAGAGCAGCTTGGTAGTTGGTGTACAAATCTTGATCTTCTTTGCCAGATTTTATTCGCTGGATGTGTGTCTGACCTGTTGGGCTCAATCATTATTCCCCCGAGTATTTTCCTAGCTCATAATTTAGTACGAGCGTGCGAAAAGGGATTTTTAAAACCATATTCGTTGTTCGATTTTATCCTGGTGATGATCCCATTTCATTCTTATAGTATTTGGTCTGACAATGTCAAGTAACAGATATGAATCGTGAATGATATTTGCATGTGTCCAACATTTGCCCAAAAAGAAGTTCATGAAAGCGTGGCAGATAACTTGTAACGCTACCAGAAAAAATTACTTGTTGGGAACCACATTTTCGCGGAGCACGGCACTACTCATAATGGTTCAAATATTGTGCCCACTTATTTCAACACAAAGTGTTTAATGTCTTAAGCACCTGTCGGTACTATTTAATAGTCCATCATCTACTGAATCGGAAGAGAGAATGCAGAGAGATACAGACTGAATGGCACTGTACTTAGTGATGATTAGTGCTTCGTGCTTCCGGTTTGAACTTTGAAACGGGCACTCTTTTGAGTCAGCTTTCATGGTTCCTACTTGCTTTCACTCTGCTATTGCGTTCCAATCATTTGGAGATGATCAGATGATGATACTGCTTCTACAGACGATGACAGCTTATAATGTCCTCATCATTGGGTAACAAATGATACTGTTCCCGCATATGATGATCACCTGCGATGATGTTGTCTACCTTTTGATTTTTATTTTTTTGGAACTGACCTATCTTAGTTGATATTACTCTACTGACAGTAGAAGTTTGTAAACAGCATCCCTTGCAATACTACAGCGATTTAGTCAGTACATGATTTTCACGAACTGTAGGATCGTGCAGGTTAAGGCAATTCACAAGATCCACAGGTCTCCCTGGGAACAACATTGCTTTGTACACGAAGTACGAACACGCGGACACACCTAACACAGATGCATCTGACATCTGATCCGCTCGACATCTTTTGTCCAGCTCAACATCATATGATCATCACTGTCATGATTTCCTAAGCTCCTTGCGAAGAAGAGGCCAGCAAGATCCTTAGGACGAGCGTGCTCTCTCCCAGCAGACAGCGATCAGGTCACTCGGTTTGTCCAACAACCGCATGGATTGTCCCACGCTGCTTCTGAAGCTCTGCTCTGCCGTCAGAGGGGATGTTTGTCGCTGCGGCCACTGCCTCCTTGGGCTGATTGGCTCACAAGAACGGATGCCACCAAGAAGTCCCTGCGTCCTCGCGCCTCCCGTCCTCCAGTGCCGCCGGCTCGCCGGAGCACAGCGAATCGTCGAACAGGACGACGTACCGTTAGTCGAGTGACGAAGCGGAGGATACGGGATACCCCTTTGTAGTTACCCACGCCAATCCTGGACGCACAAATCCGATCGCACGGGCATGAGAGAACCAAGGGGTGGTCGGTATTTAATTTATCATCCGGGGTGATCGGTAAATAGCTTATTTCTTATTTATTACTAGCGGATATGTTTATAGATATAAGTCGCTATTCGATGGATATACATATATGAATATAGAGAAAGTCGTCCCGACCGTTCGCTGCGTGGTCCCTTTGGTTCCCCAACCGAACCCAGGGTGGCCGTTATTTAATTTACCGACCATCCACGGTCGTTATTTGGTCTGCCGATGTGAGAACTATTCTTTGATCGATGCCCGAAGCATCCATCTTTTGTCCATGCAACCCAAAAACCAACCGTTGCATTACTCAGATACTATAGACCGTGTTGCATGTTCATGTTCCCCGATATCTCCATGATGGCGTGCTTCCAGCAAAAAATCAATTATGTTTCTAGCAACTCATGTTTCTATCAGTATCCTGTCCATCCAAGCCGTATTGAGATTAGTTCCAGCTAAGTCATGTCCTTTGTATTTCGGTTGTATTTTTTTCACAAAAGAGGCCCACACCTCCTAACCACAAAGTAGCTAAGTGACGCCTCTGGGTGGGAGCGCTGGGGATCAAATTCAGATCGCCCTCCTAGGGGCTATGTATTTTAGTTGTATTGTATTTTTTTCTTTAACTGTATCATGGTAGATACGATAGAACATAAAGGAGGTGAGCAGGTGCGGGAGTAGGTGGAGACCACCAGAGCAGGAAAATTCTTGCCAGGACATTCAATGCATTTTTGAATTTTGAATCGCAGTCATGTCCTAACACAGGGATCGAAGAGATAGAAGATGTGGACCTGATGCTTCCACATGTCTAAACCAGATTAAGGTACTAGGTAGTCCACTTTTGTATTTTGAACTACATCCATGACAAGTCCTGCCACTCATGTTTTTATTGACCTTTTTGCTCCACAAGTACTATCCAATCTATGATATAATGACATGCGATGTACTTTTATCATACAAATTATATAATCTTTTGAATTTTGAATCATTTGCGGTTGGAGAGAGCTATTTTTGAGGTACAGAATCGTGTTATTGAACATGTCCAAGCTTGTGTTCAAGTACAGAATTGTGTCCAAGCTTGTGATCGAGGGTGAGACCTCCCGGTCTCCGCCGTCGTGCATGGCCGAGGGCAACCTCCCGACCTCCGCAGCTGCGCACGGTGTACCTCAGCCCCATCACGCCTACTCTTGCATGGCTCTGTACCAGCTCACCCAGCACCATGAAAAGGACAATGAGATTGTCGAAGGAGGTGAGATGGAGGAGCAAGACAGTGTGAAAAATGAGTGAGACGAGAGAGAGCCTGTCTCTTTATTTTGTATTTGACTAGTACATGTACTGTGGGTCCCGCGTATTAGTATATGTTATTATGTGTATTTGTTTTTTTTAAACATCTGACTCACATCTTGGTACAGCTTCGGACGGGCAGGATACTGACAACCCTACTTGCGTGGACTATAAAATCCTTATTCGTGCTTCCAGCCATTGCCGCGCCGTGGTGTGCTAGCTTTTTCTTCTTGTTCGTACCTTTCTCCTGACTTGCAATGTCTGCACGGAGGGCAGATGGTGAACGAATGGGCGAGCGTCATGCCATGCGTTCGGCCTCTCCTCGCCTGCGGTCTGCTGCAAGAGTTCTTACTTGTTGGGCTGTCCTGTCCTCCTCTGCCACGGCGATGGTGCCTCTAGGCAATACTACTCTACGCTGACACGCCAATTCTGCACAACATATATTGGCGTCTTGGCGAGACAATGTATTGGCGTCCAAGTGCATAGATTGGTTTTCAAGCTGAAAGATGGGGCATATGCGAATCGGGCGCTGAAATATATAGGACAGTGCAGAACAATACGCGTTGGTGCTTGACAGTTCGTTGTGCAGCGAATAGCCGGGCTTTCAATGGCCAGAAGAAATCTTTAACAACAGGAAATTCTGGAGGGAATCTGGCAAGAAGCTATGGCTTCTCTAGTGTCCAAAGAGTTTCGAAAAGAATTGGACTCCCTAACCCTCTTGATCAGCTAAAGGATTTGGCTCTCTCGTAGCGATGTAGTCTTCAACAACCGTCGTATCTCCTTAGACTCCTTAGTTGCGATGATCTGAGAGGACATTGATTGATGGTGCGGCGCTGGTGCTATGCATCAACGTTACAGTTTCTTTAGTTTTCGTTGTTTATACCGTCTAATCTCCTATTAGGTTCTCCAACTTCGGGCTACGACATTCTAAAAATCGTTGTGTAATATTAGATTCTATCTCTTAATGTAAATATGCGTAGTCTGAAGTTTGAACGGCTGGGAGTGCCTTCCAAACCACTGGTTAGTGCAAGGCATCTGTGTTCAGTCCCACTGTTTTTCTGCTCATGAGATGGGACTGGAGCGGCATGCAGTGTACATTCCAGTGGCACTGTACTTAGTGTAAGTGCTTCGTCCTATCGGTTTGAACTTTGAAACGTTACTCTTGAAATCAGCTTTTATTGTTCCTACTTGCTCTCACTTTGCTATTGAGTATTGCGCTCCAATCATTTGGAGATGATGATACTGCTCCTACAGATTATGATATCTTATAACGTCCTCATCATTGAGTAACTACAAATGATACTGTTCCTGCACATGATGATCACCTGTGTTGATGCTGTCTACTTTTGGAGGGGGGTTTTTAACCGATTTACCATTGAGTTGGTATTGCTCTATTGACAGCAGAAGTTTGGAAACAGAATCCCTTGCGAATTAGTGCCATGCTTTTTATATAACTGTTGAATCGTTTTACAAGATGCACGGGTCTTAAATCTACAAGCGTATTTTCAGGTGCCATCTTTAAGTAGATTGATCACATCACTATGCATAGAAGGTGCAGCCCGATTGAAGTGTATTTCGTGACAAATACCTAAAAACCGAGAATGGCCGTACAAGGACAGACAAAGCCAAAGAATAGTGAAGCACGGTGTCGATGCCTAGGACTAGAATGGTGTGGAATGAAAGCACGGTTTCTAGGACTAGAATGATGCAGAATGACACAACAGTCAGTTGGTCGCACTTTCTCTTTACACGATCATGTATACCAATACCTCCAAGGGCCAATCAAACTATACATTGATTTCCTCTGATGGAAAACACAATTTTCATACAACCAGCCTCGTCAGCTTACCTTTAGAAGTGCATGGAAAAAACAACTTTTCACAAACCCAGATGTGTCTCCCATTCATATTGCACTTGACAGGGCAGTCCTGGATAGATAGATATATATTCATCACACATACAGGTTTGGAAATAAGATAGTGAATAACTGAATTTGATGGTTATGAGACCATGTCAAGAGAACAGATGGTGCAAGCTTAAGAAAGAAAGAATGGGATGGATGTCTTACAGGCTAAGATGAACAGCACCACCTCCCACCACTGTTTGTTTCATTGGTCTCACCCTGCAGCACCACAGCTTTCCCATTGCTTAATGACTGCAGCTCGCTTCTCTTCTGCTCTTGTGATTGAAATACCTTCCGACTTAGTATGCTGTAGATCTCCTTAACTACAGTTTGAAAAGCTGCTGCAACATTTGACGAATCCAGAGCAGAGGTTTCCATGAAGAAGAGGCCCTGAGCCTCGGCCAAGGTTTGTCCTTCGGCAGTGCTCACCTCACGTGCATGCCTGAGATCAGTCTTGTTACCCACCAGAATTGTGACGACGTTCATATCGGAATGAGCTGTAGGTAGTCAAAATAAGTCAACAAAAAGATGTGAAAAAACCATAAAACTAACATGAAAAATAAACCAAGTAGTGTTTGAACTTTAAAACAAAAGTATATTTTGGTTTTGAGTTGCAACTGTCCATGGACAACCTTCAAATAATCAGTTTGTGGTGTCGAAGTATATTAATGCCAAAAACTCAAAATCGTTATAAATGACTTGGAACATGTAACACACGACCACATTTATCTACTAGGGAATGGTGATGGAAGCTTTGAAAAGAGTGTGCTCTATACTGAAGGAACTATGTGAAATATTGTTTCTTACTGTGCAGTTCATTAAGCCATCGACCGACACTATCAAAAGTCTGACGCCTGCTAATATCATAAACAATAAGAGCTCCAACAGCGCCTCGATAGTAAGCTGATGTAACTGCTCTGAAGCGCTCTTGTCCAGCAGTATCCCATATCTGAGCTTTAATTTCCTTTCCATCAATTACCAACTTTTGTGTCTGGAACTCCACTCCTATAGTGGACTTAGAGTTTGGATAGAACTCATTCCTTGCAAATCTTGCTAGCAAGTTTGATTTACCAACAGAGGAGTCACCAATCAGAACAATTTTGAATAGGTAATCCTGGCTTTGCTCCTCATCTCCATCACAGGCCATCGTGAAACAACTCTATAAATGCCGCTGCCCTTCTAGTGCTTGACAAAGTTACAACAGCCCTGTAGTGTTTGCAGAGTTATAGGCTTAGATGAGTAGATCAACAATGGAAAATGATTTAAAATATAGCAAAGAAGACTTCTTAGTTATGTTATAAAACAAATTCCTTAGCTCTAGGAATATATCACATGCAGAATAGCCTGAATAAGTCAAAACAATCGCAGTAAACTAAATAATCCAGATAAAAGCTAACATTGGCATGGTAAAAGCCTAATAAATCATTGCTTATTCACAGATTTAATGAAGTGTCGAGATCAAATTACCACATCTTCACAACAGATTAAAACAATAAATGGAACTATGGATTGGACCAGGAAAATATATTTGTCTGAGCAAGTTTGATCTCATTGCCGCACCACACAGTACAATTAGTAAACTCATGTAGCAGCAGTCAGCAGGAGAAAACTTTTTCAATCGCGATCAAACCAAAAAACCAAAGGGCAGAACAGGACAGAAGAAAGAATGAATGAAATGAGAATCTTCAGCAATCGGATAGTGCTGTCATAATACAGATTAGTGCAATTGCCTTTAAATCCGAACGAGCTATGCTCAGATCTTGAAAGCCCTGGCAAACCACCACCTAGACATGAAGTTCCTGGAGAATGCCAAGTTTGGCGGCCAATTGAACTGACCCTTCATCCAGCAGAACACCAATAGAATAGTGAGAACTGCAATCCGTACACGAAACAGTCCATATATATGCAAGAATCCAATGTGGCACGACCACATTAGTGTTGCAGCCAGGCATCTACGATCGAACTACTAGTTCTTTTAAGCTAACGATCACCCATTGCATCAATAGTAATTACCAGGAATCCTAGATATTTTGATCACCAACTCCCGGAGCTCAAATTCTCATAACAAAGCACGAGCTTGTCTAACCCCCGCATTCCTCGCCAAATCACACAAACGCAATTATTACTCCCAGCTCGAGGCTGAAGCTCACCCCGGGGTTCAGTTGAAATCCCAAAAAAACTTTGGAAAAATAAACCGCACCCGCACCTTGGCTAGATTGATCTCGCACGCTGGAGAGGAAGAACATAACCGAACAATTGACGGACGGATTAGATTAGTAGCGCACCACGCATCAAACAAATTCACAACTAACTGAATGCAGATACAGAAATGTACGAGCAAGGGAATCCATTCCATCCAGGGAAATGTACGAACTACTTACACGCAAACGAGGGGATCACCCACCGCGCCACATGGTGGATCTCCACTCCACCCCTACCACCCCCCCCCCCCCCCCCACTCGACCGCGGGAGGAGCGGCGCCTCGGCGGCGGTGGGCACGAGGGTGGAGGATCCGGCAGCGCGAGGGAGGGATGGGCCGGCGGCGTTGGGGCTCGACGGCGGGGTGGACTCGGGGGAGGCTAGGTTTGGACTGAGGCAGGCCGGGTGCGCGCGTGGGGGGAGGAGGGTCTCGGAGATCTAGATCCCCGCCACCCCACCCGAGTGTTCCGCTTCCGCTCCTTTGGTGGAACTCGCGTGTCGCGTGGCCTGCCTGCCTTACTGACCACCAGTGCGCGATGCACCGTGCCTCTTAATTCTGAGCTTTTTTTAACTGTCCCACTCGCAAGGTCAAGAGTTACCGGTTACGCACTGGAAAATTCAACCATCTGACTGACTGGACTTTTTTCTCATAAATATAACATAAAAGATAACAGCTTTTTCCTCGTAAACAACTTTTTCCTCATAGATTATGTTTGGTATAGGAACCGGCAAGGATTTCAATAAACATGAGTGTCTATGAAAATTAGGATCGATACAATATGAGGGGAATAATTTGATAGGTAAGAACACGAGTAATTCTGTAGGCCGTAAATCAAATGACGAAAGGGATGACTCATCTTATAATGTAGTAAGGACTAAGTAGATAGCCGGTGACATATGATCGCGGCATATGATGGATGTGGATGCGCATGGTGGCGTAGGATCATCGTGGCCCCTCATACGTGGGACAAGTGGGGTGAAATAGAACATCATCATAAGTGCATATGTGACGAGTTGATGAGAGAGTTTGTGATGCGTGAGAAAAGATTTATGAGAAAATGGAGTTTTTAAATTGATCATGACTAATTGATTAGGTTGTAGTTTGGAAGTAGATTAATTGATATGGGCTATATTTTAGAAGAAAATTAATTGGATATTAGATATGGATGGAATGAACTGATGGTGTATTAAGAATATTTAATGTTGACAACATTCGTTAATCGATTATAGATCTAAATTGATAGGATGTTTTCAAATTGATTGGGATGAAGGAGTCAGGTGAAGATGTCATTTGCGTGTCTAAGCTGTTAGATGCAGCAGAACCGCATAAAATGAAAATTTACAAAGATGAATATGGAAAGTACTGGTTATTTCGTATACACTTTTTTTCTATGGATATATGATTGTTTACGTTCGCTCCTTTTACCGTCAAATTTTTAGCCGCAAACAGTTGCCAACTACCTGTCCACTGTACGCTGGTTCTCTGTATTTTGGACCGGTGGTGGCTGGATGAATTGACAGCACCTGTACACCCAGCGGTTGCCGGGCGAGACACTGACGTTGACAACCAAGTGAAGCATCTCAACCTATCGTGTCCTGTTGGTCCGTTTCAGCCCAACAATGCCCAGTACGAGCAAACCAACCGATGTACCACACGGCAATGATGCAGCGTAGCGCCATCCATAGCCCAGGCCCCAAGCTGCAGAATAAATGCATGTTCACAGGCGTCAAACCACCTGTACACTGCAGTGAAAATCACAGCTTTAAATCGCAATGCTGTCACCGGAGCCAAATAAAAGGTTTTTTCTTTTTTTTCTCTCTCTCTTTCTCTTACTCTCCTTCTCTTCTTTGTACCTTTTCATATAAAAAATTATAAGAAGAACTTAGAGCTCTCCATGTGCCAGAGGGTATGAGCTTAGCTGTCATAATAGGCAATTTGAGATATAATTGGTTCGCGTCTAAATTTGACGTGCCTAATATTAACCAAGTGTGATTTGACATAAAAAATATATCTAAGAAATTCTTAGCTACAACTATAGTAAAGTTAGTAAAAATATTAAATATATGACGTATAGGCTAGAAAACTAACAAATTATCGTTTATCATAATTGTAACAGTTAACTAAACAGTTATCTAAAAATTTATAATGTGACTAACATAAACATAATAAAATTATACACAAACCAAACAAGGGCTGAGTGGTGAGTGCTAGGAGATGGCAGCGGCAGCGAGGATGGATCACACGAGGACGCAAGGCAGCGAGAGCCGAGAGGCAGGTTGAAGCAAAGGAGCATGCGTTGCAGACGTTGGAAGCAAATCACCTAGGGATCGGATTGGCTCTTGTTCTTGCGGCTGGACGGCAGCTTTTACGACAGCACCGATGGTCCATGATTCCATGCTCTTCGATTCGATCTTTTCCTTCGTCTGCCGCCTTCCTTATTTCCCTTTTTTCTCTTTCCCTTCCCATCTCCGTTGGAGCTTGGATTGGAAGAGAAAACGTGAGATGAAAGGTCAAATCAAATTGCTGACCCAGTTTTTACAGCATGTCGTGGCTCATGGACCATGAGACTGTACAAACGTTTTCTCTGCCTCGTGGGTAGCTGTGTGCCTATGCACATGCATGGACGCTGGCACGCTGCACAGACAGGCTGCACAGTGCCCTGCTGCGCCACTCGAGCAAGCTAGGCGAGGCGGAGGCAACAAGCCAGAGTGTCTGCTGCCTGCCTCTGGACTCTGGAGCGTAACACATGCAATCGTCCACGTGTTGGGTTCATGCCGCTGACACCTTCTGCTTGCTGCTGCTGCTGCTGCTGCTCTGAGCTGATCCGTCAAGACACATCGTGTCATTGCCGGCCTCTCTCCGTTTTTCTTTTTTTAAGGGTACAGTCAACAGTGACTCATCCATACCATATTCACGCCACACAAGCGCACACACGCTCAGAAAAAATAAAAAATATATTTTTATATTCTATATAAATTTTTAAAAAAATTGAGTTGAATTTTTTAAGAGCTAGATTATAGTATCTTTACACCACCAAAGTTTTTCATTTTTTTTTAACTATTTCGATAGTATTTTGAATTTTGAGACAAATGCAACGCAATATTTTTTTATTTTTAATCATATCGCATGTTGGAATAGCGACAAATTTTTTTAAGCTTCTCACCGTTGAAATAGTGACATGTGTCTGTCTTCCTTGTAACGGGTGATAATAGACTTAGTTCTGTAATTTTTTTGAAATAGATGTCTATTTTTATAATTTTTTATTTTCGAAATATAAAAAAATCTAGTTCTCACACTCTCCATTTTTCTTTTTCATAAAGAGACGAGGCTTTTATCGCAACTATTCACAAAGGCCCTGAGGCCCAAGTCCTCGGGCTGGGCTGATCGTTCCACCATGGGCCTCTTATCGGGCCAACTTGGCCTGCTCGTAGATCCCATGGGTCCAGCCCATCCTTTCCCTGCCATCTGCCGCAATCCTCGCGGTTGCGGGAGAACGAGGCCGAGCCGAGCTTGCATTCTCCAACTCCAACTTGATCTCTTCCTTTCCTTCTCTCTCTCCTCCATGGCTCGCGTCCCCCCAGCAGCTCCTGGCGCCCAAGCAACCGCGGCGGCGTCCACGGCGCTCGAGCGCGACGAGCAGGGCAAGCACGTCAGTACGCGTGCGGTCTCCGCTCTTCCCTTCGCTTCTGCCCGACGCAGTGACGGTTTGATTGGAGTACGCGCGCGTGTGGTTTCTTGGTTTAGCCCGCGGGCGGCGTGTTCGCCGGACATGCGTGGATGCACGGGGGCGCCGAGCTGCGGGGGATCGGGACGTGAGGGGCCCGGGCGGAGCGCGGGAGGTGACGAGCGGAGCGCGGGAGGTGACGAGCGCGCTGCGCGCGCGGATGGCCGTGTCGATGCCGCCACCGCCGGCGATGGCTGCGACGGCAGCGGAGGTGAGCACGGCGGGTGTCCTGTGGATGTGGCGGCGCAGGCGGGACCGTGGCCGAGGTCGAGATCGTCCATCCCGTGGGTGAGGCAGGACTGTGCTGTAACTGTCACCGAGACTTACAGTTGAACTGGTGGAGTGAACTGCCCGGGCGTGTGGCTGCACAACATCGCAAATGACTCACTCCTTGTTCCTCCTAATCAGCTGGCGTATTTGGTGTTCGCAAAATGATATTGTCTTCAGCAAGCGGCGCTCTTCAACAAACAGCCTTGTCCGTCTTTATTAGGGAGGAGACTGAAACTTGGTGCCAAGCCGGAGCAAAGAACCTCCTCATTCTCTTGCAACATCTGAGTAGCTATGGCGCGGTAGTCTAGCGTTCCTTCGCGTTAGTACTTACAATTGATTTTGTATTTGTATTAGTTTCTTTCGGGCTTCTAATATCTGACCAATATTTGGTCGTTGTATAAGACACGTTATGTTTCTTCTTGTTTAATATAAAGATGCGTAGTTCTCCTGTGTATTCCAGAAGAAGAAAAAAATTATCACCGAAACGAAGTTCAGCCTCTTTCCTCTGATGTAGGAGAGACTTCGTCACTAACACACAGGCCTTATAAAAAGTTAGCATATATATCCGTGGTCATATCACGGTGCAATTATATTAGAAGATCTTCTCTTACATACGTGGCTCAGTTGTTGGAATGGTACCTGATGTGTTGGCCAACATATATAGGTTAGAATCAGACTTCCACCGTGATAACTTGGCCACTACTTGAAATAAATTCTGTTGATATCAAGATGCTAGTTTGATCGCAAAGTTACCATAAACTTCATATTTTGCGTTACTTTTGTGCGGTGGACGGCTGATACGCACATTGGCAGAGCTGAAGTATCGTAAGCATCGAATGACAACACTGGAAATAGTATCCAATGATGTATCTGTTGTTGTCATTGTTCTCTTTGCGACTGGATTTACAATATATGCAAGAAGAGCTCTGGGTAACATGGAAAGTTCGGAAGGCATCTGCCCTGAACCTGCTGGCTCAGCTGAGTTCAGAGATCAGCATCAAGGATATTCAACTGCACGTTCTGTACCAATAGATGTCGTATAATGGCGTATACCAGTAAGGTCTAACTCCTGTAAAGATCCAATCAAGTACATACAACATATTAGATTGGTGAAAAGAAATGCTAATTAAGCTTTAGTGAAGCTTATGGAATGGTCGGCTGCTGCTTCGATGATTTCTGCAACTTTGCGTGTGACTGTTGCTTCTCTAATATCCTGATGCTGTTAAGCAGTTTCTCTTCAGACATGCATATTGTGTGATTGCTGCTTTGTCAGACATGCATATTGAGTAACGGCCTTAATCAATTCTATCTTATATTATCAGGCAGGCATGTTGTGGCTAGTGTTATATGAACATCCGTGTCCAATTTTTCTTTGCCAAATCGACCATTTCTAATTGGGTCGGATTCCGACACCAGTGTTGGTGTCCAAGTAACACTGGCGTGACTACCGGCCATCTATCAGATGAGAGCTTGAAATGGAAATTGGTGCCTATCCTCGAAATGGCATTGGCTTGTTAGTAGTTTGTTCATGATGGTGCGTGTATATGACCATCAACCATGCCAATTCATATGAGTTGCAGTGAGTCTTGTCACCACGGTCACTTAACGATGCTCGATTGCTCATGTCAAACAAAATTAAGAGCCTTGACGTACAGCACGGCCTCCTCTTCTTCTTTTTTGCCCTCCAAAACTGAATCGCAAGTTGGCTTAGTTAAACGTATGCAAAGTACTCGGAGGGGTACAGTACAGTCTTGCAAGCTAGCTAAGCCATGTGCATGGCGTACTACCAGAAGCCTTAGATGATTACTACATGGGGAAGTGGTTGGTACGAGACTTCCTACTGCAGCTTGCGATCAGCCATGCATTCGTCGATCGGCGTGGCCGGCGTCGGGCGGCCGGCTTGTGTTCTTGATCAGCACAGGGAGCCAGCGCCTGCGCCGGAGCTGGCGGAGAGGCTCCTCTCGAGGTAGAACTCCCGGAGCCTGGCGTTCCGGCCGGTGCTGGCGGAGTGGGACAGCACGGGGAGCCCCCACTGCGAGGAGAACACGATAGTGGGGCAGTCCGCCGCCGCGTCCACGGCGCTCGCTATCGTCGCCAGCCGCCTCACGAGCTCCGCGAACAGCGCGGCAACCCTCCGCGCCGGCACCAGGAACACCAGCCGCGTCAGCCGCAGCCGCAGCAACTTCTTGCCGCTGGCCGCTGCCCTCCACCTCCCGGCCGCCTTGCAGCACCTCCTCCGCAGCCGCAGCGGCCGCCTCGCCCTGACATTCCCGGCCACCGGCGACTTGCCCAAGCCGTCGTCGTCCCCGAGCTCGCCGCGCAGCCGCTGGTACCTGCACGCCGAGCGCGGCAGCCGGTCCCTCGCCACGAGCACCTCGAGACCCATGTGACGTGAGCTAGCTCGATCGCTAAGGTGGCAACGAGAGAGGGAAGCGACTAACCAGACTGATCCCGGCCGGCGGCTTAGCTGCAGGAAGCATGGGGAGCGTATAGCCGTATATATAGGCGTCGAGTGCGAGCGGATCATTGCGAGCCTCGGCACATGGAACGAATCGTCCGGACTCCGGAGCACGCCAAGTTGAGAGCATAAGAAATGGCGGCCGGGGCAGCGACCGAGCGGCGCCTACGGCCTGATTGCCCTTTGACACATGCTTTCCGCCGCCACCATTATACAACTACCACTATACGCATGCGTAGTTGAGAGCTGCACTCTCTCCTCATGATTCCTCCCTGCTTAGCATTGCGTTAAGCCAATCCATCTCTCTATTTTATTCTGGATACGGGTACATGAATATGAGGGCAATCATTATTTATTTAGTTTTTTTTTGTATAAAAATGGTCTGTATCATTGTCAATTTATCATTCACCAATACAACTCCAATCATAAGCTACATCGATCGGGGCCATGTGGCTTTGAGTGCGAATTAGTACATATTTTCAAAAAGAAATTGATGATCAATGAAATCAACACAACGTCTCACTATCGAGAGATACATTGTCTACCATTGAAAGAAAATGTCACCTTGGCTAGAGGCACAAGAAGCAAACATAGTATTTAGTCCCTGATAGGCAGTGTACCAACGACTCCACTGACCATCCAACCCAATTCTCGGTTCTCGTACAAATTTTCAATGATTCACTTTTAATTAAACATGATGTGAACTGAATGTAATCTCTCAAGAGCTATTGTGATTCGTGAGTGAGTAGATGGGGCTGAAAGCTGTGGTGCATGCGCCGTCACGAACAAGCGATCTTCTTGGTCCGGTGTGGGTTCGGTCACTAGGAGCTAGCAATAACATGGCGTACTACAAAAGCATATTCGTCCATACACATATATGATGATTTGAAACGATCATTACACGATCACTTCGCAGTTTGTTTACACGTAATCTTCAGCCTTTTCCATTGCGGCAGTCCAAAGAAATCAATGCCTTCTCCCAAAACGGGAGCCTGGCATCGTCACCAGACGTACTTTGGAGCATAAACAACAGCTGCGACCGGACGTACTCCAAACATAAACAAAAGCTGCGAGCCTGCGAGAAACTGTAGGGAGATTCTCATAGATGATCAGCAAGGGCACACCATGATTTCCATTCAATTTGCAAAGCATGACGATGAAGGTGAAGGCGTATGGTAGGTTTTATCGTTAAGCCGTCATGTGCCATCATTAGCGAAGCATAAGAAAAAGGTCGCTAGAGGCCAAGGGAAATCATGGCCAATGATTGGGAAAGGGCCGGCTGTGATTAAAGTTATAGTACGATGCCACTTTGACAGCTCAGGTGTAAACCTAACGTGCCCTTTGGTAGGACGCAAGTTGCGCCGTAGATGGAAACCGATTCTGGAGAAGAATACTATGGAGCTGCAGCAAACCAGCTGCTGAGTCGGTGGCCAGAGTGCCGCTCTGTAAAGGGCGTGAAGAACAGATGCACAAGCCGTACAAGTTACAACACATCGCATGAATTGGGGTGAAGAACATGTAGCACGAGAGTAGTACACAATTAAAAGGAGGCTTAGCATGTGGCTACACAGGATCCATGTAGAGCAACACGTTAACAACCACAGTTTGGGACGGCATGCAAGTACTAAAACATTCCTTATGCTAGGTTAAGAAACACTAGCGATTGATTGAACATGAGCTTCTAAAGTTCAATGACAGATAGACAGCAGTAGGTTACCAGTATCTGGAGCACTTGCATAACTAAACTGCTGCCATCGTCAACATTGAATTTATAAGAGCATGGACAATAGGGTGCTTATGTAAAAAAACCAAGTTTTTTCTCCAACTGCAGTAGCACAGGTACTTAGACAGAGGGCGAAGTGCTTTGCTTATATTAGTGCTAACAAGATAGTCAACTATATTTAAACACTTATAGTCTCTGTTAGCATTAGAAATTATAATTTTTATTATATAGGTACTTAACACTCTGTTTACTTAAACACCTAGCTATAAGCACCTAGCATTGTTCATGCCCTAACAGGCTACCACAAGGTTCAGTGCCATCATGCAGCCAATATCTGGAGCACTTGCATAGGTTTTAAATGTGGCCACAACGAACTACAGTTCAAACCAGATATTAAACTAAGTTGAGATGAACAATTGCGTGGCGTAGAAGCCACCATGTGCAATGCAGCGCCTAGAACCTCGGCATAGAATCTTCGTCTCTAGAGGCACTGCAATTCATACAAAATTAAGCAATGGATTTATTAGCACACCAGTTCAGAATGCGGCTTGGACAGTGCCCCATACGCATCTGTCCTCCATAAATCTCTTCATCAGATCATTTTCTTCTGAGATATCATCATGCTTTACTGCATCTAAACAGAATTCAAATTAACTGGTTTTGCTTTGATTATTGCATTTTAATACGTGCAAAACAAATGATGGTATTCAACTTGGTTTGCATTGTGATCATTCCCATTGAAATCTATCTCCATTAAACTAGCAGAAAACATTAAACAATTGAATCTATGGTCAAAGATAAGAGAAACTACAGGCGTGCATGAATTTCTGTTTCAGGACATATCGATCTCTTGACTTTTGAGTTTCAGAACAGATTCTTTATACCCTTTGCTTATGACAGCTTTCAAATCGTGTAAAGCAATTATATTTTTTGGTGAGTGAAGAAAAAAGTAACTTGTGGGCAGTTAGACTTCAGGTCTAAAAATACACGTAATATGTACCGCCCAAGACTAGTGATCAGGCTATGTAGAAGCACGAGATTGATTCTAACCAGATTTTAGGGTGTTGCCTAGATAATTGTAACCTTGCATCATTTCAGGCTGTAGACAAGCTAGCGGTAATTCTTACCTTGTAGAGCATGAGAGATCAGAGATTTTCCAAGGCAAAATCACGTCATACATCCCCTTGTGCAGGTTGGCTTTACTGATCTGTTGGGCATTTAGAGCATCATCAGAAAAGTCAGGATCCACTCTAGCCAGTGATCGTACAATGCTTACCAAAATGATGCCTTAAAATCATAAAATATATAAATTATATTTCTCAGGAATGTACTGCCAGCATTTTACCAGTGCCAAACAACTGGTACTTTTCAGGTATGAGCTTCTTAAAAAGATAAAGATGACAGTATGTAGACTGCAGAGAGAATTTTATAGAGGAAAGTAAAAGAGATTTGAATTGCATTTGAAACTGTCATCTCTCTTCTCAAATCAGAAAGAAAAAAGTCACAAGGATCAGCATGCTAATTGAAATAATAAACTACCCCCAGTGAGCTTCATTATTGTTCAATAGAAACAAGTCACATGTATCAGCATGCTAATTGAAATCATAAATTACAGTCAGTCTTGAGCCAAGTACTTGACTAATAGTTTCCTAGACACTGTATAAACTACATCAACCACACTCTACACCCTCCAGTGCTTGCTATTCGTTTGTATATGATTTTACTTTCCTTTCAGGAAGTTGCGAAGAAAAAAAACAGAATACCCCTTAAACTACAGCCTATATAACAAACGGAATTTGCAGATAGAATTGGCCAAAGAGTATCATGCTCACTAAATCCTACAAAAGTCTGTTTCAAGTCTAACCTAACAGATGTTTCAAATCCATCCATTAACCTAACAGATAGAATAGCTATCATGTCTAACGACTGTATGAATAAGTTTTTAGTCGATTATATGAATAATAGGACACTGCTACAAATCCTGATAAGTGGTTGTATTCTTCCACATTCAAGCAAAAAGATATAAAAAGAACTAGATCGGCATCGTGATGAGGACATCCCTCCTACGGATGCAAACGAAACTCCTCAAGTTGCTGTGCAAGATCCAATTACTCGCGCTCGCGCTCGACTCTTAAATTTACAGGTGAACTCGTTCCTAAGCAATTCTTTTTGTGAGTTTGAGAATAAATTGCTACCTAATGATTTAATTGTACTTAGGAACACAGGAGAGGACCAGCAAGGGCGTGGAGAAGGCCTTCGAGGCGTGGAGGGCCAGCGCGGACGTCCGGTTCAAGATGGAGGCCCAAACCGATTCGATTTCGTTTCTGTTTCGGACTCCAGAAACAGCCCGCACTAAAACGGACGCCCAGGTTGCATACGGAGTCGGATTTGGGCGTACTATAGATGGATGGAAAGATAATTTCAAGACGCTTCCAATGGCACCAGTATCAGGCTCAAATTCATCTGGAGTTAACGGGAATCGTCCGAACAAGTTGACGTCCAGAATCTGTCTCGGCGATGCGACGTCGTATTTTGGTCTTTGGGCCTTGTATCGTGTTGGAGCCCAATAGGGGCGCGTCCAGAGGGTCTTGCGCGACCCTAGAGTCTCCATAAACAGCCGTCGTGCCGTCGTTTAGGGCTGGGTTTTGCTTAAGTTAATCTGTCAAGAACAGTTCGCCGCTAGATCGGTTTGTGAGACCCCAACTTGTGAGCTTAATCAATTCATCTGCAATTTTTCAGATTGTGTTCTTCTTGGTTCTTGCTTGTGTCTTCGATTCGCAGGCAAGGATTAGCCTTCGTGGCGAGGTCAATCGCGCAGCGCACGGTTGATAACCCGAGGAGAAGTGGTGCTGCGATTGCGGGGTTCGAATCTTATTGATTGGAAGCCGGATCGTTTGTGTCAAATCTCCACCAAATTGTTAGTTATCCCCACCTGACGGAAGATCGGGACCCCTGTTCCCATCAAGTGGTAATCAGAGACTCAGGTATAACCGTCAGGCTTACCCTAGTTCGCGTGTGTTTCTGTCTTTCGTCCCATAGTCCACAAAAACAAAAAATTTAGGTTCTAGTTTACCCATCCTACAACCGTGTTTAGCCTTTGCATAGTCACTTTCAGAGTCCGTAGTGTTGAGTTTATGTCCTAGTCGTGTCTTTGTTGCTGGTTTAGTGCGTGTTTTAGTTCAATTGTGTTTCCCCTTTGCAACCCTAGCCGCCACCTCCACAGCTCATAGCCGCGCAATTTTTTTTTATCGTCGTTTTCCTACCATATTTGTTTGATCCGGTGCTAGGGTTCATCAATTCCACCAGTTTCCACCATCATATACACCTACCCAGATCACCACGCCACTCCAGACCAGTGTCCATATATCCGCTGCCACCGTATCACCCCCCACCGCCAATCCAATTGTGTTTTTCCCCATCTGAAAATCATAATCGGAAGCCCTAATTTCAAACGGCCATAACTCCCTCATACGGACTCCGAATCAGGAAATTTTTGATTCTACGGACATCTACACGAAATTTCCCATCCACTGGCCACCGGCTTCGCCGGTTTTGACGATTTTAGAATCCCCAAATTCGTCTCAGAAAATTGTCTGTTCGAGCTTCGAAGTTTTGGCACGCTTTTTAAAGATTTTGCAGAAATTTCCTAGGCCACATCTTAAGTCTGATTGAGCTGAAACTTTGTGTGGTTCCTTTTCCAGTGTGCCTATTGGAGAAAAAAAATATCAAAAAAATAAAAGAAAAAAGTGAAAGATTTTGATTCCTACTAGTGTCTGGCTGTCACGATAGCGTCCATTGAGCTCGATTCCAGAGAGGCTGTTTTGCTGAATTGTGCTGGTTTTTGCCTAGTCCGTGAGTTGCTGTTGTTTCTCCTATCCATACTCGAGCCTTCCTTGTTAGCACTCCTGTTCTAGGACACGTATAGGCCAGCAACTAGGACAAGTGTACTTTGGACCTTTATTCAGTATTGCTATCTGTTATTGAATTGTGTTCCACTCACATACATTTTTTTTTTGTGTGCCCTCCGAGCTCCACATATCATCTTCTGATCAATACAGTTTTGACCTTGCAATCGCGGTTTCACTCCTTCTCGGTAAGTATCACGAACCAGCCTCCGATTGTACCGTCCTCTGTATTGTGTTTTTCGTAAGATACTTGTAAGCGCTCAGTAAGACGCATTAGAGTGTGTGCCTTTTTCCACCAAAGAGAGCGTAGTCGGATTACTAGAGAGAGCATAGTTGGATTATTAGGGATAACCTTCACTGTTTGTTCCTGTTTTTGGTGTTTACAATGGCAGGAGATGATATGAAGATTCCCACAGATTTCAACGAATGTGTCAGTCGCGAAGAGCTAGAAGCTGCTCAGCAGCTTATGGAGGAAAAGATGGAGGAAACGGTCCGCAAGTCTGTCCATGACGCGCTTATTGCGATGCAGCTTGGCACCATGCTGGAGCGGGTGGACAGACAGGTGTCCGAGCTCACTGATAGAATTGCTGCATTGGAGACACGTCCACCTCCACACCCACAGAACACCGGTCCACGCTTTCCAGATGACGCGGTGTTTGATGCCAACGGTAATTACGTTGAAGCAGCTACCAAGGAAGCACGCCTACGACGTCGTCTCCGCACCAACACAGAAGGTATGGGTGGTGCTCACCATCAGCATGGTAATAATAATCGTGTACCCGATGATCCTTATGCTAAGATTAAATTCACAATACCATCTTTTTCGGGTCATTATGATGCTGAGGGATATCTGGATTGGGAGATGACAGTAGAGCAGAAGTTTTGTTCCCACCTTGTGCCTGAGCAACATAGAGTTAGACAAGCCACTAGTGAGTTTAAAGATTTTGCTATCATTTGGTGGACGGGCTTAGCTGCAGATGGTGCTTTACCTACCACGTGGGAAGAACTTAAGGTGGCTATGCGTGATAGATTTGTTCCCCCATCTTATCATAGAGACTTGCGTAAGAAATTGATGCGTTTAGAGCAAAGGGATAAATCTGTGCAGGATTATTATGGTGACCTTCAAAAGGGGTTGATGCGTTGTAGCATCGTGGAGGGGAATGAGGATTCCATTTGTCGTTTTTACTCGGGATTGAGGCGTGAAATTCAGGACATAGTTGATTTTAAGGAATTTAACTCTGTCGGCCAGTTGTTCCAGTTTGCTATGCTTGCAGAGAAGGAATTGCAGGGACGCCAACAGCATAAAACCCGGAGTAATTTTGGCGCTTCCTATGCGCCAAAGACGACTACATCAGCACCTCCTTCGAGTGCCCGTGTACCACCACTACTACCACCAGCTCAGGCCGCTGGTAAGCCTTCTTTGCAGGTACCCGCCAAGAAATCAGATTCAGCGCCTTCCAGTGGTCGCACTTCGAGCATTCAGTGCCACCGCTGCCATGGGCTTGGCCACGTGAAGAAGGATTGCCCTAGCCAACGGGCGTACATTGCTACAGATGATGGCTACATTAGTGCTTCGGATGTTGATGAGGATGATGATACGAGTGCCGTTTCCGGCGATGACAACATGTATGATGCCAATGCTTTGGGTGGTGCTGCCACGGCGGGTTTCCGGAACATTATTGTGCAGCGTGTCCTTAGTACTCAGCTTGAGCAATCAGAGAGGCAGCAACGCCATAATTTGTTCCAAACCTTCTTCGTCATCAACAATCGACGTGCCCGTGTTATAATTGATGGAGGAAGCTGCAACAATTTGGTGAGTTTAGATTTGGTCAAGAAGCTTGGCTTGGCCACAAGACCACGGCCACACCCCTATCATATTCAGTGGTTTAATGATTTCGGCAAGGTTAAGGTAACACAAACAGTACGCGTGCATTTTTCCATTGGTATATATTCTGATTTTGCTGATTGTGATGTAGTACCTATGGAAGCATGCTCTCTTTTGTTGGGTCGACCTTGGGAATATGATAATGATGCACGTCACCATGGTAGAAGTAATAAATACACCTTCATGCATCAGGGAAAGAAAATTACTTTGCTGCCTTTAACTCCTGCTGAAATTGTTCAAGCTGAAAAGGATAGAGCTGAAAGTGCAAAAAATGAACCTCATGTTAAACCTGAACATCAGCAAGCAATTAAATTGAAAGCCCCTGTCATGCTTGCAACAAAATCTGATCTTTCTGGACTTCATGATGATGATACTTGCTGCTATGCCTTGATTTGCAAAGATGCTTTATTTTCCATTGATGATATTGCTAGCACTTTCCCTGCACCTGTGACTAACCTTTTGCAGGAGTTCAGAGATGTTTTCTCCTCTGAGATACCTCCAGGCCTTCCTCCCATTCGCGGGATTGAGCATCAAATTGATTTGATTCCTGGAGCGAGCTTGCCCAACCGTGCTGCATATAGGGCCAACCCTGAGGAGACTAAGGAGATTCAGCGCCAAGTCCAAGACCTTTTGGACCGCGGGTATGTACGTGAGAGCCTTAGTCCTTGTTCTGTTCCTGTCATTTTGGTTCCAAAAAAAGATGGCAGTTGGCGCATGTGTGTCGATTGTAGAGCCATTAACAACATCACCATCCGGTACCGTCATCCTATTCCTCGATTAGATGATATGCTTGATGAGTTAAGTGGTTCTAAGATTTTCTCTAAGGTTGATTTACGCAGTGGTTACCACCAAATTAGAATGAAATTGGGCGATGAATGGAAAACTGCCTTTAAAACCAAGTTCGGCTTGTATGAGTGGTTAGTCATGCCTTTTGGGTTAACTAATGCACCTAGTACTTTCATGCGTTTGATGAACGAGGTTTTACGCCCATTTATTGGCAAATTTGTGGTGGTTTATTTTGATGATATCTTGATTTACAGCACATGTTTATCTGAACATCTTGATCATCTACGTGCTGTTTTTGATGCTTTGCGAGCCGCGCGCTTATTTGGTAACCTCGAGAAGTGCACCTTTTGCATCGAACGAGTCTCGTTTCTTGGCTATGTTGTGACTCCACAGGGCATTGAGGTGGATGAGGCCAAGGTGCATGCCATTCAGAGTTGGCCAACGCCTTCGACGGTGACACAAGTGCGGAGTTTCCTTGGACTTGCAGGATTTTATCGCCGTTTTGTGAAGGATTTCAGCACCATCGCTGCCCCTTTACATGAGCTGACCAAGAAGGGTGTTTCATTCCATTGGGGGCAGCCACAGGAGGATTCTTTTGCTCTTTTGAAAGGCAAGTTTACTCACGCGCCGCTACTCCAACTTCCTGATTTTGGTAAGACTTTTGAGCTTGAATGCGATGCAAGTGGAGTTGGTATTGGTGCTGTTTTGATGCAAGGAAGTAAACCCGTTGCTTACTTTAGTGAGAAATTGCATGGGCCTGTTCTTAATTATTCCACGTATGATAAAGAATTGTATGCTCTCATTCGTTCTTTAGAAACGTGGCAACATTATTTATAGTCTAAGGAATTTGTTATTCATTCGGATCATGAATCACTTAAACATTTTCGTTGCCAAACGAATCTGAATCGTAGACATGCTAAGTGGGTGGAATTTCTTGAATCGTTTCCCTACATCATTAAACACAAGAAGGGGAATGATAATGTGATTGCGGATGCTTTGTCTCGACGCTATGCCATGTTGTCTCAACTTGATTATCGTATTTTTGGACTTGAAACGATTAAGGGACAATATGCTCGAGATGATGATTTTAAAGATGTGCTTTTGAATTGCAAAGAGGGACGTACATGGAATAAATTTGTGCTTAATGATGGATACTTGTTTAGAGCTAACCGTCTATGCATTCCAGTTGGATCCGTTCGTCACTTGTTGTTGCAGGAAGCACATGGCGGTGGTTTGATGGGCCACTTTGGTGCTAAGAAGACGGAGGATGTGCTGTCCACACACTTCTTTTGGCCTAGGATGCGGCGTGATGTCGAGCGCTTTGTTTCTCGATGCACTACGTGTCAAAAGGCTAAGTCCCGATTGAATCCACATGGTTTGTATATGCCTCTTCCTATTCCTTCGGTTCCGTGGGCTGATATTTCTATGGACTTTGTTTTGGGATTGCCTCGGACAAAGAGGGGGAGCGATAGTGTTTTTGTTGTGGTCGATCGCTTTTCTAAGATGGCACATTTTCTTCCTTGTCATAAAACGGATGATGCCGTTCATATTGCTAACCTCTTCTTCAAAGAGATTGTTCGCTTGCATGGTATGCCTTCTACTATTGTTTCAGATCGTGATGCAAAATTCTTGAGTCACTTTTGGCGTACGCTATGGAACAAATTGGGTATAAAGTTGCTGTTTTCTACAACATGTCATCCACAAACAGATGGTCAGACAGAGGTTGTAAATAGAACATTGTCTGCAATGCTGCGAGCGATATTGAAGCAAAATTTGAAGCTGTGGGAAGAGTGTTTACCTCATGTTGAGTTTGCATATAATCGGGCGGCTCACTCCACCACCAAGGTAAGTCCTTTTCAGGTAGTGTATGGCTTTAACCCTCGTGCTCCCATTGATCTTTTGCCTCTACCTACTTCTGAGCGAGTACATAGTGATGCTACGGAGCGTGCTGATTTTATTTTGAAATTGCATGCTTCAATTAAAGAGAACATAGAAAAGATGACTGAAAAGTATAGAATTGCTGGTAGTCAAGGTAGAAAGGAAGTTCAACTTGAACCAGGTGATTTAGTGTGGTTGCATTTGAGAAAAGATAGATTTCCAGATTTGCGAAAGTCTAAATTGATGCCACGTGCTGCTGGTCCATATAAAATTTTGGCAAAGCTTAATGACAATGCATATAAGCTTGAGTTGCCTCTCGAGTTTGGGGTTAGTCCCACTTTTAACATTTCAGATTTGAAGCCATATTTGGGAGAAGAAGATGAGCTTGAGTCGAGGACGACTCCTTTTCAAGAGGGGGAGGATGATGAGGACATCCCTCCTACGGATGCAAACGAAACTCCTCAAGTTGCTGTGCAATGTCCAATTACTCGCGCTCGCGCTCGACTCTTAAATTTACAGGTGAACTCGTTCCTAAGCAATTCTTTTTGTGAGTTTGAGAATAAATTGCTACCTAATGATTTAATTGTACTTAGGAACACAGGAGAGGACCAGCAAGGGCGTGGAGAAGGCCTTCGAGGCGTGGAGGGCCAGCGCGGACGTCCGGTTCAAGATGGAGGCCCAAACCGATTCGATTTCGTTTCTGTTTCGGACTCCAGAAACAGCCCGCACTAAAACGGACGCCCAGGTTGCATACGGAGTCGGATTTGGGCGTACTATAGATGGATGGAAAGATAATTTCAAGACGCTTCCAATGGCACCAGTATCAGGCTCAAATTCATCTGGAGTTAACGGGAATCGTCCGAACAAGTTGACGTACAGAATCTGTCTCGGCGATGCGACGTCGTATTTTGGTCTTTAGGCCTTGTATCGTGTTGGAGCCCAATAGGGGCGCGTCCAGAGGGTCTTGCGCGACCCTAGAGTCTCCATAAACAGCCGTCGTGCCGTCGTTTAGGGCTGGGTTTTGCTTAAGTTAATCTGTCAAGAACAGTTCGCCGCTAGATCGGTTTGTGAGACCCCAACTTGTGAGCTTAATCAATTCATCTGCAATTTTTCAGATTGTGTTCTTCTTGGTTCTTGCTTGTGTCTTCGATTCGCAGGCAAGGATTAGCATTCGTGGCGAGGTCAATCGCGCAGCGCACGGTTGATAACCCGAGGAGAAGTGGTGCTGCGATTGCGGGGTTCGAATCTTATTGATTGGAAGCCGGATCGTTTGTGTCAAATCTCCACCAAATCGTTAGTTATCCCCACCTGACGGAAGATCGGGACCCCTGTTCCCATCACATCGGAAATATCCATACGATATAGTCCCCATGGGCAATTTCATTTTAGTGGAATCTAATCATCTATGTCCATGGAAATGATGAGAGTATTTGCATTTGTTAACTAATTTCTTACTCTGATTCGCAGTTTAGCCAACAGAAGGTTTAACCTAGCACTGCAGCTCGGAACCACGCCTATGGCCTAAACCAGACCCATCGTTTCAAGTCTGCATTAGCCATCCGACCAAGCGCATCTGGAGTTCTCTCGGTTATCGCCACACGCGGAGCGGAATCGGAACGCATTGCAACGTTGCGGAGCGTGGGCTGAGCAAGAGAGGAAGGGGTAGGTAGGCAGCGAGAGGGCGAGCGTACTTGCGGGCGCTGGATCCTCGGCGTCCTCGGTCTTCACGGCCATGGCGGGCGGCACAGGGATATCTGCAAAGCCAGAGACGGCGAGGGGATCGGGGCAACCAATTAGGCCACCAGCGCGAGGAAGGAGGGGAGAGTAGGGCGCGCACCGTCGGCGGGGAGGGTGTCGCGCATCCACTGCTCGTCGACGACGTCGATGAGGATGCCCAGGCTCAGGCCCAGCTCCTGCTCCAGCCCACCCATGTCCTCCTCCTCCTCTCTTCCCCGGCAACGCTCTGCTCTCTCGTCTCCTCGGAAATGGCGGCTCGGGTGTTCGCCCGCTCTCGGTGTCAACGAGTAAATGGGCCTATGGGCTATGGCTGCTTTGTAATTTGAGGTGGTGTTTGGACTTAACGGCCCGGCCCGGCCCGGCCGGTGAGTAGGCCCATTTGGCTGCGAGAGCCCATTCAGTAAAGGCTGGATGCCAGGAGCTCCAGAATTAGACTATGGGCCTGATTTGGACATGCATTCCAAAATCCAAATATATTTAGAGTTTCTATGTATCTTGCCTCTGCTCCCGTACCTCTAATCCGCTATTTTTGTTAGTGAAGGATGCTTTTATTTCAATATAAAATAATGCTTCAGTCTGTGCACCAAGCAGATATATGTAACTATTACACAACCATCACATAAAATAATCGAAACAAGTCGGTCTTACGAGACAAAAGGAAGGAAAAAAACTAAAACTCAATATGCACAAAAGTAACATTGAATTTCAAACCAGAACTTGAGCTCGTAACCGCAGTACACTCCATGTCATTAAAATGTCCCTCTAATCCTCTATATAGAGTAATTACTCGGAGCCCGATGATTTGCTATGGAGTTTCAAAATCTTCCTTTTGTACTAGTGAATAGCTAGAAGTTCTTAGGGGTGGAAACGAGCCGAGCCGAGACTTGCATGAGCTCAGCTACGAGCCAGCAGAGTTTGGTTCGGCTCACTCAATTTCCCATGCTGAACATGAGTCTCGGCTCGGGCTCGGTCAAGCCTCGAGTCAGCTCGACTGGCTCAAGAACCGAGACTCATGCTCGGTCGAGCCTCGAGTCAGCTCGACTGGCTCAAGAACCAGGAGTTTTATAATGTCTAAGTTAAGATTAGACTAAATTTTTTGTTGTTGAGAGTCTTCATTAATCATTAGAAGCAAAATGATACATGTCCGAGCATCCAACAGGAAATCACTCACATTTTTCTGCTATATGGAAATAAAAAAAACAAATGTATGAAAATAATCATTCATTATCATGACTTGAGCTTCTGTGCTTGTTTAAGCGAGACACTACAGCAAGTTAGCAACTTGAGCTTCAGTGCTTCATGGCATAAGCTGTTTCAGCAACCAACTTTGAAGCAAAACAGAACTACATAAGCATAAAAAAACATAAGCAAAACAGCAAGTCAGAAACTTGACTTCTTCAGCAAAACAGAAACATAGAAAAAATTGTCATGCTACTACAACATAATGCAAGAACCATGTACAGATGTATATAATATTGCCAGACATATTCCAGCTTTGCTCTCAGCACAATATATAAGACCATGGGTCCATATGAAAACAAACTCAACACATTACATATGTTCAAAGTCCTATAAGAGCAGAGCCAATTAGCATATATTGGAAAATAACTTGCCAAAAAAAGTCCAAACATTCAAACAAGCACCGACAATAACACACATTAGTTCCGTTGTCATAGGATTAAAATCTCACAGTAACACATACTAAATTACTAATTGATTTACAATGACAGCCTCACACAATAACACTTAACACACATTACAACCAAATGAACAAGCAACACCCATCAGGAGATCAGCTCAGGCTTAACCAAATGCAACAAAACAAACCTAATCTCCATAGCTCAGTACAGACTTTCTTTCCACATTTTGAACCAAAGAACCAACCACTTCTAAAAGATAAATCTAATGTGCTAACAAACAAGCCAAAATCTAAAACAGAGAGGGGTTTTGAAGCTTAAACCGCACCCACACAGAAGCACGATTTGAAATTCAGATCCCCATGTGCCTGAACTTATCCAACAAAAGACCAGATTACACATACAACGAAACATACACCTCTAATTGTCACCCCTGAAAGATTTGATGGTGATGATTTAGCTCGTAGCTCGGTACGGAGAAAATAATTGGACACATCACAACTGTTCACTCCCAAGATTCACATCCAAACAACAGAAGGGCCCTGCACCATCAAGTTGGTGTGGATCGGGAACAAGAGACGGGAGGGCCAGGAGCACTACGAGCCTGCAATCTACCTCACCTCATGGAATGCAGGAGGATCTGAGAGTGCGATGCGTGTGCTACTTTGGCCGGGTGCCGGATCTGAGAGTCGGGCAGGCGGAGAGGCAGCAACAGCGGGCAAGCAGGCGGAGAGCCAGAGAGGAGGTGGCATGGCACCTTGGCAGTTAGCGACGCTTGGTCGGCCTGTGCGAGCGATTGAGCGTCTGAACGAGGTTGCGATGGTGGAGGCAGGCAGAGGCTCTATGATTTTGGGATCGAATGATCATCGATCAACTCGAGGTTCCCACGCAGATCCTGCTAATTGGCGCGCGCTCGCTCGCAGCGCTCCGCGCGAATCTCGAATAGCAATTTGACAAAAAGCTCTTGCGAGTCGCCCACCCCCTTCCGTTACAAGGTCGCACACGTCGGTGTCTCACGGTCTCACCCGCTCGAATCTCACCTGACCTGATCGACATCCAGCAAAGCAACAGTGTGTGTGGCTCAAAAGTTTTGTCTCAAATATTTTGAGAAAAAGTTTGTATCAAAAGTTTTGAGAAAAAGTTTGGCTAAAAATTTTTGAAAAAAAGTTTGACTCAAAAGTTTTTCTCAAAAGTTACCAAGAAAAGTTTAGCTCAAAAGTTATAATGAAAAAGTTACCGAGAAAAGTTATCGAAAAAAGTTTTGAGCAAAAGTTATCGAGAAAAAGTTGTCAAGAGAAAATTATCGAGAACATTTTTTTAGCACAAACTTTTTTCAACAAAAGTACCAGCCTATGTCCTCTACCCCTTTGGGTCAGATCAGCCGCGCGCGCATTCTTTTTCTCCTCTCTAGGCTGTAGCAGCCTAGGTCGGCTTAGAGGGCGTCCCCTTCCACCACTCATTTTCCCCATCGCTTGAGCCGGTCCGCAGTCGGTCCCCCAATCCAGCGCGAGTCCATCCGTGGGCTACTCGGACATCGTCGTCCGTGACTTGGTCGCTCGCGGGCACGCTCGGAATAGTTTTTTCGCTCTCAAACCCTAAACCTAACTAGCCACGCTGGGGCGCTTTGTGGGCTATGGATTGGCTACCTAGGCTAGGCCTATGGCTGAGCAAACGAGCCGCTCGTGAGCCACCTTGGGCTCGGCTTTGAAAGGATCGAATAGCCCAAGAGAGGGGGTGAATTGGGATATTAATTAAAACTTCTACCGCTTGAGTAAATAAAACTAAAAGGAAATGCGACTAAGGGATTTAACTAGGACAAGATAACTAACTAAGCAAAAATTAACCAAGAGAGATAATCTTAAAGAAGAACTTGCAATAGTAATAAAAACTCAAAATAAGATGCGAGAAAGTAAATAGTTAGAGAAGACAACACCGGTTTTTTCCCGAGGTTTCGAGAAGTTGGCACTTCCCCCTAGTCCTCGTTGGAGCATCCACCAAGGATGTCGCTCCCCCTTGAGTCACCAAGGCTCAAGTGCTCCCTCTTGATTACCCCTTCTCCATCTCCGGATTGACGGATATCAAACCAAGTACACCTTCTTTTCCCGGGGCTCCCACAATTCCTCCAAGAGCTCACCGAGAAGTCCTTCAATCACCAAGACCGTCTAGGTGTTGCCAACCACCAAGAGTAACAAGCCTCAAGCTTCACTTGACAAAGACCAAGCCTAGATAACAGTTAGATGCACACTTGTTACTCTTCAAGCACTCAAGTTAGTCCTTAATCCTCAACTAAGAACTTAGAATTGACACAAGTGCTCTCTCTCTTGCTTATAAATGACACACCAAGTGTATGAGTTGCTACAGGGTCGCAAGAGATAGAGAGAGATCCAAATGAGAGGGTATTTATAGGCTAAGGATAAAAAATTAGCCGTTGCCTAACAAACCAGAACTTTTTCTTAACGCCGGAAGGTCCGGTGTGAATAACACGCTTCACAACGGAATATCCGGCGCTAATACTTCTGACAAAATAGCCGTTAACTGCTCCATTAGCCATTAAACCTCCGGTGTTTAATCCGGACTTACGCCGGATCATCCGGCGCATTGAAACAGGCCAGATGACAATTTGCACTCTCTCTGTGTAAATTCATCTGGTGATTACTCTATTATACGACGGACCATCCGGCGCTTTGAAACCGACCACAAGCTAGTTTGCAACCTCTCTGTATAAAATCATCCGGTGATTACACTTTGCTACGCCGGACCATCCGGTGTGGTCTTCAATAAATTTTCAAGTCAGAACTCTTAGGAATTTGCTCCGGTGAATTCACTCTGATACAGAGGATCATCCGGTGAATTGAAGTTTCGTTGAATTTATCTATTTCAAAACCATTTTGAGTTCTAACTTCTAGATTCTGAACAAAAAGCTTTTTGAGATTGACCTAGCAATATAAAGTCATAAGTGTGTATCGACTATGTCTAGACTCACCGAGATCAAGCTACAACTCTTAACCCCTCTTTATAGTACGATCAAAAGACGGTATAAAAATAGAACCTATACTACTCTAAGTGTCCTTTATCTCCTTGTGACACTTAGATCTAGAAGATCCTTATCCTTCAAGTTACAGTCCTTTGATCGTCCATATAAGCTTTTTTAACGGGCAAGAGTTATCAAGACATCATTGTCGAATAAGTTTTTCTTTTTCCTTTATACTGCTCAAAGCACATACGTTAGTCACAAAGATACAGTTGTCATTAATCACCGAAACTCTTACCTCTTACCTGGAGGCCTAGATGCTACAGGTGCAGCTCGGGCATGACTCATTTAGCCTTCGAGCTGAGCCAAGCCGATCCGAACTCGAGTTGGCTCGCGAGCCTCGAACTTAACTTATAGCCCTAGAAGTTCTAGGGTTTATTATCCGAAAAACCATATTGCCCTCATCATAGAACAAAGAAAAACTGAACTTTCAGATGGTACAGCGTAGGAGTTTGAGCTATTTAGTGTTATGGAAGTAATATTTCAAATTTCAGTGAAATAATCGTTGAAATCTTCACCCTTCCTACCCAAATCCATCGGACGCCTAGGCAATGACGGAAAGCTTTGACTTAGATTGTTAGTGAAGGTGGTCATATCTCTACCCACCAATAATCAAACCTTAGGTTCACTTCTCATGTGTCTCACCAAGATAGATTTTTTTTTCCAGTGGTAAACGACATATTCATCAACAGCGGGACACCTATAGTGATTTTATTCATCTCTAAACTTTGCATCTTCAGTCTTAAGTGAGTATTGTGTGAATAAGTATCTATCATGGTATGAGAATGTGCGTGTAACAGGGTTTTTAAAAAACGACGCAATGACCAGCCAAACACGTCCATTGACTGACATAGTGAAGCAGCAAAGGTACTCAGCAGTGACTCACCATTCACAAAGGGTCTGTTTGGTTCCCTGAATGAGTCTTAATTTGCATAGGCGGATACATATAATCTCAAAAAAAACATATTTAGTTACCTATATCTACCGTTCCTACTTGCATCCACTCATACAAATGCATAGTCTCAACCTAGATGAGGATCCTAAATAAGCAGACACATGTTCTGCATCCACTCATATAAATAAATTCACTTATTAGTATTACAAAAATATTTTCATGTAAATAACAAATCACAATCTCAATTCATACATCCGCTCATACGATCTCAGATTTAATCAATCAAATAAAAAATTAGCTCATTACATCCATTCGTACATCCAAACAAACACACTTTTATTCAATATATATAACTCCATTCCATCAGCTTCTTTTCATTATTTCATTAAAATATAGAACACACCCAAACTTTAGTTCTCGGCCAGAGCAGGGAGACCGTACGGCGCGTGCGCGATCTTCCTTTCCCCTAAAATACCCCCGCGCCGACGCGCCAAGACAGCTTAGCAGTAGCGAGGCAGGCACTGGAGGCAGCGCCCACCGCCCCCACCCTCTCCCTCTCCCTCTCCCACGCCATCTCACCCACCGCTCCAAATCTCACCTGCACTCCCACTCCCCCAGATCCAAGATGTCCTCCTCCGACCAGGACGACGGCGGCGAGGACTCCCCCCTCTTCCGCCGCCGGGGCCCCTCCGCCTCGGACGTCGCCGAGGTCCCCGTCGCGCAGTCGCTCATCAAGGCGGCCAGCAACGTCTGCTTTTCCCTCTTCGTGCTCGCCGTCCTCGTCGTCACCGTCGTCGCCGTCACCTACCAGCCGCCCGACCCCTGGCTCCAGTCCTCCGCCGCCATCACCACCTCCCTCTCTCGCGTCCTCCCCAATTCCACCTTCCTCGTCCCCGACGACTCGCTCCTCCCCACCGGCGAGGACTTCAATTCCTCCTCCTCCTCCATCCCCGCGCCGGCGCGGGCCGACGCCGACCCGGTGCCCGACGCGGCGGCCGCGGCCGTCAACGCCACCTGCGATCCGGACGCGCCGCTCAACTGCTCCGACCCGCGCATCCTCGCCGCCGTCAAGGCGTTCAACGCCAAGGCCTTCTTCCGCAGGTCCATCGTGTTCCTGAGCTACGAGACGCCGGTGCCTGGCCCCAAGCCCGGCGTGTGCGACGTCGCCTGGCGGTTCCGGAACCGGAGGGAGAAATCGTGGCGCCGGTACAGGGACTACCGCCGGTTCAGCCTCACTTCCGGCGATGGGTGCGCTGTTGATATCGTAAGTGTGGGTAAATTCCGGTCAGGCACTAATGCAGCCCGTCGGCCATACCGGAAGGGGTCTAAGAACCCTCGTGTCACGGCGCCGCCAGTGGATGCAGAGATCAATGACACGATCCCGGTGGTCGGATCAGAGGCAGAGTTCAAGAAAGGAAGGTACTTGTACTACATGAGGGGTGGTGACCATTGCAAGAGCATGAACCAGTACATCTGGAGCTTCTTGTGCGGGCTTGGTGAAGCCAAGTTTTTGAACAGGACGTTCGTGATGGATTTGAATGTGTGTTTGTCTGGGGCGCACACGGTGGATGGGAAGGACGTGGATGGGAAAGATTTCAGGTATTATTTTGATTTTGAGCACTTGAAGGAGACAACATCTGTGGTGGAGGAAGGGGACTTCTTGAAGGATTGGAAGCGCTGGGATAAGAAGAAGGGTCCAGGCCGGATTACAGTGCGGAAGGTACCATCATACAAGGTGACACCAATGCAACTTAAGAGGGACAAGAGCAACATCATTTGGAGGCAGTTTGATGGACAGGAGCCCGAGAATTACTGGTACAGGGTTTGCGAAGGGCGAGCTGCTAAGGTCATCCAAAGGCCTTGGTATGCTATCTGGAAGTCGAAGAGGCTGATGAACATTGTAACTGAGATTGTGGGTAGGATGGATTGGGATTATGATGGTGTACATGTGGTCCGAGGGTGGAAGGCACAGAATAAGCAAATGTATCCAAACTTGGATGCCGACACATCACCTGATGCGCTCGTGGATAAGGTGACCAAGCTTATTAAGACGATGAGGAACCTCTATATTGCGACCAATGAGCCATTCTATAACTACTTTGATAAGCTCAGGTCACACTTCCATGTGCATTTGCTTGATGATTACAAGGAGCTTTGGTCGAGCACGAGTGAATGGTACAACGAGACGACGGCACTCAGTGGGGGGAAGCCAGTGCCTTTCGATGCATACATGAGGGTGATTGTGGATACTGAGGTATTCTACAGAGCAAAGACACAAGTTGAGACATTCAACAACTTGACGAGGGATTGCAAAGATGGAATCAATACGTGCAACTTGTGACACACGTGTTCATGTTTTGATAATTATTGGTGTTCATATACTCTTCCAGTGGCTGGCACATTAAAATTCGGAGGAACTTCATCCAGGGTTTGTCTTTTGGCATACCATCTTAATGTATTACTTGTGATGGAATGTTTAATTGGTTGCACGCTCATCAGAATTGTGTGCGCTCCATTCTTATTTTTGTGTAGTTTATGTATTACTCTTCAACAGTACTTCTTAGTGGGCAATTTGCAACATCTCTGCTCTATCTACCGCCATATTAGCTTAGAACTTTGCTTCCATGCTTATCTGTTCTCATATGCATCTTGCCAAAATATTTTAAGTAGGAAATGAATGTCAGTACTCAGTGAACATACACATTTTACGTTAGAACAAACAAAGCAAGGATATATTGTGTCCATCAAATTACCATTTATGCTGTTTTTTCTGTTCTTTTTATTATCATACCCGTACAACTTGAGCAATGCTCAAGCTGTGTAATCTATAACATACTTGCAGTCGTTTATCATGGTCATCTGGAAGTACCTGTTGACCAGTGTCAAGTTATTCAAATTCATGTAGTGTGCAGGCGTGGAACACAGGAGACAGGACAAAGTAAGTCCAAACGAACAGATGTTGGATACTCTTGCTTGGGTGACGAGGTCCAAATATCTGTCTCTGTAGGTTTTCTAAGGGTAAAACATTGAAATCAGATTTCACAGTTAGTTCAAAGGGAAGCTATCAATCAAATGCCATAAAGTATTCTTTTAGGTCGTTAGTCCAAACTTCACTATCAATAGAGATGGTAGGTAGCACAAGTCCTTCACATTGATAGCACACTAATAGTTAGATAAGCTGTCATTTTCAGTGTTTTGTAATCTCTTCGAGCAGCTGCAGTGAAAGTACTGTTTCACCTGGTAGTTTTCTTCTTTGAGGATATTGAACATTAGATCTATCTGTGATAAGACTCAAGAAGTCTATCTGGGCAGCTGCTTTGAATAAAATAGTAAAGTTTGCACAGAACACTTACCATAAGCTGCTTTTGGATTGCTTGCTGACCTATTTACTCGATTATTGATTTTTGAATGTGTAAGTTGAACAATAATGATGGTTGTGATTGAATTATATCGCATTTTGTTCGGTTTTGGCAAAACCTCGGAATGCCTTAAAAACAAAATAGAAAAAAAATACAAAAGAAAATACTCAACCTTGAGGAAGTACTTGTCCCTAAGATACAGACATATCTAGCTCTATATTCTTCAATTTGATATGTTGTGGGCTCTTGAATTCAATTATATGTATTATTCTTCTGGATTTGGTCGGTTGTATTATATATCGGCATTCAATTCCTTAGCATTCTTGGATATTTAGGTGGTGTGTTGCTGTAGAATGGTAGGCGTATGGGAATTCAAATAGAGCAGGTGTAGTCGTGTAGATGCGATGCTCTTTTATGGACATGCCTTTGCGATAACAGAACATTCATAAGCTGATGTTTAATTATCGGTTCCCATGTCTACAATGAACATGTAATGGTCAGAGCTCAGGAGCACTTACCTAATAATGCTAACAATCTTCAGGCCGAAGTTTCTTACATATTGGAATTTGGAAGGAGTAAATTTCTCAGAAATTATAATGCATACAGTCTTCAGGTCGAAGTTTATTACATATTTGAAGGAACTAGTTGCATCGACTAAAAGTTTATTTGACAACTGAATAACCAATTTTGTCGACGTTCGAGTCCTCTCAGAGTATATGCCACCGTGCAAACAATTGAAAACTAGATTTGAATGTACTTCGGCAGGACTGCGCGAGTGCTCTTTCGCAATGCTCTGATGGAGCATGTTGGTGTATGCTTTTGCTCTGAATGCAGCTCTGCACTTCTCTCCAGGGCATGCAAAGAGCAACCAAAAGAGTCGAGACGGTTCGCGCGATGAGACAACGTGCAGAGCTCTCGTCTCGTCGCTACGGTTCACGCGAGGTGTGCCGCGGAGGCGCGCACCGTGTTTCGTGGGTGAAATCACTACGAATTTCAGCATCCCTAAAATTTATCTTTTTTTATGTCTTACTGCAAATGGAACTTTTTAAGCTGAATTTTTTGTGAGAGCTATATGATAGAATACATCATAATTTTTTTCGAATTTTTCATGAATATTTACACAGTGTTTCGAATTTTGAGAATAATATAATACTATTTTTTATTTTTTAAGGCGATAGGTTTATTTTTTAAACATATCGCTCACATTGGAAAGATGACAGGCACCTGTCACTTATTGTATTTTCAACGGGCGATGGACATCTATTCGTGCTATTTTCTTTAAACCGGCGTTTAAAATGGCTAAATTTGAAATTTTAAAATTTTAAAATAAAAATCGAAACAAAGCACCAGGCCAACGGGCTTTTTTGAGACAAATGGGCCGGTACAACTCCCCCAGCCCACGCCTTAGCCTCTCCTCTTGGCTACCCGCACCCGCCATCTCTCTGCGCCGCCGGCCTAAACCTAGACATCCGCACTACGCGCCCGCCACTGCCCGACGCCGGCCGCTCCCTTCCGCAACCGCTCGCCCATCTCTCCTCGCACCGATTCGGTGGCACGGCTCCTCCTGCTCGTCACTACGTCTACTTGCTGCCGCCGGCCGCGGCTCCTCACCCCGTCGCTCAGCCACGCCGTGCTGCTGCGGCTAGCTGGGCGTGTGACTGTGAACTGAGGTTTAGGGGTAGTTAGCACCGGGGGCCGCAGCATGGAGGTCGACGGCGAGACACAACCTTTCCGCTTCTTCTCCAAGACGACCAAGCCCAAGCCAAAGCCCAAATCCGAGCCTGAGGCAGATGACAAGGTCCAGACCCAACCAGGATCCAGAATCCCCATTCCCGCCGCCGTCGAGAACGAAAGCGGCGACTCCGACGCCGCTACCCCCACCGTTGTGACCGAGAACGGCGAGTCCGACGACGCCGCGTTGCCCGCCACGTTCGCGGACCTGGGCCTGTCGCAGTGGCTGGTCGACGCGTGCGACGCCTTGGGCATGCGGCGCCCGACGGCCGTGCAGCGCCGGTGCATCCCGCGCGCGCTGGCGGGGGAGGACGTGCTCGGCATCGCGGAGACGGGGAGCGGCAAGACGGCCGCGTTCGCGCTGCCCATCCTGCACCGCCTCGGGGAGGACCCCTACGGCGTCGCGGCCCTCGCGCTCGCGCCTACGCGCGAGCTCGCGGCGCAGCTTGCCGAGCAGTTCCGCGCGCTGGGGGCGCCGCTGGGGCTCAGGTGCCTCGCGGCCATCGGAGGGTTCGACTCGCTCGCGCAGGCCAAGGGACTCGCGCGCCGTCCCCACGTCGTCGTAGCCACCCCCGGACGCATCGCCACGCTGGTTTCCAACGACCCTGACCTCGCCAAAGCATTCGCCCGCACCAAGGTTGGTACACGACTTCCTTTTTGGCATCGATTCAGACATTATTGTTGGTTGCTTATGCTTGTGTGTGCTCTGTCTACATCAAAATTTCTCCTCTCTTTGCTCAGAACATATGTTTTGGTCTTCTCTCGATGTACGTGTTGCTTTTGAGACTTGTGTTATGCTCCAGACGAGACGAAACTTCCGCTTCTTTCTTCACTTATTCCTGGGTGGGTGGGGTGTGTGGGGGGGGGGCGTAGTTGATGTATTCTGTTGTTACAGAATGACAGCAAATCGTTATCACTGCTTGCATAGAAGCAGGGCATACTGTTCTTCATACAGTGATGTATAATTCTTTCACCGAGTTGCCTTAGAGATGGAAAATAGTAGCTTGAATTCTGCTACTCTAGAATACACTGTTTTCGGTACCTGTAGATGTTCTTGGAAGAGCTAAGACCTTTTTTGTTGTGTAGCTTAGGTTCAATGCTGTTCATTGATGTTTGATGTTAATAGAAAGTAATTATTTTATTGATGCACATTACAGGCTTGATGCAAATCATGCATAGTAAGAAAGCTGTAATTTCAATGTTACATATGTGTTCCTTACATGGGACATTTTATCGGGGTGGATGGTTCATGGTTGGGTACTTAGGTCTGGGTTTCAGAGAGGAGTATCCCTGTTTGTGTGATAAGTGTTCCATTACACAGACAAGTAACTGTGCCCTGATCAATGTTTCAGTACTTTCTGCTGCTAGTTCCAAATTACTGAAGTGTGTTGTCTTTTGTATCGCAGTTTCTTGTGTTGGATGAGGCGGATAGAGTTTTAGATGTTAATTTCGAGGAGGATCTCCGGGTGATATTTGGCTGTTTACCGAAGAAGCGACAAACCTTTTTGTTTTCAGCAACCATGTCAGATAATCTGCGATCTTTGCTTGAACTTTCCGGCAACAAGTCATACTTTTTTGAGGCATATGAAGGGTTCAAGACAGTGGAGACCTTAAAGCAGCGATATATTCATACTCCTCCTGATGGAAAAGAGCTCCATCTTTTGTATCTTCTATCAAAAATGAAGGAAAAGGAAGAAGACAGTATCCAAATGACAGGAAACCGTATCCGTTCAGCCATAGTATTTGTCTCAACTTGCAGGTATCCTACCCAAAACTGGAACTTTCATCTTGCAATTATGCTCCCCCACACGATAGCTTCTCATTGCTAATGTTGTCTGTCAGAAATCCTGCTGATTGTGTCTTATCACTCCTTTTTATTTTATTTCTGGTTAACAGTCTTAAGTGCTAGAAGCCAGTCAGTCCTAAGTGCTAGAAGCCAGATATATGCTGTTGCCATTGCCTTTAATTCATTAAAATTTCTATTTTAAAAGAAATGTGTGTCACATACTTGAACAAGGCTTCTGTTAGTGTAACCAAAATTCCATCGATTTATGTTTCAGTTTAATGATTTGCGTGAAATGTTTGGTTCTTGTCTTGCAAAATGTAATGTATAATCCATTTTGAAGTTAAATACTCTCTGCTGATTTTACCTGAATTACTTCCATTCTTTTGCAGGACCTGCCAATATCTGGATCTGCTGCTGGAAGAACTTGGCAGTCCTGCTGTCTCATTGCACTCTCACAAGTCTCAGTCACAAAGGCTCTCAGCATTGAATCGTTTTAAATCTGGTCAGGTTCCCGTTTTGATTGCTACTGATGTGGGTAGCCGGGGGTTGGATATCCAAACAGTTGATCTTGTTATCAACTATGACATTCCAAGGTGTCTTACACTAACTTTTATATGCAGTAAATATTCCTTGTGAACACATTTTGTGAATGTTGGCACCTGACTTGTGCTTGTTTATACTTATTGTAGGTTTCCACGCGATTACATCCATAGGGTTGGACGAACTGCAAGAGCTTCAAGGGGAGGGTTCTCTATTAGCTTTGTTACGCAGGTCTGCTGAATGCTTGCGTTCTGATGATGCTTTCCCCTAATGCAATTATCATTTGTCGTACTATCTTAAAGAAAACTCCAGCCTTAACTTCTAAGATGGTTAGCATATTTAGATTATGGCAATTTTTTTTATGAATTGATCAAGGGTCATCGGGGAGCTTGGATATTTCATATAATTTACGTTATGACAAATTAGTTGAACAATCTGTGGAAGTAGTGCTAACTGTTCATAATGGATTGTGTTTGTAAATTGGTGAGATCAGAAATTTAAATGGAGTGCATTACAATTTCTAAGAGAACAGTACTTGGTTTTGTTCTCAATGCATCATGGTGATTGCTCCATTCTTCGTGAAACTTGCATACTGATCCGGATATACCTGCAGAGGGACATATGCCTTCTACATGAGATAGAAGATGTTGTCGGGAAGCAATTGGATGCCTACCAATGCAATGACAGAGAAGTTACTAAAGATATTACGAAGGTATGATTTCCTGAGTTCATTTTTGTTTGCATATAGTTGACTGGGAATCTTACCTTCGTTTTTAGTTTTGCATCTGGGCAGGTATTGCCCAACCTATTATTCTAGTATATATTGTTATGACCACTGAGTTTTGTCTTCTAAATAATCCAAACATAAAGGTATTCAAAGCAAGGCGTCTTGCGAATTTGAAGATGGAAGACGAGGGCCACGAAGAAAAGGTACAAGCCAGAAAAGAGCAGAAGAAAAGAGATATAGCACGAAAGCGGAAGCATGAAGAATGAAGCCTGTAGAACTGGCTAGGTCGATGACAGATGGCTGTTGTGCCCAATTTTGAAACTGGAGATCCAATTGTGACCTCATGTTATATGTCGTGGCTTACCCCAGTGAGCTCATCCTGTAGGTTCTTCTCGTTTTTGTCAGAGAAATGGATGGATGAGATTTTGTAGAGACGCTTTTAAAACTATTATTAAATTGAGCAGAGGCATTGCATTGTTGGCGTGGCAGTGATACCTGTATTTGCCACTGTTGCATGTACCACAACAAGGATTAATTTGGAAGACGACATTTAGTCTCATTGACATGATCATAAAGATCGAATAAAAAAATAGAGACCATCGTCTAATCCAATGTGCTAGTGACGATTGCAATTTCTGGTTTATATCCTCGTACGTTTTCGTGATAGTGCCGAGCAAAACTTTCTCGAAATGCAGCCATGTCCGGCACTGTAAAATATGTGACGCATGCCACTGAAGGTTTGCCAAGTATCGCGGCCTTTATTGGGCTATTCAGAAACCACGCAATACTGTGATGGCCATCAGTGGAGGTGCATCCGTGTCCCGTGGAGAACGTGGAACCACAACACAAGGAAAACGCACGCCACGGCGGTTGATTACATAGATTACAGCAAGTCTCCGTCTCCCAGATCGATCTGACTCTGTTCTAGCTACCACCAAGGATAATACCTACAATACAAAATGCAATGTTCTTTCCTATTTCTACAATCCATCCACGCCCATTCCTCCAATGCTCGCCGGTCCGACGTCGAGTTCTTGACCACGATGATCTGCTCTCATCAGAAGTTAGGACTGATACCTCGCGGACGGTCCTGATTCTCTTCGGTCACTGCTTATCTCGAACTCGCTTGAGCTAGCCTTGGACTCTGTATCCGCGTTGCTGGAGTGACCCCTCCGGCTCCTCCGGTCCTTCAGAAGACCCCAACAAAGATTCAGACTTACTGTGACAGGATACAGTGTGATGGTATCAGGGAAACGAAGGAGAAGAAGTACAACCTCCCGTGACGGGACATCTTCCGCTTCGAGCATCCGAACAGCCTGGCCCATAGTGGGTCTCTTCTCAGCATCTGGGTCGACACACCGCAGCGCCACTAGAAGAGCGCGCTTAAGAGCCCGAGAGGTTGGTTTCAACTCCATGTCAGGGTCCACTACTTCCTCGGCTCTTCTCGTGCCGACCATCTTCTTGAGCCACTCCACCAGATGCACCTGCACGACATCCATGTTAACATTCAGAGCAGGAAAGGTACTAAAAATTCTTTTAAAGAAAAGGAAAGGAAATAAACACACTTGCCACAAGGGCTACTAGACAAGACATAAGTGAAACAAATGGCAGAAGTATGGACTGCTATAGCATGCATGATACACCAGAAATAGAAGATGCTCGCCTCATTAGTAGGCCGACCATAGTCAACTGGGTCCCTCCCAGTTACTGCTTCCAATAGTAGCACACCAAAACTGTAGACATCGCTCTTCTCATTTAAGAGACCTGTGTTGGCATATTCAGGGGCCACATACCTGAAACGGTCGCAAAACAAAAGATGAGTTATTATTTCCACGCCAAGCTCCCATAAAGCTATTTGCTTTGAAACATGAAGAACAAAGTTTTTCAACATATAATTTGCCTGCTGTAAATGGATGCCACACATTTCCAGTGAGTGAAGCTAAGTGCTATAACAGAATATCAGGCAAACAACATACCCAAAAGTTCCCATAACCCTAGTCGTGACATGGCTCTTCCCTGCACCCAAAAGCTTTGCCAATCCAAAGTCAGAAAGTTTGCCATTGAATTCTTCATCAATTAGGATATTGCTTGATTTGATATCACGGTGCACAACTTTTGGCTCTATGGCTTCATGTAAATAAGCAAGCCTGCATATTATTCAGTTGTCAAAAATGTCTTGCCCAGCTAACATATACATAAAAAGAAAGAGGCGGAATGATGAATGATTCATTTCTTACGCCTTAGCGATTCCAAGAATGATTTTCATCCGGGCTTCCCAAGTAAGAACACCATGTTGACGCATGGCACCATGAAGCCACTGCTCTAAGTTCCCATTATTCACATACTCATACACAAGCATCCTGGATTACGACAAGAAAATATAATGGGAAGAAGATTGAAATAAATTACAAAACCAAACGAATATATGATGTATCTGCAGATAGATCTGCATGATGTACATTCACCACTAGAAATGTTTGACAAAAAGGGCTTAATCTTAGATGAAGAAAGCAAAAGCAGATATTACTAAAATCAAGTATTCTCATAAAAACTTATAATAGCCAAGGTATATCAAATGGTTGGGCCAGTAGTAATATAGAAAGCTAAAACCGAGGAGTATGGCTTCACTATGTTTAATTTATCATGAACTGGAACGGGAAAAAAACACTGCTGTTGATTACAATAACAATTTCCATATCAATACCATAAATAAAATGAGTGTTCTATGGAATGAGTGAATGGCATTTTTTTAAAGGTGCAAAAACATAAAATGCTAGAAGGTGCAACGACTTTATTCATTTCTTTAGTCATATAAGATTGATAGAAAAAAGTGTCCCTTGAAGTTGGCAATTTTAGATAAAAGCATGGCAATTAGAATACCACAATTTTACTTGTAAAAACATGTAACATGAGTACGGTCAACCTTCTGGCTGATCAAGCTACAAACAGGAAAAGATGCTTGAAGGAGACACCGTTTATTTAGAAAACCTATTTATTTGGTAATTAGATAATCTGAACACCTTCATTTTAAGAACATTTCTGGAGCAACTACCAACCTTCACGGTTATTTAAGCAGCATTGGTTACACATTACACACAGTTACACATAGCATTATATAAGGCACCAATTGTAATATCTCTAGTATTTCAGCTGGAAGAGGAGGGATGAGGTATAGAGAAAATATAGATGAGGAATAGATTTGTATTGATAATTGATTGCCTCATACAGACTGCCAGCCCTCTATATATATAGGGGTTGGAGAATACTAATTATAGAAGGTTATGAAACCTATTCCAAACCGACTCCAATCCATCTATCTAGAACAAACCGACTCAAATACTTCTATGTATAGCAAAACCGACTCCAAAACTACTACATCCTGACTTCATTTCTGACCAATCTTAACTAATCCGAAAAGGTATTGATTTAATTCCTTTTGAGGCGTCTCCTTTGATAAGTAATACCGCACATAACACCAATACTGCAAGAATTTGGTGCATGCTAGTTTCTAGAGCTATAAATGTTGGTGTTAACAGCTTCGTGAATGGTGGCTGCTTGATTTCTGATTAAGGGACTGTTTGGTTGGCTACCACACTTTGCCACGCATAATTTTATGGATGTAATCCCTTACTTCGAGGCCAAGGCTAGACCACTAGACCTACAGGGCTTCTGAATGCCACAATTGGGAGGCACTGATATATCAAATGAAAGAATGGGACAAAAGACATTAATATGAGTCATTTCCGACATTGTTTCCGTCAAGTAAAACGATTTCAATTGATACCATGCCAACTCAAACTATAATAGCTATACATAACAAATTGATGTACACGAAGGAGTATTCATAATAACGGTTATGAACTGATGGATAAGAACTAAAAAGTTTCAAGATCTGAAACTGCATAGTTGAATGAATTTACTTTGGCAGGTGTGTTCTCAAAGTTTAATCAAGTGTTAATTTTTTAAAGGGTATAATCTTGAGGATTTATCGTGAACCTAGAGTGTAATTAGATATAAATCAGTAGTCATCCTATGCTAGTAAATAAATGTGATAGCAGAGACAAAAGCTAGCCATCAGTCAGTGCATTTGATTGGAAAATAGCTTCACCTGTGGATTCCTTCAACACAATAACCTAGAAGGCGGACAAGATTCTTATGCCTGACGTGACCAATAGCCTCAACTTCAACCCTGAACTCCTTTTCTGCCTGCCCCCTACAGTGACATTTCAAACACTATCAACATGCTGAGCCCATCAAAGAGGGCAGACTAATATTTTAAATCCTAAATGGAAGCTGTTCTTTAAGGTCAAAAATAAACACAATAGCTTCTTACATGTTATTAAGAAGCTTTTTTATTGCAACATCAGTCCCATTTATGAGTCGACCACGGTAAACTACTCCATATCCACCCTCTCCAATGATATTCTCCTTAGAAAACCGATTGGTTGAATGCTCCAAATCCCTCAGAGTAAACCAATGACCCCAACCCAGATGCGAAAACTCGGGAAGTCCAACCAAAGGAGATGCAGTGACAGTTGCATATTGAGAATACTGCCTCATAGCATTGCCTGAGCTGCCTTCATCGCCAGAATATGAACTCCCAGCCCTTTCACATTGGTACGCTGAGCTGCATTGGCTCAAATTATCAGCATCACTCGATTTGCTCCTAACCAAGTGTGCCAGCATTTTCCCTGAATCTTTTTCGTAATTTTTCTCCTGCACTGTCAGGGAATGGCTTTCTTGCATACGGAAGTTTTCAACAATAGCATGCTCACGCACTTCATCTACTGCAATCTCCTTGGAGACATCCGGAATTTGAGATACTGGGATCTTATCAAAAGATTTCGTTGGCTTCCTCCGATATATGGACCAGAAGCACATGAAAGCAAGTATAAACAATATTACCACCCAAATACTAATGCCAATCACAACCCATAGCCTCAGACCGAAAGGCGGTGTCCTAGATGATAGCTCTGCTCGTAGGATTTCGCCTGCTGGCATGTTTATTTCTCAGCAACCTACACACCTGCATCAGCAATGTAGCGTTAGGTTAGCACTTCACTTAAGAAAGCAAGGAAGACAGACTCAAAGGAAGATTTTTTTTTTTTTTTTTTTTTTTGGTGGAGGGGGGATGGATTTGATTGCTCACAGAAGCAGGTAAGAGATCTATCTTCTAGAACAAACATGTCTTAGAAAGAAAGAAAAAATTGATCCAAGCAAGCTTGGGTTCCTTACCAACGAAAGAAAACAACCGTAAGTTGGGATGGATCACCACTCCATACCAATCCAATGACACTCGACGCGTCGGCGAGCGGAGCGCGACCGGCTCTGGCTGCCTGCCGCGCTTCGGTGGAAGAGGCTGGCGGCTGCCGTTCTTCTTGTTAGGTAGAAGGATGAGGCTGGCAGTGGATTGCTCGGTTGTCGGCGCCGTTGTGCCCGCCACCCGTCGTGCCCGTGACGCGCTGCCTCCTGGCGATGCGCCGCCTCCCGTCGTGCACTGCCACCGCCCGGTGGATGCGCCGCCGCCGCCGGCCGGTAGGGTTAGTAGCAGCCGAGGAAGAGAGGGAGGAGTGAGTGAGTAGTGAGCTGTGACTCTTTTTTTTTTTTTAGCCAAAGAGAGGTGTGACTGTGAGGAAATGGGCATTTGCGAAAATGCTACACGGCACGCGCGTTGCGAACGAATACTGGACCCACACGCCAGCGAGATTACGCAACTCCCGCGTTGGATAGCGGTGTGCACACAACAACGGGAGCGCAGTAGTTTACTTACGATTTTACCCCCATGGGGCGGGCCCACGAGAACTTTGACTACAGAATCTGGGTACGCGGGCAGCAGCAAGTGACGAAAAAGCCCATGCGGTACAACGGCTAGCTCCCGGACAGATCTGGGTCGGGCTCCGGGTCAGACGATCACGCCACGTCCATCAGTCAATGCTGTCTCGCACTCGTTTGTGTTACCAATACCGACAATCATTCTCTTAATCTTTCTATTTTACTTTTTATTTCCACTTACAACACGTTATCGATCATATTGCTTCACAGAGGGTTCACTGCCGATTCTATAGTTGTCAAGGCCAACATTCACCCTTCAGTCGTCACGATTGTCGTCGACTTCGCTTCTACTGTGACCGTAGACACCACAACCACCACAGTGGTTTCCGCCACCCGAGGGCACCGGCGCCTATCGCCTCAGAGGCAAGCAGTAACTCGTCAGAGAGGACCCGCATAGCCACTCCTCCGACCGGGACGGCCATCCCATCGCGCATTGTCAGCCTCGACATTAACACATCAATTGGAGCAATGCACAACCTCCCATCCTTGACATCATCCTCCGTGGGGTCCCCATGCCTCCACCATCGAACACGACATCCTCCAAGGCCCATCGTCGGAGTTGGATCTTCAAGATGAGGCAGGGCAGGCGAAGCCCATTCTACATCAACCGCCCAACCATGGACATTAACGCCGAATTTGGCCCCCATATCGGCCTCTTCCCCGACGTCAGCGCTATTGTGTTAGCCTCCTTCACGGTCGCGAGTGGCGCATCCACTCCAGTCGATGCCACCACAATGCCACCACCGCCCAGCTTCACCTTCGGCACCTTGGCAACCCATTGATGAGCGGCCCTTTCTTCACTGAGCAAGCCACAAAAGTGCGGCAACACCGATAGATCCCACCATTGACGAGGCAACAACGGCCCCTCCATCATTGAATCTGATGACTCCATCACTCTGCCATCTCCGCTAAACGACAACGGCGATGGTATGACAATGGCCGACCGTCGCCCGAGACTCCGACCTTGGACCTCCTCCACAGAGGAGGCCGGGCTCCTCCTCCTTCTGAATCCGGAGAAGAGCACCGGAGGCGAAGGCACGTAGGCGTGCGGCAGCTTGCATGGGAGGGCTGTGTCGGTGCCTCACGACAGGCGGTGGCTGGTGATGGTTAGGGTTTCCAAACCTTAGCTGCATCGCTCTTGCCTTTTATACGACGCCTAGCCTGCCTGGGTCGAGTGGGTCGAGAAGGCCGCATGGATCGCAACCTAGGTTGGCTTAGCCCACTCGGCCAGGCCATAATGCAGCAGGCCTTCGACCATTTTGCATAAAGCCCTTGACTTTCCGCATATTTACATGTTTGTATAAAAAATTTAGTGGCTCACTATTTCCATTTAGGCCCTTGGGTCCCAATAAATGGCCTATATAAATAGTATTATGTGTATTATTTCTATTATAACCCCTATAATTATTTATAATTGTACTAGTTTATGTACTTTTATAAATATGCACTTCGAGACCATATGAGTCCTAAATTTGCACAATGTTCTATGTGTATGCATTTTCTCATTCCCAATAACATATCTACTCTCTCCGATTGCAAATGTAAGTCGTTTTGGACTTATGCACAAGGATTAAGAAAGTAGATCAAATGACCTTGTTGCCCTTCATTTATTCTGCATTGGAAAAGATAATTCATTCATTTGTGAGAGCGGTAGCATTTATTAAATAAGGGCAAGACGGGAACAAAAGAGAAAAAAAATGCATAGAAGTTCGAGAATAACTTATATTTAGAGTAGTTGAGAAGGCTAAAATGGCGTATATTTGCAACCAGATGGAGTATCTATTTATTTTTGTTCTTATTAATACTTGCAATTTACTTTCATGTTGCAATTGTGATTATTCTGCACTCACTTTTATATTTAAACCCAAAATTGCTTCATATAAACACAAAGCGCTCAATTCAATGCAGAATTTTAAGTGATTACATCAATTTAATATTTGAGAAACATAAGGTAATGGATCTATGGCATTTACTGCATATTTGCAAATTATCCATCATTACTGTGAGGTCTATATTTTATTACATTGACTTAATGATTACCTTCAATATGTTCTTTCCAATAACCTACTTAGTATAACATAAGGTAATAGGAATATAGTATCAGATTATGACTCTTACTACTACGAGATCTGCACCATATTTGATGATTATCTTCAACATGTTAGCTACATAATTTGACATCTACACTATGTACTTCAAGTCTCAACTTGACTCTACATAATTTTGCATTATTTACAACATTATCATGATTCTTCAATTTAACCGAAGTGTAAATTCACTCGATCATTGGTTATTTTTGTTGGATAAAATATCCAACGTCGAGTTAGATGGCTGAAACTATCTAACTTGGGCAATGGACATGAAGATAAGTCTATCATTCCGTGAACTAATAAGGACAATTTATCCTCCTCAAGAAGGAGATCCGTCACTTCTAGATCAAATCAAGTATGAGTCTCTATACTTCATAAGATACCATCCTCATCTAGATTTAAAATCTAAATACTTGATGGATGAGAATACAACCATGATGTTCACAAGATCTGCTCTAAGTTGCTATTTTGTGACAAAGCTCCTACAAATACGGAGAAAAATGAAAAAAAAATTATCTATAATGCTTCCTGCCCATAGGGTGTTGCAATAAAAATACCGTGCTAAGAATTAACATCACTATTTTGAGTTAACTCACATTTTACTTCAGGCTGAAAACCATGATTACTTCTTTTTAAGAATCATCACCAGCGCCCAACAAGCACTGCTCCTTTAATTGAAGTTAATTCTAAATTTAGAATACCACAAAGTTCAACGGCAACAAACGCCACCCCAATAACTTCAAAGGCAACAAGAAGCGCAACAAAAAGCAGAAGTTGCATGGCCCAACAAGGGAATGACATTTCCAAAAATAGCAAAGTTAAATCTATAGCAGCTAGAGGACCTTAGGAGCACCGACAACATGATCGTGAAATTTACTTCCAATGACTTGTTTGGAGACCTCAATTAGTCTCTCAATTAATTAGATATTATTATATCTATATCCTACATAGTATTTTAATAAGTTATTATCATCTTATACTATATTTTATATTTCAATATTGTATCAACACATTGATGTTCAATAAAGTTATATATATTTTATATATATATGAAGAATTTCACTTTAAATCCTCCATTTCTATATATAGATGTCTACGTGGGACAATTCGATAGAAGAAGAAATATGCTTAGTAGATAGCTGTACCACTAACTCTATACTTATGGAAACTAAATATTTTTAAACTCTTAAAAAGAGTAAAGAAAATATTATGACAATCGTTGGATGCGATGATATGATTGTTGGCTCTGGTCGCACCCTAATCACTCTCCATATGGGTACTCAAATTACAATCGATGATACAATATTATATCCTGATTCAATTTGTACCCTACTAAATTATTGAGATATCCGTTAAAATAGTTTCCATATCGAAACTCATGATGACAACAAAGAGGAACATCTCCTTATTACCAAAAATTACAGATATGCTAAACAAATACTAGAAAAAAATCTCTTTGTCTTCAAGATTGTACTATACATATATCAAACATATACCACATATTGCGTACAAGGTAATTTTTTAAAATATAGACATATTTCAAATATGGCATGATCACCTTGGTCATCCCAGCGTTGGAATGATACGAAAAATTATTAACAATTCAATTAGTCATGACATGAATACTACCAAATTATCGTAATCTTTGAACTTTGTATGCACTGCATGTGCTACAGAAAAATTGTTTTTAAGGCCCTCTTATCTTAAAGTTGGAGTTGAACCACTCAAACTCTTTGAACGTATTTAAGGCAATATATGTGATCGAATCCAACTATTATTGGGACCAATTAGGTATTTCATGATTCTCATTGACGCATCTACATGATGGTCACATGTGTGCCTTTTGTCCACACGAAACCATGTATTTGCCAAAATAATTGCTTAAATTATTAAATTATGAGCATATTATCCTGAACATAGGATACAATCCATTCGAATGGACAATGCTACTGAATTCACCTCACGTGCTTTCAATGATTACTATATGACCCTAGGAATTCAAGTCTAGCATTCAGTATCATATATCCATACTTAAAATGGTTTGGCCTAATCTCTCATCAAGAGAGTCAAGCTCATCATACGACCATTATTACATAATTACAACATACCAATTTCATGTTGAGGTCATGCAGCCTTACACGTTGCTGACTTAATTCAATTGCGACCAACTGCATATCACACAGCTTCCCCGATACAGTTAGTACGTGAAAATTTTCCTAGCATTTCCCATCTGTGAAAGTTTGGTTGCGCTGTATATGTACCAATCTCACCATCACAACGTAGCTCACACAAGAAATTGAGGATCTACGTGGGGTATAACTATCCGTTGATCATAAAATACCTTGAGCCCTTCACAAGGGACTATTTACAGCCTGGTACGCTGACTGTATATTTGATGAGAAGCGTTTCTCGGCATTATGGGAGATTTCAAGTACCAGAAAGAATACTAGGAAATCGATTTGAATACCTTAGATATTTCCTCATTAGATCCACATATTCAAGAATATGAACTTTAAGTTCAGATAATCATAAATTTGTAATATATTATAAATAACCCGCCAAATGCATTTACTGACAATAAATGTGTCACCAAATCCTACATTCTTGCTAGAAATATGCCAGAAAGAATGAAGGTACCAAACAAAACCACTCAACTTCTAAATTAAAGTAAGAGGGGGGAGGGAGTACAGTCAAAAAGGACAAAAATTCCTACAAACTACCGCAGAAACAGAGGAATCCCTCCTTCAAAATAATAAATGTAAATCAATGTAAAGTTGAATAACACCCAAGGCCTACAAATACTATATTTCAAGTGGATGATCAACATCCACATCCCAACTCATCCGTTCATGCAAATATTGATGTTGTGACATCAGAATACCCTAACTCTATCGTAATGAGAAATCATGATGGGTCAGAAAGGGTAGATAAAATTTCCATCAATTATATTGATTCTGGAGAATCATTTGACCGAAAGACTACAATTGTCGAAACTTAATTCTCCTCAAAGATTGCAAACGACCTTCACAATGATCCAGATCCCAAGACCATGGTAGAGTGCCGCAAGCGCTCGAATTGGGCATAATGGAATGATGCAATCCAGACAGAATTGCGCTCGTTCTCCAAAAGGAAAGTATTCATATAAGTAATACCTACTCCTCATAACATCTTTCCTATGGGATATAAGTGGATTTTCATCCGCAAACGAAATGAAAATAACGATGTGGTGAGATATAAAGCGAGGCTTGTAGCACAAGGGTTCATGTAGAGACCCGACATTGATTTCAATGAGACATATTCTCCGGTAATAAATGGAATCACATTCTGATATCTAATTTTATTGGCAGTTCAAAATCATCTATCTATGCAGTTGATGGATGTAGTGACTACATATCTATATAGATCACTTGATTTAGACATATAAATGAAGGTTCTCGATGGAATCCAAATCTGAATCTAAATGCAAACCACAACATGTATTGTGTAAAATTTAAAAAGTCACTATATGGCTTAAAGCAGTCGAGAAAAAAGTGATACAATCGATTGAAAGAGTTTTTCTACAAAAGGGTACTCCAAAAATGATGATTGCCCATATGTTTTCATAAAGCAGTCCTCAACAGGATATTGCATAATCTCTGTATATGTCGATGATATGAATATCATTGGAAATACGTCAGATATAGATGAAGCATGCAATCATCTAAAAACAAAATTGAAATGAAGGATTTGGGTAAAATCAAATTTTACTTGGGTATACAACTTGAGCATCTTCCTTAAGGTATTCTAGTACACTAAGCCACATATATGCAGAAAATATTGGAGAAATTCAATATGGATAAATCATATCCATGCAGGACTCACATGGTTGTTCAATCTCATGATATGGAGAAAGATCCATTTAGACCACGAGATGAAGAATAACAGATACTGAGACCCCATGTTCCTTATCTCAGTGTCATTGGAGTGCTTATGTATCTTGCAAATTGCACTAAGCCTGATATCGCATTTGCAATAAACTTACTAGATGGACATAGCGCTGCTCCAACTAAACGTCATTGGGTGAGAGTCAAAAATATATTTCGATATCTCCAAGGAACCATAGATCTTGGTCTTTTCTATAAAAAAAAAAACAAGATATGAATATGATTAGATACACTGACGCTTGGTACTTATCAGATCTTCACAATGCCAGATCACAGACAAACTTAGTGTTCTTACACTGTGGAACAATCATTTCACGGAAGTCTTCAAAACATACTCCAGTGGCTTCATCCACAAATCATTCTAAAATAATTACATTATATAAAGCATCACGTGAATACGTGTGGCTTCGCATAACGATAAACCACATACAATAATCATGTGGTATTGTTTCCATTGAATCACCAATCATTATCTATGAAGATAATTCTACATGCATCGCTCAAATACAAACATGTTACATAAAGAACAATATAATCAAACATATTGGCTTCCTAGAATGATAAACCACATACAATAATCATGTGGTATTAGTTCCATTAAATCATCAATCATTATATATGAAGATAATTCTTCATATATCGCTCAAATGCAAACATGTTACAAAAAGAATAATATAACCAAACATATTGCTCATAAATCGTTCAATCCTCATGAATTGTAAAATAGTGGGGAGATACAAATCTTGCAAACTAAATCATGTAATAATCTCGTTGATTTATTTACTAAGTCTTTACCAACTTCTGGATTCTAAAAATGTATTCACGAAATTGATGTGCAACTACTATGAGATTTGTAAGGGTGTGTTTGGTTGTCCGCATGAGGTTTTGCAGAGCTGCATCGTATATCCTGGATGAGTGGAAGCAGGCTGAGGGGATCCGTATTCTGGAAAAGAAGTATGTTTGGTTGGTTGGATGAGCGGATGCAGGTAGATTTTGAGTTTGTGTTTGGTAGGTTGAATCTCAGACTGCATGTGGGGATTCGTTGTCGCTAACAAGTGGGCCCCGTGTCGGCCAGGCTGCATCCTGCCGGCCAGGACGGCACCTACGGCCGATTCGGCCTGCTCCCGACATGCAGCACGCGCGCGTATTCGCTGCACCCACGGCTGCAGCGCGCTCCGTCGCTGCACCCATCCAAACGCGCTGCTCCCTCGTCGTATACGGCTGTGGCTGCACGCGCGGCTGCATGCACGCACGGCTGCGCCCATCCGAACACGCCCTAAGGTTCTGGGGGAATTGATCCCCGAATAATAAATTATTTATATTATATTGTACTCTTTTCCTTTATGAGTTTTTTTATACGATTTCTCATATAAGATTTTTAATGAGGCAATATCTATCTTATTCCTCCTATTTTCTCAAATGGTTTTCCAGAGATTTTAATATGATCCATAAATCATGATTATCGTTCTCTAAGCACAACAATGAGTTTTTCCTATCTAGGTTTCTCATATGAGTTTACAATGAAGCAATAACTAATATATGACATATCATTTTTCTACTAGGTTTTAAAGTAGTTCTAATAGCATATCAACATATCAATTTTTTTTTCTTCCCATTTTTCCCACATGGTGTTGAAGAAGTTTTCAACCAAAAGTTTACATTACGAATAATTGATCACGGGAGTGTAACGAATAGAGATCCTTTGGGTGTTAGTCATGTGATCAACTAGAGAGTAATTGATTAACAATTATTAATCCCAACAATCACAAACATGACTATTCACGTACTATATAATGTAAATACTATTCATCAGGGCATGTGTAGTGGTATATACGAATGTTGTCTGTAATACGATTTTATGTCACATATAGATAATATAATAGACAAACTATTATGTAGGTTGACTGGAAGTAATCTAAATGACGCATAAAAAATTAAGGCTAAAAATAACATACGACATCCATACAATGAGAGAAATATTGTCTATAAGAACGAATGTCTGATGTTTTGTACCATCCGTTAATTAATAGACGACATCTTCTTTGTCATATTTTTCTTTCCTCCATATTAAATAAAATCGAAATTCTTTTCTAGACGACTGATATCACTTATTATACACACCCTCTATAAATACACACAATCATTCTCTTAATCTCTATATTCTACTTTCTATTATTTCTACTTACAACAGTTTGCTTAGAGCAAGTCCAACGAGGTCACGTCACTTGACTTATAGCCAAGACAACTCAGCAAAATCCTACGTGGAAGGTTGAGAAAAGAGGTGAGAGTGAGAGTCGGAGAGAGAGAGCATCCGACGCTTGCAGAGTGCAGACACGCCCGGCTGAATGCGCTTCCCAAGGCACAACAGCCCGCTACGCGCCCGTGATGCGCCGAGCTCGTCAATTTGCAGGCGGTTTGTGGGCCCCCATGTGCAAGCCATCGGCACTTCCATGGATGGAGGCCGGGCGTGGGCAGCGACGTCGCGTGGCTGCGGTGTCTCGACGGCGGCGACACCCTGCCCCCGTTGTGGACGTTGGCGGGACCAATCCGATCAGATCTGGCGAGGGCGGGGCGACGGATTGGTCCGTAGAGTTGGTCTACAACTGATATTATCTATCCTATCTTTCTATGTAAAACACAAATTACTCTTATATTATTTGTTCCTTTATTCTCCTTCTATCTATAAAAATATTTAAAATTTAAATAATTTATTTATTTTTATCATACATTATTATCATCCAGTCTTCTAATCTCGTTATCGACAACAAATATAAAACTTATTTTACTAATATAAATAATTAAAGAAATTAGGAAGAAAATTACTCAATAATCTTCTACTCTTTTTAATCCCATCTAAAATTAAACTACTGAAGTATTTATGTTCCTATAACTTTAATTTATATTTAATGTTAATATACCTAGTATTTATGTTTTTATTATAATGTATAGCCACTTAGCTAGTGGTACATGGTTGCAGACTTGCAGAGCATGTGACCTGGGTCCTACGTCCAACTATGTATCTGGAGAGAAAAAATTACATAGCGTCCTCTCGCCAACATGTAATTAATGGGTCACATGATCACATTTAAGCAATGTAGTGCCCTCATGTTTTCAGAAAAAAGCTGCAAAGTTTATATGATTGTCCGCTGTCATGGTGGAGGATTGATGCATGCATGCATACATAAACATAGTTTTTGTAACTATCGACCGTCTTTTGATTAACCTTACACCTAGTAGATAATTAGACACCAACAATATCTTCGGTCACTTGTTTTTAGTGGATTATATATGAAAACTTTAGGGTCTTGCTATGCTTCAATTACCGTTTCAGTTTTTGTTATCGCTTTTGTAATTATTCGGTTCAAACCACTAGTTTGAAAAAACTTTTTAAATCATTGCTACTAGTTCGGTCCAACTAATGGCATCAGTTTAACAAGTTTTGAAATATATGACATAATTCTAAATATTAGAAAAATGATAGCAAATATCAAAACTGTCATTAATGTAATGGCAAAAACCTAAATTTCCCATTATATATAGACTAATTAATCCCTTTGCTTGGTGTTCCTCTGGTCTAACGGAATGATTTCTGAATGTTGTACGTGGCATAACTTGTGAGGGTGAAGGCTTGCTTTCCAACACCTGATGGATGGAAAAGAATAAAGTTTTTTTTCTTTACCTTTTTATGGGGCACAATTTGATGGCTTTATTAGTGGATTTGAGGCCCCGCTAATCACTTGAAAGGTGTGTTTTTTCAGACGGTGTTTGCTTGAAGCACGTCCTGTTCATTAAAGTGTTCCTGACAAAATTACGTAACCTTACCAAAATTCAGACCTTTCATTTTGTTTGTTGCCAGAATTTGGCGAGGTTCTGTTCCCTCAGCTGTTCCTCTGCTCGGTTTTTCTCCCTTGAAATTTGATATTGCCAAATATTTTTCCCAGGCTTGGCACAGCAATTTGGTTCCCTCTCTCTCTTTTCACTCTTCCTATCTATCATCTTTACTCGGACACCTGGTATCTTGAGTTCTTAACTGGCAAGTAAAAGTAGACAGATTGTGCTAGCTTTTGATGTCCGCTTTTGCATGCTTTATCGAGGTGATCTATCCTATCGTGTGCTCCGATCAAGCACAATCTATCCTATCGTGTGCGAGAGGTGATCCATGGCTTGCCGACAGATGGAGGTACAAGGATTGCTTTTGGACCAGTGCCAGCGAGTCACCAGAGTCACCACCCCGTGATCCAAGAAAATGGAAAGATCTACGTGAGCCAGTGAGTGAGCTCCACGGCCGGCCTCGGTCGTCACAGGCCGGCGTCGAATCAGCAGGCCGGCAGCTTTTTCCAGCTGACTCACGAGCCACCTCGGGCTCGATTCTGATTCAACTCGTCTTGGTGGCCAAACGAGACAAGCTCGAGCCGCTTTAGGGTCTGTTTGTTTCAGCTAGAGATTCTGAAAAGCAGTTTATAAAAGCTGGATTGTGAAAAGCTGGATTATGAAAAGCTTTTAGACTGTAGATTCAAAAAAAATTAATAGACAGTTTAGTAAAATGGACTTTCACAATCTATCAAAAGCTGAGGAAAACCAGCTTCTCAGATTCTCACAATCCAACTAGCAGATTTTAAAAAGCTATAACCAAAAGCTGCCTGTTTGTTTCAGCTTCGGATTATAAAAGCTGAAAGCCAGAATCCGAAGCTGAAACAAACAGAGCCTTATTAGCTCGATGGCTTGTTCTGCTAGCTGAGCTTGGGGCCACAACGGTGACAGGCGTCTGCATGCGCAGGATTGAACGAACTCGAGCAGCGTATGGACCTCGGTGACAACGCACCTCCCCTCTTCACTGTAGCGGCGACATCGTGATAATAGAGGCGATAACCGAGGGCGCCGGCTAAGGGGTGGCAAGTGAGTGGTGACTGGGCGGAGGCACCACGATCGGACCACATGTAATAGAGGCGGTGGTAGGAGAGTAGCGATGGAGGGGGTGGCAAATGGGCTCATGAGCCTATCTGAGCTGACTCGAGCTAATAACAAGCCCAAGCTAAATTGCTTTTGTACATAATTCTACTCATTGAACGGAGCCTAACTCACTGGTAAGCTCGTGCGAGCTGGCTCAGCTCGTTTCCACCCTGGCCCAACTTTCTGAGGCCACGAGCCCGTGACTGCTGCCTTGCTCGTGCCGAGCGCGAAGACAGGGAAGCGGGTTGCGTTTGCTATCCACAAGTGCATCTTGCAACCTTTTTTATATATATTTTCTAGCATAACTATTAATAAAAATATACCTCGGTTAAAAATATTTGTAGGAATAGACGCCTACCGCTATCTGAAAAGGATGCAACACTTTTAGACGATGATAAGAGTGCCACGCTTTCAAAGGACGATAAGAGTACCACGGTGGCACGACATGCGCCACCTGACCCTTACTGTCCTCTCATGAAGCAATTAGACCTTACCGCCTTCTGAGAGGACGATAAGGATACGCTGGAGGTGTACCGCCCTTTCAGAAGGCGGTTAGCCCCCTCCCTTACCACCCTCTAAGGGGGCGGTTAGCCCTCACCCGCTCAGGCCCCCTAGGTTAGCCCTTATAAAAGGGTTGAAATTCAGCAAAAATTACTATTTTATTTCAGAAAAAAAGAAAGAGAGGGGAGGGGAGGAGAGGAGAGGATGGTAGCGTGACGAAGTCCTACTGTTTTTGATCTGCGGATATCTTAGATCTCAGCTTCGGTAAATTTTTCTAGACTTTTGTTTTTATTAGTAATTAAAATACTACTAGATCTAATGTTTAGCGACATAATTGTAGTTACATTAGATGAGACCTAGAGTTTAGCACGGTAATTAGAAAATGAGGCTTTCCTGTCTTTTGTAGTTTATTGTAAAGCTCTATTTGAACATAATAGGATAGCCATAAGATGTATAGTTGTATTTAGAGCACGGGAGTTTTGATTACGTAGACTTTACAAAATAGTGATTTAGTTATAGGGGGTTTAATTAGTTTAAATTGGTTAGTTTGCTTTGGAGCAATATTGATTGTAATGAACTAAACATATTGTTAGATGATCATCGGTTCTGGTAATTTTGTAAGAGTTTCGATAATCAAAAGTATAGGGTTCTGGTATTAATGCTGGACATATTTTCGGATGTTTCGATATAGCATGTGAACATTGCCTCCCTCTTGTGCTGATAGCTAAGGCGTACCAGAAGGATCCAACAGAGATAAACGTCGGGGAAGCATTAACAAGAACAAGTCAGACGGTGGTGGATGAAGCAGACAAGATAACAGTGTGGGATGAGAAGGACGTTGGGGATGTGCAGACGATGCAACCAAGAGGTGTGGCCGATGAGGGGAGCACATCTCTAGCATAATTGAATAGATGGAGAGGGAGGATCAGGAGCTCGAGGAAGCTATTGCTAATGAGGATTCCTTCGGCAAGGAGGAAAGTGCTTCTGTTCTTACAGAGTGGAGGAATTAAAAATTTTCACAGCTAGTAGTCAGTGAGGGTCATTGAACACCATGAGAATATCATGATAACGATGTGTCCTATAGTGCTATGTACCCTAGTAAGAAGGTTGTTATGAATGCAGTGAAATACTGGTCGCTGTCTTTTCGGAGGCAGTTCAAGATTGTGAAGTCAAGCAAAAGGGAGTACGATGTCAAGTGTTTGGTGTCTAATTATTCGTGACAGGTGCACGCATTCAGGAGAAGTGGATTGACCACTGGAAGTGCTTAATAGTTAGAGAGCTTACGAGCTATGACGCGACATCCTTGATATACTTAAGCGTGAGGAAGAAAAGCGAAAGAGAATTGAAGACCCAGAGCAGAAGAAGAGGGGGATCGAGCTACAAATAGAAGCGCACGAGGCACGTATGCCATGGTGCAACTGCGGCAAAATAGCACGCCAGAAAATGTTCCCGCTTGCCACAGTTGCTTGGTACCGATGTGGGGTAAGTTTGCACGACATCGTACTGTGCTACGAATTTCATCTAATTCACATGCTTCCCTCCAAAAATATGACAAGCCTAGGTGTAAGTACGAATGGTACGCAAACGAAGAAGATTACGCGAACATCAACTACGGCTACGATGAGGCTGAGGCAATGAGGCACACGGATGTTGAACGGCTAAAGAATAGGCTACAGAAGCTCAACGAAGAGTGGTGGGATAAGTACCTCACTACACGCGGTAACATGTAGGTTCCTCCGCAATGCGTGTGTGGCCTACCAGCTGTGCCGGAGCCATTGGCATGTGGACTAGTACAAGGGTACGTATGCAACAAGTTATACCCTCATGGATGCAACTTTCAAGAGATCTGCTGATAATATCTGGATGAGAAGTCTTCATCTTTTCCACCCACCTAGTAGATGTTGTCTTACACCCGGCAATCTGTCTTTCCATAAGGCATGCTTCATTTAGCGATAGAGTACCACGTACCATTGTAACTTGTTGTAGATTTTGTACGAATAGGGTACATTCGGTGCATATTGTCATATGTAATGTAGCCACAGACAAACAATGAATGCGTACGATGATCCTTATATGTGATGTATTGGGACCCGATATACTCGAAGATCACGAAAGCCTATACTAGGAAGGTCTCGATCGGGTTAATCGACTCAAGCACAACTAGTATCCAAGCTGGATTCGACTACCTTAGCTTGATCTACAAGACAGAGAACTCTTCATCGATCACACCAGCATTTAGGGTCGTGTCAGGGCCTATATAAGGCGGGGCCTAGGCCCTTGAAAGGAGGACCATGAGAACTAGAACTTCAACTTCTACAAACCCTATAGCTTCGATGACCTAGAGCAGTTTAACACAATTCAACTCGACGCAAGCATCAAGATTATAGGAGATACTCGACGACTTCAACTCAAGTTTAGTTTAGATCTGATCTACTCCTTGTAATAGGTCTAGCCACTTTGCTTGTACTCGAGAGAATACAAATACATCAACCTTCATATAAGACATATGATATTATTCTAGCTGGATGTTCGAACCTATCTACATCGTATGTCTTATTTTGTGTTTGATCCTTGATCTCGAATGTGCCTAGTCTAATTCTGGATACGTTGTTAGGAATAAATCTTCAACAATAATTTTGTTCTTCTTAAATAATAGTATAATAGATACCATGTCTACGCCACAATAAATACGCTTATTTTTTGGAGGGTGCTCTCTCTTTAAAAGAGGTCCCAACAGTTCGAACTTTTCAAAATTTAATTGAGTCGATGAGAACAATATGTATCCACACATGTCTGAATAATGAGAGATGCTTTACATTCTCTCACTTAAGTGCCAGTGATTCCTCTGCAAACGCTATCGATCCAAAAGAGGACTCAAGAAAGGTTTGAGAATATGGTATATTTCATTTGACAAGAAAATGTGTATTGATCATTGCATTATTTTCATCAGTGAGTACAGGTACGAAGAATGAAAGAATTTGTATTGATCACGTATTATATCACTCTACAAGTTCTACACGGGAAGCATTTTGTACTCTCCCTTTGTTCTTTCTTGTATGCACAATCCCACCAAAAAGATCAAGAAAAACTCTCTCCATTCATCGTATGCTGAACTCCCGATCACCTGATCAGCAGCCCCTGATGCAGGTGCGTGCGGAACGCCTCCCTCGGCGGCGTGAACGGCTCGCAGCACCCTCTCGCCATCGGGCTGCTTGCCCTCTGCGGCGAGGCGAACCGGGACGACGACGCCCTGCCGCTGCTGCTCGGTGACAGGTGCACCTGCTCCAGCGCCCGGTGCTGGAGCTCCGACGGGTAGTCCCTGACGCACACGATCCGCGGCCCGGCGCCCGTGGTCCACTTGAAGGACACCTGCTTCCCCAGCTGGTACGACTTGGCCTCCTTCGAGCTGATCCTCTGCAGGATCTTCTCCCTCGGCACGGCCGACTGGTCGTCGTCGTTCTCCTCCTGATGGTCTTCAGTTAGGGTGCCGTCGCTAGCAGTCGACGTCTCGGCGTCGTCTTCGGCTGAAGCTTGCCTTGTGATTGTCGCAATAGGACTGGGAGTATTGCTGCTTTGCTCATGTGTTGAGGCCTCTTCAGTTGCGGTGGCTTCGGTGGGTTGAGGTGCCTGGCAACGGCCGGTTTCTTGAGCAGCAACCGTGTCGTGGTCTTCAGGTTTGTCACCGGCGGTGTGCAGGTCGGAAAGGATGCTTTTGAGCCTGCCCCAGAACTCCTCATCCTCTTCATCCGGGCTCATCTGCAGCATAGACATCGACAAGTGTTAACAAGGCAAACCTTGCAAAAAAAAAAAAAATTGACAGCACTAAGACAGTGGTCGTTAGCATGCTGACCTTGACGTCAGTGAGATCAACATTGTTGTCTTTGAGGAAGCTCTGGAATTCCTGGAAGTTCTCTTCGGTTGGGCGGTAATGACCGCTGTGAGGCCAAATAGCCTGTGAAAGATCATCAGAATGTATCAGGATGTTGTCTGACAAAGTTTGAATTGGGCGATAAAAGAGATTGCACCAGCAGTATAGCACCACTAGATGTTACTGTAAACTGAGCAGATAAGTACCTTCAGAATTCCATCTTCAACAACAAGTCGACCGGCAGCAGATGTAGCCCCTCCGGCGAGGAAGCTGGAATGCTGAAATGTGCCCTTCTTCTTCTGCAGTAGAGAATCATGGACAATGTTACACGATGAAGCGATGAACCAGTGCACAAGAAACTATTTTGTGGTGTTGGCTGTACCAAGGTAGATGGAAATTACCTGCCCAACATACAAATTCTTGGATGTGCTTAGAACAAAGATCCACTTTGCGTCTCTGGGTCCGCCCGATGTGTCGAGGATTTGCCTGCTGTTCCTGTACATGATCTTGCCATCCTCAATTACAACCTCGTAATCCTCTCTTTCCTTCTGCAAAATAACAGTTTGGTTCATCATTTCCTGAATGTTTACCACAGCAGCTCCAGATAACCCATTTAGATTGTTTATGAAGGCTTACCGGACCGAGATACTTGATGCACTGGCTCAGAAGCTTCGACCGCGGGCATCGGTCTTCAAGATTGATTTCCTTGCCTTCTCCAATATCAAGCCTGAATAAGGAAACAAAAAAAGTCAAAGTTCATCAGTTATGAAAACTTCAGAAGCTACAAAGGTCATGGTCAGATAATGACACTGACCAGTAGAAGAAGGGCTCTTTGCTTTCGCACTGCAGCCAGCAGTCATAGTAGTAGTGAAGATTATGACCATACCGGTGGCGCGGGTCAATCTGCTCATAAGAATTCCAGCACTTCACATTAGCACATGATTCACATAAAAAACCTGACTTCAGATCGTACAGTATCTTCAGCAGAACACAAAAATACTCACAGCTTCGAGCCAATGCTGCAATGCGAGTTTCTGGGCTTTCTCGTCCTTAGACAACCCCTTTCCGACCTGAATTGGGCATAATTCGCAAACGCCATTAGTCCAATCGACCAATCTCACATTGTACTAGAGCTGATGTGATGCGACGAAAAAAGTTGGCAGGTGTGAGATGATGCCGTACCTTGGCGGCTCTGGTTCTTGCCCTTGACCACTTGGACACCGCGGACTCCTGCTTCTCGATGTCAAAGAATGAGACGGAGCTGCGCTTGAGCAGCGCGAAATCCAGCAGCTTCCACCTGCAAGAATCACGTCGAGGCGTACGGATTAGCGTTTGGCGAGGACGAGCGCGGAAGAACAAGTCTGTGTAGGTAGGTGGGGGTCAGCCGCGGCGTACGCACCAGCTCTGCTCGACGAGCACGGCGCAGTCGGCGAGCCGGCGGCGCGTTCGGAAGCTCTTGTACACCTTCTGCACCGTCACCGCCGCCGACTCGTGCTTCGGGCTCTCCGGCGGGCTCGCGCTCGCCGCCGCGTTAGCGAACCTCATCCACGAGAGCTCCCTCGGCATCGGCACGGGCGCCTCGGCGGCGTTGGCGCGCGGCGACGTGATGGAGACCTTGGTCTCGACCTGCAGGAGCGCGCTCGGGCTCTGCTGCTCCCGCTTGAAGCTCAGCGAACCCTCGATCCAGAGCTTGCCGGAACCCAGCGACGCCTTCAGGACCGTCGGCTCCCCGGCATTGCCGTACCCCGTTGCCGGCGCCGGAAGGCCACCTTCCGCCGCAGTTTCATCCTCCACAGGACAAGAGAAGAGCCCACCCATCACGACGCAGAGTAACTGGCACCTTCCACCTGCGAGAAGAACAGAACAAGCAAAATTCCACCATTGCTCAGTCACCAATCTTGCAAAGAAACACACACATCTTCTTGGAAAATCAAGGGAGGGAGAACCACGTAGGAAGTCCTTGCAAAATTTCCAGCAAACAATTAAAGCGCCGGAAAAAGGACTACTGCAAAGAACAGCAAAACTCACTCACCTTGCTTAATTCTTCTCTCCGCAGGATCAGCTAGTGATTGCTGATTCTTGCGTTCTTGTTTGACTCTGCTGGAAAGCGGCCACTTGAAGCCTAGAGATTAGAGTACAGTGAGGATCATTCAAGTCTGAGATGAGCTAGCTAACTACCCGAGGTGGCAGGCTGAGCCGATGGCCATATATAGGAGGGCGCTGAACGGCTGAAGCAAGCGGAGGCGGTCCTCGGATGCGGAAAAGCGCGGTACGTCGGGGTACGGTACGCTTGAGCGCAACTCCACGTGTTCCAGTGGGGAGAGGATCTGAGGATGTCACTGGGATTTCCAGAGGTGCAGTGCGGTGAGGTGCTGTGCTGTGTTTGACCTGACCTGTCGTGGTTAGTGAGAAGCGTGTGTCAGAACCGATGAGGTGAGCTACGAATTGAGATCCTCTAGCTTTACAAAGAAATTGACATTACAGTGACTAAGGGGATTATGGGTGATAAAAAATTGAATTGTGAAAAAACTTTTTAAATTGTAGATTTAAAAAACTTTTTAAATAATTTAGTAAAATGCATTTTCACAATCTATGAAAAATTAAGAGAAAATAGCTTATCAAATTATCACAATCCAACAAATATATTATAAAAAGCTATAAAAAAAAACTATCTATTTGTTTCAGCTTCAGATGGTAAAAATTAGAAATCACAATTCAAAACTGAAACAAACATGCCTAAATACTAAAAATATTGCGAGCCATTTCATATCAAATGGATAGATAAGATTGGTAGCTACAATACCATAGGAACAGTATAATCACAACAGTAATTAATTAACAGCAGATTCTCTACCGTGTCGATTGTGAGTTAGTTGTTTTGCTTTGACTTAAGATTTATTTGGCAGAGCTTTCAGATCAACTTCTCGGTTGGAATTAGAGGGCGCTACCAAACAGTAGTTTTTAGTTTACTGAGTAAAATCTGTGAGAGTAATTCTCTGAAATAAACTAGAAACTGAGAAGCTGAAAAACAGCTTTTGCTGATTCAATTCCTATATAGAATCACTTCATCTATATAATTTATTCTAGAGGATCATTTTCAATCACATAATCATTTTTCTAAATAATCACTTTTCACAAAAAAATTAAATAAAAAATAGGATGAAGTCAGAGCAACCAAAATCGCGGTCTTGATCGACCGTGGCATGAGTCTACGCTAACGCTCCCTCTCCGGCCATGGAGCACAAAAAAGAGACGTTTTTTAAAGAACTGGCCCCCCTTTACCCAGAGCCGAAAGAGACGTTTTCGTTACCTGTGATCAAACAATTTAAACTTTAGGTAATAACATGTTCTTTATACATTCCAGAGATTCCAGAGAAATCAACGCTTCTTTATTGGATAAACAAATTTGAAAATTTTCAACACGGGGCTTAAACACTCTATTCAGTTACCTGCTCATCAACATTTTCGAGAAATTTCAACGCAGCACTGATGAGCAACCAAATTCAGTTTCCACATGAATTTGGAAATCAATTCTCACGTTCTAAACAGTGCGTAAACATACATGCGGCTAATTCACCATAGTATTATGGTCACTATGCGCTCATCTTAATTGTGCGATTAGTTGTCTATATATATATATCTAGATATACTGAATCTAAGACTGTATGAATAAATATAAGAGTTAAGATTATTATTAGTTGCTTATATAAAATTAATTTATAATATTGATAAATAGATTCGTCTGTATAAGCGAATACAAAAGACTATACTTGTCAGACCAAAATATAAAAAAACAAACTAAACCATACATACATACATAAATACAATCAAATATTTTATTTCTCCTTAAAATTATGCATATCCACCGGACCCCCTCAGGCCACGACCCTGTCGTCGGAGAATCATGTGACGCGCGCGGATCTGTGCGTCTGATCGGTGCGTGATTCGGGGCAGCCAGTCTGGCCGAGACGACGCCGGGTTGATGCCTACGGCTTCCCATCCCTTCCCTCCCCACCGATCGGTTCGCCGATTTTGACTTTGTGATGGGAATGTGCCGCCGGTCCTGTCCACTCGATCTGAACAACTTTTGCCCATGCATGCCGACTGCCGTGTCGAAATGCGACCGCGACCGCGACGCCACTCTCGAAAATTCTAGAGGAAATCAATGGTCGGAGCGTTGCTCGCTCGGTGCTTACCGGCTACAGAACTCTTGCATTGCCGTCGTGCCGTGTGAGGCTGTGACTGTGAGCCCATAAACTCCTTTTTTCTCAAGTCGGTGAACTCGTGGATCCATGATGTGGACTTGAAAGTTGTTCGGTGTTGCTGTACCATGGCAAAAGTAAACGTACTAAAGATGTTTAAATAGATGTATCTACCGGGCCGGAGACACGACACTGTAGCCACGGCACAGCACGACTCGAGTCGAGACGGATCAGGTAGCATGGTACGGTCCGAAGCATAGGCATGGCACGTATGGATCCAGCTATTTTTTATTTTTATTCTTCTAATTTTATAACTTTTTTTATTTATTTTCTATATTTTTATCTTATATATTCTTTATCTTTAACTTTATAGTAATTTTTTATTTTATTAGGCCGACTCTGCTCGCCGTGCCTATCGTGCCCGTCGAACTGGCCATGCCACCGGGCCACAATCATATCCGGACTGACCCAACACGGCACAGCGACCGACGAACCGTACCGTAGACCAAGAGGGAGGCACGAGGACCGACATGGCACGGCCTGTTACAGTAGCGGGGCCGTTCGTACCGTGCCAAGCCAGGCCCGTGCCTAGGGTTAAAAAAACGATGGTAACCGAGCAAAAATCGTGATAACCGACCTTCTCGATCCGGTTTGGTTTCAGAAACCGAACGGTAACCGAATTTAAATTAAAAAATTCGAAAAAAAATCAAAAAAATCTTTTATAAAAAACTAGACACAATTCTAAGACCTTCTGTGAATTTTTTTTTTTCAAAAATAATGTCGTTTGCAACATATTATATAGGGAATTTTTAAAAAATTTAAAAAAAGAAGCGTGCGGCTCAGTTATTAACTCAGGTTAAGTAAAAGTTTAACATGTAAACACATATTTTTTTTTAAAATGTATCTTAAGAGGATCTTTAAAATTGATTTCACTTTATTTAGAGTTTTATTAATTTCTTTATGATTTTTACAAAGTTCACAAGCATAAAGTGAATATGTTAAAAAACAACACTGTAATTAACTTTTTGATATCTACTATTATTTTTTCTACGTAAATCATAGTATAAATAAACTGATAAAAGTGGTTTCACTAATTTTTGAGGTGTGATGGGTTAGTTATGAATTAATCTAGTCGCACCATATTTACACATCATGCATATTACAATAACTAATTTAGGAGTTCATGTATTTTTAAAAGACATAGAATCATGTAAGAAGACTAACAAAATTAGTTTCATGATTTTTCGATTAGCAAAGAGTAAACTATGCATTTAACTTGGTTTAACAAATACAATTTCTCACAGAAAAATTTGAACTTTTTTATGAGTATAAATACTTTTATCATGTAGATCATGTTATAAGAAAACTAACCAAATTTGTTTCACTTGATTTGAAGTTTAGATAAATTAGTTATTGATTTTATAAGACTGAGATAATTTTTGAGTTTTTTGTTGAACTTCACTGGAAACCGAGAAAACTACTCGATAAATTGAGAAAACCGAGCGGTTATCGACAATGCGGAAAATTCAAGAAAACCGCTCGATAAGTCGCAAAAACCGCTCGATCGGTTACCGAATGGCTAAAATCACGATTTTTTTTCAAATTTCAAATTTTGTCCGATTTTTTTTTTTTGAATTTTCGACCGGTTACCGTGGTAACCACAAATTTTCGGTTACCGCCGGAGCTCGGTAACCGAACTCCGGTCGGTAAGATGAACTGTGCTCGTGCCGAATTGGTCCGAATGACCTATTTAAACATCTCTAGAACTTACTAAACCTTTTTTTAGAGAGCTGTTACTAGACAAGGTCTAGGAGAATCATGATGTTTTAGGATAAAGAAAACCTTATTAATTACAATTGGAATATGGTTTCGGTCTCTATAAAGAGCAGATGCACCCAAGGAGAATCAAGATGTCGCAGTGTTAGATATATTGGGGAGAAGTCTCTAGCACTATTGCTAGCCAGAGTATCTCGTCGTAAGTAGTATTTTTTTTTAAAAAAAATGTACATTAAATTAGTAAATAATTTTCAATTTTACTAAAAATTGACAATTGATAATATTAATGTTCTTAATTCAAAACATGAGATATGTCCATCATAAAGCTATACACAGTTTAGGTTATATTGAATGAAATAGTGGTAACTATTATCCATAACTTGCATAATTCATTCGATTGCATAACATGAATTAATACCCTCATAAATTGTAGCTATAAAAGTACGATATATGTAGCATACGGTACACAAATGCCTTACATGAAATATATTGCCAGTAACAAACTTAATGGTCTATACTTGTTAAACCATCCTTCCCACGAGATAACTTTTCTTTCTCCGTCTCCAACCTCGCAAATTTCTCACCCACTTTTTTCAACCTCTCCTTCGTCTCCTCCGCTTGCCGCTTCATCTCGAGATCTTCCATGTCCCATTTCCTCAATAGATTCACCCATTCCTTGTCATCGGCTTTGATGTGGAAGTCGATCCACGTTATGAAGTCAAAAAGCCTAGTGAACGACCGTACGCATAATTTAGTGACTATTCGAAACAAAAACTGATAAATCATGCGAAATATGAACTAAATTAAATACCCCATAACACACAAATGAAGGATCAATATTTGAACATCGAAAGAATCTCCTCTCATAGATTTCGAGCTTATGGGATACCTTCATCACACAGACAAGACAAATATATTCTTATTTTGATTTTGCTATCTATACCTGATACATGATTTTAACAATTGATCAAAACATATACCAATAAAACCGATACATTATATAATTCGTGTACAAATTTGGAGCATAAATAATTTTCTTTTCCACTAACATAATCTTAATTTCTTTTTCTAATTTTATGTGTTTCGTAAATAGATGACGCTAACTTCATAAAAAATTAAATAGACTAATTTTTAATTAAAAATTATCATAATAAGATATTATAATAAAATTAATTATATTATTAACATAGACCAACTTACTAATTACTAATATAATATAAATAGATAGATTAGAAGGGTATCGCAATCTTTCTCGCCGTACAAGAGCAGCAAAATGTTGACCTACAGCGAGAGAGCGAGCGAGAGAATTGAATGGTATGATTTGACTGACCGTGGGTCGCCAGGTGGGGCCAATCTAGTCTATGGCTATTCAACACCATTAATTGAGGTAGATCGTTCCATTAATTCGATCCATGCATGCATCCTTCAATTCATGGCGTTCGTTCCTGCGTAAAAAGCAGGCCATGTCGTTCCCACTCGGCAACATTGCGTTCCGTACGTACTCATCTAGGGAAAAAACCGTGCCATTTATGAAGTAAAAAATACACGTAATCCTCTTTCGTAAACGTTTGTATAGATTAAAATCTGGAGTGTATATAAGGTGTGTGTATATAAAGTATGGTGTAAGTTTAGATATTATGAATTGTACCCCACTGTTGAGGCTAAAAAAATAAAAAATACTTATATTGTTATACACTAGCGCATTAACCCGTGTGTCGGAGGGTTAACTCCTATCGCAGGGATCCTGAGGGACCTCTTTCTGAGATTCGGCCGGGGGATGATTCTGAATATGTTTGCTGGGAAAATAAATGGATATTAATGCAATGGCAGGTGGTATGGAATGATCTATTGCAGAACGCAGTAAATGCACTGGAGGGATTTTTAGACAAGTTCGGACCGCACTGAGCGTAATACTCTACTCCTGTGTGGATGTTATAAATGTCCTGAGAATATCTCTCAGGAATGTGCTGGTTACAAGAATGTCTGTCTATCCTAGAGCCTCGGGCTCCTTGTCCTTCAACTTCTGTGCTTATACGAAGATGTTCTTCGATCTCTGAGCAAGTGTCTGAGAGTTTGAGCGTTCCTCTATTCGCTTCAACTTGTCTGGGATTGTTTCAGCCTGCCTTTGTCCGTGCCTGCCGGCTGCCTTAAATACCCGCCGGCAGTAGTGTGCCCTGAAAGGGAGGGCACGAGTTCCAATGCACCATAAATGGAAAGGGAGTCATCATGGCCTCTGCGCGAAATGACAGGGGGTTGAAAAAGCGCCCCCCTGCCCGGTCTTTTGCCGTCGTAATGGCGATGGCAATGGGCGCCGTGGAGAGGGCCCACCGAGCAGCCGCAGAGCGGCCCGGCGTGCCCGTTCTGTCTTGTACGCCTGCCACAGCAGGGCGGCAGACGGGGCGCCTCGGGCCTTGCGAAGCTATCCCGAGGCGAGCCGTATGACGCGGAATGGGACCCGCGCATTAAATGTCCCCACGCCCTTCTGCCAGAATATGGTAGGGACTGACACCGAGCGTGGCGGGAGCAGTTGGAGGTGACAGGCCACGCGCGCTCTTAAATGCGGCATCGGGCCTTTCACAGGCTGACACCTCATCGCTGACCTCTGTGGGGGTCACCGACGAAGGACTTCTTGGGCTGTCAGGGAACCGAGTGCTCGGGAGTCACTGTTTCACCTCCCCGAGCACTCTCTCCCGGAAACGCCCTCTCTTGGTCCTCGGGGAATCGAGTGCTCGGGGGCTACTGTTCACGGTCCCGAGCACTCTCTCCCGAAATTGACTGCTCGGATCCTCGGGGAACCGAGTGCTAGGGGGCCGCTGCTCGCAGCCCCGAGCACTCTCTCCAGGAACTACCTTCCTTGGGTCCTCGGGGTACTCGGGTGCTTGGGGGGCCACTGTTCGTAGCTCCGGGCACACCCTTCCCGGTACTCGGTTTTCCTGGTCGTCGGTGGACTTGGGTGCTCGGGGGTCACTGTTCACCTCCCCGAGCACTCTCTTCCCGGTCACTTAGTCTTCGCAGATTATCGGAGAACCCGGGTACTCAGGGACCACTGTTTGTGGCCCCGAGCGCCCTCTCCCGGGACTTAGTCTTTTTCGTACCTCGCGGAGATGAACCACGCAGGAAAATGCCACGTGGCGGATTGCTGGCCTGGCCTCGGGATTCGGGGACCCCTGGTTCCTGATTCACCGACACCGTGCGACTGCACATGCTAGAAATTTAGTTTACGGTTGAATTGTAGATATTTGTGTTAATAATGGTTGTATGCTAAGATACATCAATTATTTATATTTAAATATTAGAATGTAAAATATAAATATAATTTTTTTTCATAATATTGGAATCATGTTTATTATTTGTAAATAGATCTAATTTATAATTTTCATTTTATATGATATGCAAATTGATTTTTATTTGTTTCTTGATTTTTTGAAATTATTATTATTTTTAATGTCATCACCTTATCTCATATTATTTTTTTATAAATACATTATAAATTCTTTGATATTATTTTTGTGTGATAATCCATAATATGTTTGTGTTCTGTTCTTTTAATTTTGTAATGTTTGATTATAATTGATTTGGAAAAATGTGTTGATTGCTAACGTAATTAAGTTGGAGTTTGCTAACGTAACCTTGTTGGACAAATAATATTACAACAAAAAAGGGAAAGAAAGGTAAGGTAAGAAGTAGTCTTGAGGTTGGACTCTATGATTTTTTTTTAATTTTCTATGTTGTTTCGTCTGGTTGTTGATCCATGATTACAGTTAGTCAATCAATTAATTCGACGGTTGGATGTTTTGCTTTTTTACAAGAATTTTTAAATTTTTTTTAGGATTAACGTGGATGCACCAAAAGGAGCCTCCAATTAGTAAATATAAGATAAGCGTATGCGTACGTGCCCATAGTTTATATATACCAATGCAAAGTGCTCCATCCATTTCAAAATACAGAACTATTAGGATTTGGAAAAGTTAAATTTTATAAAGTTAGATAAATAATTAATCAAATTATGCATATATTTAATGTACAAAAGTTATATCAATAGACTTGTATTTCATGTATATTTTAATACGATATAGATTTTATAGTAATTATAATATTATAAGAGAAATTGATGGTTCAAATATGGGGATGTTTTTTTAGATGCCTGATTTTTATTTTATTTTTCAGGCAACGGCTGTGAGCCATTGTATTTTTATAGTAATTAATAATACTATAAGAAGAAGGAGGTAGAAGAGCAAGAAAAAGCAAAGATAGCTATTCTTCTTCAAAAGGTTTTGAAGAAGCCTGAAGAATGAAAAAAAAAAAACGATCTTCTTTTTGTATTTTAGACTAAATTCTTTTGTTTCCTGTTGATCTGTTTCCAGAAGATTTATGATATCTTTCTCAATGAGAGAGCAAATGTGACACTCTTTTTCCTAAATTAATATTGAAATTTTCATTTAAGATCCTCTTTTCTCCATATGATTTCTACTTCTGGGCAGTTAATGGCTCATAGCCGTCTTCAACCTCATGCTGCCCACGCCTGACACTACCCACCCTCCTTCGGCCATCTCCGCCCTCCATTCGCTTCCCTGCCTCCGGCCGTCTCCGGCGACAGCCTCATTATCGGATGCACGACCGCCGCTCTTCTCTCACTAACCTCTCGTTTCCGTTCACCCTCGCCTCGGCCCCACCAACCGATCATCCTTCGCCGCCCACGACGAGCTGCGTGACCCACCGCTTCGTTATTTCGCCCTACCCCTGCCCCTGCACCAGCCTCCTCCGCCGGGCCAATCTTACTTCCTTAGAGCTTCCTCTAAACCTACCGGCACCGGGAACCCGAATCTTAACCCCGCTGCCGCTAATCAAACGCCTAAAACAATAGCAAATTTCAAGCATCAGAAATTTAGAAAGTGTATTAAAATATACTTTCAATAACTTTTTAAAATTCTAAAACGTTCTAGAAAAAATAAAGGGAGTAGGAAGTACTACGAGGAACTGAAAGTTGCCAACCAATAACAATAGAGGCCACGCATGCATGCAGGCATCTGCAGTGCCATCGTGTCCCCCGGCCACGGAACAACATTGCTAGCTATTTGCGACGCCACGCAACCGCCTACACCCCAGAAACTGGGACACACTGCATGCATGCGATGCAACCATGCATGGCCTGCTGAGCCAAACGATACGTCAAGAAACGCGACCAACAAATAAATCGAACCACTCAAAATAAAAGATTCCGTTAACAGTATAGCATCTGATGACATTTTAATAGTACAATGGACGGAAATCAAATCAATGGAACTCGATCTCGCGATCGAAGGGAAAACTGATTGACGGAGTGCTAGCTGCTAATAATCGAGAGCAAGTGTGATATGAGAGTCGCTCTTGTCTCTGAAAGAGAGCATGCACGGCGCGTCGTCACTGGCTATAGAACGATAGGGCGCTGCTATTCGTCACGCTCACGCGCCTAAAAATACCGTTTTGTTCGGTCGATGATTTCCAAACGTCGGATCTACATCATGCAGCGTCTGCTTTTCTTCTTTCTCGGTCACAATTATTCCCGTCATGCTCCTTGATGCGCTCGCTCCAGCCCTGCCCCATCTCTAGCTATTTTCGACGGTGCCCGTCTGTGGATCCACATCCACATCCTGTCATCACGCTAACCACTTAATTTTTTTAGTTTCTATCACTATTCTAGCCTCTTTTAGCCATCGAGCACTGGTGAACTCTAAATACATTAAAGTTTAACCCCTCCTCTAAACTCGCTGGTACCGCCATATTTCATACGGTCACTGAAAACTTTCTGGGAAGTGTGAGAACGATAATGCCTGCAGGGCTTATCATTGTTTGACGGTCGTGCGATGATTAGCTGCGGTCATCTGTTTTATGCGCATTGTTTAGCGGGGATCGTGGATCATGCGCGATGTGGCTGCACCGCGAGCCTGAGACAATAACGGTACAACTGTACAGCTGGATCTTTCGGTTCTAGACAAAAAAAATATTCAGACAGGAAGCTCCCAAGGAAGCTTCCGTCACAGTGCTTGCATTTTAGTATTTTTCTTTTTTTAAAAAAAAAAAACAGGTTTTAGCTGATAGGCTGAGAAAAGTCCGACATATATGTATGCATATACGATTGGAGAATTAAAAGAAAACATATATACTTTGTTACATATATACTTTGTTACGGTGATTGCGGAGCGCAAGCAGGCACACTACATGATCAGCCATTGTGGAACTGGATCATATTTAGTAGAGTTTCAGCTCTAAAATACATGTTGAATTTGAAGTTTATAAAAAAAATAAAATGATTCAAATATTCGTTTTTAATCTAAAATAAAAATAAGATATCTTAATCAAATATCTTCTATCTATCAAAGCTTCAGCTCTAAAAATTTTCAAAACTAAAAATAACTAGCTTAAAAAAAGTTGAAGCTAAAGGTATGCCAACCAGACCCTTAGAACGGATGTACATCATCAGCCGGTGCACGCGCTGCTTGACATCTTCGCGCGCAAACAATGATCAGCTCGATGATGGAGATGTGTACCAACATCGGCAGAGAACGGCCGGCCAGGGCGTCGATGGCGACGCACCGTGCACCGTGCGTGCTACACGTGCCGTACGTACCAATGGCATTATACGGATCTGTACTGACCAATAATCTCACTGGAGCATGCAGCTGGCGAGTCGAACGATCACAATAATCGATCGGAGCTAGCTGGCTAGCTGGTCATGCATAAAGTGCTGGAGCAGCAAATGCAGTCGAGCTGTGCATGCATCCGTGCACCCCAAATGGCGTACGTACGTGGCACATATATATGGAGCTTCTGCACAGCACAACTGTTCAATTCATAGGTGTACGAATTATTGTCGTCCGTGTGGTCCCGGCTGTCAGCCATACTAGCTACTCAGTTGGCTATGCAGGAGCCAGCACTCTTCTTGCAGAGTCGCATGCAGTTCGCTGCGCCGACGAGAACAGGTGTCTTGTACAGGTGTACGTGCAGGACGGCCATGGATCTTCGGTTCAGTGCAGGCACTCGAGCTCATGCTGCTCGTTGGCACCGGCACTGCTTGAACATATATCGTTTTCCAAAATATTCCACGTGTGGATGCAAGCTTATAAACCTGACGAGCCAGCGGTGTTCAAAAGAGTATCATGACTAGATTGCTAGCTAGATGGCGCCGCAGATGCGTGCGCAGCGCAGCAGAGATGACAGAATATGAGATGCAGATCCAAGCTGTTGGTGGCTAGCTCAAAGGAGCAAGGACAGATGGGGATCAAGACGACGTGTACCCTCCTCATCGACCAAGAAGGTGGATTTGGAGAGCAAAGTCAGAGATGCTACAGTAAATCGCACTTTGTATTTTCCATCTGTCGGATCGTGAGTGAACAGCCAGAATTTAGTGCTACAGTACTGTTAAATTAATAAACCCAAATTTATTGTTCACACACTCACGATTTACTGTAGCACCTCTGACTTTCTTTCGATGCGAATCCAGAGGGGGGGGGGGGCAGGGACGGGGTATGCGCCTCGATCTCCTGCCAAAAACTCTAATCAACAGCTCAAATGAATCTACAGTATTCATATGGGTGAAACTGACAATCCACAACTAGTGATCTAACCCATGCATGACATTTTTATTTAATTCTCATTTTCATTATGAACGAGAGGAGTGGCTCGCACAAGTGCACGGCTAAAGTTTGACATAATTATGATTTATAAAAGTAAAGCACTATTGCCAGATTCTACCTTCATGTTTTGATTCTTCTTGCTGGCAATTTCTTATGCCATGAGACTAAGCAAAATCGTATGAAGATTATTGCCTCTATCTAACATCTTCATGTGAAGTAAACCGAGCACTGGCATCGCCTCCGGTTGTCGAATGATGTATTGGCTGGAACGATGATGACGTCTTCCCCCTTTACCCCCCTCAGGTCTCCTTAATTTCTTCGCCTTCACTGATCTATTTTGTCGCTTCACACATGGTCTAGCAGTTGGAATTGATCTTGGCTTATGCATCCTGACGTTCTCTAAGTGAACAGAACCGAGCAATAAGGAGGAGTCAACCCCACGCCAACTTTCTGATCGAGAACACAACCAACCTATGGTGATAGTCTCACCTTGTGCAACGTCATATAAATAGATGGAAGAGGTCCGTCAAAAGTATGATATCTAATCCTTACGGCCAGGTCTAATCACACACACCTCCTAATCTAGCCGATCCAAAGGAGCACTGATAGTAAGGTGAAAACCGTCGACGCCATCATTGTCGCCACCAGTGGCTCCTGCACGGCCGACAACTCCTTCACCGGCATCTTGTCGTCCACGACTACACCATCGCACCTATCACATGTCTCTGCTCCGAGCCGTCACAGAGCACACAAAGGCATCCCCGAACTCCGGGTAGTCTCACACTTCCACTATAATGTGTTTGGTGTTCATGATTAGGGCTAATTCTCATGATTAGGATCTAACAATGGTATCAGAGCCAGTTTAGCCCCCACATGAACCCATAAGTCATGTTTGATCTTGGATTATGCCTAGGGTTAGCTGGTTAAGTTGATATTTGATATCCATTGATCATGTTTAGGTCTCTGTTAATGTACATGATTAGATTGGGGTATTTTGGGTATCACTTAGATCTTAACTGGCTCAGTTCAGTGCAATAAGGTGGTTCTTATGTCCATACATTGACGAATTAGGCTTCTATCTTGTGTTTAAGTACATGTTTATGTTGGATGAGGCTTGGATCACTACAATTAGTTCATGTTTATGCGCACATGCTCATCTTTTAAGATAATTAGGCTTGGATTAATATACATGATGATGTTTTGGGATTTTTTTTCCTCGATTTAATGCTTTTCATGATTACATGTTCTTGAATTAGTTCAATTTAGGCTCGAATTAGTTGATTTCATGCATACATATACATGTTCATGTGCTTTTGTGCTCAGGATGGGGGAAATTAGAGCTCGGGAGAAACATTTAGAAGGAGGGGAATTGGGGAATCCAAGAAACTCTAATGCAAACCCTAAAGAAATCCCCAACTCCCTTATCCGAAACCCTAAATTCCCAATGCAAATCTCTAATCCCCAATTCCAAGGCCCTTTTTCCCAATTTCGGAACCCTAAATCCCATTACCCAAACTAAAACCCTAAAATACAACGAAGGGGGAGGCGGATCGTACGTGTTTATGAGCTCCTTGTCACCATCAAGGTTGCCAGAGGCCTCGAACCTTTTCTTTCTCCAGCGGATCCGCTTCCTCCAACTCGGGTTCGTGAGATTCCTGAGCCACCGGCGTCTTCAGTGCCGGACACCCCTACTCGCTACGCACGTCTTTAGCCTTGGCACCACCGCAGCATAACCGCCGGAGACACACGCAGCCTCGACCGCACGCGCGTCTAGCGAGTAGGCCTGTAGTAGCGTCGCTCTTGCTTCCTTCTTCACATCTCTCTCTCTCTCTCTCTCTCTCTCTCTCTCTCTCTCTCTCTCTCTCTCTCTCTCTCTCTCTCTCTCCCCCTACCGATGACGTTGCGCCGCTGTTTCACTCTCTCTCAACTACCACGGTGGAGACGGAGGGTATGCGGGAGTGGATAGGGTTAGGGTTTCTAGGGGTTCGACCGGTTTTGATCTGGCGATTTCGACGTGAAGCCGTCGGATTGAATCCGACGATTGATAGTGTGCACGAGTGGTGGCTCGGGTTGGCGTTGCCCTAATGGGCTAGAACTTTTTTGGGCCAGCGCACCACTGCAAGATGGGCTGATTTTGCGTTGCTCGGCCGCGCTACTGGGGCGCCTTCAACCCTACTAGGCTATGGGTGCGCACTGCCACACACATTTTGAAGCTAGGCCATGCACGGTTATTATGCCAGTTGGGCATTTTCTATTTACTAGTTTTTTCCATTAAATCCCGAATGCTTTTCTTTTTTATGCATTGGAGGATGCTCTTGGAGGCTTGAGTTACCTGGTGGTATTCATTGCCAATGAAGATGCTTGGTCCGACCGCTTAAGGACCGAATCTTGCGCTGTCATGCTTAGCTACTCCGTGCAACTATACGTCCTGTATGTGCAGAACTTGACTTTTCCTTCACCGGACTGAGTTGGGCATCATACCAGAAGGCTGAGAGAAGCGAGAAGCCAAGAGTCCATCTGTCCCGCTGTTTGGAGGTTTCAGGAACTAGTTTAGGCTTAAAAAGGGAAGCTGGTTTTCGGAACATGCAGCTCTGGTACTTAGTGTGTCTCGTTGAAAAGCTCGGTAGGAAAGTTGTTTGAAGTGTCTCGATATGATTTGCTCCCTCGCTGTCTACGGTTGGAGGGTGAGCATATCGTGTGGGTAAAACTGTACAACCTTTGAAGAGTGTAAATCTATTCGAATAGCCGTATCCACAGTCGTGGACTTGTGAAGGTATGGTCACGCTTGAATAGACTCCGGATGCGTGTGTCTTGATGAGTGAGTGTGTGGACTAGATGTCCGTGTGATGTGGTTCCTGGCTTGATTCGTCAGAAGCTGTGTGATACTAGAGGTACACCGTATGTGATAATAAGGACTGCAGAGTGAGGTGTAGCCCCTTCCAGGACCAAAAAATCCTAGATAAAACTTAATACTGGTTTTTGAACTACGTGAACTATTTTGAAGTCATTAATTGATGATACCACTAACCACCTGCATAAAACTGCTTTACACTAAAACCAAAACCGTAAAGTCTTACCCTTGAAATACCCCTGTATGCATCTATGAACACTTTGAAGTAGTATAGGGCTTGCTGAGTACCTTTCATACTCACTCTTGCTGTCATTCATATGAAGAAGCTGATGCCGACTGAAGAGTAGTCTCTAAAGTCGCGTTCACATCCTCGCTGCGTGTGCTTTTATTCCACTGTGTATTTTGATGGCCACTAGGACAAGCTTGTAATATACAATACGATTTGTAACCTTTTATATACTAAGACTTTCTATAATGTACGAAGTTTGACTGTGCTACTACGACTGTTATACTGTGCATATTAGCTATGTAATCCAGGGATTGATACAACAGGAGATCCCGGAACGGGGGGTCTTACAATTATGGTGCAAGAGCAGGGACGGAGAAGAAGGGCTCTGAGCGCAAAGACTTGTAAGCTATGGGAGGTGGCAAAAGGATTCATGGGGAACCTTTGGCTTTTCAATTTATAGGGCTGGCATAATATCCCAACCGTCGTGAATACTAGTCGGTTTGAAATTCAAAGTTCGCACATGAGGAATTGAAATTCCCTCATATTTAATGTTTCTCTCTCACACGAGTCTCTCCCCCATTATTTCTCACTCTGTCCGGACGTTTAACCTCCCCCGGGATGAGGTTTCCTTAATCGATCACAAAAGCGGGCCACGTCGATGACCACTCCCTAGGCGAACTTATGTTCACACAGGGCCAAAGTGATTCGACTAGGCCCGATCTCGGTCAACTAGTGTCCCGTGACCTCGGAACCATGCGATGAACCACTCAGTTCATCCATCCGCGATGGAGCTTGGGGGCTACTGTCGATGTAAAGAATGAGGGTTTCCTTGTCAGAAGGGTCCACACCGATAGATGCCAGCTGGTAGTTGATATTTTCAAAACCATGCCCCCACTGCGCAACCAGGCAGGGCTCGCGCGACCAATCTCTTGATCGCAGATGGAAACCCCACGACCACCCCCTTCTGGTCACAGGGCAGGTACACATCTAACCAGTCTAATCATATTTAATGTCATCCACTCATGTGTTTTTCTTCCACAGGCACCCACGAGACAGTTTGGCAGGCGAGCGTGACGGGCTTGCAGCCAGGCATGATGATGTTTGGCGGATGGGATAGGGCGTGCAGGATGACCAGTGCAGGTCAGGTGTGCCTACTCCCTATAATGATGACCTAGGACTAGCTGTTTTCGTTAGGTATAAGGTTGTCACCGTATTTAGCATGGTCTGCTTATATGTACACTCACCTCCTGTTATATGAAGAGGAGGGATCAGGCTTGTAAGAGAGGATACTCTGGATAAGATCACCCAACTGTTAAGAAAATACACAAGACGTAGAGCAATTATTCCACGAAAGGCCTGGACCAAGATAAACTCTAGTGTTCTTGAGTTCCTTTAGCCCACATATACTAACAGCCACTAAAAACGTTGGTCACGCACCTATCGCCTGGCATCCCCCAGATATATTATCAGAAATTAACCCTCGATAGGGTTTATCTATCTATAATGACAATGGTGGATAATAGAGATTAGACATTAGGGTATTTTATGTTTATTTTATTTTTAATGGCAATGCATGGGTAATTTCTAGACATTTTTAGGGATATTTTGTTTTTTTTCTCTGATTAATGTGTTTAATTTCTAAATGTTGAGAGTGAAGTAGAAGTTTTTTTTTTGGCCGATTAATAATATAATAGATGAAATCTAATTAATGCACAACTATACAAAACTAAACTTTTTGAACCTTAGCGAAAAAGAGATGGATCAGTACTACAATCCAATCTAATCCATGATTAGTTAACGACACACCAATTATTTGCAGGATAGATGATAGATCCAGAATTCCAAATGAAGCATGCCTCAGCTACCACCTCTCCACATCGGACAGCTCGGAAGCTAAGACATTTGCAGCCAACGTCTGCATCTCCAATCCACTGTTTCCAAGATCTTGATGCTGATCCATGCATCACCGAGAGCTATGTTTATATGCTGCTAGGCTAAAAGTTCGCCTCTAACCTTTGGCCTGCAGGCACAAGAAGAAACACAAAGAAATCCCATATATATGAGCAGGCAGGTAACAAGAGATGTGGATTGGATTGGGGAGAGTCAAATAATGGTGCTTCGTGTGTGGACTGTTTTATCCGATAAAAGTAATGACCACACTGATAGACTTAGTTAGAGTGATCTTAGACCACGGTCAATCGTTTCTTTTGGGGACGAAAATCCTATCGTAAAGAGATTTTTTTTTTTCTTTCAACGTTCCAATGGTTCTCATCACGAAGAGATTTCTAAAGTCATTCTTTTTAGGATGGAATTCTCTATCTTTTTACTACGTGATTTTTGGAAAGTTATTAAAGATGGGAGAAAATAAAAAAATAGAAACGAAAAGAGAATCAGAAAGAGAACGAAATAAAAAATATATAATTAGAGATAATCTTATATGGTAGCAGTATGATTGGCTTAAAAAAAGTGTAAGTACGAGAGGTTCCAGGTTGGCCAACAACAAATCCAGCTGCTACTTACCCTATTTTAGTCCTAAACCAACCACACGCTATACGTCTTTGCAGCTGCACGCGAGCCTGCGATCTTACGTGTCCTGACGTGTGCAGTTTTTTACGATTCCAATATTTTCGTTTTCTGACAACCTGTATAGTTATATTCTTCATTTGATCATCCCTGATTCGGTAACAGTTGTTTCTGTAGTAAGATACTCCATCCAAATCGTGCAACGCTACATAGCCTTGTCTCCTCCTGTACTTATATACTACTATACGTCGCTAGTTTGCTGCCACCGTAGATGCATCCCCAGCTTCTACATGTTCTAGAAGTACGGAATATATGGCACATCTTATGCTCATTTAAAACTGATGATTCCATAAGATTCTTCAGATAACAGTCTGAATAATATGGTTTTTCTTCTTCTTCAGAGACTCCCTTGCTGCAGTATAGATGTAGCTGCTGTGTTGTGTTATGGAGACATCGTACTATACAGGGTTGTTTGGTTCTTAACTTCAAGAAGTCAAGTTAAATTTGGTTATATTAAAATTAGAATAAATATATAATAGTGTTTTAATTTGTTTAAGATGAAGCTAAAATTTTGACCGGCTAAAATTAGGATGACCGTTTTGAGCATCAAAGCTGCGTTTGGTCGGTGATCTCAATATGCTAAACCAAATTTTGATTATAGCTAAAAAATTTAGTTTCCGTTTAGATCAGAACTAAAATTTAACATCAACTCGAAAATTTTAGCCGGTCAAGAACCAAACAGCCCCTACATTTTTTCGTGTTCTTTTCGGTGTCCTCTTTGGCACGCTTTTTGATCCAACTTGTTACGTACGCAAAATTCTTGAGACCCACCAGCAGATACGCACTTTTTGAACCAGATCAGACACACGATTTACATCGACCTGTCTCAAACGCGCAGGGCCCCCAGCAATCCAATCAATCGGTGGTCAGTGGATAGCAGTCGCGACGTTGCGCACCTCCGCACCAGTCGTGCCGACGGAAAATCACTGGATCTATGGATGCTTTCAAGCCGATCGCGCATTTGTTGGTGAACCTGCTCAGGTCCTCTGGGATGTCGGCCTCACCGACGAACAGAGCACCGCCTCGTCAGTCGTCACACGGCGCACCGTGTAATGTGACCTGAAACTACCGTATGGATATAGCTCCCGCTCTAACAACTCGCATAACCATTTAGGACATATTTGATATAGTTTTAGCTCTATTTTTAAAAAAACTAATCATCTCTGGCTCTAAAAATTAATAAGCTAAGTTATGAGCAGATTAAATATATTTGTTTGAGATATCTTAATCTTATTTTAAACTAAAATAAATATTTAAATAATTTTATTTTATTCTATAAATTTTAAATTAGATATGAATTTTGGAGCTAAAGCTCTATCAATAAGGCCATCTCTAAGAGCATCGGCATCTCTATCCACATCACTGTTACCAGTTACTGTGCTAAGGATTTGCCGATCACCTGGGCTCCAACAGAGCCGGTATCCGGCACTACAGTGTTGCAGCCATCGGCATTTTAGGGCTGGCGGTCGGCAAATTTACCGAAGGTTTTGAGGATCCGCATCACTGTTCTCTGACTATGTCTGTGGGTCTTAAAGGAGAAAAAGAGTAATGTAAGATATAAAATAGGGTAGCTGTTGGAGATAAAAAAAAATAGGAGATGTATTAGAGGATGCTGTAATAGTATTATATGAAATAAAATTTTAAAGTATTTATTAAAGATGGCTTAATGCTTGATGTTAGAGTATCATCTTGCCTCGAGGACGGATAGTAATGCCCCAACCAAAACCGAATTGATCACCGAACCGTCAGTCTTATCCACGGGAACGAGGTCAACACGCGTCTTCAGAGTTGCAGACATTGTCCTCTGCTGATCAGCACCAACATGAAAAACTATGTGAAAAAAGAGTACTGACCAGAGGGAAGACATACATTGATCAAAGGCGTTGTACGTAGTCTCAGTCAAAAGTACGTACGTACGTACGTTCGTGTGAAGGAGACCTACGACTTTGGTGACTCGAGCTTCCGGTGACTGAGCTGTCGCGGTTCTTAGTTTAAGTGGGGTAGACGTTTCCCAAGGTCAAAAACGAAGTTCTAAAATAAGCTGCATGCTCGCATGGTTCCATGGCAGGGCGACTTCCAGGGTTCCAGTGGACTTTGGTCTGCCAAACTTCTCTCTCACAAAAGTCCAACTTGCAAGGTAAACATGCGGTTCCTGCTTGCACAACAGGCAGCGATTTCACCAACTATATCGCTGCCTCCGTCTACGCCAACACGTCGATCGATCCGTGTGCCAATGCTATGGCCAAGCCATGACTCAGAAAGCTAGGATAATACATGGCGCCTTGTCCTGATATAGTGGTCACGGTCCTCGTGACTAGACTCATGGCTACAGGTAAGTGACGGATTTAAAGAAAAGTAATTAGATATCCTACTTATTATATTAGAGACCTAGATGTCTCATTTATTAAGCTATGAATATATATAATAGAAAACTAGAAAATAAAAATTACATGGTGTCATATGCATCCTCCACCTATAATTTGGATCTACCATATACACCTTCTCTTTACTTGATTTAGAAATTACCCGTGTGAGTACTATGTGTGGCCAGTGCTATGGAGCGTCGACTACGGCTAACTGCCGCCTCGGTGCTTTCTGCGCGATCATGTTAAACGCATGTAGCTTTCTTTAGACTATCTCTGGTAGCTTTCTTTTTACGAAGGATTCTTATTCTGTTTAACGATTTAACGTCTTTTCTTCATGAAAGAGATTTTTTCTATCATTCCTTCTTCCTAAGGTTCTCCTTTCTCTTTCCGATTTTTTTTTTAAAGAGAAGTTGTTAAAGATAAGAAAAAAATAAAAGTTATGAAAATAAGAAGATAAATTAGGAAAGAAAAAAAATAAAGAGAGTATGGTCATCGAGATGGAACGAGGACAGAGCCGCGCGGGGCGTTTCCCGGTCAACAACTGCACGATGATGATCTGTGATTGTGCCTGTCCGGCTGTCCCTGTGCCTGCGCGATGAGTTTTTTTGCTCGCAGCAACGCAACCTGGTGGACTACACGTCGCTGGAGCTCAACTCAGTGGGCGGGACTCGGTATTACTCACCGCCCAGGCAGGCTTGTTACCTCCAAGGACGCGTGGCACGCGCCGGCTCCATGAAAAACTGATTTTGCGTGCTGAGCCAAGCTAGAACTCTAAAATCCGAGTGCGTATTTTAAAACATATAGATCTACAAGGTACATATGTTTGAAACTAAAGGGTGCACAAGAGATAAAATTAAATTACTAATAATTAAGATTTTATTATTTTTTCCATAACGTCGGTGCACCCGGATCAGCTACTGTAGCTTAAGGAGGCAATGGGCCTGCTCAGAGGCATTGCAACGGGGATGAAGATGGAACGAGGCAAATGCGATTGCTAAGCAGACCAGCAGCAGACGGTTAACGCCAATCTTCTGAGGTCTGCTTCACACTTTTCCCGAACAAAGTTGTCTTCGGCAACTTTGGTTGGAAAATATTGCGGGGATATCATGAATTGATCCCTTGGTTTTCAATTAATTATAAGATGGGATGTTTCCGTGTTCAGCCATGCAAATTGTAATGTCAGTAACTCGACGCCACGAGTGCAGATCGCAAGGTCCATTGCACAACTCATTAGAGCTATCATAATCCATGCAACTTTATTCATGTAACATAGAGCATTAGAGATGTTTTCTCGAAGCCGTCAGGCAACAGAAGTAAACTTCAGCAACAGCAAAACCATTTTGAAAGTGGTGACCAGAATCCATCTACACAAGGAAATATTGCATAGTCATCACTGAGCACGATGATCTAGATAGACCACAGGTCAAATATATGGTTCCGAAAGACACATCAAATATATGGTTCTGAGTATCCATACACAATGAAACCTACTTCATCCGCTAACTGAAAGAGACCTTTCTCTTCGTGTGGATCTGCCGTGTTCCTCCTCATAGGGGCTCCTACTTGATCTGCTATCAACAGGTGAGCGGGAGTAGGACCTCTCTCTGAGTCTCTGCTTTGCATTCGGAGGTGAGGGAGACCTATCAAGGAAGCAGACTTAAATTATATCACTGAAAGTGGACATTGCATTAAGGGGTGAGAGACCTATCAAGGAACCAGATTTAAATTGTAAGATTATTAAGAAACAAGGTGCTCACATACCTTGAGTAGCTTCGGCTGCGGGAAGGAGATCGCCCCCTAGAATAATGAGGGGACCTAGAGCGAGAGTACCTCCGATCGTAAGATCGACCTCTGCAATATGCATCAAATAATGAATGGAGAAGCGAAGCCTTTGCAATTCAGTAGCAAGGTAGACGCACTGGGAAGAAACAACAGACCTGACTCTATCCCTAGCTCTCATCTCTTGAGGCTTCTTTCTGTTCTCCTCTGCAAATACAACAGTTATTTCCCGGCCAAGAACTGTCTGCCCATCCATATAGTACTTTGCATCAGCAGCATCTTCAGGATCATAATACTGGACAAACCCAAATCCTCAGGGCTCCCTTCAACAGACAACAAAAATTCTCTATGAGTTCTAAAAAGTTGAAGTCATCTTTCGAAGATAAAATGGTTATGTTCCTGAGAAATAAAATAGAAGTATCTCACAGATATCAAACCGATGGACCTACGGATCTCCACATGTTTGCTGATAGAGATACACAGAATTAAGTTACACAGGTAAAAAGTGCACTAGGCTGCTGCTGACCTTGCACTCATCAGAGTTTAAATACAGACTTGAAATTCTTCATGACTTGAAAATCTCTCAAGCTTGCAACTCTAATTCTTCCCTTCTCTTCGACTGTACTGAGTACTGTTTTAAGTTGCATATCACTTAATTGTGACTATTTCTTCCTTCTCTTCAACAGTTAAAACTCGTGTCTTCAAAAAATTATTTTCACGTTAATCTCACGATGTTGGCAAAAATATCAATATTCAAAAGTGCATTTTGCATCAACACCACAATGACGTATATAAACCTTGTTATAGGGCTGCAACAACTTGTGCAATCCTGGGCAGCTCAAATGAGAACTACAAATTTGCGAGTAGCCTCTCAGTTACAAAAGCTCATAAACAATAGTCTAGATAGGGTGTCTTACCCAGTGTAATAATCTCTAGGAAGATATATATCTCTAAGCCGACCAAACTGTCCAAATGGCCTACGAAGGTCCTCTGGCCTGCAGTCACAACGGACCCTGAGTTAGAAGGGATAAAGAACGAGGAAGAAGGAAGTCCCATCAGGCTATTACAGTACGATGGTTTGAGTATGTACAGAGAAACATAACCAAAGATAAGAGTTAGAAAAGGCATGTTGAGATGAAAACCAGTCAATAGAGAGAAACCACAAAGGTGTCAGGTAACATACATTCTTATTCATGGAAGCATCTAAAACTAAGGACTTCTTGACTGGTGCCGACATCTCACATGACCAGGCCAGAGTCATGTAATAGGGCAGCAAAATTTAAGGCATATGTCTACTGGAGCCTACACAATAGCCCGTTCAAGGAAGAAAATAGAATTGCACAACTGTAGGAATGTCGATGGTATAGAATCACAACTGGGATTATTGTAGTAGCCCGAAGCTATATTCAAAAGATTTGTCATATGTAAATAAATAGGTCTAAAAGACTAGATCCTTGAAGTGCTCAAGGAAGGAAATAAATGAGAAAATTGTAGATTTGCACTTCAATTATTTTGTGAATAAGCAGAGCACCAGATTGAGTTCATATACAAATTTTATTATACACCACATCTACAAGTTGTGTAGCAGCAACTACTGGCTGAAGTGAAAGCAGGACAAATCTTTACCTACAGTCTCGACGGAGATTCCTGACCAAAAGACTGGTTGGGAGATCTCTACAACGACCACCATAATAATCACGGGGGCTAGGGCTGCGTACCCTTCTCCTGTAGCTCCTTGGTGGGGAAGGACTGTAACTGTAGCCTCTCATCATATTGATCTAGATAAAACGATTGCATGAGCAAAAACACCATAATTAAATCAGCACAGTCGTGCTGATGATTCAGCTTATTAGACATCATAAACTTCCTAACGAAACAGTAGATGCACAATGGACGCTTCTGAAGAAGAAATTGCAAAAACAAGCAAACATATGACCTTCCTACATCGTATCACTCCCGCCCTAAAAGTAACCTTTTAGGACTTCGCATGGGACCAAATAGTAAACCTTATAGATCCCCCATAACCTTTTTTTGGTTAAGGAATATTGAAATAACAAACGAATTGCGTTCTGCCGATCCTCAATCAATCAAGTGTAGAATGCCTGATACAATTAACTGTAAAATAACGGGTACATCACAGCAAACAACCACCATGAAGCCAAATTTAGTTATATAGAAACACCTGATGCAATTAGCTTCATAAAGGATACGGATCTTCAGAGCTATCACACAGAACCAACCAGGGATTCACGAGCAGACTGTAATCTATGGAAACGCGTAAATGATCCAACAGTTTAACAACCGCACTAAACCATCGCAAATCATCTGCTTACCGCACCCATTTCGATCAAAATATAAACGAAACGAATCGACATGACAGATTAGCACATAACTTGGCTCAAAATTAGGATTCGGATAATGTAACCAACGACCCAATCCGAAAACCAGCTCATCGTCACAATCCGCAACTAATCTGCGAACCCGCAAAAGGGAAAATGCGAGGCAAATAGCGGGAAAGGAAACACGCTTACCGCAAACGAGGCGGATCAATCCGAGGGTTCGAGGGGGGAGGAACGCTTGGGTTCGGCGCCTCGAGTCTGGAAACTTCCGGACGCGACGCGAGGAGGCGCCCGAGGTTTTATCGCGCCGACGACGCCGTACAGCCGTTGGATCGGGGCACGCGTTACACTTGATTCGGTTGGACGCGGTTATATGGGCTGTTAAGTTTGTTGGGCCCTTGTGGCTGGGCCGGATGTTTCTGGGCCTCTCAAAATTTTCCCTGTGAAACGCAGTTAAATGAGATGAGAGATGTGTCTATCCATGCATCAGTTTCACATCACTTGAGTGCTTTGTCCTTCTGTTTTGGTAATTTTGATCTCGACCTCCTCTTAATAGAGGCGAATAAAGTATGACACGATCTATAAAAGATTTGCGAGAAAATGATAAGAGAGAAAGCTTTTTGCAAAATGATGAGCTTGTATATATATAGACAAGTCCAAAAAGGATTGCAAGATTGGAGATACGAAAGTAACCAAGCCTGGATTTGTGCCGCCGATGATTAAGCGACGAATTGGAAGATATAAGGAGTGTCTTTGACCCATCCATACCTAACCTTCTCTTATTTCATGTCCATGCTGATAAGATTTTTTACATATTGTTTTATACTTTCGCTGGATAGTTTTCTACATAAATGTAACATCTGCATGGTCTTAATTAACTCAGGTTACGAAATCTAATATCTATTTTATAATAAAAAGATGGTGACATGTCATTTACAATATCTAAAAATAGCCTTAAAATTCTTATTAAAACATTTTATCATGATAATGTGGACACTGATTATGATTAAATCATTTGCTATTGGATGCATAGATCATAGGGACTTAAACAATCGACTTGATCTTTTTTATCACGTCACTATCGGATTCTACTGATGCACACCCGTCACGAACACAATAGACCATCACCTAGAAAATCTAAGTCAAGCAACAATTTTTCCTTCCCATTTTCCAAGATAAAATAATATTTAAACCTCCAGAATATCCATACTCATTGATCGGGCATACTTAAACTTCGAAGAGATAATATATCTATTCCAAAAAGATTAAAGATAGGCAAGAAAGAATTGGACATCGTGACCCACAATTTCGTGTGGCGCCGCCCAGACGCGTTCGTCCAGGGACGGGAAGTGGAGCGGCGAGGAAGCATATCTACGCACCTATAATTGGTTCTATGATTCTATCGCCAACTGAATTGATTCAGATAGTTCGTCTGTTGCCTTTAGCATAAAATTAAGGAAGGAAGATGTGGTTCACGCGGTTGTTAGTATTTAAATGAGCATTGAGAGGAGGACGTTCTCTAAGATTTTATTAAGATGATGCTGAGCTTTAACCCGTGTCAGCTCAATGAAATCATGTTCGACTGATTATTAGTATTGTAAAAAGCTTGGCACGCGGTTGTTAGTATTTGCTTGCATGCTTCCACTTCCTTGCCGTCCGGCTATATAGATCCATGATGGTGACGTGGTGGTGGTCGGTGCTATATATGCTAGTGGGTATACATGTTCTTCGCGGGATTGTGCTTTGGTATATGAAATACCGTATGTACATTTTGTCATGTCTCTCTGTTTTATTCAGAAGAATGCAAAACGAAATATGCAAGAAGGTTAACGTCATTAAGTCATTCGTTAGATAAGCCTGGCAGATTATATAATGATCCAAGTGATGGTGATAGAATGGCCTGTGTCGGCTATTGTGTATTACACGATTGACCACATGGAACCGCACTTGGTTGTGACTCCATTTTGTGTCTGATGTGGTAGTACCAACCACCTATGCCATTATCTTCCCTCCACATGTACACCCTGTAAGAATGTACAACAAAAGATAAGGCACAAGAGGCATGGGGAATATTGTAGACCAAAAAGTTTATTTTTTTAAATAACCTAGTGAGCTAGAGCTTGAACCGAGCATATATTAAAAAGAAGATAAAGTTGATCTAGTTTTTAGGAAAAATCAGACCCGAAACCCTGAACAGATGTACGGTTTCAGAGAGAAAAACAGACATAGGAACCCAACGATGACAATACAACCTCAACACAACAGACGATGCTCACACCAAACGACACAAACAGACAACAGATAGGACCAACCCAACTCAGTTCGCGCACCAGCTGGCCAGACAATATACTTCCTCACAAACTCTGTCGGTGGAGCCTTGCTCCCACGCCGCATCTCTCTCGGTCGGCAAAGCCCTGCTCCCACGTGTGAGAAACGGTGACATCTTAATAGGGGGGGGGGGTGAATTAGGACACTTAGAAACTAAACCAAATTAGCTCTAAAAATTCATAAGATAAACCTATCTCAATTTCTATCTAAATACACTCTAGGTTTATCTAGTGTGTCTATTCTACCGCTTAAGATGATTCCAATCTACTCTAGCAAGGTGAATTGCAAGTATGTAAATGCGAAAACGTAAATAAAGTAGAGAGACAAACTCGGCACAAGGGATTTTTATCTCATGGTATCAATGACATGAACGTCATCTCTAGTCCATGTTGGAGCTTCATAAAGGATATGCTCCCGGTGCCAAGTCTCTTCCGATCACGACTCTTGAGCTACCAAGTCACCAAGATAAGGTCTCAAGCACGATGAGCCACAAAGCCAGCAAGGCAAGGTCTCAACACTAGCCTCTCTTTCGGTCACTTACCGTCGTGATCATTTCAGAGCTTGAGCTACCAAGGCAAGGATCTACGTGTCCCCGTACACATGTCTTGCCACTGCTTCACAGCAAGCCAGAGGGTCAACAAGTTACCAGCGAGTCACAAAGATTCTAAGCCACTGGCGTACCTCTCGGTACACGGTTGGATCACTCTTTGATTCACTCTCTAGGTTGTAGCACCCAGCAACACTTCTCTCTAGATCTAATAGCACTAATCACTCTCTAATGGTATGCTAAATTACCTTAGATAAACACTTTAAGTATTTTGGTGGCTTGGATGTCTTCTTAAGTGTGTATGAGCTTAGAACACCGGATTCGACTGGCCGAAGATGAGCAAGCTCGCGATTTGCCGCGATGGCAGAGCAGCCTGAGGGGGAGGAGAGGAAAGGGGGGAGCGGGCTTCGGGGGAGAGAAAGGAGCACGGTCGCGGTGCCCCAGCTTCGGAGCCGCCGCTAACCACCGCCAACGGCATCTTCACCGATGGCAGCGGCCGGATCTAGCTCTTCGCTGGGGGGCTAGGTGGTGAGAGGAGTTCGCCCTCCCTCCCCCTGAGTCGCCATACGGGCGACGCGCGATCAATCGCTTTTTCATCTCCAGACCAAAAAGTTTATCATCTTTTCTGAAACTCATTATCCTTTGTAAATTCAAAGTGGATAATATACATGCAAAAATGGACGAAAAGGTAAATGCAAAGACGAATGTGCATCATCTTTTTGGTGACTATTAATGATACCTTACAATTTTTTAAATTTAATTAAACTTCACCTAAAGATGCTTGTTCGTCATGGGAAAAAAATGGTGGAAAAGTGACGTGAAATAAAAAGGGCAGGCTGATTGATCATTGGTAATATCATCATCAAAAGGCTTAGCATGCACGTCATCCACTTCCTGTGGTCAGTGACCAAACACCCATAACAAAACTGATCACCCATCAGTGATCAGTTTGCTGTTCTCGTCCTCAGCCTCACCCTTTCTGCCTGTTCTGTCCTGTCGCTGACCCCCACTCCAGAAACCTGCTGATTTCCCGTTCTTGTGGTGCAATAAAAAAATAATCCTATAAAATATAGTCATATATATATTTGCAGTTTAGATCGAATTTATAGCATGATATATAGTAACTTTTTTTTCCTCATACATGATTTTTTTTATTTCGCTATAAGTTTTATAATAATTTTTGTTATCCCTATATCATATTATAAATTAGATTCAGATTGCAGATACATGAGATCAGATTTTATATAATTATTTTCTATGTAATACTGCCCTGTGCTCCTCGCTCTCTTTCGTTCCCCACGCCGTGTCTTGGCAGCATTAACTCGGATTATTCCTTCTCGGCTGTCACTGTAGCAAATGTAACTCCCTAATTATTCCTCTCCATATGTACTTAGTGTCGACAAAAGGCAAGGCGAAGGTCACAGATACAGCTTTCCTTCCTGGGCTCTGCTTCTGCTCGCGTCCTGCAAACAGAGGGCTTAGGTTGGAGTGTTCGAGCTTCCATCCGCAATAAGGAATCGGTGCTGTTCTGTTCTTGGCAGTTGGGATCAGCCAGCAGCTTGGTCAAGGTATGGTCCTTCTGAATTCCGTCCTCTTGTGGGAATTCTGGTGTTTCTTCTCCTTATGGATTTTCGTTACTCCTGCTGAATCCTGTCTATTTCGCCTTTTGATCATGTATGTTTTCTTTGGATTAGATTTCTGTGTTCTTGATATGTTGAGCGTATTGTTGGTGCCATTATTCTTCTTTTTTCAGATTTCTTTTCCAGTCAGTCTCTTTTCAGATCCTTAGTTTTCTTCTGCTGAATTCAGGTAGCTGCCACTTTCCCCTGAAATTCACGAACTCGACTGAATTTAATCTTCCCGCCCCTTTGTTTCTCATTTAGATTTCAGTCCACAACTGCAGAAATTTAAAGTTCTTTGATCACTTTTGTTGTTCACTATATTAGGTTTGAAAAACTACATATTGTATATTTGAACTGTGACATTCAATCATATTTCTGCTCTTGCAAGAGCTGATGGTAGGTTGATGCCTGTTCATCGGTTGATCCTTATTCATTAGAGATATGTTCTGTTTATCAGAAAATTTTGCATCTCGTTTTCAAATTCTATCAAGATTATCGGCACAAGGATTAAACAGCACAAATAGTAGGTAAGTTCATCCGGATAGTATCATGTCAGTTGAGCGTTAGCTCAGATGGTTGAGCCTGAATGGAGTTAGGAGCTAACCGGTCAGAATTCGAACCCTGATTCTTAGGTCATCTCATAAGGCTGAGACGTATTCTATTCTTCATGCTCTATATAAAAAATAGGATTAGAAATTTGGAGTCCGACTGTGACGCACGTATTTCACTATCTTCGCTTTCCGAGAGACGTCTCTTGTTGGACTTCTGCTGCATTATGGTGGGAATATGCAACTCGCTGCAAAATGTTTGAAGGGATAAACTAATACAGTAACACAAATTGAATCTTTATAATTCTCACATTGTCTATGCTACCCGTCTGAAGTTTGGTGCACTGCAATCCAAAGAAGAAGCAAAAAAAGAAAAAAACACACACACACACACAGCATTCAGAAATCTTCACCCTACACCCCAAAATAGCACTAGAGTACTTTTCTAGCCGGCCAAATTGGAAATTTAGATAACATATTGTGGCGTATTTGAAAAAATAGACAACAGATGAGCGTATTTGTAAATTTAGCACATGTATTCGGAACCTCAAAATCCAAAATCTTATTTTCGGTTACTGAAATATCGAAAAAACGTCGGCCCCATAGTTTTCGGAAACTGAGGTGCCGAATACGGTGCACAGTGCCGTATTCGGCATCTCAGTTTTTGAAAGCCACCCACGGCAGTCTCCACCTGAGGATTCTCTCTGGTGCAGCTGTCATCCCGCCCTTACATATTCACGCGCGTTTCCAAAAAGAAAGCAAGCCGGAGAGGAAATATCAAACATGACACGACGTGGGTGACTTTCGGAAACTGAGGTGCCGAATACGGCACTATGCACCATATTCGGCACCTCAGTTGCCGAATACAGAGAGTTTTCGGCAACTGAGGTGCCGAATACGGTGCACAGTGCAGTATTCGGTACCTCAGTTTCCGAAAACTGTGGGGCCGATGTTTTTTCGGTATTTTAGTAACCGAAAACAAGATTTTGGATTTTGAGGTTCCGAATATATGTGCTAAATTTACAAATATGGTTATCTGTTATCTATTTTTGCAAATACGCTGCAGTATGTTGTCTAAATTTCCAATTTTGCCTTTCTAGCCAAGTAATATAATACAAAAAGACATTTTAAAAGTGATTAGGCTTGAACTCGAATTATCGAATTGTTTGCAAGTACTATCATTGCAGGAGCTACTTGTTTGCAGAGTTACTTGCCCTGACGGTGCTCACGTATAATGGGATGTTTAGAGAAGATGTTTATGAAAAAAATCGGTTTTTTTCCTCAGCCACATTGGCATTTAGACGAAGGGCAAGGTGTGTACTGAAGCGCTGTTGCTTATATTATACTAACAAAATAATTAACCATATTTAAATACATGTAGTCTTTATTTGTATTGAAAATTACAATTTTTATTTAGGTGTTTAACATTCCCATTTCTTAAACATCTGGCTATAAGCAGTAGCATAGTTACGCCCTTTTGTGAACTGATGTCCTTAGCCATAATTACAATTTTCACTCACCTGATGTCCTTCTTTTGTGAACTGATCACTCACCTGATGTCTGCACTCGTCACATCGTTGTCGTGGCAGGTTGGAGGAAACTGTCGCTTGGACTCCGGAACAGCAAAATGCTGGACAAAAGATTGCAGGGATGCCTGCTCCTGCTCGTCTTTCTTGTCACAAACGCATCAGGTACGTGTAATGTAGCTTTCGCTTCAGCAGTCGCATCCCGTTTTTTCTCACTTTCTTTCTCTCATTATTGAGATTCCTAAGGTCACTGAAAAATCACCATAAAAGTGGAGCAACTGCTGTTGTTGTGGATAGTTTCAAGCTGCAAAATATCTACATATAGGAACCTTGGGATTGCTTCCCATCACTTTCGTGTCCTGTCTCTCTGAAATCACTACCGCACTGTGTGTGTAGAGCTACCTTTTTTAATACTTTGAACCTAAAGAATGTGCCAGCAATAGTTTTACATGTCTGTGAACTAGAAGAACACAATTACTTGGCTCCGATGTTTTGTGCAAGCTCACTGTCCCCCCAGTTTCATGACACGAATTCACAATGTGCAGGGAGCCCTCCTGAAACCATCGTCGATTCAGAGCAAGCTCAGGCGCCGACCTTGTCGGACTCAGAGGAGCTCGGCCTCGAAGGCAAGAGGCGGTCGCTGGCGACGGGGAGCAGCGGCGTGTTCTGCGTGGCGCTGCAGGGCGCGGACCCGACGGCGCTGCAGGCGGGGCTGAACTGGGCGTGCGGCCAGGGGCACGCGGACTGCACGGCGATCCAGCCCGGCGGGCCGTGCTACAAGCCGAACAACCTGCCGGCGCTGGCGTCCTACGCCTACAACGACTACTACCAAAAGAACGCCAACACCGGCGCCACCTGCAGCTTCAACGGCACCGCCACGACCACCACCACTGACCCCAGTAAGCAGCCACGTTCTTGTATTCTATTTCATGTCTCTCTGAAATGTTTCTTGCAAAATATATTGATAGCTCTATGTAATTTTTGCTAAACCTCTACTTTATGTTTGTATTTATGTGCTATCGTGTGACGGAATCCACAACATAGCAAAAGCTTTGTAATAATATCCGACCAAATGCATTGCATTGCAAAATGCAGAGGCTGGGAACCATTTCATATGCTTAATGAAATACATCACTTATTCAAAAAAAAATGTAATTTTTGCTTGCCACGTTACATTCTAATCTTTTTCAGACTACTGAAATCTACACATCGTTCACAAATTCTAATCTTTTCATGTGGATTTTTTTTATATTCAGGTTCGGGGCAGTGCGTCTTCTCGGGAAGGTGAGCATGTTCACCTTGTCAACGTGCAAAATATTTCTTCAAAACTTCAGAATGCAATGCAGCAGCATGGCATACATGCCCATATGCCATCCTCTGGCAAAATGGCCATCTGATCAAACACGTAACACTTTCTCTTCGCATAACAGCTCCGCGGCAGGAGGCACCACGCCGACGGCGAACGCCCCCAGCGGCCTCGCCCCGCCCTCGTCGTTCACGCCGGGAACGGGCGGCTCGGCCTTCGGCCCCACCGGCAATCTTATTCCTCTGAACAGCGTGGAGAGCGTCCCGTCCGGCGCCCGCCGCGCGCTCTGCGTGCTGCTGCTGGCGTTGCTGCTCTTCTTCTTTTGATCAGCGCCTGGTGTATATTATATTGGAACATGGGACAGGGATTGCTAGAGTGTTACAGAATACAGATACATGTTTTATTCTTGAGTAGAAGGTCACTTGTGTGAGTGTACATGTCAGAGTCGCATTGGATATGTTGGGAGATTACATAATGCTACACAGATCGATCATTTGCGGACTCCTCCATGTTTCCCGTGTATCTTGGTTTCAGATTTGTCGACGATAGAAACCAGATGTAGATGAATCTCGCTACACATAAAGTGAATCTCCATGCACAAGAGAAGCTGCACCTAGAACCGGACTAGGATCGTCAGCGATCAAATTTTGTCCAGACAAAAAACCTTCAGCTTGCATTCGAGAAGAAGAAGAAAACTTCAACCTGCCTTCAGGCTTCGTCTCTGTCTGATGTCTTCGCATCCACCATTGGCGTCGCTCTGGACGCTACTGCCTTCTCCCGGCGAAACCTCTGGAAATCGGCGACAATGCCGCCGTCCACGTCCCGCTTCATCTTCTCGGCCAGCCTCGACAGAACCTGCATATGCTCCAGCTTTTTAAAAAAAAAACCGAAAATTTTAAGCCTGACGAGAGCTGGAATCTGAAACGAGCGGGGCTAAGGTAATCTTACCGATTCGGCGACGCCTCGCAGGGCGCCCTCCGGCACGAGGCGCAGGGGCGGCGCCAGGACACAGGTGATGGCGATGTCAAGGTGGCCCCTCATCCGGGACGCGCGGCGGCCGCTGCTCCGGTCCGCGTACAGAGAGCCGCGCACGCCGAGGTCGAAGCTCGAGGGCATGTAGCCGCTGTCCAGCCCCCTCAGCTCCCACTCCGTCTGCAGAAGGACACGACACAGCCAAACAACACACACGCAGCACGCGCGTTTCGGTCACCACTCGATCGATCTTGGTAGTAGGTACACGTATGCAAGAACTGGTAGGTGATACGCACGACTCGGAGCTCGAGCACGCCGCCGCGGTGCCGCAGCTGCATGACGACGACGGGGCGCACGGTGAGGAGGAGGAACTGCAGCGGCAGCATCTGGATCCGCCACTCCCCCTGCAGAGTTCACTATTCGATCACTAATGAATCGACTCGCCGAGCGAACCGAAGAAATGGACGGAGCGCGCGAGCTCGAGGTGGTTACATCGCTGAGCCGCTGGCTCCTGCTCTCGTCGGGGAACATGGCGCGGAACACGCGCGCGGGGTCCTGGAGGTACTCGTCGAAGGAGATCTGCACGCACGCATACGATTCGGACCATTTTCTCGCATCAATCCATCATCCATGGCTTTGCAGATCTGTGGACAGGTAACTAGCTTACCCCGGGGGGTTCGTAGAGTGGCATGTCGGTGGAGATGCTCGCGGCGTAGGTCACGGCGTCCGGCGAGGACGACGACGGCCGCGCCTCGGCCGCGCCGGCCCTGGTCCTCACGGCGCGCCGCGGTGGCGGTGGCTTCCCCGTCCACGCTTTCGGCCCACTAGCAACTCCAGCTCTTGTGCTAACTATCGTTCGGGTAGCTGGACGACCACTGCTGCGATTCGCGCTCGTTGCAACCAGCGGAGCGCATAGGCGGTGACCGTGAGCTGAATTTGCAGCGGCGGCCATGACCGACCGTACGTAAGCTAGCTAGCACTCAGAAACGGAGTGGAGGCTGGCGGTCACGCGCTGCAGTGCGGCACTTTCCCCATGTGACGGGTAGCGACACGCCGCCGCCGAGAAACGCTGGCCTCACATGCGTTTGGCAGCGCGGCTCAACGTGTCGGGTGATGAAAGCGACCCTTGCATTATCGAAGCCGTACTTAAGGTTTGCACCGTCAATCATGTTGATCGGCCGTCTAAAGAGTCCTTTACCGATTCGTTGATCAGAATTTTCTCTCTTACCGATCATTGATCTTTGTTTCTTCATAGTTTTTTTTTTATCTAAGATCGCCGCCCGTCAATCTCGTACGCCTCTACCCCGACCTCGGCACGACTCCACCGGTCGGCTCCTCCAGTCGTGCGGCATGGCGATAGAACGCGCGGGTGCACGTACCCGTTCGACGCGCCGCCGCCCGGCTGCCTCCCCCGCACGCGTCGTCAACGCCTGTCTCCACGTCCGACCACGCGCACGGATCGCGCTACACCATCTCCACACGTCTCCACGTCGGCTGCTCCGCTCCGTGCGCCATGCACCGCCCGTTGCTGCTTCGTGCGCCACGCACCGGGACATCGCCGGTCTCCAGTCTCCACCAAGCCTGCATCGACACTCGCCTCCCACCCGTTTGCACGCCTACCAACCGCGTCGTCCGTCCGGCCACGCGCCCGCCGACAACACGCGTCCTGCCTCCACGCGCTGGTTCCGGACCGCGCCGATCCGTGCTGCATCTGTTCGGTTCCATCGACGTCGCCACGTCGCCCAGCTGCATCGCCACGTCGCCGACCACGCGCTGCATTTGGTTCATCATGCGCACACCTCCAACCACACGCGCCTGCATCTCCACGCCTCCGTCCGTCCGTCTCCCGCGCGCCATCCGTCGGTCCGCCTCGACATCACGTGCTCGTCCGTCAAAACATGGAGGGATCCCCGTCTCCCGCTGTCTCCATGCACGGGATGGCACCGCCTGTCCCGCGTGTCCCCATGTGTATGGGCTCGCACCGCCGTCTCCACGCGCTTGTCACCATCTCCGTCCTCGACCAGCGCCCTTGACTACGGCCATCCGCGATCAGGGCTGGGTGTGCGACGCTCTAGAGGACGCCCTCATACGTCGCTGTTACGCCACTTCGTCCGCATGACTCTTCACGCCGGATCGCCATTGTCACCATCAGTCGGGACGTCTCCACAACGACCACCTTACGCACCATCTGTCTGATCAGCTAACCGCGTGCGGTTCGTCTCGGCCGATCAGCATCGCTCCCGTCCTCCTCAAGTACACGTGTCTTTCTATCAAGAATCAGAGCTGCTACTGCGTCGCCTTCGGGCTACAGTGTTATCGCCCATAGTTCGTGCCTCCACAGCGCCACCGCCCCCTACTAAGCGCGGTCCGACTGAACGGAGGATCCTGCTGTCGCCCTATATTACTATCCCCGCGCGCAATGACACTCCGGCTGATCAACACCGCCTCTCTCAGCGCGTCATCTCCTTAGTCGTCGGCGCACTGGTCTTCATTATGTTCTTCGGGTGTTCTTCATCGACTTCTTCGAGCACCGCCACCACGCTCTCCCGAACACCGGCGTCACCGCTTCAGGCCACCGGTTCCGCCTCCCTCTACCGCCTTTGTTCAGCACAATCTCGTCACCAACATCGCAGTCTCCTCCTCGACCTCTTAGTCTACTCTGGCATCTGCAGGCTGCATCAGCACCTTCTCCTCCTCGCTGCTCTATGCACCGCTACTGTTCAGTCCTTCTCTGCTGGCCCCTCAGACACTGGTGCATGGTTGGGCTCCCTACCTTCGTACGTCTGGTACTGGCAACACTGATGCATGCCTTCGTCCTCGATGTGTTCCTGGGCTTAGCAAACTCGATGCACACCTCGTCATCGATGGCCTCGACTATGTCGACTTTGGCATCGACCTCTTCCTCGATGACTGCCTGGTCCGCATCACCTTCTTCTTCCCTCGGGATATAAGAAGGGGTGGGTGCCCCGGAGAAGAAGGAGAGGACAAGTGCTTAGGAAGCTGGGCAAGCCGGACAAGTTCTGGAAGTCGACCAAGTCTCACGAGTTGAAGAATACCGAGACAAGCCAACGAAGAACAAGACACACGAAGCTCTAGACTTAGACAAAAATCCTTGTAATGCAAGAGATCCTCAGAGAGGCATTTTCAGAGTATTTATAGCATTCACACAGGAGTAGGGTATTACGCTCCGTGCGACCCGAACCTGTCTAAAATTCCCTGAGCATTTATTCCCACTAGCATCCGATCATCCATCCCACCTGCATCCCATTTACTCTCATTTATTTCACGTACGAGGTAGATTCAGAATCATCCCCCTGGCCGAATATCAAAGGGGTCCCTCCGGATCCCCGCTTGTGGAGTTCATCCTCCGACAGTCACCATGGCGCCTCTTGCACCTGTGGCTTCATATGTAGCTCCCTCGACCACGGTAACCCTGACTATGGCTATGTCGACCACAGCTATCTTATGCACAGCATCCTCGACCATGGCTACTCGTCTCGCTCTCGGCTACCTCGATTTTGGCACAAAAGGCTACCATTTGCATGAGCAACTCGTCGGTTTCTCCAGTCACAACATCTGCATCGCGTTGTTCCGATTATTGGGGATGTCATTCGTCTTCTTCTCTAGTCTCATCGTCTGCGACGCTCGCGCTGTGACTGCAGGGGGGTGTTGTAGTATATTTAGGAATCTCCAGATATGGTAGTTTATGATTGATTGTAATCCCATGATACCTGCCTTATCTCTAGGAGAGGTTTCTTGCCCTCTCAAATCTCTGTACTCTATATATTCCGCTTTCGATGTTCAATACAATTCAATTGATCATATTAATCAATCATCATACTCTTTCAGATCCCACCATGTGAAAAACAAATTCAAATTAGATATTATGTTCCCTTTGAAATTTCTGAAATTTCAAATTAGATATTGTGCTGCAGGTGAACGGGACATGTGGGGGAATTCTGGTTGCATGGTGGGGGAGCGTGTGCTCTGCGGTCTCCTCTCGGGTCGACTCTTACTCTGTGTCGGTACAATTTTCAGGCGTCAATGGACATTATTGGTGGCTTACGAGCGTATATGGGCCACAACTTGACACGAAGAAGATTCTATTCCTTCTAGAGCTGCGGGAAGTGTGGGCTGCTTGCGCGGGACCTTGGGCAATGGCCGGCGACTTCAACATGATCTATAAGTCGTCGGACAAAAACAACGACAATGTTGATCACGCAATGATGGGTCGTTTCTGTAGATTTTTGGATGACACTGAGCTCCATGAGATTACACTCTTGGGAAGACGATTCACATGGTCCAATGAACGCTCCTCGCCGACATTGGTTCACCTTGACCAGGTGTTCTGCACCGCGAAGTGGGAGCAGCTATTCCCAGACTGTCTCCTTCAGAGTTCGGCTGCGGGAATCTCCGACCACTGCCCCCTGATCCTAGGGCTTAAGGACAATTGCGTTGGAAGGCCACGCTTCCATTTTGAGAGCTTTTTGCCTGGGCTTGCTAGCTTTCATGAGGTCGTCATTCGTCTAGCAGATGGCCAGGTTTTTGCACAGGCAAAAGAAGCCTCGGATCCTGCTAAAGCTTGATATTACTAAGGCATTTGATTCCGTCTCTTGGCCTTTCCTGCTTGAGGTGCTAGAGCACCTTGGTTTTGGTCATAGATGGAAGAACATCGTGTGCAACCTTTTGGCATCTTCGTCAACACTTGTTCTCCTCAATGGATGCCTAGGGGAGATGATTATGCACCGCCGAGGGCTTCGGCAGGGTGACCCTTTGTCCCCATTGCTGTTTATTTTGGTCATGGATGTGTTGAACGCTTTGTTTACCAGAGCTGGTCAGGAGGGTCTTCTCCAACCACTGGCGTCCAGAGAGATTGGGCATCGAGTCTTCATGTTTGCGTATGATGTTTTTACTATTCATACACCCTTCGGCCAGTGATATGTCTTTAACCAAGGGCATCTTGCAATCCTTTGGCGTCACGTCGAGGCTCGACACCAACATGCATAAAAGTTCTGTGATTCCAATCCAGTGTCCAGAGGAGAACTTGCATCTAGTCCGAGCTATGCTACCGTGTGAGGTGGTGAGCTTTCCTTGCAAATACCTGGGAGTCCCCTTATCGAGTCACAAGCTGACCAAGGTTGATCTCCAGCCGATCATTGAGAAAATTGATGACAAGCTACCGGGCTGGAAGGCAGAGTTGTTGAACATAGCGGGGAGGTCCATCCTGGTTCGGTCGGTGCTCACGGCAATCCCAAATTATACTCTCTTGGCTTTGGATTTGCCAAAGTGGGTGATTCACGCCATTGACAAGTGGAGATGGACCTTCCTCTGAAAAGGACGTCGCAACGTATAAGGAGGGCATTGTGCAGTTGCTTGGCAGCGGGTTTGTCATCCGCGGGAGCTTGGCGGGCTTGGTATCCACAATTTGGTGTTGCTTGGTTGGTCCTTATGGATGAGATGGCTGTGGTTGCTGAAATCTCAGCCGGACCGCATGGGCGGACCTTGGACTATCGGTGCATGCTAATGCTCGGGCGCTCTTCACGATCTCGGTGGTCACCATGGTGGGAGATGGGAGGGCAACATTATTCTGGTCCGATCACTGGCTACACGGTCACTCGCTGGTGGAATGGGCACCGACGTTGATGCCGTTTGTAGCAAAGCGCGCCTTCCTTAGACGAGTTGTCTCTGATGATCTGCGCGAAAGAGCCTGGGTCTGTGACATACGTGGTGGCCTCTCTGTGCCAGCGTTGGTAGATTACTTGAGGCTATGGGATGCGTTGGAAGGAAGGGTTCTACAGGAGGGGGAACTGGATCAACACTTGTGGATGTCGTAGGCTTCAGGCACGTTCTCAACGCGTTCTGCTTACCATTGGTTCTTCACGGGCGCCATTGGTTTTGAGCTTGCCGTGAGAGTCTGGAAGACCTGGGGCCCCCTTCGTGCCAAATTCTTCATTTGGTTAGCCGCCCTCGACAGATGCTGGATAGCTGATCGCCTTGCGTGTCGAGGACTCCAACACTCACCGAGCTTCCCTTTGTGCGATTCATCACTTGCTCACGCATTGCGTCTTCGCCAGAGAAGTTTGGTATAAGGTGCTCCAGAGAGTTGGCCTGCACGTGTTGGCGCCGGATGGACTCCATGATAGCTTCCAGTCCTGGTGGCAACACGCGCAGCATCAGGCTCCCAAGAATGTTCGCAAGGGTCTTGGTTCTTTGGTGATCCTAGTGGCTTGGTCAATCTAGAAGCTTCGTAATCGTTGTGTGTTTGATGGAATCCGGCCAAGGGTGTCAAGGCTCCTACGAGAGATCTTCGAGGAGGCTTGGCTATGAGGAACAACGGGGGCAGAGGGGTTGCGTTTGTTGTTGCAGTGAGGGCTGGATATAGGGTCGTTCTTTTATGTTTTAGGCGCGCATGTAACAAATAACTAACCCGGCCGCCGGTACGGCTTTGTAATTGATTGGTTCTTGATCTTAATTAAATGACACGCAGCTCTCCTGTGCGTTCAAGAAAAAAAAATCAGAAAAGTTTCCCATTTTATCCTGCTAAATTGATCTTGAATTTTGCATTTCATGTTCCGAATATTCACTAATTTATCATGAAGGACGTATTTTATTCTCCTTTCTTTTTTTATAATTAAGCACATTAATGGGGGGGGGGGGCTTAGAATTATCCTTTCTTTCATTTCCAGCTTCAGCGTTTGAAGAAGTACCCTGGCAACTACCTACAAGCACTAATGGCTATACCTAGAACACTCAGACTGATGTATGTTGCAATACATGAACCTAAATTTTCATTTTTTTTATTGTTAATCATGTAACGAAGAATGCGTTACATCACTGTTCTGTTGTCCTTAAGAAAAATAATATGCAAAACCTTTTGTCAGAATAGACTGCTATATCTGTTTGTATTTATTGGTGTGCTCTGTTACTCAAATGGAACCATGCTATGCAGGTATGTACATAGTTACCAAAGTTACCTATGGAACCATGCTGCAAGTATGAGAGTTGAAAAGTATGGTAAGTACACTCGTGCATGGGATTCTGCTGCACTACTTCAGGCTGTTGTTCTAAGACTAAGCTATGACTTTCCGGAGACTAGTATATACCTCTTGTTTTGTCTTTATATGCTAATGGCTGAACTCACAGGTATTTCGCAAGTTGTAGAAGGTGACTTGGTTTACAAAAAGGGGTGCCCTCTTGGAGAAGCAACTGAAACAGATACTTTAGATGATGATAGCCATACTAATTCACCTGAAACTGAAATATCTTGTAATACACTTCCTGAAGAAGTGATCCAGTCTGTGAAGGTTTTTCATAGACAATCAATATAAAGCATACTTATACAAACGGTGAGCTTGTGCATAATACTACTTTAACGGAAGTCCGAATCATGCACTTCTCTTGTAGATAGCTGATTCTCAAGATCTATTGAAGGCAGTCTACACGTTTGAGGATGTTGTCCTCCCTTTGCCTGGGTGAGGAGTACTTGCTGTATGCTGTACACTTGTGTAATTTGAGTGTTATGCTTACCTTTTCATTGTGCAGTTCAGAAACATTACTTCCTGAGAATGAAGTTGCAGGGATTTACCATTAAATAGCCAAAAAGGTAATTAATATGTATCATGAATTTTACAGTTATTTCAGAAGTTTATTGTGGTATAGAATAAAGGAATATAAAGATGCTGTACAGGCATCTTAGGCTTTTTATCCCCGAAAAGAAATTTGCCAAAAAAATTGGGTGTACACGCATGTTACTCGAAGTATATAGTTGTGCTATACAATTTCTAGTCTGAAAGTTATAGTGAGGAAATAATTTGTTATAACACGAAGTTGGTATGAAGTATATATGAACTTTATCAGGGTTGTTCCATCTGCCATTGGTTAATATAATCTCTTTTTAAGAGAAAGCTGTGAGATTCAGAATTTTTTGACAAACTTGTGGAAAACAAAACTCTTCCGTTCAGATTATGAAGAAGTGATAGAGCTTCACACCTTCAAATGATATCTTCTGTAACGATTATTATAATGTTTTATCTTAATTTTGTGATCAGGATGGCATCAGCCTGATAGAGAGCGTCCACGGGGTCAAGTAAGTTAACTCTGTCCTAAAATATATGTGTTGCTAGCTGACTCCTCTTTTAAACCTATGTATGGTGCCTATGACCATACAGTGACCTCAGAAAGTGGGAATTGGGATTACATCCGAAGGAAAACGGGGGCTTAAATATTATATTTATCCATGCAAATTCCATATGTGGTACCTTGCTTATTGGGCATATAATTTTTCTGGTTCCTTACACAGATATACTTTTAGGCCAGCAGAGCAAAGTTCTTATCTGTCATACATTTTCTTAATATATTCTGTTAATATGCAACCCTGTGTACTGACTATTGTGTTGGATGACACAATTACCATTTGCAAGGGACTTCTCGATTACAAGCATGAATGGAGGTTACCGTTGAGTACTCCAACAGCCTATTGATTGTGAATGGTATGCGCAATACAAACAGATTTTTACTGTTCTGTTCAATCAAATGCTTTGTGTCATGCCTTTTGGTTTTGAGTTTCCTTGAAATTTTGGCTTGCCTATTTATGGTGAATTTAGATGAACAACGTAAGCTGTTTGTACACGGACTCATGTAGGATATTTGGTGCTATTCAGTTAAATTGGTTTTTGACGAATGCAGGGACCTAATGACTTAGACAGATGACAATGCACCTTTAGTAGAAACTGATTTAGATGTTCTATCCAAAACCCAGCAATCAGAAGCAAATGTTCTATCCAAAACCCAGCAATCAGAAGCAAATGAACTGTTATCTGATGGGACTTGCAGTTGCCCATCATGTGATTCTGGGTTGGAAGCTTCATCGGACACCTCTGGACCAACCACTGAAGCTAGCTCAGTAGGAACGAAATCTATTGGCATCTCAGATCTCTTACCAGAGAAGCTGGCTGTGAAATTAGAATTTACTCTACCAGCATCGTCTTATGCTACAATGGCCATCAGAGAGTTGACGAAGACTTCAACTTCGGTATTTCCGGATCTTTCCTTTTATTTGGGTTTAAAATACTTTTAATTGTCTTTGCTACTTCATCTCATCTTTGGTTATTGAATCGAACCATTGCGACATCTCATTCAACGCATTTTTTCGAAGTGCACTCCATTGCTTGAACTCATCCATCATCCTCTCTTGTACATTTGGTTCATAATGTTATGTTTTTTCTTTGGTTGCGTACAGGTTGCTTGCCAGAAAACATTGAACTGCCGAACCTTTTGGTAACACGCATTCTTCATGGAAGCTGATCTCTATTGACTATTGTCATCAGGCATGTATGTCTAGCAGGTCTGTTATATGAATGAAAATGGTCTCACTAATGCAGTAGTAATTTTCTTCTAGGCTTTAGTTTTATGTTACGATTTTTTGACTTTGTTTTGGTGCTTGCGTTAGGAACTTTCAACATCACATTCTGTCATGGATTCTGCAGATTGGAGGATTTCTCTAGTTGCGGATAGCTTGGGTATGACGGATTGAAGCTTCACGTCCAGGTCCGGCATGAAAGCTGAACAAAGTTTCTGAAAGAAGGCTAAGAGCGTCTTCATTAATACATATCAGCTAGCTATAAAGTTGTCTGTATTAGATTTTTGTTTAGTGGAGGAGAGAGCTAAAGAAGAGATGGAAAATGTAGCTTTTAATACGTAGATAGACTACAACGAGGTATTAAAAACAAGACAAAAGTTTCATGGTGTTGGTTAAGAGAAAACATGGGTGAGTGGACTAATTAAAAGTTTATTGTGCTATAGACCAGCTATTGGAGATGTTAGCTATTGCACTGTATATAGCTGAAATGGAACAAATAATAGATAGGAACTAGTTATCCAACCCATGTACACCCCTATTTGGTACTGCACTCGATGTGCATCAGCAATGTCATCGGTCAAGGATTAATCTCCAGCCGCGGCTTGAATAACCATTCTTACGTTTGGCAGTTATGCTTCGACGTTCGACCCCATTGCTTGGCTTGTCTTGCTGAAATCGTCCGAAGTACTATTACAGTATAATATATGATTAGATCGAAATTTAAAGCCGGTGCTTGCTCCGATATGAACGTAAAATATAGTCCGTTCGTGGAGTATGCTTTCTGATAATTATTTGCTTATATACGGCTGTCTTCTAAATTTACTATCCTGAATTCTCCATACGCTAGGCTACCAAATGGTTATGGTAGAATTGGATGATCTCGGTCACCATGTAAAAAAAAAAATCACTCCTCCTTAAAAAATACATTTAATATCTTATTATTTATCTTTTATACATAGACATTTAATGTTTTTCTTCCGTATATTTAAAAACATATTTAATCTTTCATTATTTGTTTTCCATATCCAGACGTATAATATTTATCTTCCATACATTCACTGTCGGATTTTTTCAGAGAGTGTGCCGTCTTCGACACTTCGCCTACAACGTTGACTTTCTGGAGAGGATGTGCCTACGGGATGGATCAGAGTCGGGTGGAGCGAGAACGCATCCGACCCAAAACCCAAAATCCAAAACACTAAACCCAGCCAAGCCCGATATTGATATCGGGAGCAAAAGCACCCCGACCCCGACCCTGGCCCCAGCAGGGGACCCAAGACCTGACACCTCAGTACCTCGCACGGGTCCTCCGCCGTGTTGCACGACCTCGGGCGGTGTCCTCCCCCACCGACGAGCGAGGGCGCAGGATCGAGCGGCGGCTTCCTCTATCGGCGCGTCGCAAGGGAGCAAGATCCGGCAGCTTCCTCCGCCGGTGCGTCGAACGGGGGCGGGATCCAGCGGCCTCCGGAGCTAGCGCGTCGCACGGACACAGGATCCAGTGGCCTCTGTCATTGCCACATCACACGGATCGGGCAAGGCACCGTGGAGGCAGGACCGCTGGAGCGGAGCAGAGGAGGGAGGAGACCTGGAGACAGGAGGCAGAGCAGAGGCAGGAGACGGAGTGGACGAGCGGACAATGAATTTTGCTGCCATTGGCCGCACATGAGCCCCAATGTTAAAATGGGTTGTGGACTATGGGTGGTGACTCCACTGTTGGCCAGGCTTGTTTCTTTCGGGGCACGCCCAGGGGCAAATGCAGTCTCAACCCCAAACCTGATTCGGATCAAGGCCTCGATCCAATGATCCTACGGAGTGAATTCTTCACCCGAACCAACTCCCGCTAGGTCTAAAACCCGCAGAGCTTGACCTGACCCGCTCTGTTGCCACCTTTAGCCTATATAATATATGCAAATCTCTATTTTGTTATGTTATATTATTTTATTTTTTAAAATTACTATATCCTAAATTGATTTTACTGTAGGAGCATGTGTGCAGTTGCTATTAGTCGTAGCATTCGCTAGGCTACACACTTGACCTTCATAGATTGTGGTATATCTCTGAAAAGGAACAAATGCAAAACTCTGGATCATACTAGGAGTACGTATTCAGAGTACGTCCCAAATTGTTCATCATGTACACTGAGATCGAAGTCTTTCTTGATTGATTCGCTGATGCAAATGCATCGCAAATAGCGAAGCTACTTTACCTGATTTTTCGTTTTTCATCGACGTCAGGTTGCAACTTATATGAAAAAAAATCGTTTACTGTTAATCGTACGGTCAGTGACAAAGCACATATGCTTTCCCTGGAGGAAACATCCAAAATTTCCTTAACCTCCCGTCTGTTCCTTTTGCAAGCACCTTTTGCTTTCCAGGAGAATGTCCAAATAAGCTTGTTTAATTGCAGTGGTTTCTGGCTTAACCATTAGCTCGCCTATTTCGAAAAAGAGGCATCCAGCGGTGATTATCCAGCCTTCTATTTCTTATCACGGTAAACTTGGTCCTCGATGTTGAAGTCTTGTACAATATGTATCCATACGATAGTACCAATATACAATACCGGAACTTATCTTGTAAACATCACTACGTAAATTGTTAATCTGGACCAGTATATTAGATAAGCCTGTTGACTATGTTTTACCCTGCAATTCCCCAATTGGTCAATTACCAGAGAAAGAGAGATTGAGCCAATGAATATATCTGTGTTTTTTTTTTCGGAGCATAATGACATGTTGATAAGTATGCTCACGTCATTACAACAAAACACAAGTCAATCAATATCTTTCTCGTCCAACAAAATATCAATATCACTATCAGTGCCCTAGAGATGACAACAAGGAAAAATAAAAAGGGAAAAACGATCGATTAATTTGCAGAGACGGGGTCGACAAAGCCAGAACGAAACCTGGGATCAAATCCTGAAATCCATGTTCGACAGTCCCCTGCCGACCTCTGCTTTTGCCGACTCCTGCCATGAATGGCGGACGGTGATAAGCTCATCGACCTCTCACTGTCAGTGCAGAATCAGAGCACTCGGTGAGATACACGCAGTGTCGTGTCAGGCTGCCCGGTGCCTGGAAAAGCACGCGTCTTTGTTTATTCCGAGCCGTGAGGCGGTGAGCAGAAGCCGGAAAGGGAACGCGACGGCGAGCACGCATGATCGCGTTTGCCCAACCCAATTCGACCCGTGGATTCGGTTCCTACGGGTTCTGTATTTGATAGGTTTGAATTCAGATTTTATTTTTTATTCATGGATCTATCGAATTGGGTATTTAAATTGGATCCGACTTTAGTTTCAATGTTCAACAGTGAATGTCTATCGGATCGCTGAAACAACAAATTACAACCCACTAAACTCAGTCGGCTAGATCTAATCATCTACATCACTCATACTAGATGATCTAGTGAAGAAATTCTCCCCGAGTAATTAAATTTTCGACTGCACCAACCCCATTCCTCCACAACTCCAGCCGCCACCACACCCCTTCACTGCTACCTGCAGCCATGCCGCCACCATCACACTCCCCTGCTGCCAATGCACGCCTACTCCACTGTCACACGCCCCACATGCCTCCTTCCTAGTCACGATAGATCTAGGTTGCTGGTTTGCCACCATTGAGAGAGAAGGGAAGGTTAGACTCGAAAAGCACCTAGCAGGTATGGTTTGGGTGCTAATTTTTGTATATTTATATTTTGGGTTCGAATCAAATTGAGACTAGCAGTTTCGGGTCAAACATAATTTTACTCCACCTAAATTAGATCTGACCTATTACCAGTGCTACCTATGATGTAACATACTAACAGTACAATCGAATAACAAAGCAGACTAACAGTACAATCGAATAACAAATTCAATATATCATCTGTTCAAAATAAAAAATAATCTACAAGATAAAAAATAATCTAACATGTCATCTTGTAGTTATTTTTCTACTTCACCATCTTCTACTGGTTAATTTAAATTTGCTGTAATTTTGGTCAACTTTATTAAAACTCTTTTGCCTATGATTCAAACGGCGGCAGCTTGATGCCAATTTCGTGCGAATATCACCGGTTTTTGTGCGGAAGGCAAGCGAAAACCGCGCCGTTTCGTGCAAAAATCGCCGGTTTTGGACGCACCCGTACTCACTCCTGACTGGTGCGTTGCCAGAGTTGGGCCGCCGGGCCATGCCACGCTGGCACACACCACCAGCCAAGTGGGTGTCGGTTAACGGGTTAAGCAAACGGGTTCGCTCGCTTAACCCTGCGAGGCTGTGATTAGTAGCGCTAGGCATTCCAGATCCGATCGCGAACGCGGCCCGAGGGGAATAAGGGGCTGTTTGCTTTTTGTCTCAATATACTAAGTTAAAGTTTAGTCAGAGATTAGATTAAGTTAGTATCAAATTTTGATGTTAAAACGACGTTGGTTGTAAAATCAAGTTAAAATTTGACTAGTTATAAATTTTGATAGGTGACTTGATGGCTTAAAATTTACCTAAAAACACTATAGAAAAAATTTAGTTGGTCAATTTTTTAAAAAATATAACTAAAATTTAACTTTGAATTAAACTAAAGCCAATTTTTTAAAGTACGGATAAAATTTACTTCCTCCGTTTCGCAATATTTGTCTATGGTTTCGAGAGTATCTGTCTCAAATTGTTTATCCATTGTGGTAACAAAGATACTTTATGATTCATTTTACTGCTATACCCTTAAGTGCATGCATATATTTACTCCAATACTAATGAGTTACTTGCTCTTATTTTTTAATGACTAGAAGTAGTATGATCATCTCTATATATTTTTCTGTTTGATTTTAGTATTTTTTAGTTTGTATATAATGATGAACGTGAACAAACATTCCTATAGAAACTTCTTTTGACCCTAACCAAACAGCTCTAAAATCCCCGCGCCGGAATAGTAGGATTCCAGAAGGGCGCAGGAGGAAGAGAGAGAAACCCTTGCCACTCATCGGATTCATTCGGACACGCGACGGACTTCCGAGGGCGGGAGAGGAGATGAGCGGGGCGGAGGAGGAAGCGGCATCGGGGGGCTCCGTCGTGGGGAGCGGCGCGGGGTCGTCGGGGAGCGGGGGAGCCCGGCGGCGATTCGACGACAAGGGGCTCGTGGCCCGCACGTCGCTGATCCTGTGGCACACGCACCAGGACGACGCCAACGCCGTGCGGAAGCTGCTCGAGGAGGACGCCACGCTCGTCAACGCCCGCGACTACGACAGCCGCACGCCGCTTCACGTCGCGGCGCTCCACGGCTGGCACGACGTCGCCGAGTGCCTCATCGCCAACGGCGCCGACGTCAACGCCCAGGACCGATGGCAGAACACGGTGAGTGAGATTGATAGCGCGAGCCGCCGATCATCCTTCCCTCGTCTGGGCGTTTGGTTTGGGGGCTTTACGTGTTTGGTGGTGGAAGGTGTCGGTGCTGGGGCTGGATTTGGGCTCTGCTCGTGTCGTGTTGAAGTGGTTCAGATTGTTGATTCGGGTTGAGATCTTCAATTCTTCATGGCTTCTGTTGCGGTTGGATTCGGTTTCGTACGAGATGAATTGACGATTTGCTATGGCCATTAGTTTGCGCTCTGAAGCTTTTGATTCGGTTGAATGGCCGTCCTGTCATCTTCTGCGTTGGACTTGGATACCTGTTTTGTTCAGGGTTTGGACCTTGCCGTGTTTGCGAATTTGCAGGTTCTGCTGCTAGTGGGGGCTCGTGCTACGTTTGGTTTTCAAATGCGTCGTTCCTGCAATGATCGGTTGATTCGGGTTTTGAAGCATCGTTGTTTAATATTTGTTGCGTCGATAGACAATGTATCGCACTTGCATCCAGTCTCTGTTGTTGCTGGTTTGGTTTGATGCTAAGCTTTGATGTAAAATTGGTGTGGAACGTCTTGGTTTTTGCTTGCTGATTGCTTCTATTTGTGTTGCAGAGGTGTAAACATAGGCTGGTTTTTGTCCAAACTCAGTATTATGATGGCACATTTGGAATCATCGCTGGTTTTGGTTTATGTGCAGCCACTTGCTGACGCGGAGGGAGCAAAGAGGCAGGCAATGATCGAGCTGCTCAAGGAGCATGGTGGATTGACATATGTACGTGGTTGATAACTTGGATTCGGTTTAACAAGTTTCCGTGGTTATTGCATTGCAAAGTTTTAGGGTTGTATAGATTTAACCACTAGCTCAAGATTACTAAATTTGTAACTTGAACACCAGGTATTCCAATTCCACCAGTCACTGTATGGTATGGATTTTTTTGGTGGGTGAGTCCCCTATGTATCGCTCTGCAGCTGTTTTCGGCGTAATGTTTCTGAATTTGTATCCACGATATGTGGTTCCAGATATTGTTATCAGAAGTAGAGGTGTCATATTTGCATGTGTCAGAATTTTTTTTGCCGAAATGTTAGGTGAGGTAAACGGTGCATTATTTGGAACATGGATATCTTCGTGCTTTACACATGTGTATCAGTTAAAAATGGCAGAATGTACAACAGCTGTGTCGCCATTGATGCACAAAGTGATGGAATTCAGTTTCGGAGATCATACTGGTTTGTCTGTTCTGTTAATGGAGAGTTTTAATGCACCTTTCGCGCACAACTAAATTAACTATGCTCGTTGTAGTTGGGATGAATGCTCTACTGGGCTAAGAGCTTTTAAATTGGTCATTGTGATATCATGATTTTTCTAGGCTGATGCATCATGTAATCTTTCTCATATACTTTGGATTTCTCTGATTTTTTTACTGTAGGGGAAAACTGGAAGCCATTTTGAACCGAAGTCAATTCCGCCACCTCTAACCAACAAGGCTGACTGGGAGATTAACCCACTTGAATTGGACTTTGCAAAAGCAGTTATCATTGGAAAGGTTACAGATCTTGAAACAGCTCTTACTTAATGCAATTATTTGATAAAGCATTAGCATAGTTTACTTATTTTGGTATTATCCATCATGACAGCTGATAAATACTCAAAGTCAATATTGTTAGCCATTATTGATTATAGATGGTCTTAAGCTTTTCTCATGTTGTGCAAACTGACCGTTGTGTATTTGAAACTTGCCATTATGTTGGTGGTTAGTCAACTAACGGACCATTCATTTTCAAGGTTAGAAATTGTTCATCGCTTGCATCTTAAAGTTAATTACCGATGAACAGATTTTGTGTACATGCAAGATGCAATACATGAGCATGACCTAATGGTGCTAAACATGATTTGAAGAGATAAATGGCTGTCTAGCTCTCCCACTGAAAATAAACTTAAAATACAATGAAGTTAATGGACATATCTATTGCAAAGAAACTATTTACTGTACTCGGTGTTTAGTTCTTTTTGTTATGGGTTATATTAAGTTCGTCAAACCTGCAAACTACGACAGGGCTCTTTTGGTGAAATTTTGAAAGCAAATTGGCGAGGAACACCTATTGCTGTCAAGCGCATTCTTCCATCCCTATCTGATGACAGGCTGGTGATGTAAGTAAGCTTTGTTCACATAGTCACTTGGACTCCCACTGTTTCAAAATAACTGTCAACCTTCTTGTCTACTCCAACTGATTGACTAGGATGTGATGTTTGCATTAATTGTGGTTAACTGATTCTCGTCAAAGGTGTGGGCTGTAGGTGTTCTAGCCTTTTGCCACATGTTTGTGTATGCATTCTCATTAACTCTCTTAGCAAATTTTTGCTTGATCTGCAGCCAAGATTTCAAGCATGAAGTGAACTTGCTAATAAAGCTGAGACATCCAAATATTGTCCAGTTCCTTGGAGCAGTCACAGAAACCAAACCTCTAATGCTAGTTACTGAATTTTTACGAGGAGTACGTATTTTGTTTTGTAAGTAACTGTCATTCTGTTTGGACTATTTGGAATACCTGCTCATGTTAAGTTAAATGCATTTCTCAGGGTGATCTTCATCAATATCTGAAGGAGAAAGGTTCACTCAGCCCACTTATTGCTGTTAATTTTGCACTAGACATTGCAAGGTACGCTCACCTCTTGTGCTGAATCTGGACTCTTAGTACATAATAGATCATACTTAATCTGGACTCAAATGATTGATGCTATGTCAGCATTTCTGGAGTCCTGATATGCTTTACTTTTAATTTCAATAAGTTCTGGCTCACCACATATGGGTCACACTTCCACTCATTCCATGTAGTAGTTAAAAAAAACTCGACCAACCTAGGAGGAACTAGGTGGCTTTTATTAAGAAGAAATAGGTACTCAAATCCGCGCTGAAGAATACTCAAACTTTGGTGGCTTATGCGTACTTCCACACCCTCAAACAACTGAGCTAGGCCCAGTTCCTTTTCAATTTAGTAGTTTGGTTCCAGTAATTCTTCGGCGTGATATTGATTCATGTTCTCTCTATTAATGTTCTCTTTTGCAGGGGAATGGCCTATCTTCATAATGAGCCTAATGTTGTGATTCACCGGGACTTAAAACCAAGGTCTGTGGGATTTCTTGTTTTTGCTAATGCGAGAAGCTTTTTGGCCTGGTCTAACGTAATGTGTCAACTTCTAGAAACATTCTTCTAGTGAATTCGGCTGCCAACCACCTGAAAGTTGGAGATTTTGGTCTCAGTAAGATCATCAAAGCTCAGCATGCCAATGATGTATACAAGATGACTGGAGAGACAGGAAGCTGTGAGTTTCAGGAGCTGCCACTTGCCTTTGAATCTCTTCTCTTGAATTCATATGAACTAATTGTTATGATTTCGTACAAACATAGACCGGTACATGGCCCCTGAAGTTTTCAAGCACCGGAAATACGACAAGAAAGTTGATGTCTTCTCTTTTGCCATGATACTGTATGAGGTAATTTCATCACCTAAAAAATAAGCCAGCAAGTAAGTTATATTACTGAATGACAAGGAATATTTCGTCTGATTATAGATGTTGGAAGGCGATCCACCTTTCTCCAACTACAAACCTTATGAGGCTGCTAAGCATGTGGCAGATGGGCATCGCCCAGCTTTCCGGAAAGGATATGCTCCTGAATTGAAGGAGTATGTACAAGCCAAACAACCCTTGACATTCTACCGTTGCCATGTTGATGTAAACCAGTGTCTTGTGACTTTAGTATTTTAACATGTTTTTTTTTATTGCAGTTTGATTGAGCTATGCTGGTCTGCGGATATCGGTCTGAGACCATCTTTCTTAGAGATCCTCAAGAAGCTTGAGAAGATGAAGGAGCACTTAACACACGATAACCACTGGCATTTGTTCCAGTAGCAGTGCATATATTCATTACTACAGGTGGCGTCTCGAATGGGGTTTTCTTGGGAGATCTGACATTCATCAATGTACAAAATTAGGTGCCGCGAGAAAGGTCCATTGAGACGTCCACTTTTTCGTGCTGTTTTACTTGCTACTATTTATGCTAAAGAAAACAGAAACCTTGTTTGTACCGCATCTTTTCTTTTCTTCAGATTCTCTCGCTGCTTCTATGCTTAGGTTCTGAAAATGTGAGTTATTAGACTATAGTTCTGAACCTATAGGTGGTTGGGGCTCAGATGGCTTCCTGCCCTTTCCAATTTCTCGGATCTTCAAATCGTTGTTGAGAGGCCTCAGCAGACATGGAAAGTGAATTTGTTGTGCATTCTCGTGCATTCAGAGAACGAGCCCTCAGCTCAGTGGTAGTGATGTCGGTAGCGATCAAAACGTTCAGTTTCATATTTTTTGTTCGGAAACGAGTCAATAATGATAATGCTAGAAACAAATATGACATCAATAATACGAGAAAATCGAAAATTATATTATCAAGACAAAAATATACCGGTATATATATATATTGATGTCATTAACTCTCTTAGCAAATTTTTGAGCATAAATAGTAAAAAAAGTTGATGTCATATTGATTCATGTCAATATGACGTATATATAACATAACGTAGCCTCAAACTATCAAACATGCATGCTATCTAGCTTCCTCTGCTCAGTCTATGTCTATCAAACACAGCAACATATCAGCATGTCGATCACCATATGTACCATGACTCCATGAGCACTTTTAGTTTCAAAGTGGGTTTAGATGTTCTGAACATACTGAAAAACACAAGTTTTTGTTTTTTCCATTAAGTGGAAGGGGCAAGAGCATAATTTTGAAATAGAAATCTGTGCAGCACAATTAGACACTGGAGGGTTTGGAGTCCATCAATTTGGCACTGGCGGGCGGCGGCTGGCATTGGAGTCCGTCAATTTAGCACCAAGCCACGATGGCCGATGGGTAATGGTCGGACCTCCTACGAGTGACGAGTCTCACAGGAGTCGGACGGCACGGGACTGCCGGACTGGGTTGTTCGCTGTTGCCTCGAGGCTGGAGCCCTGGAATGTTGGGCCGTGCACCGTGGGCCAAGGAATTCAAGAATTATTGTCGGAAATTTCCGATCCAAAAACAGAAAAACTCGGAAACAATCAGAAGTGGCTTAAATCGTTTAAGCTATAGTTTTTGTATAGTTTTATCGTTTCTATTTTTATTTTTTTAAATATCGTTTCTATTTTTATTTTTTTAAATATCGTTTCTAGCATCTACAATCAGAGAAGTTCAAAAACAATCTCTAAATTTCCGAGTTTTACCCTTTTTATTCTCATCCCTAGATGTCGATGGGCAGCCTACCCACTCAGATTCGATCCCTAGATCGGCCAGGGTCTCACCGGGACTTGCCCCCAAAATAAATTCCATTGCCTCATGTGTGAAGGCACAATAAAAATACGATGTACTTGTCGTCTGCAGAGTGTTGGATGATTCCGTTGATTCACTATGGATATGATTGTCTAAATTATGTGTAGTGTGTAGTTATAGACGTGTGCATGTGTGTGAGTGTGTGCTTGAGTGTGGAGGGTTGGTGTGTGTGAATATATTCAGATACTACAACTGTTTTCCGTTTCTACTGTAAAAAAAAAATATCGTGCATTTTGTAAGTGTTCCTTTGATGGAGAAACAGGTTATCTGTGAACTTTATAAAGAGAAAGATTGGATATTTTTTTGGTACGGTCTGTGTATACCTGTAGAATTTGGAGAAGCAGATTCTTCGATGCAATATTTTAGATGAATTGATCATCTCACGACGCTCCATTCTCAATTTTCACTGAAACTGATAACCAAACTGTTGGGCACAAGAACAAGCAGCCGGACTGCCGGAGCATACTCCAGCTACTGTACCACCGAATCCGACAATAGACCAACCTGGTGGCGGCGTCGGTGTTGAGGCCGAGGTGGATCTGGAAGGCGCCGTTCCTCGAGCTTTGCTTGGACATTGGTGCCAGGCTCCTTGTTGCTACTTGCCAGTCTGTTAACGTTGCTACTACTTCTATGATGATTGCAGACTAACCAGCGATTACATGTGGCAGTGGCAGTCCAGAAAGGCTCAGGAACGTCTTGTTTTTCACAGCTTCAGAGTTCAGATTCACAAGCACAGAACGGAAAACAACACGGTGCTCCAAATCACAATGAACTATCGACCGGAAGACATTTTAGTTTTTTACAACCTTTTTTAGAATTTCAACTCGATGGGCTTGAGCACACTGAAGCATATTTCTCAAGTATGACAAACATCGTCTCTTACATGGGATCACACAAAAAAGTTACACCTAGCCATTCTGTGCTGTGATCTATCGTGAATCATGGAAGGACTACAGCAGCTTCTTTCTCTCGAAGAAGGTCTTCAGATGCCACAGCTGCAAACCCGCCACAGATAAGCAGATGCCAAGCGTGAGGAAACCGAGCCAAGCCATCCTTGAGTTTGTTTTCCTGTTCAGGTTCTGCATTTCCTCCTCCCTGGGCACATGAGAAGGCAACATTGTGATATCAGAATTGCCTCACAAACTTTTACAAAATCTAGTTTTACGCCTGTCAGTTATAGGTGATAATATTTACTACCTTTCACGTAGATAAAACATTTCTTCTTGGATATCTTTTATAGTCTCCCCTAGCTTCTTCAACTCCAGTGCCATCATCTGCAACATACAAGCAACAACACATGCATGAATGGAGGTACTAGCTGTAAGAAACAACATGGCACACGACACTATTATATAAGCAGGCCATTCTCACAAAACAAGACAAGGTCAGGGTTCTCAGTCTGAATAATTGATTATGACTTTGAGCAGTATTAACACAGCTAATAGCGAACCTGAGGAGCAAATACTAGATGGCACACAATTATTAGCAAGATCAGTTATTGTTCAATCCCTCGACAGCATTAACTGTTTCATTCACAAACCCAAAGTATGCTTCCAAGGCGAAGCAGATAAGCTACCTAAAGGCCCCAAACACGCCCAGTTTTTGAAAGACTGTAAGTGCAAGCATGAGTCTTTTTTTTCTCCCATTAAAAAAAGGAAAAAGAGTCAAACAATACGCTTATGATCAGCATTAACATGGAATGGTTGTATGCTGAAATCCTGGCACCCTAAATTCATAATATATCATCTCTATGAGTCCTCATCTACAGAACTTTGTGCCAAGAGGGATAGGCTTATTTAACCTCTGTTCGATTAGAATCTAAATCGCACAATGTAGTTGCAAGAAGTCATGCATAATTAAAACAGGTAAAAGAATCCCACCAAGTCAGATATTAAAACATACAAATGTCAAATGTGTACTTGCAATTCATCCAGTACAGTCAGGTCCGCATTTTCAAACCATTCTGCACAACTTGTTTGAAACTGGCAAGTACACATTGTTATAAAAACCAAGAAAAAACACCACCAAAAGAGTAAAAACAACCTTTTGGCGACTGAGCTTACCTTTTTCCATATCCACATAGAAGAAAAGATAATTGAACTATAGCACGAAGTTACTAATATACTTAAATTTGAGCTACTTAATTCAAAATCCAAAACCACACCAACATATTTAAACAAAAAGAAATATCCAACCCCACAACCATTTAAAACAAAAACAAAAATCCAATCCCACAATGTTATGGAGAAGTATCTTCGGCAGAAGGTTAGAGATGGATGGAGATAGATTTCGGTTAGTTAGTTGGTTTGGTTAGAATCTTTAGCTGGGAGATAGGAATTGTTAGCTTGGAGATAAGATTAGTTATTCGGTTTAGTTAGAGATAAAATTGTTAGATGAATTGTTAGGTGCTGGCTCTATTTAAAGAGCTGAGGATAATTGGCATTGGAAGCAATGAAATAAATTTAGAGTCCATGTAATTTGCTGCTCAGAGCCTCCTTGAGAGGGTGAGTACGCTTCGTATCCCTAGCCGTATCACACAACTATATCATACTTGAACCCAGCCTCTGGCTAGAAAAGATCAATCTACCACTTTAAAAATATAATGCTCAACAAAAAGTAGCAAACCTACAAAGAACACAATAATGAAGCGTGTAAAAAGGTTACAAAAGCATACATGTTCCATACCCAGATTGAACCTAAACATTCTTCCTTACTTCAGTATACCAACAGCTGAAGAGCTCAAACCAGTAAAATCGAGCAGGCCAACGTACAAACACACCAAAATCACTACCAAACCGAACTTTGGCAAACGCTCCCAAACATCGATGTGGCACAGAATTGGTCAACAAACATATCTCCGTGCACAACTCAGTAAATTACTCCTACCAAAATATTCCAAACCCACTAACTCGCTACTCACTCCACATCCAAGCACCCGAATTGACAGAACAGCCTTCGACCTATATTTCCTGTTGTTACACACAAATTGGCACCTAGGATCAGTTTGCTTAATCCAACAAAGTCGATCACTAGCCAGCGCTATCGCTGTAGGGCAAGTTAACCATGGCGAAATAACCGGATTGGTACCGAATTGAGCAAAAAGCGGAGTACCGGAGAGGGGGGAGCGAAATACTCACATCGACCTTGCCCTTCTTGGCGACGCTGGGCCAGTCCTTGGCCGAGACGCCGCTCCTCCAGTCGAACTCGAACACGACGGTGACCGGAGGCTTGTGGTCGGGCGCCCAGAAGCAGGCCAGGTAGTCGCCCGCCTCCGTTGCCGTGAAGGCGAAGTGCCCCGACTGCACGTTCTCCGCGTAGTGCATGCTGTTCCCGTACGGCGACGTCACCCTGAGGGAGATGCGGTGGGATTCAGGGAGCTGGGCGTCGGGGAAGTTGGGGTCGGGCCCGACGACGTGGTACTTGCCGACGGCCATGGCGTTAACCTTGATCTCATCGGAGATGCACTTGGTGTGCCCCGACTCGAGGTCGAACCGGAGGGCGCGCGCCGGCGGCGGGGCCCAGAGGAGGGCGAAGGCGGCCAGGAGGAGCAGCCATGACCTGGGGGCGGTGGATCCGGGGCGCCGCGCGGCCATGGCCGGAGATCGGGGAGTCACGGGACTGGTCTTGGCTTGCGAGTGCGATTAGTGTGGAAGAAGGTTTCTAGATTGTGACGTCAGAGTGCTTAAAGTTGCAGTGTAGCTTGCGACTGGGGATTATTGAGCAATTAGTCACCTGTCAGAATTCGGCTAGCTCCAAAAATTTACTCCTCTTTTAAACTGTCGCCAAATTTAGCAAGCCTCTGGTTCGTTAGTCATATCACATACAATCGTCGTCCAACATTTTAGCTACTCAAATTTCAGACAGCGAAATTCGAGCAAAACTTTGAATGTTTTTAAAAAAAATTTAAATGGCCCAAACCAACACTTGCAAGCAAAGTTATGGTTCAGGTTTGGTCTGGACACTTGCAAACTTGGCAAACCATATACATCAGATCTAAATTTTGGTCTGGACACAAACCATATGGAGTACATCAGATCTGAACGTATGTAGTTCATGCGGCACGTCATCCACCTTTTGGAGACAAAAGGTTTCCAGTTAAACTAACAAAAAAATCTAACAATTTACTGCAATGAAACAGCGTAGATTGATATACTACGCAAGAGATCTATACCGGCCTTGTCATCTTACAAGCACATGGATAGATGCATGTTACAGAAAAATCATGTCGTCCCAGGAGTCACAGGACAGCTTACTGATGAAGATACAACTTGAGTATTTGACCAGTGACCTACGGTTTCTTGTATTGGTTATGCTCTGCCAGCCTAAACTAGGGCAACCGCCCAACTATACAAAGTTTAGCAAATTTCGACACATTCTTGCAGCAAGTCAAGTCTGAAACACTGAAATTAACGAGCAATTCATTAGTCCGAGTCCGAGTCTGAGTCCGTCATCTCCCACTGACGAGCATCTTTGGGTTCAGCGTCAGCGATAGAATCAGAGGGCTGACCAAAGAGCGACGTGCTAAGTTTTGGGCGACGCCTCTTGGTCTTGTCTTTCGGAGCTTTATCCTATGAGAGACAATATACAGTCAGAACTCAGGAACGCTGACAATGACAAATCGAACATAATACTACTTTCTGAAGTGCAAGAAACAGTATGTTCTGACTTGCTAGGGGAAAAGAGTAAGTTTTTATCGAATGCAAACTCTTTTTTGTGGAAAGAAAAGAAGAGCTAAACATGTGACATGCGTAATGAAAAAGGAAAATAATATTTGCAGTTTACAAAATTTGCATGTATGTAGACCATATATGATGCAAAACTACAGTCACAATCTAGACAAGGGGGACCTAGGAAATCCAAAGTTGTTTGAATCAGTAAATAATGCAAGAGAATACTCATTTGGCTGGTCAATCAAACATGCACTTACCTGACAAGTACTATGAGTTGGTCGGTTGTTCCTGAGCCATATTATTCCCAGTGAAATACATCCACACATAAGCAAAGTTGGACCAATCCTTGGGTCGGTTAGGTAATCTTGGAAATGGAAACCAATGTTCTCTTTTAGACTCTTCCCTGCTGAGCGGATACTTTTGGTACTTCTTATCCAATCCTTACTCGTTTCCTCAGGTACAAGATCAGGCACCTTTGAAGTCTACACAGAAAAGGACACCGTAACGAATTAACAATTGAGGAAGAATGGTATAAACTTTGTGCAATGTAACTTCTCTGAAAACATTATTATCAGATTTAGTGAAAGCGTTATTCTCATCAGTATGATTAACGCTCAGGCCACAATCGCAGAAACCTCTACCATATAGAGTAAAGGTTCAAACCATGGTGAATTTTTACTGCTAGTGCTAACAACGAATATAGGATAATCTAGGTGCTTGAGAAGATAAAAAAAGGATGTTCATAATACAACAATGATTAGAGGCAAGCTGTATTGATCAAATTATGCTGATTGTTATAAAAGCCGGAGATACATTGCATAAAGACCGGACCAAGCATGGACAAGTCTAGCAATGGGTAAGGCGTCTTTGGTATTCTTTTTCTTAAAAGATATGTGAAAGTTTCACATTTCATTTCACATATTAGCCTTTTCCCCATTCATTTAAGAAGACATGCTAGGGAGACTTAAGAGCATTCTTTAACGTAAAGATTTCATTTCGCTAACTGGAAGACAATCTAATACAAAAAGATTCATTAACTAAATGGACAATCTTGAAGACTGAAAGATTCAAGTTACAAAATATAGTACTGTAACCTGCAAGACACTTACAAAGTAAGGAATTTCTCTAGTATCTCCATCTTTGATAATCTGAGAGATCCACTTGTGTATCTGCAAAATTAGTTAAGAGGTACAGAATTAGCAATGCATTTGATTTCCTGTGTTGAGCTACCTAACTTGATCTAATTACATTGGTCAAAAGGAACATGGATAATGCACTATAAACCATCAGAATCCGCACCTCTTGAATTTCATCTGGACCATTGTACCTTGCCACTAGCTGGGAGGCATCAGCAGTATGCTGTCCCTGGAGAGCCTCCACAAGATTGTTCTTTTTCTCAGCTTTCAGCGCCTCATATGTTGCATTTCTTTGGAAACGAACAATGAACAGTTCGGGTTTATCATTGTCATCTCCAAAGCCTCTAGGACCGCAGGCTCTATTATAATCAGTGGCAAGGTAGAAGGCACAAATTTGCTGCAAAATATATATTGTTCAGAAGAATAAGCAAAGAACCTGCCCTACTTTTTTTTTCCAGAAGACACACTTAATTGATTTCTGACAATTGCACGACCCAGCCATTTGCTGAAACCAGGATCAGAAGTGTTTCCATTACTCTGGTTCTATGTACATGGGAATTAAGAACAAAAGAACGTGAACAAGCTTAACAGAATTTCCAATAATACACATTGAGATGAACATTTCATTTGGTGGAGAACATGTCTTCCAGGACTGTTATCCACTAAGCAGTTGAAGGGAGATGGAGGGAGGGAGGGAGGTAGGTAGAGGGAGAGGACTTCAGGAGAAAGAGGAGACCATAGATTGGGGGAGACTTCTTTGATTCATTTTTCTAGCTTGATAACAAAAGGATGGCATGCCTTGCCTTATATAGAGCCAGCACTTACAAATCAATCTAAGCCTTCCAACTAAAAATAGATAGCATCCAAAGTAGATAAGATCCTATACCTAAGATGACTAGGTATGATAAGAAAATAAGAGAAAAATAGTTGAGGTTCTAAAGCAGTCTACCTTTTGTACTTCTCCATCTAACCAAACAAAGGTCAACCTGTTATCTTTCAAGGCAGTTGCCGCACTTAGTATCTCTACCAAATTACCCACATTCCCAGTAGCACTTCTGTCAACAGCCCCTATCAATTGGTCTTGGGCCTCACGCAAAATCTAGTTTCAAATCACAAAAGCAATACAGTTAGCAAACCAGTAACGAAACTCAAATAACTTATTCAGATGATAAACCACACCAACTTGTCCATTGCAGTTAGCTATTGAAACTTACTTTTCTCCTTTTACTGAGTTCTACGCCAGGTCGACCAGCGACAATGACACAATACCAAATTGCTGAGCCAATGCCAGCACGAGAATGGCCTCTAGCATCACAACCCAGTTCCAAAGATGTGTCACTTCTTAGCTGTCGCAGTTCTAAACAAAAACAAGAAAGAAGTGAGTGTACTGAAGAGAGCACATGTTTTATTTCAGGTAAAAAATATGTATCATCAATGATACCATGATAGCTTGATAATTCAGTGTACTATTGATTCACAGACTGTTTAACAATACCTTGGTGCTTATGCTCCTCCATCATCTCAGTGAACTCTGACTTGCTAAAAGTTCCTGAATTAGAGGTCAAACAACAGCCTGAAACTCCGCATTGCAAAAATCAAAGAGCTGAGAGGGGAAGGAATCTTGCCATGGTGTACTACAGGCTTTGTGCCTGGTCCCTTCAAGAAAACGATTGTAGGAGCCGATTCCACTCCTAACCTGATCCGGAATAGACAAAGTAAGATACTAATGAACAAGATTGTGTGACCAATTTACCATATGTACTAGCAGATGGAGCCATGAAGGTATATCTGCAGTAGCTCGATTGATTTTAAATTTTAAAATCACATCTTTTGGAAGCTAAGTAGGTACTATCAGAGATCTCAACATGCAGTTTTCAGATTGTTAACCCTAACTATCTGAACAAGAGTTTCTTTATGCAAAAAAAATAAGCAACTCAAAAGCTAAGGTATCAAAACATAGACAAAATAGCACCGTGGGGCAAAGGATTAGGAAGTTGACCATCAACTAACGTCCAACAATTTGAATCAGTAAATGACAACCTAAGCTGAGTCAAGACTCTTCTATTGGACTGAGGCTGGATGCCCCATCATATGTAACAACATGTATACACATACGAAACGGCATGTGTAACACAAATCAGATATGTGATGATGATGATGATGATGATGATAATTCTATTCATGAAAACAATAACTGCAGAGAAACAGGGAAAAGATATAGCAAATAAAAAGGATTTAAGTGATTCTTGGCCAAGAAATATAAATAGAATATCAGGTTATATGAGGAAATTTACTTATCAACTAGTAGATATGGATGGCAGTAATTACTGGAAAGATGAAGCGAAAGAACAAACGTCTAAAAGCAGCAGATTCTGCTAGTAACAGAGGTTTAAATGCTAATAATACTCAGTGATGACATTTTCACATTTGTCAGCCAGTTTACTAACAAATATATCACAAAAAATAAAATATAAAAGTACCATCAAAGAACGGATGAGAAATAACAGAAAATTGTACAGCAAGCACATACGAATTCCACCATATCTGGGATTCGTCTTCTCTCCATAGGACAAAAGCAAATGATGCATAGCTCGAATACTCTTGGGCAGCTTGGCGAAGGAATGGAGCAGCACGCTCTCCAGTACTTGAGAAAAAGATAACCTTGACCTATGAAATGCAAGCAAAAGATGGCATGACCAATTCTGATTGGCCAAAGAAAGAAGCACTACAAAATTGCACACGTTTTGTTTCTCAATGCTATGCCTTCCAACAGGTTTATCGTGATGTTGGACAGCAATTGGTCTGTCTTGGAATCATGAGCTGAACTTCTTTCAGATGATCCAGGAGGCCAGAAACAATTTCCAGCACAAGTTTTTCATGGAAGTGTTCTCTATCGCAGCCTGGGAAATCTGGAAACAATGGAATGCTAAGATCTTTGAAAGATCTTCAGCAAACTTCTACAGATGGAAGGATTGTTTCAAGGAGACAGTCTTTGCTCAAACTCATAGAATGAACCTTTCTCTTAAATTGCTGGTCTTAGCCTGGCTGCAGATTTTTGTTAATGCTTTCCCTTCTTTTATTCTTTCCTTCCTCCCCTACTCTTTTTTGTTCCTTTCTGTATATATACTCTAGTCTTTTAATAAAAAGATCTGCAGTAGGGGCTTCCCTCACAGTTTTCCGTAAAAAAAAAAAGGGTTTATCGTGAAAGATTAGATGTCTTCCCTTAGAATAAAACATAAGCATATGCTCCAGGTGAGCATAGAAAAATGATGCAATCCATAAGACAAATAACTACAATGCACAAGTGTGTCACATAATATACAGTGAAATCTAGTGTACCTTATGATGGCCGCTCTTCCCAATAAACTGGGGCCCCTGAAATGGGTATCAGCTCTGCATTAGAACCATAATTTAGCTAAAGCCTATCTAACTTAACAGCAATTGTTGAAGAACAACAATGAACAAGGCAACAAGCTGCAACACAACAAGAATCATGCATAGAGTGTATTTATTGGTTATGTATTTTTATAGTTACATACTTCATCAGCCAGTAGGTTAGGATTGTGCAATTGAAATGGATTCATGATATCATAATATAGGTGTTCCAAATAAATAAGTGAATAAGAAACTCAGTCCTGACTGCCCCTAACTAGGAAAAGGATGAAACCTCAGCCAACAACAAAAGATATTTAAAAATGAACTACGAATGCAACTTCATAATTATCATTCAATAGGTCATATTGATCTTAGTTACTAATTCAAATAATAGATTATATAGACAAAAGTGCCTTTTGCACAACTTACTTTGACTTAAGACTCTTTAGAACAATCACATAAATGGAATAGATAGAATAAACAAGAAATAGAGCTAATCATAAAACCCACCAATGTATCCTTTGAATAGTACAAAATCCGAGGCAATCCTACGACAGATGTTGCAACCCAGTCAACAACAGAATCCACAAAGAGCTCGCCTGGGTACCTAGGCATAGAAACAAGGTTATATAGACCACATACCATACGGCATGTCTTTAGCACAGACGTGCATTTCTCGCAAAAAAATCACAAAATTGGAAAGGGCATGGCATAGAATTACACCATGTGAACGCAAAGACAACAGGACTAGATGGGTCACAAACTTATTATTTCTGTATTCTCTAATCAATAGTCTGACCAAAATAGTCACCTCATGTAACAGTATGGACTTCTGCAGTTAGCAGGATATGCAACAAGAGCTGGTACACCTGCATGAAAGAGGACTTTTTTTCTTAACAAAAATAAAGGATACAAATTTTCCCATTATTAAACATTAACATTTAAACATGGGCCAACTTCTAGAAAGCCTTTGTGTTGATACTCACTAAATTGAAAAAATTCCCCATTCACCAGTCACAAATGATGAACTCTGCCAACAATCTTGAGCACTCTTTTGCTATCACATATTCCCAGTAGCAATTAAACTTCATTTTATCAACTTCCCTCACTGACCTAATTTTACCCACTAAGTTTGACAAAAACCATGCAACAATGCTTAAAATAGCATGTCAATATGTTGCACTGGTTAACACCTGCAAAATCTAAACTATCCTAAAGCTCAAATTTTATTTTGATTAACAGGGCTTGTTGTCTTGACATACCATCACGGAAAAATGGCTGTTTGGAGAACCTTTTTTCTGCAAAATGACCAGCCAGTTGAGAATCACCAACTTCTACCATAGCAGTTTTGGCAACACCATCCAGTAGAGTGCCTACATCATGAAATCAACTATTGTCAGGGTGGGGTTGGGTGTGTTTGTAGTGGGGGGGGGGGGGGCATGGAATTGGAATTGGAGAATTTTTTGGGAAGCTTAAAACTTTTTAGTGTTAGTCAGTAGTAATGTTGACAACAACAGATTATCTGTAAAAGGAATGGAAAATGCTATGAACTCAATGGCCACAATCTTAAAGTTTGCTTACCCAACAAATGGCCTCAATCTTAAATCACAAATCTAAAATAGAATGCTTGAAAGCGACAAAAGTTCATGCCATCCAAATATTTCAGTAGGCACATTTGATTATAACAGAATGATTCTCGCTACAAATGGCATGCCACTTTAAAAGAAGAGTTGTACAATAAACGAATATGATTTTTTTTCTAGGTCTCACAACTGCAGTTTATCACAAGTCCAATTTTCATTCATCCTCCTTCAATAGTACCAACTGATATATAAGATACTGGAACTAAAAGTTGATCCAAGATAGCTCTTCCACAGTAAATACTTTCAAGTAAGGCTGTCACTTGTGTTTTTCATTAAGTGTCTAATTGTTTTGCTAGGTCATGTGAGTACCTCCCTAAAGGGGTCGGCACTCCTCTCTCTTAAGACAGCCAAGGGGACATCTTCTCCCTGTAGTCGAGTTTTTTTTTTCTAATTGTTTTGCCAAAGGCAGCAACACACAAAATGGCAGCCAAGTCAGAATGAAGAACATACCAATTTGTTTCCAGTACTCAATAAACTGAGCACAACGAGGGCTCCCCTTTGAATAAACCTACACAATAGAGCAATAATCAGCTGGCAGTCCAGAGACTCTTTCCAACATAATGTATTAAAAATCGTGCAAATGTAATGTAAATACAACACTAGAAGCTTACAGAGATAGCATAAAGCAAAGAGCCCTTCTATGTTCCATCTTACCAGTATGAGCAGCGGGTATTCTTCAGCAATAGCAGGCATAAACGACTCATGTGTAAGTACATTGGTGGAGTTATCAGTCAAATCTATGGTATTGAAATAGTTTTATGTCAAACACCGAAAAAACAAGGAAATCATGGGTCCAATATACAAGAGATTAGATAACCCAGAACTTACCGACAAAAGAATCTTTCAACAATGGGAGGTCTATTTTCAGAAAGTGCTCCTTTTGATATTGTACTTTGACTCTCTCAAGGACATCCTACCAGATGAAAAGGAATAATTGAAGGTTAGACCAGAAAGGACACAGAAGGGAGAAAAAAAGAAAAAAATTCATTGGAGAAAGAGAGGGAGAGAACCTTATGCTCATCCAGTCCAAAAAGATCATAATCCCTCTTGAAAATTTGGTTTGTCAAAAGCTCGTATGCATAACGGATCTGTGTAAAACATCAAAGAATTGTGAAGTTTTATATTACGGGACCCCTTTCCCCCTTTCAGTACACCAAACATTTGCAAAGGTGAAAAGCGACGACAGCCGAGCCGAACTGCCAGTTCATAAGCTTGATGATTCTTCAATGGCAGAATGTGTGTTGCAAGTCCTTTAGTTGCAACTTTGAAACAGAGTAGAGGTACCAAACAATTACTGTATCTAGAAACATGAATAGTGAACCTGCTATGAAGATGCTTCAATGCAGCATGGAAAGTTGTCTATATGAAATCAACATAGAAGCACTTCTATGAAATGATCTGTGCATGATGTGAACATTACTAAGTCTCTAGTAGGCAGAACTATGGATTTGGATCTCACCTTTATAATATCAACAGTTGGTTGGTGATTCGTTTCAGACAGCCTGAGTTAAGATCAACAAAAAGGTCACACAGTTTTTGTAAAGAAGATATCCAAAAGAACAAAAGCAAGAACTTTAAGGGAAAAGCAAAGGAAGTATGTTTGGCCCAAATGATTTCCTCAGTTCAATATTTGGAAACGCCTGAAGACCCTCATTGGAGTCACATTCCACCTCAACTCATTATTACCTCATGGTACTTATTTCAACACTGCAAGCTTGGTGCCCACACATACTAAACTCTGTATAAGAAAACCTTAGCAGCTACAGCCAGGCGACCAGTGAGCATCCATTCACAATACCTTGTTAATTTCCCTAAAAAAATTATCTTACTAATGCACTGGAGTGGCAAAAGGAATAGTAATGTTTTGCACCATCTCAAAACTAGAAATTTAGGCAAGCATAGCCAAGCACTGATCATGTTCAAACAACATATATATATCCTATAGACGCAACAGCTAAACTAGACTGACTTTTCCTCTAGCAACGGGAAATCTATTTATTTGTCACCCAATCGGAAAGCCTTTCTCAGATTGCCATTATTTCGGTATACAATTATTTTCTTGCCACTGGTTCTGTGAATTGCTTATTTCCGTACCACTATGGGCAATTTTACCCCTTTCTTCTTCCTTGCCTCTTCTATATCATCTTTCTCCTCCTGCTCCGGCCATTGCCGCCGCCGCTGCCGTCGTGTCTGCCTCTGGCACTGCCACGGACTCCGCATGATTGATGTGGTCACCATGTAGGTCACGGAGATGTGCTCATGGGCAAGGTCAATAAGCACCCCCTCTCCCTCGTCAGCTCACAAGAGCCACCGTCGTCGGCCCCTGCGGCAAGGACGCACAACAGCGGCCATGGCGACAACAAATAACGCGAACCCGGTCTAGAACCTCCCTTGGACCAACGAGCTCCCTCTTCCTCCTCTCCACCACCTTGGACCGCGGCCTTGGGATGCGGCGGCGAGGCCGAGCTCCATGGCCACCGCCGGGGACAAGGTCCAAGACTGCCACAGGCTGAGCTGCATGACTGCTGAGGGTGAAAGAGGGCGCAACGGCGAGTCCATGGCTGTCACGCAACGATGGTGACCTCTCCGGCTGGCCAACGACCTCAGCTCGGACAGGAGAGGGAGCAGCATAGGAAGGAGATGGAGGAAGAAGAAAGGTACGGGCAAAAGGGTCCAAAGTGGTATACAACTAAGAATTCGCAGATTTGATGGCATCACAAAAATTGCACACGAAAATAATGGCAGTTTGGATGAGTCGCACCAATTGAGTGGCAAATAACTAAATATCCCTCTAACAAAGCCATAAACAAGTAGATACCCCGCTAAGACCACCTTGTACTTAAACTACTCGTCTACATCCCACCTGGAGGACTGCACTTTCCACTACGAACGCAGAATTAAATGAGAAACTATCGTTTAAATCGGATCAATGACACTCACCACTCCTTGGAGAGCCGCTCGTAGGCCTCGACCACCTGCTCCACCAGCGCAAACCTCTCGATTCCCAGCACTTCAAACCACACAGCACGACCACCCAATCCAACAAAAAGCAATCTCAAAAGTCAGAGCGCGGCCAGATCGGGCGTCGGATCGGAAGAGCACGAGGCGGGGACGGCGAGGGCTCTCACCGTCGTAGTGGGTGGGCGGGAAGTGGTGGGGCAGGACAAGGAGCTGGAACAGGAAGCCGACGGTGAAGAGGAGGATCGGCAGCCAGTAGCGGCGCACCTCCGCCGGAATCTCCATCGCCATCGGAGACAGACGGCGCGGGCGGAAAAGGCGACGAGGGGAGGTATCGGGGTTTGAGTGAGGACGAGGGATTTGCTTTGGTTAATGTTATGAAGAGGCGCTTAGTTTGAAGACTAGATAAGTGTCTGTTGCAACAAAAAATATTAAATATTAAATATAATAACATTAAGTATAAATTTAAAATATAAATATGTGAATACGTTATAAGAGTTTCACTGAACGAATGTATTGAGAGTGATATTATAGTTTGATTTTAGATAGGATCCGAAAAGTCTAAAGAGGTTATCAGTTATTTTTTCTAATTTTTTATTTATTTTTATTAATAAAATAAATCTTGTGTATGTAGACAGTGGTAAGTAGAGAAGTTGTAGGATACGGATTAATAGTAAAAATAGATAAACTATTTAAATTTTAATATTTTTTATTAGATATGAGAAAAATAGAAAAAAAATATGACGTAGAAATAACTCGTGTTTTATATAATTCATTTTTGCAATCCTACGCCGATTTTTTTAGATCAATCCTAAAGGGCGGATTCAGCATGTATTTATAGGTGTCAAGTGACATCAATAATTTGCTACTAACACTAAGTAAAACTCTAAATATAATTAGTAAATACAATTGTAAATAAATAATGACCATATATTCTAATTTGAGAAAACAATTTAATCACACATATAGGAAAACCATTGAATTTGTAGATATGATAACCTCATGATCCAGTAGGTGCTGAAAATAGAGGGCCAAGTGCTTAGTGACCTGGGATCTTTCTGTTCCAACAACAAGAACATTTCTCATGCTACTTTTGGCCAAATACACATCGTATATCTTTTGAAGTGGGAAATCATTGTGCCATCGCTAACATGTGTTTCCAATTTTTCTTTAACTTAAATCAGGAGATTCCTTAGAGCAACGAAGGCTTCTTGTAAAGTAAATTTGGCGTCCGAACTAATAAGCATTAATTTTTGTTATATTTGTATATCTTTTTAACTCGCACTAAGTTCTGAAGTATATTTTCAGTCTCCTATAACTTTGAGATTTCTCGCAAATTATCTCATGGAGTTGAATTTCATCGATTATGGTTTCTTGGAATTTCTTTCTTCAGTTGTTGCAGCATCGTAGGCCTTCAGTTGGGCAGCATCAGCGATTGGCCCCTCAATGCTATACGTGAAAAGTACATGCAACAGAAGGTAGTCAGTCACACATTGCTGCTTCAATTCCTGGCACAGTGCTGAGTTTTTCTCGATAGTAATTACATCATCTTTGGTTCAGCATAAGTCATAGATCGTAGATTTTCTTTCTGACTTTATGCTGGTGTTTCATTGCAGTTGGAGCGCGTAGGAAACCTCACTTCACCAGAGCTTCTCCAGTCGCTCTTCAGCTGACATGCCATTGACATCAATTTCCTGTTGATCAGCAACCGTTAGCAATAGTCATAGCTGAGATCTGTGTTGTCTCAACATATTGTCTGTTTCTAGACTTTTTTCAAGTCGTGCATTAGAGATGGCTGACGTTTTGATTGACATAAAGTTTACCGGACTGTAAACATACTATAACAAACAATGGAATGATGTTTGTTGTGACAAATTCAGTTATTTTTATGAAAATACACATAAAACCTGCATATCATTGTATTAAAAAGAAAAAAATACATATGACTTTTACAACGTGAGTCACCGAGTGCTCATCAAACCCTAGTGTTTATTAAAGGACTATACTAAGAAACATCACAACATCGAGAGGCTAAGCGAGACATCTAGGACTGCGCAATTACCCCCTGTCACTGAGCAGCGAGGTCCTTGGCTCCCACCACCATCCAAAGTGCTGCATCAGCCTTGATCGTGGTGACAAGCTACGCTACCGTGCTCGTCGTCCTGTTGAACACCCAAGGGTTTTGCTATTTCCAAATTCGCCACGCCACCAACATAACCATGGAATCAATTCCCTTCTTGTGCGGCTTCAAGCGGCCTACGTGTAGGTGTTGCCACCAACCAAAAGTGGAGTGATGTGGTGATGGCACACACTGCAACCCTAGCCATCCCAACGCATCCCGCTATATTTGCTTAACAAAGCTACAACCAACGATTAGGTGATCCGCCGTTTCCTGTTTCTGGTCACATAGGATGCATTGTTGGTGGGTCAAAATGCCATGTCGTTGACATCGGTCAGCAGTCCAAAGATGTCGTTGTAGAAGAAGCAATGCGAAGAACTCGACCCGCATAGGAGCTCAAGCTTTCCAAAAATGTTCGCCCCCCTCAAAACGAATTGCTTCTTGGAAGAGTATGCGGTAGGCCGAGCGGGTTGTGTATCTCTGAGACTTGCTCCAGCGCCACACTACCCTATCGTCCACACCTGGCTGCAAGTGGACATCTTGAATCATGTAGCGAAAATAGCTCTATTAGACATCGGAAGTCCAGCGGGGTAAGGCCGGAGAAAGAGGAGGGAGCTCAGCGGCGAGATGGTGGTCGGTCGAGGCAAAGGAGGTGGCGGGCCAGGGTGAGGGGAGGTGGCCGGCCAGAGATGGGATGGCCGGGTGGCGCACGAGCGCACGGCCGGAGGGGAGGTGATGGAGCTCGTCGGTGAGGGAGGTGGCGCCAGGATGGGGAGCTCGGCGACGGGCGGGCGGGACGGCGGACGAGCAGAGGGGAGCGGTCGGAGAGAGGATGCTGGTCGGGGCGAGAGGGTGCACGTGGCAGTCGCCGGTGCGGCACGGGTGGAGCAGTGGTGCACGGCGGCAGCGCGTGCGGCAGCAGACTAGCGGCGGCACCCACGGGCTGCGAAGGAGGCCAGAGCGGAGCTCGGCCTGGTGGCGCGTGATGGCGCGACACGGAAGGAGGAGCGGAGGGAGATGGGCTCACCTATGATGCCCAGTGACACGGATGGCAGCGCTAGCCGGCTGTGCTCAAGGCGGCCCATGGTGGCTCGGCGCGAGCCGGCTGGTCGGGGAAGCCGGCAGTAGCGCGTGATGATATGGCGGGGCGGCGCGTGTGATGTAGCGTGGCGCACGGGAGGAGGCTGGGAGGCTCAGCACGCCGGGACGATGAAGGGAGCGGTGTGGCACAGCTACTCAGGTTGAGCGGCGGCACGGCGTAGAGGAGGAAGGTGACGGCGTTGTGCTGCTACTGTGTGTGTTGTGGTCGTGTTGTGCCTGTGTGCTCGTGTGTATGTATGCTTTGGTGTGGTGGCTTGCAGGTGAAGGCAAGGGAAGAGGAAAAGGAGAAATGGCTTTTGCCGTTTAGATGAAAGATCAGATGGAGGTGATGGCTAGTATGGGTGTTGGCTGGCTGGTTTGGCCGGTGCAGATGAAAGAGAGAGCAAGGCATGGAAGCACGGCGTGGTTGGTGGACTTTGCTGCCCAGATGAACAGAGAGAGAAAGGGAGCTCAGTGAGAGGGAGATGAGAGAGAATGTGAGATATTTTGTGTAACCAACCAATTGATGTATTTGAATTTGAACTAGATTTGTATGATTCAATTCGAATGTAATTGAATTAAATTTGTAAATATCCAAATTGAGTAAATCGTATTAGATCGGAATGGATGATTCAATTGTGATTGAACTGAAATGGACATTATGTTGGTATGATGGTTTGAATACGAGATTTGACCTTAGAACTTGATTCGAATTGAATTGAGTTGAAATTGCGAATGATTGAACTTGGAATGAATTGAATATAATTCGAATGATTCAAATTGCATGTGGTTATGAAATCGACAATGATTTGATGATTCTGGATTTGAGATATTTGGGATTGAATTCAAATAGGAGTATTTGAATTTGGATCTGAATTTAGATTTGGCATTAATCCAATTAAGAGTTTTTGGATTTGAGATTGATTCAACAAGAATATTTGAAGTCGATTGTATGTCGGTGAATTGAAACTAGATTGAGATTCGAATCGGAGAGAGACTTAATTCGAGTAGAACAAATTAAATGGGGATAATTCAATTGAATAATTAAATTATAGATTTGAGTTGGATTGGAAGATTGATTTTCGTGAATTGATTTGAAAAAGGACGTTACCGAAGTAACTTAAACGGATTCGAATTTGAGAGACATTCAAATTCGAATCACCACATAAAGAACCATAAAAACAATTAAACCAAAATGCATATGATCAATTTAATGCATGGATTGATTTAGAAAGTAATTTGATGCTCCTGGAATACTTAGCCAAAATAATATATTTGAATACACACATACAAGTATATACATATTCAAATATATATTTTCTCTATTTTATACTGGTTATAATTAAAAAAATTAATTACCTCAAATTGCTTTTATTTCCTGTAACTTCGGTTGATCGATCATTCTATTGTTGGCTATATCAGCTATATTAATCACGCGTGAGACGCCTCCGCTGAGCACGCGCACGTCGGCGGCCGTTGGTGCGGCTGCGACCCGCAGGTCCATCGTGGCTAGCCGACGCTCGTCGCCACCATAATAGGTCGCCGACGAGGACAAATCCATGGCCGTGGACCTCGAGATGTGGATTTGGAGGCCGTCGCTCCATTGCCTTGCCGCAAGTCAGGCTACTAGCTGCCGCCTCCCGTTGTCCCCATCGTCCTAGACCCCAAACAATGACTGAAATAGCTGCTCCGGCCTGGCCCCGACCGATTCACAAGATTAAAGAAGACATGAAATTGCACATATTTACTTCCCTGCCATGGTATTGTTTTCAAAAATACACTTTTACTACCCATACTACTGATAGAGAATTACTAGTATTCCAGCTAATCTAGACTGTTGGACTCATAGATGTAGGACTCATATTGACTTGGGAGCACAGCAAAATTTCTCTATTTCTAACGGTATGCCGTTGGACGTTACTTGTGTTGAAACAAATCGAGAATGCCTTACTTTTGAAGATGAGCTTAAGTCGTTCCACTTTTGACATTATTTAGCTGTCAGAGTTTAGTGTGCAAGCAGTTCAACGGGGGTGGTGTCCATTGACGAAGTAGATAATATTACAAAGAATGCGCAAGATTACAAAGGCGTTAAACCTTGAAGCAATGGCAGGCAGCAACGTAAAATCGGCTTTCATCTTGAGTTTCCCCGCAAAAAAAAAAAAAAAAATCTATTTGAATATAGGAATTGCTACAGCTGAAATTTCTCGCACCACCTCCCAGGGAGACAATTGTGAGAGGACGTGAATCTTCAGGATGAGCAGAGGACTCTCGCAGGGTTTACTAGCTAGAGTGTAACACGCATCTGTTATTGACTGCTGCTATATATGCATGTGGGCACAACAACTGCGTCAAGATTTCTACTTTTTTTTTTTTTGAGGTGCAATGAGCATAAGAGGGTGTGTGCATTGCATTGCAGAGCTGGGAAAAATCTTCCCGTATACAGCAGTTTCACTTCCAATCTCTCATTGACTGCATCTTCTTTTAACTCATATGGAGGCAAGAATAGAAGCTAGGAACTAACACATGGCCAAGCACATTATTAACCTCTATAAACCAACATATTGTGATTTCAAAATTGACGCCTCGGCTTAGATTCTGCAACTGTAACTCGGATCTGCCTGCCATCCAAGTCCTGCATTCCAATAGATCACTCAATTAGCACATCTTCTATGCAAAATAACAATGTACAAGATAAACAAAAATGACCAAGATGGCGTAAGAACTTACGATGCCATCAAGGTTCGATATGGCATTGTTGACCTCCTCAGAAGAGCCATAGGTGACAAAACCAAACCCCCTTGACCTGCCGCTCTCCCTGTCGTAGATGACCTTAGCATCAAGCACCTGCCCTTGCTCGCTGAACAGGTTCTCCAGTGTCGAGTTGTCAACTCCCCACGAGAGGTTCCCCACGTAGAGCTTGTTCGCCGAATCGAAGCTGCTGCCGCCGCCGCCACCACCACCACCAACCCTTGGTGCTCTTGGTGCGGAGTCATCTCTAGGCGGCGGCGGCCCTGAGTTTACTCTCAGAGGTCGGCCTTGGAATGTCTGTTTGAGAGGCAAGGTTAAGTGGTCAAGAGTCCAATCTACAATGTGACGCACTATGCACTCAAGAGAAGCAATTCATTCCCAAACAGTTAGCAGGAAGCTATGACTAGAAATGTTCCGTTGTGCTACGACTCAGATTTCAGGCTTTCTAGCAATGCAAGCTTTCGGTGCAAACCCTGCATCTGAAAGCCTAACAATGTACAGAGAACATTGACATTACAATGTATTGACAACTGTCTTTTTAGTGTCGTTTTACTCTTCTCAGATATCTTTTTTCTTCAATTAGGTAGCTCATCTGCTCCAGAAGCATACCAAAGAGAAAGGTTGCCTACAACATGGAAGTATACTCACATAACCGTTGAATTGCTCGACAGCAGCTCCGGCTTCTTCAGCTGAAGACATTGTCACGAATCCAAATCCACGGCTTCGTCCAGTCATTCTATCATATACAACCTGAAAAAGAGAGAAATGTTACAATAATGAAACACAAAAGGTTCACTCATACATGCAGCTCTGTTGTTGGACTGGACAATTTGAATAACATGTCGATTTCTTGTCATTATTCACCACAGTACCGAACCAATTGAAAGGTTCAAATAACTTAACAGCATGTAACCTTAATTCTAACCAGTTCCATTGCAATAATACTTCATCTAGTGAGTAGTGGCCATAGAACTGTGAGCAGAATTTTAATATTTTAAAAGGTTATTTTATTTTTTACGAAAAGGACAATTTGTGACACTAATTAACGAGACGGGGTTGCATGACTAATTCGTATATACCTCGACCATCTCGACGGAGCCGGCCTGCTCGAAGAGCCCTGCGAGCTGCGCGCTGTCGACGCTGAACGGCAGATTGCCGACGAACAGCTTCAGGTCCTCGGAGAACTCCTCGGCTCCCTCCTCCTGCTCCGCGCCCTCGGTCTCGTAGTCCGACGACACCGCGACGGCCACGGGCGCGAAGAACCGCCGCCGCGGCGGCGTCGCCAGCTCGGACGACGCCAGCACAGCGCGCGGAGGCAGTGGCAACCTGCAGGGGAGGGGGGCGAGCTTGGGAGAGGATAGGGCGAGGAACCGGGGCGAGAGCGAGGTGGAGAAGAGCGCGGCCGCCATGACGCTCGGGATGGGATGAGGATTTGGAGATAAGGTTTCGGGCTTGGAGAGCTGGAGGTGAAGGGAGGTGGGACTGGGTGGAGCGAGGAGGGGTTTATATACTGCACGGGGTGGGGAACGGCTAGCGCCTAGCTGTTCGGATATTTGTCCTGTGAGAATTGGGATATTTTCGTGGTGCTGCGAATGGGATTAGGAGCGTGTGGCCCACTGTCAGTGTAACTAAGAGTCAGGCCGACTGTTTAGCTGGACGAGCTGCTTCCGCGTAGTGCAATACTGCAACCCTTCGCTAACACACTTTAGTCTGTGCAAAATCTTCTTCATTATACTTTATTAAGAATGCAGAAATTTCATGTGCGACAGTATATTTCCCATAGTAAATCATGTGAAATTACCACATGCAAATCGAACCTAAGAACACATGGAACCAAGTGGCGAAACAGCAGATAGCAGCGAAATTTTTTTTTCACCCGAGCCCCAAATAAAGGGAAATGTCCTAAGGATCCAGGACGTAGTAGATAGAGCAAGTCTTACTCTTACAGTACATAGATAAAGAAAGATGCAGATGCTACATGAAGCTAAAGGGTCAGGAGTACATTTCATAACACAGACACACCACCCTACGACTTGTTCCCCGCTTGAACATTCACTCTTTTGCCACGAAGGAAATAATCACCGTAACCATGAATGCTCACTCAAACATCAGGCTTACCAGCCTCCATTGCCTACAAAATTTCTACAGCTAAGGATATCTGCTGTTACAAGTGTTGCCTCTGCAATGTCATTCACTCGTCAAGGTGGCGGTATCTTTCAATCGGTCCCGCAGTATGTCGCCAAGCTTACTGCAGGCATCCATACAGAGCTCCACTGCCTGTTGAGGAAGGTAAAAAAATGTTAGTACCTGTATCTGCTTTTGTATCATCTCTGATTAGTGCAGAGATAAGGCATACATTGGTGATTTTGCCATCAGACCACTCTCCAGTGAGCGCAAGTTGTGTGATCTCCTTGCGGGCTGGCATAAAAGCTACCATAAGGCTTCCATCTTGCCATGCTTCCTCATCTGAGGTTGGATCGATGATGATGTTCTTTCCGGAACAGGACTGGCACAAAGAAGTAAAATCTGGTTATGTTCAAGTATCTGATGGTTTAGGAGCAAGTATCATAGAGCAGAGACAACATGGGGCCATACCACGGATACAGATGTAACAAGGTCATACATCATGATTCCAGCATCTGCCAGTGCAAGACTAGCGCATGATATAATGATGGGAAGATCACCTGAAATGAAAGAACTGCTAGTAAAGGTCCAACATACTTCAGGTCATTTTAACAAAGAAACTTATGCAGAAAGAATTGGTCACAGAAGAAAAGTTTCCATGAAACAGTGTAACTGGAGAAGAGATGCACAATAATGTACGGTCGTACTGTAAAATTGTTCATTTCAGAAAGAAAATAGTTGTACCATTGTTTATGCTGGCAAATAAGCAAAATAATACTGACTTAATCAAAACACAAATAAACTCATTCAGTTTCATAAAATAAGTATATACTAGGGTACAAATGGCATGCTCAAACTGGGTATTTACTAGATACAACTTGGCTTTAACTTTATCTCATAAGACCAAGAATATTAGAAGCTCTATCATGCTACAAAGATAGCAGTTCAAACGTTCCTACTTCTTAGACATGAACAGAATTTCCACATACGTACTAGAGCACTGAACTTAAAAAACATTGCCTAAATCTAGTGTATTATACTTATCACCAAAAGAAAAGTCTATAATAGTATCATACTGCCACCAGACTCGAGAACCAAAGCAAAAACATCAACTGTGGTCTTTGGAAAAGTGTGTAGCATCACTGCGCCTTCCAAAGCTTTATGAAGCATTGATGAGTACTCTTTGTTGTCCAATCCCTGAAAATAAGATGAATGCTTTCAACTCCAAACACTTTCAAACATATAGTCTAAATATAGGGATGAGAGGTAAGTAAACAGTATACCTGTCCACGCACTGGAGTGGCAAATGTTGTATAGCTCACATTGCAGTTGAGCCTACCAACATCGCTGTACATCATTGCTTTCTTACTTTCTCTTGGCCCAAACCTGCAAAGGTAATCATTGAACAAAGATGACCGATCAAGCAATAAGACAGGTTCAAAATGACTAAACAATCTAACAAGTTCACAGACAAGATATAGGAAATTCAAATATTAAAAAGCCAAGAAGCATGTATTAGAGCACAAGAAATTTCTCCAGTGAGCAATGGCTAACCATATAGTTAAACATCATAAATGATAAGAGCACAAGTTGAATACTAGACCATGATTTCAAGCCTCACTGACAGGAAATACAAGTACATAGATCCAAGCTGAAAATGAACTGATCTAAAGACGATGCTTATTAAGTTGCAGGCATACTGCAGTTAACCTTAACTTGCTAGTATTTAATTCCAAAGACACCAATATAAATCTTCAACAGGACAACTTTTACACTTGTACGCAAGGGAGAGTACACTGCTGTACAGAATATTGAAGTAATGAAACACCACTTATCACATTCGATATCCCAAACAAATGAAAAACAAGTAGTATGTTGTACTTACACCGATACAATGACCTTTGTCTTCCCGAATTCCGCATAAGCAGACCCTGATGCAGCAGTAGTTGGTCCTGTTTGCATAACTGCAAGACACATTTTAAATCATCAATGACTTCGATGCAGAAATAAATCCCACTAATTTCAACTCCATAGAACAGTAGGCAGCATCATTCAAATCAAGGTTAAGATGCAGAGATGGCAAACCACATTGGCATACATGCATAGGGCAGACAACTTATAGAGGCAGGGAATCCAAGCATTATACATACAGCACAACAACTAAACGACTTTGAATCCAAAGAAGGGGGGGGGGGGGGGGGATGTCCGCGCAGCATCAAGCATGCCCTCACTCATCGCGCATAACGTCGAACACCACAAGTGCGGGCTAGGCAAGAGCAGACGAAAGGCACGCAACCGAAATCCTTAAGCAAGAGCAAGGGCATTCTACCGAGATTGTCACCACACGGGAGCAGGCAGAGAAGTGCTGGGGGAGCGGGGAGTTACACGCGGGCCGGCAGTCGTGGAGGGAGCGCCCGTCGGCGCGGGGCCAGTCCGCGTCCTCGGCGAGGTGGCGCCGAAGCTCCTCCCTCCTCTCCCGCCGCTTCCCCCCGGCCGCCCCCGCCGGGGAGTACGTCCCTGACGCCGCCGCCATCGCCGGAAACTACGCGTGCCGCCGGCCGACTGGTCGAACAACAGTGGCGCAACGGAACCAGGGTCGCCCGCGCCCGACTCGCTGGACTGCTGGAGGCTGGTGGTGGACTTGCTCCCTGTGGCTTTGCTAGGGTTTTCCTCTGCTTGCATAGGTGGGCTGTGGCCTATGGGCCAGTATCGGCCCTCCTTTGCTAGATGGATACTAGCCCAATTGGTAGTAAAATGGCTAGAGGTGTAAATTAATTAACCTAGTGTACCACCGATCCTCTTTAATTTAATTAATAATACTGTTTTATAAAATTAATTATTTTTATAAAACTAGTATTATTGATTAAACTAAGTAGTATTAGTGAATGCCTTTAGGTTAATTAATTTGCACCCCTAAAAGTAGCATGCCCAAGCTAAAGTGTCCCGAAGACGGAGCAAACATGCTTCAGATAAAATTCATCTAAAAAATAAAAGGTCAAATTGCAATGTTTGGTCAAATTAGACAAAAAAAAAAAGAACATTTAGCACGACGCTCTAACCAACTGAGGTAATAGGCCTGTTGGAACCTTCACAACATGTCACATTAGCCCATTCGTGATCTGCAGGCGCCCGAGGCCCCCAGCTCAGCTTTCCGCAGGCGGCAGGTTGTCACGGCCCGGCTGCGCGGCCCAGTGAGACACGGCTCAGGCGGCGTTTGCAGAGTTTTTTTTTTATATATTTTTTCGATTAAAAATTTAAATAAATAGATTTTTTTGAAAAAATTTACAAAATTAGATGTCTACCACCCTCTCATAGAACGGTTAGGCATGAAAGAGCGGTAAGAAGCTATACAGACTCTTACCACCCTTTTATGAGGTGAGTACTGAAAGGGCGATAAGCCCAGTATATAAACAGAGTTTGTGGGACTGCTTACCACTTTTTTAGAGGTGTTAAGGGTCTAATCGCCTCACGAGAGGACGGTACATGATTAGTTTTATAATTTTTTTCAAGAGAAAGATATTTATTTAAATTTTTAATTAAAAAAATAAAATAAAAAACTCGCGTTTGCAATCGATGGAGTCGGAGGCCGACGCTTTTGCCGCTCGGCGCGGGCCAAAAATTTGAGGGCTGTTTGGTACTAGTCTAGGAAATTAATATTAAAGTTAAAGTCATTTCAGGTAGTGCTTGGTTTAAGTATGGGTTATTAAGATCATTTATTTGGTTTAGCATTTGTATGGAAAGAGTGGGTAAAAAAATTATAAGATAAGTAAGAAAATTAATAAATAGATGAGTATCAGGTGTAAAAGATGAACAGTTAAGATATACCCATGATTTAGCTTACCGACCGGAGCTCGATAACCGAAAAGTCGCGGCTACCGTAGTAACCGGTCGAAAATTCAAAAAAAATCGGACAAAATTCATTTAGTAAAATTTGAAATTTGGGGAAAAAATCACGATTTTATCGAGCAGTTTTCTCGAATTTTCCGCATTATCGGTAACCGCTCGGTTTTCTCCATAACCGCTCGGTTTTCTCGATTTATCGCGCAGTTTTCTCTATTTTTAATGAAGTTCAACAAAAAACCTAAAAATTATCTCAATCTTGTAAAATCAATAACTAATTCATCTGAGCTTTAAATCAAGTGAAACAAATTTTTCTGGTTTCCTTGTAACATGATCTATATGATAAAAGTATTTATACTCATAAAAAAGTTCAAAATTTTCTGTGAGAAATTGTATTCTTTAAACCAAGTTAAATGCTTAGTTTACTCTTTGCTAATCCAAAAATCATGAAACTAATTTTGTTAGTTTTCTTACATGATCATATGTCTTTTAAAAATACATGAACTCATGAATTAGTTCTTGTAACATGGAATATTGTGTAAATATGTTGTGACTAGATTAATTCATAACTGACCCATCACACCTCAAAAATTAGTGAAACCACTTTTATTAGTTCTTTATACTATGATTTACATAGAAAAAAATAATAGTAGACATGAAAAAGTTAATTACAGTGCTGTTTCTTAACATATTCACTTTATGCTTGTGAACTTTGTAAAAATCATAGAGAAATTAATAAAACTCTAAATAAAGTGAAATCAATTTTAAAGATCCTCTTAAGATACGTTTTACACAAAAAAAAATATGTGTTTGCATGTTAAACTTTTCCTTAATATGAGTTAATAACTGAGCCGCACGCTTCAATATTTTTTATTTTTTTCAAACATCCTCCTTATAGAATATGATGCAAAACGACATTATTTTTGAAAAAAAATTCACAGAAGGTCTTAGAATTGTGTCTAGTTTTTTAAAGATTTTTTTTGATTTTTTTTATTTTTTTTCGAATTTTTTGAATCCAAACTCGGTTACCGTTTGGTTTCTGAAACCGAACCGGATCGAGATGGTCGCTTATCGCGATTTTTGCTCTGTTCCTGTCGGTTTTTTAACCCTGTACCGTACGTGTATAAGAGATGCAGAGTTTTATTTCTCATGCTACGTAGAGCATCACTACATATCTCACCTCCAGCAAAAGGAACTTCAGATTCTCAAAAGAAAGCAGCCAGTTGGCCAGTCCTATCCTCTCTTTCTGATAGAGAGAACATATCCAACGTGATTAATTACTAATTAGTCGTCGGTTGCCGTGCATCATGTGCCGTTCACCGTTCACTTCACAGTTAAGAGACTGCGGGGTCCAGAGATCACTAGATCAGCATGCACCTGGCTGCCGGCGGCCGGCGGCCGGCTCCGATGTTTCCTGCACCCTTCCAAGCCCGCACGCACGTAGTCATGTCATCTCGGCACGCAACCACTCACCGCGCTAGGCTGCTAGCTTGGACCGTTCTGTGCACGTCGGTGTCAGCAGTTTTTGCAGCACTGTACCAACTGTGCAGCTCCGCGGAAACTTCCTGGCAGGAAGAAAGCAGATCGGTTGATCCAATTATTCCAACATGCCATGCGTACGAAAGCAGACTAGAAACATCAAAGGTGCCCGGTGACCATCTGAAATGGACCGGGCCAACTTGGCTGATTCGGCGGAGACCTACCCAAACAATGCTTGAAAGCTGAAACTATCGCGCTTGATTTTGACACAATTTGGACTTTTGGAGCGATTTTAGGCGTGCGTGGTAGACTACGCACAGTGAGTTCCAACACATGGATTGACCACCACGCCATGTCCAAATGAAGCAGATGGTCAGTTAATCATGCTCGAAAGAAATTTTACAACTTGCAATAGTGTACAAGGCATTCAAGGTCTCAGTAGATGACCAAATTAAGTGAGCTCCTTGTAATCGGAAAATTAGTTCCATTAATCGATTAACTTGGAAATTAGTGTGTCAATTGCTGCACCATCCACTCCCCCAACTCGTGGCAAGAGCCAGGAGGAAAAACACAAGAACAAACACCGTTTCCAAATACACACTCCCATCTCCTGCCACCAGCTGAGCCGTAGTGCAACTGTAAGAAGAAGGAAAAAATGAAGTAACCAGTTCCTCAGGCTCAGCACAAGCCGTTCTCGAGGAACCCGACGAACTGGAACAGGTTCATCCTGCCGTCGTCCCTGCCGCCGTTGGCCGCGACGATCATGGCCCGGCAAGCGGCGGCGTCCTCCCGGACCCCCAGCTTCGCCAGGGCGCCCTGAAGGTCCGCCGCGCCGATGAACCCGTCGCGGTCGCCGTCGAACACAGCGAAGGCGCTCCGCACCTCCTCGAAGCTCGGCTCCTCGGCGTCGAACAGCCTGGACACCTCGTTGTGGCCCATCCGGGTCGCGAACCCCTCGCCGTGCCCGCTAGTTGCTAGGCCTATCGTCTCCATGATCGTCTCCACATCCTCCTTGCTCAGCGCTGCCTCTTCTTCCTCTTCCTCGTCCGTGCCGTCACTGTCGCCGCCGTGGCACGGCGCGCACTGATCGCCACCGACGGGTGACGCGTAAGCGCACTTGGCGGCTGCCGACGGTAAGAGCGACCTCGCGAACGACTGCAGGAACGACGAGTAGCTTCCGAAGAAGGCCGATGCCGCGGCGCCGAGGAAGCTGAGCAGGTACGGGATGACCAGGAGCGGCTCCCGGAACGAGAGCATGCGGCGGAGGAGCGGCCGCGCCGACGTCGTATTCCTCTCGGCCATCGCTGCTAGACGATCGACGTGTATACACAAGCTAGGAGAGTTGAGCGTCTGCTCCGAACGAATGCCGCGGCGACGGTGCTCTTGGGTCTTGGGTGAGGATGCGATGGGGGTGGGTGGAGTTTATATGCGGGGCTGGAACAGCGTGACGGGTTTGGTGGATCGAGAGTCGAGAGGAAGCTCGCTTGCGTGGCGTTGGCGCGGCGCGGGAAGGTGCTTGCCAGCTTCCCAGAAGTGCACTGGGACCCCAGGAGGGATGGCTTGGCCACTTGGGATTGGAATTAATCCAGAGAATTTAAAAAAAAAAGGTGTTATGGAATGAGTGTGAGGAGGAGAAAATGGGAGGAAATTGGCAGCGCTGGTTGTTGTGTTGGGTGCGGATCGATTCAATTCGTGACATTCGTGTGGATCAGTTGGCACTTGACAAATTGCAATGCTTAGGCAGTCAGCAGGAAGCTTCCAGGAAAGTGTTGGTTTGGGTGTATTTAGCATTAGCTAGACGGCGATAGTACCCAACTGGATTAAATCTTAAATACGTATCGTTTTAGATAAAACATGATTTTAATAATATAATAGTGTAATATATAGTTTTGATCACTATTTTTTATTATAATATATTTCTAAAATGTATTGAATTCATGATATTATGAAAAGTATTTTTCATGGGTTAATCATGTTCGAAGTATTGAGTAAGGGGGCATTGAGTAAGGGACATTCATGGGTTAATCATGATCAAAGTATTGAGTAAGGGGTATTCTGGCTAACGAGCCCTACGGGGATATGACGTTCAATAGGTATATTTCTTGAACCCTGACCCATCACGCGATCAACCATTGGCTCGCACGATCAGCGCGAGACTTGCGCGATCATCCTCCTTGAGATTTAATGTGATCACGCGATCAGTCATTGCTGTTTGTGGGGACATCCAAGATCTAACATGTCTAAATCGCATTTATTGATATCTACTCAAATATTTTCTTTTACGATGCTCCTTCTCCAACGAACAAAGTCGTGGCCGGCGTAGATGGGGCAGTGTCCCGTCCTGTAGCATTAATCGCTACAGAGTGGGGTGTTGTGGACCAACTTAGCACCACATAACAGATGAGACATGGTCTGCAAAATGACCAGGCAAGTGAACAATTTTGCGGACGGACTCACAGAAGGCTAGGATGGAACGGTTTGGAAGATACGCTTGCGGCGCATGGCGAGGGGACAGGCAGGGCTATCGAGGTAAGGTAAGAGTGGAGGGGTACAAGAGGATGAGATGAGTCCCGCAGTACGACCGACATAAGGTGTGGTGCGCATGCTCCACGTGATGATGGACTGAGAAAAGTACATCTAGCTAGGTATGTGTCAGTAGAAAATAACTCACTTGTAAGTTCTCCTTCTCTTGTATATAAAGAGAAGAATGGGTCTAGCAAAAGGGAACTCATTTGTCACCAATTCATAAACACTGATAATAAAATACACAAGATGCAGGGCTATTATCTTTTGGTAGGCCTGAACCTGTATAACCCATGTGTTCTTGAGTTTATTACAAACACACACACCGCAGATGTTGTTCACGCGCCCATCGACTGGTACACCCCGGAATCATTGTCATGGACTAACCCTCCATAGTTGACGCGCCAGGTAGGGAGCGTGTTTCTGTGTTTCGGTAGGTGTTGCAGATTAGATTTGGCTACATATGGTCGGATCCACGGCAACCACTGAGTCCTGTTCTGAGGACCCCGGTCACCGCGAAGTGTTTGTCATGGGGTACAACCCAGACGAGCTGGGTGTGCTTCATGTATGGGTCTCACGGTAAGCCTGCATATACTCCCTGGTAGAGGGACGCATTTACCATCAGGGAAGCAACGACCTTTTATTAAAATGCATCACTCAGGAAGAGGTGAGCACAGTGCTCTCTGATATCCACAGAGGCATATGTGGTATTCACGTTTCATATCACATTCTGGTCAGAAAAGCGTTCCAGCAAGGATTTTATTGGCCCACTGCCCTCCAGGATACTTGTGAGCTGGTGAAATTGTTCGAGTCATGTCAATAACATGGCTGAAAAACCAACCTAACTAGCCAAGCGCTGCAAAATATACCACTCTCTTGGTCTTTATCTGTCTAGGGGCTCGATATCGTGGGACCGTTCCCTAAAGCCCCAAATGATTTTGAATTTCTGTTCGTGACAGTCGACAAATTCACCAAGTAGATAGAGATCGAGCCCGTCAGAAAGATCACCGCCGCAACAACAATTAAGTTTATGCGGGGGCTGATAGTGCGATTTGGGAGTCCAGTCATATAATTATGGACAACTGGATGCAGTTCTCCAGTAGTGCTTTACATGACTATTGCAAAGAGATCAGGACCAAAGTTTGCTATGCGTTGGTGGCACACCCACAGAGCAATAGGTAGGTCGAAACGACAAATGGGATGATACTGCAAGGGATCAAAACTAGGGTCTTTGATCGTCTTAAAAGCTATTCAAGGCATTGGGTGGATGAACTACCCACGGTACTCTGATCGTTGTGAATGACTCCCAATAGGGCTATGACTGAAAACCCTTTTTTTCTTGTTTTTGGCGCATAGACAATGCTTCCCTCCGAGATCGCCTTGCAATTATCTCGAATAGCCAACTACTCGAACAACGACCAGGTGGTGCGATGAGAGGATGATGTAAACCTGATCGAAGAGTTCTGTGAGCGTGCTCTAATTCGAGCAGCTTAATATCAGCAAAGCCTCAGACGCTATCACAGCCGCAAGGTGTGGGAGCAGAGACTGGTTGTAGGTGACATCGTCCTTAGGCAAATTTAGAATAAAGCCGGTCAGAATAAACTCTCTCCTAAGTGGGAAGGACCCTACAAAGTGGTCGATGTCACCCGACCTGGTGCGATCAAGCTAGCCATGGAAGACAATCGTGAATTACACAACTCTTGGCGCTTGATGAAGTCGCTGACAACATCTGATCCGGTCAGCCCGGCGTTAGCAAGGTTTTTGACCCAGGCTGCGATGCTCAATAGCTCAAGAGTGGTCATGAGGGAGTTCCCGCAGCTCTAGGAGACCTGTGCCGGTCTGTTCGGTACGTAGATGTTGTCGAAGGAATCCTCCATCTTGAGGTAGAACCATTTTTCCTTCCAGCCCGACCATGATGACTTAAGACCCATCTCAAGGTATTAGCTTGCAATGCCGTCGTGAAGTTGGAATCCACAGTTCTCGGTGGCCAGCCCAGTCTGCAACCTGGTTGTATAAAAGTACCTAAAAAGAGCGAAGCATGGCTCAACCCCAATGAAGTTCTCGCACAGGTGAGCAAAGACGCTCAACATAATCATGGAATTGAGATTGAGGTGGAGGTAGCAGATATCGTAGAAGGAGATGAGGATGTGAAGAATTCGAAAAAGGATGGTACAAGTCCAACCAAAAAGAAAGAAGCAAAAGCACGATCTCCCCCTTGCGGGGAGCGGGCACTTCCTCTCATGGGCGATACCCCAAAGAAAGGTGGCGATGGAGCAGACAGTTTGTCGTACATCTGCTTCAGCTTTATTGCACTACACTTAGACTTGAGAAAAGCTAGCTTTTTACCTATGCATGGTGCCATTGGGAGCGACAAGTGTGGCTACGAAAACACGAGTGGAGATAGAGACGATGGGCTCTGAGCGCAAAGGTTTGAAGGCTATAGAAGATGGTGAAATGATTCATGGGTAAGCTTTGACTTTTCAATTTATAGGGCCAACACGATATTCCAAACGTCGTGCGGGGCACAGCTGTCTCGAAATATGAAAGACCGCGCTTTGGGGGTCGAAATTCCCTCACGTCTAACAAATATCAATGTCTCTCTCTCCCATGATATTTCTATCTCTCTCGAAGTTCAAAACCTCCCCTCGAGATGTAGTTTTGTGGGCCCATCCGTAAAAGTGGACGATGTTGATGGCCACTCCCAGGGTGAACTCGTGTTGACCTGGAGCCCAGGTGGTACGACCACGCGATGAACCACTCAGATCACCACATCCGCGAGGGAGCTTAGGGGCTAATGTGGATATATAGAGTAGGGGTCCTCTGTTCTAAGGGCCCACACCGGCCAGTATCCATTTGGTAGATGATTCTTTCCCGAATGAGGGTCTCATCACACGACTAGTCTGCATCTTCAAGACCAGGATCCTTACCATATGATGAAGGTTGGTAGCGGGATAAGTACTCATCAAACCAGTCTATTCTCATTAAATGTATTCCACTCAAGTGTTTTTCTTCCATAGTCCCTCCTTCCTAGCAGACAGACAGTGGCTGGCGTAGTGGTGCCATGCTCCGTCCCGTAGCATTAAATGTTACGGGACAAGCTTGCAGGAGTGTGAGGCTGCTTCACCGGCGCATATGTGACACCGGTGATTTGACAGGGCGTACCGACTGACCGAGGTGATGTAGGCGTGGAGGTGTCCAGTGGATGGGATGAGCTCGGTTTCTTCATCAGAACAAAAAGGAGCACGTGCGCCGCCTATTTTAAAATAACTAAGGGGTGAGAGGTTTAGCTAAGGTGTGAATCAATAGAAAAGAGCTCACTTGTAAGTTTTCATTCTCTCTAATATATAAAGAAAGAAGGATCCGGTTTGTAAAAGGGGGGTGAAGAATGATAAGCTAAGAGACTGATCTATAACCAGTTAAAAAACACTCATAACCAAATACACAAGACATAGGGTTGTTATCCTTCGGGAGGCCTGAACCTGGATAACTCCTGTGTTCTTGAGTTCATCACACGCACAAACACACATATACCATAAGCGTTGTTCATGCGCTCCTCGATCGGTATACCCTGGAATCATTATTAGGGATTAAACCTCGACACCTCGGTAGCCCTGTCTATCCCCTCATCATGAGCCGCAAGTTTATCTGTCAAGTTGTTCCGTTCCAGCCTTCTGTGAGCCCACCGACGAACTCATCCACTTGCCCAATTGTTCTGCAGGCCCTATCCCATCTATCACGCGACGCTAAGTCGGTCCGCAAAACCCCACTCTGTAGTATTTAATGCTACGAGACGGGACACTGCCCATCTACGACGACCATGATTTTATTCGCTGAAGGAGCTGCATCTGGAAGAAAAACACTTAAGTAGAAATCAATAATATGATTAGACAGTTTATGTATGAACTTCCTACAACCAGCAAGGGCTAGTTGTGGGATCACAATATATCGCAAGGAGGCTAATCGCGCAAGCCTCGCGCTGATCGAGTCGCGCTGATCGAGCGAGCTTTGACCTGATCATTCGATGGGTTAAGGTTCAAGAAATATTCCCGTCAATCGATATATCTCTTATGGGACCTGTTAACCAGGACGTCCCCTTACTCAATACTCCGACAACATTATTCAATATAAATCTATATATATATATATATATAATTTTAAAGTTTCTAAACTAAATATTTTAAAAATTATTGTTAGTCAACGTTTTAAAATTTTATCAAACTTTTTTCAAAACAACATGTATTTATAACGAATGGAATATATCTAAGTCCACGTATATTCTCGGTTATGGCCTTTTTTTTAGGAGCTATCACTTTGATTTCGACGTGCTTAGCATGAAGATAATGGGAATTCAGGCAAGTCGTGCGTGGAGCTTCATACGTGAAGCAGGTGTGGAAATGTGAGTTTCCTACTTGAGGTAGTTGAAAATGTGAAAACGCAGAGCGCAATGGCATCAGACCGGCTGCCTAAGCAGTGCATTGTGCAATGTGAAACTGCACTCATTCCAGCTTTTCGGTTTGGGAATTGGAATGCAACAATTTTACAGTTTGCTGTAAAAATCCTGAGTTCGACGAATAAATCATGTCAACAAGAGCACATATATAAGCTGGTCATGTACAACAATACAACCTGCTAATTATGCACTATATATACTCGACCGTAGCCAAGCTTGAGCTAAATGTCACTACCATTGTTACATGGAAAAATGTAACATTATAGACCAAATACGCAGTATATGGGTTGTTTAGCAAGTTACTTACGTAGCGGTACAGGCTTACAATAAAGCAAAAATACAACTGAGCATGCATTAGCTGTCCCACAGGTCCGGCAAAGGGAATCCCGTCGAAATTACGATCTGAATCCTCGCTCAGTGCCAGACGGCCGACGTGCTGTCGCACCTGGATCGCGCACGCACGTACGTCCCGGCCGACACCTAATTAACCAACAATTAATAATCGGCCATGAAAAAAATGAAGAGTCTGCCCCTCTCCTTCGTTGTTTTTTTCGAATACAAATACAACTCATAGATAAATACATGCTTATATTATTATATATGTATATACTAAAGATTAACGAAATCACAGCATATATCGTGCTATCAACAGGTACGCATCAATTGTTGAAAAAATCACGTCTAGGTAAAATACACAGCGAACAAATCTAGAGTTTAATTTTTGATGGATATAACAGATATAGGCCCTGTTTGGGGGAGCTGGAGCTTATGAGCTTTTTCTGAAAAGCTGCTTTTCTGAAAAGCTGCTTATGGCTTCTGAGATAAGCGGTTTGGTTTATGGGTTTAATTTTTAGCTTTTCAGCATACCAGCTTTTCAGAAAAGCCACCCTCAGCCAGCTTTTCAGCTTTTAGTTCATTTCACCAGAAACCAGCTTTTGCTTCTCCGAAAAGCTCCTCAGCAAACAGCCTGTTTGGGGGAGCTTCTCAGCTTCTCAGCTTTTCTGAGAAGCAGAAGCTGGCAGAAGCTCCCCCAAACAGGGCCATAAGATACAGCCATCGCTGCTAACCGTCAAGCCAAACTTGGATTCTTTTCTCCTCCATTGTTAATAGGCTGCACGTACACTGATCGGGATCTGGTGTCGGGCTAAGCCATGCTCAGCGCTGAGCAAAACGCGCGGATGGCCTCCCGCGGCCTGCACGTGTGTCGGCCCGGTGTCGCCGGGGATCGGGCTCGCTACAAAGCATCGCAGCTTGAATATACCAACTTGGCTAGATTGGTGAGCCTGAAAAGGCGACCCCTCCCTGATCGCACGTACGTGTGGTTGCGTACGTCAGGGACACAATCTGACGCTGTCACGTGTGTGCATCGTTTGCATGTTGATCGGTTTAGCTGGCATCACAGCGCGGTAACCCAGATCTGATCGAGCTTATTATGACAGCCAAGTGAGAGATCAGCTAGAAGTGGCATCAGTGACAGAGAGCATATAAATATATATGAACTAGACTAACATGGCCTTATTGCAAGTTGCGAGACAGTAGATTAAATTGCTACAGATCGACAGCTATGGCGGCATATGATCGGGAATATATATAGTTCTTGTAGGCTGCTGTTGAACTAGTAGATTATAATCAAACTGGAGCAAATTGGCCGTAGATGCTGAAACTTAACGGTGGAAATTATTGCTTGCGGGCCGGCAAGAAATGATGCTGAAAGTTTGGAGTTTGAACAAGTACGGACGGACGCTGCGTGCATGCTGGACTCCGTCGCTAGTCGGACCAGACGCCAGCGGGCGGCTCATTCGTATATATTTATGATCATATCCTAGTTGTTATCAGTTAAGCAAATCCTAAGGAACCGTCGGCAAAAATACTATAACATTACACACATACTGTGTCAAGTTAACCGAATACTTTATATGTATCTAATTAGAGTCATATTTTTACTCTTCTCTACTACTTAAAAAATATAATAGTAATGATCGAGACACATCTATATAGAGCTTCAGCTGTCTTTACTAGCTGAAACTCTATTGAAAATTAGAGGTGGGAAATGAGAGCGAGAATAAAGGGAGCCCTTACACACCGGTGATGGTGATGGTGGTTCGAGGCACGCCCACCGTGTTCTTTCCTCTCGCTCAATCTCGCGCTGACACATGGGCCTGCAGAGATGAACCCGGTAAGGTTTAAAGTCCGCCGAAGTCCGGATGAGAGCTGTGGCTGCTAACTACGGACAAGGACATGATCGATGGCTGCATGCTAGACGTAGACCGGTAAAACATCTGGCGCATATACGCATGGACTGGAAAAGGAGTGGAAAAGCTTGGCCAATCCTTCGACTGCCGCGAACATTTTGGACCCTGAAGCCATGGCCGCCCTTGACCTACGCATGACAGAGACCCCGTCTCGACTGACCGGCCCGGCCCGGGCGCTTCGCCCGCTCCGCACTTGCTACCTTCGATCAGATTCATCGCCTCCTCGGTCATGCTGTCTCGCTCAGTCGCCCTTTCTGCTCAGTCGCCCTTTCTACCGTTAGTCTTACAGCAAGAACCGGGCTGAGACTCCACTCCGTCGCGCGAGACTTCGAAGAAACGAGCTGTGTGTGTATTGGAGTGAAGCTTCATCTGTGGGTGGATACAGTGGGCACTGGGCAGCCACCACCAGCGGCGGCAGCCGGCGATGCAGAGGCGTCGTGTTCGCCAATCCAACCCAGCAGAGCAGGCCACCACTGCGGTGTAGTAGGACAGCAGGGTTTGATTGTTTACCAGCGTTAGAGCAATTTGGTATGGTGCCTATAACCTCAGAAAAAAATATTCTTAGTTGTTTATATACATGGTTCAAATCTGGTTTGATGGATTCGAGTTTTCCTTCATAGTTTAGTCTAATATACACTCATATAGACGGATCCATGTGTCAATATCATAAAATTACTTTCATATGAGTAATCAATTACAATCTCAACTCTTATATTCACTCATGCGACCTTAGATTCAGTCAATCAAACAAAAATTTAGCTTAGTCTATCTAGATAAAGGTGACAGTGGGCTAGGTTGGGTTAGGGCACTGCGGGTTTCACACCTGACGGGGGCAGATTCGGGTGTAGAATTAGCTTCACCGGGCTGTCGGGTTGGGGTTGAAAACTTGAGCCCTCACTTTAGGTTTGTTGTCTCTGACTCTTCGTCTCTGGTCCAGACCGCCACAACTCACACGCCACAGCTAGATCTAGACAGTGCGCTCGCTTGCTCTGTCACCCCGAGCTATGTTTGGCCGCTCTGGGCCGACCCTCCCTCTACCGATCTGCCCATGCGGCCGCGCGTCGTCGGATCCACGCCACCCTCGCTGGCGTCTCTGGATTCGCGCGTAGGTGGCGGAGCAGACGAGGCCAAGGTGGGCAGCGGTGTCGAAGGGAGACGCGAGGACGAGGTAGAGCCCCGACGCTAGAGGGAGAGGCGAGGCATAGACGAGTGGGCGACACCGGTGTTGTCATGAGAATCAGGTCTCGGGTCCTCGTCGGGCCGGAGGTGGGATTGATTTTTCACCTGGTTATAATTTTAGGGATGAGTCGGATTTAAGGATTCGGGTTTCAGGTCAGGTACATTCTTGCATCATCCCACCCTTGACCCGACTCATTACCACTCCTATATTTAGATGGATACAACTAATCAAACTCTTTTTTTGATAAATATAGTTTTTTTTAATAAATATAATTTTAGTTAGCCTGTTTTCACTTAATTTGCATATATCATCTATGTGGGCAAGATGCCTATAGGCGACCAATCACACCTTAAAGTACGTACCCATCTGGTGAACTTTTCTTTTGCGGATGACAGAGGCCCACTGGAACGTTTTAGGTTTGTTTCTGTATTGGGCTTGATACGCGGACACGCAGTATTGGGCTTGTTTTGTGGTCTCTTTTATACGAGCGGGTGCACGCAAGGTTGCTCTTCTTTTTGACTGATATTTTTTTTTTCCAAGAACGTGCCTGGGCATGTATTTTTTTCTTTTGGGGCATTTGCAAATTTGCCAGTAGTTTTTTATTTTTTGTAAGAATACCACTCAAATGATAGTTCTGGTAGTATTTTTACAATTTTCTAGCAAAAAGTTTGTAATAACAATTTAAAGCAGTGGTAAATTTACTATTGCCCCCTTTTTTCTTTTTGACCGATTTCGAGGTGCTTCGTTTTCTAATTTCTTTCTTGAGGCCGAACCTGTCGGGATAGCAGCCGAGGAGGATATGGATATGCATGTTCTCTTCGTTTTCAATCCACTTTGAAATTCTCAATGGCATTAATATAACTATCTCCTTTTATATTTCAGAAGAACGCACACATATGTATTTTGAGGCAGAAGCAAATGTAGCAGTACTAGGAACTAGTACAGCAGCAATGCTCCCAGTTTTTTGGATAGCCCTTGCCGTCTTGCGCTGCAGCGCAAAGCACAGCTACCATCTGAATCAACCATGATGTTCATCTCAGACCAGCTCGATCAGTATCCTCATCGCCACACTTGCATACTGTCTTGAGTCTGATTAACCAGGCACTGCCAAATGGACAGTGCTAGTGTATACTTAGTTCCAGTGTTAACAACACCCGTGTCTAATTTTTTTTTTACCGAATCGGACACACCGAATCCGTTAGTTCATGCAACGTCCATCAGAGTATTATCTGCCCAGAAGGTCCTCCCGAGTCTGGAAATGGGTCTATCTTCTTTCCACAAAATGCACAGACTATAAACCTGTGTGGTGCAGAGACAGCAGAGTCCACACACAATTCAACAGAATGCTTATTTTCAGCCACTCTTTGGGGACTTCAAAGGCCAGAAGCAATCTACATCAACTTGACTAATCCGCTTTTCAAAATGGAATCACATGATGGACACGGTTGACCTTGTTGACACGGTTGCCTCATCCTAGTGGCCACCAGCCCGTTTTCAGTTATTATCTCCTCAAAATTCTATTCAGTCGCGTCACGCATAACACACGATGAGCACTCAGCATGTCATGACCACTCACCTTTTCTCATCTGTTCTGTCGAAAAACTGAAAGCCTGGCACTAATCTGACCAGAGATGGAAGTTAACAAGTCGTGTCAGGAATTTCAATACCGAATATAGGAGTAAAAGCATCAACAGATGTAGCTACAACTTCAGATCACCTCTCTCCAAAAGCACATACACTGCAATTTCATCCATTGCTCCTTCTCTGACACCGCCTCATGAACACGGACGTGAGTGCGGCCCAGACACCCAGTGCAAAGAATTGTGCCTGACACGTCAGCAGATGTAGAGATCTTGAGATGCTAACCTCTGGAGGCCTGGAGCTGTGCAGCAATATCATCTCATCTATATCTCCACTGCTTAGGGTGTCTCCTCGATGACACATCAACTAGGTATAAGCTGGTCCATATAAGTATTTGTCCTAATAGAGTAAGGAGAGGGAAGAGAGAGGGCAACTAACTAATTCTTGTTGAAGAGATAGTCTATAACAGAAAATAAGACAAAATATATGAGTATTAAAAACATGAAGATACAGCTTTATAGATAGCTCATTGGAGAAGTCATCTTTAGTATAGTCTATAGATGAGGTACACTTTTATAGCTAATAAGTTATCTACATTATTTAGAGATGGTCTTGTAGCTACGCTGGGACGCCGTGTCTCTTTTTTGCGACTAGCGAGTCTGCAACGCCAGACAAAGCCATGTTAGGTAGGCGGCCAATTGCGTTGTGGTGGACGTCAGAAAAAGATTTCTTTTCCCCTGCGTTTCCAATGCTCCATGATTAGGTGTCGACTGTACAGGAAGCAAGAGGCAAGCACGCCGTCACTGCTATTTAATCTCAGCGTATCATCCAGCCAAGATCAGAGATAGATACGTTTCTGCTTGGAGTTGGGACTTGGAAGCATGGGGAGGCTGGCAGCCGGCCGTCTGCTGGGGATCTTGCTCGCTTTCCATCTCCTCGTGGCTTCAGCTCACGCAGCTCGTATCACAAGTAATCCCTCCCCCCCCCCCCCCCCCTGTTCTTTCCCGGCAAGTTCTTGAGGATCTGAGTTGCTGAATGCTGATGCGGTAATTCTGATGCGGATTCAGGGAGCTACATGATGGTCGTGGTGGAGGCTCCGGCGCTTCATGATGGCGATCGTTCTTCAGAGGTACTTGGCTAACGACTACTTGCATAATACGATTAAATAGCTTAAGATTCAAACTTTAGAAGAGGTATCGAATCTGTTGCTTTAAAAAAAAACACAGTCAACTCTTTTTCTCATAATATAAGAATTCTGAATTGAACAGTTACTATGTTTTTGCACCCTGTTGGCTAAGCTCAGCAACTGTAACTAGTTCAGGTTCTCAAAGTCTCGTTTCAGAGCCAAGCGAAGCCATATGCAACTGTGATTGCGAGTTCTCATTTTGCCAAAAAAAAAATGCAGGAGTCTTTGTATCGAGCTTTCAAAAAGAACTTGTCTTCGCATCAAGGAGAAATACAGTACAACAGAAAGAGGCCACACCTGGGTTTATAGTAGTGTGATTCTTGGTCATTGTAGTTCAAAATGTTGAAGTGCAAAATGCAACAATTTAGGTCAAGAAATGAACGATAATATGTCACACTGAACCATATCTGAACGAGTAAACCATTTCCAGAGAATCCTGCGTGTTCGAGTTCAAGCAAACCCGTTCAGAAACTAATAATCTTATGCTCGCGTACAAAATCTTGCAGGATAACTGGAGAAGCAACGCAGTGGTGGAAGAGATGTTTGGAAGGATGGCTCTGCAGATAACTGACTACCCTGGCTCAGGCCCGAACGATCGTCACACACCCAAAGCACCGGGGCCATGACGCCAACCAAATCGAATCACCGGCTTGCTGAACCGTGACGACGTGTACAGAGATCAGCTCGTCGATCATATAGCACCTAGCAAAGTAGTAGTAACCTTCAAGTGTCAATTTGTACACCAGTACGTGCAGGTTCTGGCTGAATTCTTACGGAAAAGCTATGCGTACTATTGGGTCTTGCGAATTCATACGTGTAGCAGCGCCCGAATTCTTACGTTCCCGGAGGGTCCAAGGAATTCCATGAACTGATGAAGGCGTAGTATGCTTTCCAGCAGAGAGTAGTGTTCTAATGAATGCATGCTGTTACTTTGCAGTTGTAGAGAAAATACTGTATGAAAAAAGTAGCTGAAAATTCTCTGGGCAGACTGATACACCCCGGTAGTGGTGGCCTTAGCACCCTGCATTTCCAGAACTTCAGCACTTGATCCCTGACCACCAGACCACCAGTTCTTCAGTTGTGAGTTTTGTCACCAAAGAGGCCAGGATCCTCCAACCCAGTTAGCCAGTCCCATACTAATATTTCTTTTGCTTCTTAGAAACCACAACCAGAAATCAACAAAAACAGACGTTAGTATGGGTTTCAGGCTTATGAGAAGCGAAAGGCAACAGAAGTCCAAACAAACATGCCTAAGATCAGTGGGGTCAGTGGTGGACATATCATTTTAACAATAGGTGTATATAGCTAGCTAAAAAAATATTCGATAATCTCTGGAGAAAAACAGTACTATTTATTATTAGTATGAAACCACATATTGTAAAATAAATAAGAAATAATTCAAGTAAATTTTGTACCTTTTTTTATCACAATATCATATTGATATTTCATTTCATGTATCAGTACTTAGTAGGAAAGAAATATAAATGACAACATATCACATGATCACACAAATCAAATACAAGATATACATTTGTAAAGGGCAACATATCATATTGATATTTCATTTCATGCATCAGTACTCACTAGAAAAGAAATGTAAACAAACATCATCTCACATGTTGCCAATCTGTCACGTTGGGCTCGGGCCATTAGTGAGAAAAGGTTACAGGCCCAAGAGACTAAGAAAAATACAATATATATATTTATTTATTTAAAAAAATAGATATATATATCTACACACCTGGCCCTCATGTAGGCCCGTCCCTGAGCGAGATAAAAATACTCAATATACTGGAGTCTCTCAACAGCACAAATGCAATGACGACTCAACCGGAAAAAATACAAAAATAGACAACATATGCTGACGTATTTGCGAAAATAGATAATATATCGGCGTATTTGTAAATATAGCACCTGTATTCGGCAACTTAAAATCCGAAAACTCAATTTCGGTACCTCAAACTCCGAAAATATTCATCGTATTCGGTACCTCAAATACCAAAAACACTCTATATTCAGCAACTGAGGTGCCCAATATCTGCCGTGCGCGCTCCAGAGAAGCTAGCAAGCTACAGTAGAAGGAAAAAAGTAGTTAAAAATTCATGTTTTTTATTTAACTCACGATTTTATTTGGGAGTATAAAAATAGTATAAAAATTCTAAACGTTTTCATGAGCAAAATAGACGTCACTAGCAATCCGTTTTAATTGGTTTGATCCAAAAAGCATGAGCCAATATTTAATTAAAATTCTCTAAATAAGCTAACTTTTATAAATTCTAGCAATTTTTAATGCCTCAAATAAAATCTCAAAAATCTAGAAAAATTCACTAATATTCTTCTAATGTGATGTACTAATTTATAAAAATGTTTCCAGCCCTATGTTATTTCGTGAAAAAATGAGTTCCTTTATAATGATCCATTTATATGAATTCTTATCATTTCATATTATATTCTCTTTTTAATTCAATTTAAATAAAAATAAACGCATACATTCTCTTTTAATTCATTTCATGTGATATTCTCTTTTGTGGAGGATGACTGCCCTTGTTGTCATGGCTGAAGTGGTGTGAAGATACACGGCTGAGGAGATGAAAAGCATGACAAGGTTTGGTTGAGCATATTTTGCTTCCTTAGTGCAGACAACAAAGGTGCATGAAAAAACAATCTCAATATGTTCATGTTGACTGCATCACATGAGAAGAATATTAGCACATCTCATCGTCAAATGTGCTGAGTGAGCTTGAAATGATAAAAGAGAATATCACATGAAATGAATTAAAAGAGAATGCATGCGTTTATTTTTATTAAAATTGAATTAAAAAGAGAATATCACATAAAATGATAAGAATGCATATAAATGAGGATGTCAAACAGAGAGGATATTAGCACATCTCATCGTCAAATGTGCTGGGTGAGCTTGAAATGATAAAATATTAGTACTTGAAATGAAATGAATTAAAAAGATAATGTCACATGAAATGAATTAAAAGAGAATGTATGCGTTTATTTTTATTCAAATTGAATTAAAAAGAGAATATGACATGAAATGATAAAAATGCATATAAATGAATCATTACAAAGGAACTCATTTTTTCACCAAATAACATAGTATTGGAAACATTTTTATAAATTAGTACATCACATTAGAAGAATATTAGTGATTTTTTCTAATTTTTGAGAATTTATTTGAGCATTAAAAATTGCTAGAATTTATAAAAGTTGACTTATTTAGAGAATTTTAATTAAATATTGGCTCATGCTTTTTGGATCAAACCAATTAAAACGGATTGCTAGTGAACTCTATTTTTCTCATGAAAACGGTTATAATTTTTAGACTATTTTTATACTCTCAAATAAAATTGTGAGTTAAATAAAAACATGAATTTTAGGACACTTTCTTTTTTACTGTAGCTTGCTAGCTTGTCTGGAGCGCGCACGGCAGAGCCGTATTTCGCAAGTGAGGTGCCCAATACAGCTTTCGGCACCTCAGTTGTCGAATACAGAGTGTTTTCGGTATTTAAGGTATCGAATACGGTAAACAGTGCTGTATTTGGCATTTTAGGTACCGAAATCAGTAGGCTCGACGTATTTTCAGAGTTTGAGGTACTGAAATTGAGTTTTCAGATTTTAAGGTACCGAATACAGGTGCTAGATTTACAAATACGTCGATATATTGTCTATTTTCACAAATACGTTGACGTATGTTGTCTATTTTGTATTTTAGCCCGACTCAACCAGCAATATTGCACTGTGCACATTAGGGAAGACTGTAAACGTAGAATTGCACATATAGAGTGTCAAAGTTTACCATGTTTAAATTTAGTTAAGTGTGATTTTTCGGGAAAAAATATGAATAACAAATTCTTAACCATAAGTACGACAAATTAATAAATATATAATATACGAATTAAAAGACTAATAAAATATAATTTATGAATAAATAATTGTCTAAAATCGACATTTTAGATAACGAACAAACATACCCTCAGTCTTATACGGCTAGGCGAACGGCAGCCTACCGCGCCGCTGACGGAGGTGGCAGTAGGCCACAGCCGGCCGTCGGTGTCGGCGACCAGCGACGCAGGCCACAATGAGCAAATCCGACACAAGGACATGACCGAATTCGCAAGAATTGCACAGTTGCTGAGCAAATCAGCGAGCGAACGAACTGCTTCTCTTTCTGAGAACGTAAAAATTGATCCATGGAATTTGAACCTCTGTTCTACATTGTCTTCGGCATTACAAAGTATTCACAGTTACCCAATTTCTTCCTCCCGTAGTTACAAATCACATTATATATGCACAAAAAGAAGAGAAACAACCCACTTCAACCAATCCGTAAACCAATTGAAAGTGATTAGACGCCTAACCGTAGAGCTCCTAATCCTAATCCACGTCCTCTATCCTAATGGTCCACGGCTCCTCTCTCTCTTGCTGCTGCTGCTGCTGCTCCCGCTCGCCTGCAAGCATCAGGTAGCTCACCACCACAGCGGCCCTCGGCCTCCGCCTCTCCTCGCCGCCATCCGCCGCCGCGGCATCCTCCTCCTTCGCCGCCGGCAGCAGTTCGTGGCGGCAGACGGGGCAGTTACCGTGCAAGCCGAGCCAACGCTCCAGGCACTCCCCGTGGAACTGGTGCCCGCACGGCATCTCCTTGGCGGCGTCCTCCACCCCGTCCAGGCAGATCGCGCAGTCGCCCAGCGGGCCCACGCCGTCCTCCCCGGCCTTCACCTCCTTCAGCGCGGCGATCGCGGACTTCGACGCCGGCGGCACGCCGCCGCCGCTGACTCCGCTTGAGAACAGGTCCCCGTCGTCGCCTACGATGAAGTGCTGCACCATCACCAGCCGGCTGCCCCGCGGCAATGGCGCGGAGGTCGGGGCCCCCGCCGCCATCCCCAGCAGCAGCCGCAGGATGCCCGCCGCCGCGCGGTCGCCGTCGTTCGCCGAGGCCATGGGAGGAGGCGATGGAGCACGAGAGAGGTGAACCGTGGAAGAATTGAAAGAATCTGGCTCCTTTTTCTCTTGTTTTTTTTTTTTTGCGTGTGATATTTCGGTGGCTTGAACATGCAGGTATATATGGTCGGGGGAGAAAGAGTGTGGTGAAGGTTCTTGAAGCTTCGGGAGTTGGCGCCTTGTGTGTCTGAGCTGTGGGCCTCATCACGTGGGGTCCATCTGGCGGTTGGCGACGCACCGTAGCCGAGTTGGCATTTTGGAGAGCTGTCGTGGTGCCTGACCCGCTGGGGGTCGGTACGTACTACGGAGCGCGTGCGGTTGGTTCGCGAACCTTCTAGATTCCAGATATTTTCGTCGGCTGTTGGGTCGCCGCTGATAGGGAGTGAGTACCGATGGTTGGTTGGGTTGGGAACGTGTAGTTTTATCTAGAATTTGGATTCATCTCTATCTTTAAAGATTTAATTTTATCAAAATAGTTTTTTATCTTTTAAAGATTAATTCTATTTTTTATTTTGACACTATATATACGAGGTAGAATATCTTATTATAAATATAGATGAATAAAAAATAAAGCTATATTATGTCTCTTTTATAATTATTTTTTCGAGTGATCGTTTGAACTATACTCGATAGCAGTGGTTTCTCAACACGTTATGTACAATCAATTCAGTTTGTATTTTTGCTACAACTGTTTTATATCAAAATTAGATATAGAATCGCATCGTATGAACAACAATGATCACATGAACAGTAGCATCGTATGCACGAACAATAGCAAATAGCATAAACAGTAGATGTGCTCCACCACGCCAGCGGCCGAAACTGGCGGCTGTCATCTCTTCACAGAACAGACATATGAATACGGCATAACAAGATTGGTGGGGCTCGCAACCACCACCGCGCTACCAGCCGACACACCAACGATTGTCCTCCACCACAGTACACCGTGGATGGCCACCGCTACATGTTGGAAAAAGAAAAAGAAAAAGGGAGGCATACCGCTGGCATGGAAACCAACAACCTTGTAGCTCTGTCGTGTCGCTCGAAGCGGTGCTACCGCGCTGCGGCAACCCTTGTTCGATCTTCTGCCACCGCTAGGCCACGCCAGAAGCGCAACCGCGTCATGACGTCGTGCGCCGGTCAATGGCCATCACCCCCCCCCCCCCCCACACACACACAAGCGGTCGAGCTGCCACCGGTCGTGTACACGTCTCACGCCGTTATGCTAGCTGGTCTACACGCCACACAGTCCGGCTAGCCGAGGACCGCCCCGCAGCCCGAAGCGTGAGCCGCACGCACCGCCCGAAGAAGCGTCGTTGTACCACCCCGCCACTTGAAGCGCATGCTGCCCGAAACACGTGCCGCTGCATCCCCATCGATGTGCCGCGCTCGGAGTCTTGCTGGCACCGGCCACCACATGCCCCATGAGCCATGCCGACGCCGCCCCCACATGGGCACTAAGCGCCGCCAGCCACCAGTCTGAGTCGCAACTAGGGTTTGGAAACCCTAGCCAGCCCCCCTATTTAGACCAGGCAGATGGGGCAAATGGCCTGGGAAGCACCAAAACATGTTGTGGAAGCATACCAGAAGAAGAAGAAGGATCAGCCAGAAACACACCTCACCATTGTAGTGGAGATGAAGGTGGACAAAATAGCCATAATTGAAAGGGTAGCATCTCACATGGAAGGTGATAATGCTCCCACACTGAAAGTAAAAGATCTCCCAGTAAAGAATACAAATGCCTCTACTTTGCCATCCTCCACTGTCATAGAAGATGCCATGAAGGATGAAGCGGTAAAGAAAGTCATTGAAGAAGAAGTGGTTGGATATTTCGTAGACTCTATCTAGAATTAGATTAATTAGCCATTTATTTAGTTGCTGAATTAGAATGATTGAATGAATATCTGAAAGCTCTAGAAGAGCAAGCTTAGCTACAAGCACTAATATAGGAATTAAAGTTGAACATTCTGTAGCACACATTCACACTCAGAATGGACTAACCGAAGCACTGATAAAAGAATAAAATTTATTGCTATACCTTTGTTGTAGCACTATTATTTGTCTGCTACATGTTAGAGACATGCAATATTATATATGGCGGCTCTCATTAATTATAGATCATCCTTCTATAACATCCATTCACCTATACAACTAGTGAAGGGATAATTTCGAATATTCAACATTTATGCAAAATTAGATGTATGGTTTATGTGTCAATACCGTTGCTACAGTGAAACACTATGGGACTTCTATGGAAAGTTGTAATATATGTCGATTATAAGACTGCATCCATAATCTAATATTTAGAACCAACAACTGTAAATCTACATATGGCACGCTTCGCTGATTGCATTTTTTATGAAAATAATTTTGCGTCATTATGGAGAGGAAATATACCCATGGATGAAAAATGTCGAGAAATTATATGGCAGGATGAAGAAATTACGTCACATGATTCTCGCACTAGTGAAGCAAATGATGAAATACAGAAAATTATCGATTTGCATAAATTAGAAAATAATTTGTCTGGTCATTTTTGTGATATGAACAGCGTGACTAAGTCGCATGTGCCTGCATACAATGCACCGGAGAGAGTGAAAGTACCAAAAGAAGGTACCCATCATCTTGTCCTAAGAGCTCTGAAAAATAATAAAAGTACAACAAATTCAACTTTTCAAGTCCCTAATGGCCGAAGACCGTCTGACAAAAGTGGAAAAATAAGAGCTTACCATAGCCGATCATAAAAATACCCCAAAGGAGAAAGAAGAAAAGCGAGTTGAGACCTGATGACGATATAGAACCTAAGGAAATAGGCATACCAGACTTAAATCTTCCCACACAAAAAGAAACCAATGAAAATATGCACATTGAAATTGATGTTAGTAAACTAAAGAACCTTACTTCAATTGTAAGGAATTATGAAGAGCAAGATGAAGAAGCACCTGAAAATGCATCCCATGATGAAATAGCAATAAACTATGTGAATTCAGGATAATCTTGAAACAGAGCAACCACAATAGTTGACATATACCTCGCAAATAAAATTATCGCAATTGTAGATCATGACCCTGAGCCTACGTTGCTCACTAAATGTAGAATGAGATCAGATTGGGAAGATTGGCAGAAGAAAATAACAGCTGAACTGTTAACCCTGAATAAAAGAGAGGTTTTTATTCAGTATGCTGCACACCTCCTCACATCAAACCAGTAGGATACAAATGAGTTTTTGTTCGTAAGAGAAATGAAAGGAATGAAATTATGAGGTACAAAACATGCCTAGTGACACAAGGTTTCACTCAACGAACAGACGTTGATTATGAAAAAATCTATTTCCCGGTGATGGGTGATATTGCCTTTAGATATTTAATCTCAATGACATTCAACCATGAAGTTAAAAATGAGATTGATAGGTGTTGTGACCACATATCTTTATGGGAGCCTTGATTCAGACATTTATATGAATGTATCTAATGGAATAACATTGCCGAATCAGGATATAGGAAATATACAGATTTATAGCGTATAATTGAAAAAGTCACTATATTGGGTGAACCAGTCAGGTAGAATGTGGTACAATCGTTTGAGTAAATTTCTCGAAAAACGAGGCTACACAAATAGCATGTATTGTCCTTATGTATTCATAAGAAGGTATCAGAATGGATTTTGCATACTATTTGTATATGTAGATGATCTAAATATCATCGGTACAGAAGAATAAATAGCGAAAGCAAGCTCGTACTTGAAATCTGAATTTGAAATTAAAAATTTGGGTAAAACCAAAATTTTCTTGGGCCTACAACTAGAGTATATGGCTGATAAAATCATTGTACATCAGTCAAATTATACTCAGAAGGTGTTTGAGCAGTTTGATTTTAAAAAATTATTTCCCGCCAAAACCCTCATGTCGGAAGGTCATTACAAGCAGACCAAGATCCCTATAAACCTAGAGAAGAGAGAGAGAGAAAATATTAGAACTAGAACTCCTATACTTAAGTGTAATAGGTGCGCTGATGTATATGACTAATTACACTATGTCAGATATAGCGTTTGCAGTAAACTTACTTGCACGATACAGTGTAGAGCCCACTAAAAGACACTGGAAGAGCTTGAAGGATATTCTGCGTTATTTGCGAGGCAGCAAAGATATGGATCTGTTCTACAGAAAGAATAAGGATATTAAGTCTAGTTGGATACGCAAATACTGGATATCCGTTAGACCCGCTGTCGGAGGGTGAACTCCTGTCGCAGGGATCCCGAGAGACCCCTTTTTAGAGATTCGGCCGGGGGGGATGATCCTGAACGAGATTGTTTGGGAAATAAGCGGGAAACGGAAATAAATGCAGTGGCTGGTGGGAGATGATCGTCCTAGTGCGAGAAAGATGGGTGCACCGGGGTTTAGACAGGTTCGGGCCGCACGGGGGCGTAACACCCTACTCCTGTGTGAGTGCTATATCTATCCTTGAAGAGAATTCTTCAAGGATGTATCTGGTTACAAGAGAGAGCCACTTACAGAGAGCTTGAGGCTCTCGTGTTCTAGCTTGGCTTGAGCTGGTTCGAGCGTCTGCGTCCTCTTTTTTTTTTACGTGTTCTCCATCCTTTCCTTTTATAGGCGCGCCGACCTCGACATATCCTGAATGGGAAAGAGGGGGTGCGAGTGCCAAGGTGCCACGGAGAAAGGCGTCATCATTCTGTCTTGGCGAAGTGACATGGGCGGTGGAAAAATACGGCGCGCATCCGACCACTCGCCACTGTGGGTGCCCTCGGGCGCCATTAAGGGGGCCCACCGGGCAGCCTCAGAGGTGCCCGGTGCGCCCACCCTGTCTTGTTCTTCTGCCAGGGCAGGGTGGCAGGCGGAGCGCTTCGATTCTGGCAACGTTATCCCGAGGCACCCGGATGAAACGGGACGGGACCCGTGCATTTAATGGACCCACGCCCCCCTGCCAGTGCCTGGCAGGGTCTGACACTGGGGCGTGGGCAGCTGAGAATGTCAGGATATCAGGCCGCGCGTGCCTATTAAATGCGGCATTGGGCCTTTGACTGGCTGACACCCCGACGATGGGACCCTTCGGGTCGTCGGACGATCTTGCGCGAACCTTCGGGGAACCGAGTCCTCGGGGGCTGCCACGTGCAGCCCCGAGCACTCTCTCCCGAGCACTTCGGTGAGACCTTCGGGGAACCGAGTCCTCGGGGGCTGCCACGTGCAGCCCCGAGCACTCTCTCCCGAGCACTTCGGTGAGACCTTCGGGGTACCGAGTCCTCGGGGGCTGCCACGTGCAGCCCCGAGTACTCTCTCCCGAGCACTTCGGTGAGACCTTCGGGGAACCGAGTCCTCGGGGGCTGCCACGTGCAGCCCCGAGCACTCTCTCCCGAGTACTTGGGTGAGACCTTCGGGGAACCGGGTCCTCGGGGGCTGCCACGTGCAGCCCCGAGCACTCTCTCCCGAGTACTTGGGTGAGACCTTCGGGGAACCAGGTCCTCGGGGGCTGCCACGTGCAGCTCCGAGCACTCTCTCCCGAGTACTTCGGTGTTTGGATCATCGGGGGACTACAGTACTCGGGGATAAGTGAGAAACCTTCCGAGCACTTCCTTTCCGGTACTTGGACTCTGCGGATCATCGGGGAACTGGGGTGCTCGGGAACCTAGAGGCTACGGCCCCGAGCACCTTCCCCCGGGACTTAGCTTCTTCTTATCCTGCAGGGTGGACCTCGCGGGATGGTGACATGTGGCGGATGGCCGGCCCGATCTCGGGATTCAGGGACCCCTGGTTCCTAATACACCGACACCCGCATATAGTGAAATTACAAAGTAGCTATGTTTTCCTATATGGAGGAATTGTAATTTCCTGAAAATCATTAAAACAAAGTCCTGTATCTACTTCGATGAAGCATTCGGAAATAATAGCTTTATATAAAGCCGTATGAGAATACGCATGACTTAGAAGAGTGATCAATTATATCCAACAGTCATGTGACTTAAACACTACTAATACACCTATCATTATCTATGAAAATAATGCTTCATGTGTTGTACAAGTGCAATCGAGATATGTGAAAAATAAATTAACGAAGCATATCAACCATAAGTTCTTTTATACTCATGAATTGCATAAGATGAATGAAAAAAAGGTAATGCATACCAAGTCATGTGGGAATCTTGCAGATTTATTTACTAAGTCTTTCACTGTATCTAGTTTTGAAAGATATGTTCGTGGTATTATGATAACAAGGCTGAGACAGTTGCATATTTTAAGAGGAGAATTTTCACATAATAACGATATGAAGAGTTAAATCTTAATCAAGAAGATTAAATATCCAAAATTTAATCATAAAGATTATATAAAATATTTTTGGTTGGATTGTACTCTTTCCCTTAAATGAGTTTTTCTAAAGTTTCTCATGTCAAGGTTTAACGAGCTATGTACTCTTTATCTAAAATGTTTCCACTGAGTTTTTGGAGGGTTTTAATGAGATATATGTATTTCGCGAGAAGTGCCTAAGAGAAAGTGTTGGAAAACTTAGGGTTTTATAATATAATTTGGATTCATCTCAATCTCTAAATATTTGGTCTTATCGGAATATGTCTCTATTTCTTTGAAGTTGATTCTACCTCTTAGGAGTTTTTAGCACTATATACACGAGGCAGAACCCCTTATTATAAACAGAGATAAATAAAGAATAAATAGTTTTTCCCTACACTATGTCTCTTTTACGATGGTTCTCTCGAGGAATATTGGATTACACCTGATAGCAGCAGTTCCTTAATAGTTTGGAATATTTGGATCACCACTCACTTTATTTTTTTTCTTAATTTAATTAAGTGGAAATAAATCTTTAGTTTATTTATTTTTTAATCAAACTAATAAAAAAAATACAAAACTTACATCCCTCACCACTTACGGATCCGCACAAGGGCTGTGGTGTTCTGCAACTTCTACACTCCACTGGAAGGTCGCCAAGGAGTAACGGATACAAGCCGCTGACGTGCGGATCCCACATGTCTATAGCTCTTAGTTGTTGGCATTTTCGTTTTCGATAGGAAATTGTGGATTGATTCTGCGCACATAAATTTAGAACTTTTTTTTTATAGAAATACAAATATATATGTCTATTTTAAAAAATTACAAATATAGACTTCTATGGTAGGTTAGAAAGGTGACACACGACATATTTAAAAAATAAAATAAAAATTGTGTTCCAATCCTCACAAAATTCAAAACACTAGCCAAAAGTCATGAAAATTTCTAAAAAATTATGTGGTATAGAAGATGCTATCATATAGCTCTCCAAAAATTTCTCTAGTGCTTTTCTAGTTTTTTTTTATGATTATTTCTCTAGTGTTTTGAATTACAGGTGGCTTGTAGCCCTTAGAACGGGAGATATGAGTCTAAATTTTTAATTTTTCAAACCAGGCATATACATTTGTATTTTTTATTTTTAAAATATATAAAAATAAAAATTCCCATAAATTTAAGCTCATGCAAGGAGAAGACATGGGCACTTTTCACAGGTCCAAATTGAGTCCCTGACTGTCACTGGGCTCAGCAACAGAAGATGCCTCAATTTGGACCTTTAAACTGACAATTTAGCTGGGCAATTTTTTACTAAGCTTTATAACGGGCCTGTGAAAAGTGCCCATGCAAGGAGAAGGCATCTTCTCTTGCTGGATTTCGCTGCACGAAGGCGTAGGGAATCCCCACCGTTAAACTGAGCATGGACGCTTCAGATGAATTCACCCGTCACATCCGTACACCGGCGCACACGGTATCTGCCACTCGCGGAGCCGCACGCAGCTGACACCCTGACGGCTCCCCCCCCCCCCCCTCCCGTCCCCAGCCTCACCTCCATTCTTTCTCGTGTCGTGTCGCACGTGAGATTGGGGAGGCGGTGGACTGGTGGAGGTTGTCGGCGACGAGGCGCGGGGGGCTTAGGTTTTCCCCTGCTCGGATCCGCGTCCGAGCCCATGGGATCCGACGGCTTCGCCTTCGCCGCGGCCGCGGAGGCCTTCGCCAAGTACTGCGGTGAGCTCCCCGCCTTCGAATTCCGCTTGTCCGTGTCACTGGCGGGTTTTGGTTCGATCCGGAGGTCTAGGGTTTCGGTGGCTTGTATCTGCAGGGACTTGCGGGTTTGGAGGGAATAATTGCGGTTTTTAGGTGGGTTTAGTGGCTAGTTTTGTGGAATTTTGGGCGGATTTTCCGTTCTTTATGCGAATTTCGGGTTATTTTTGGTGTTTAAGTTGCGAATTCTTCGGAACGGATGATTTTGAGTAGGAAAGAAGTGATCTTTAGGCTTTTCATTGGTCAGTTATCTGTCTTCTTGACGAAAAATAGATCATTGTCTATGTTGTTCTTGCCTTCTTGGGTGATGAAAGATTCCAAGAAGCGTTAGTTAATCCCTTACGCGTTTCAGTAGCAACAGCTAGGCAGGTGTTTGATAAACGAGGCGTGGAGAATGATATGCTATTCTTTGCAGTATCTGATAATTCGAAGCTGTATTTGCTATTCTAGTACAATTCGATTATGTCGTCCTCCTTTAGCTCCTGGAGGTACACAAACTTTTACAAAGAATCAAAGCAAAGCTTCATGCGCAGTATTCATACTTTTATTAGGAATTAAGGCAAAGTTTCTTGTGCGGTGAACAGTTTTTTGTGTAAAAATGTTAGCTCAGAATCAGTTTGGGTTTATTGAGGTACTATATCAACCTATTAGTTCTTTTGGCCTTTGTTTCGCTAGGTATTGTATCAGGACCCGCAGATGCGAAGACGAGAGGACTGGTTGAGCTTTCACAAGTTATAGGCGGAATAAAAGGGATGAGGTGAGCTTTCTTGACTACTTTTGTAGGCAAGGACCTTTGTGAACTTTAAGAACTGATGTGTGGTGTTTTCCCTTCTTTCCTCATTCGGTAGCTGGCACCTTTTATGTGTTGGTCAATGACGAAATTTTGCATTAGAGAAGCATGTTTTTTCTTCTTGCCTACATACACTAAGAGCTGAAAGTTGAAACATTGTCCAAACTAAACAAAACCACCAACCCTCATCTTCTTCTATCCAGGATTTGGTAACGGTGTGATTCGACTAAGATTAAGATTTGAACTGAGAAATATATATAGCTGCTTGCACTTGTCTGTGTTGCTGTAAATATATAACCATTTAGAGTTTACTTCCTCTGTTATTATTACTAGCATGTTAACGTTAAAGTGTTTTTACTTCAAACATTGCAAATATCATGGCGGTTAAACTTCAAAAATCACAAATATCACGGCATTTATTATTGTTTGTGGCTTTTATATCGTGACCAGGACACACTGGCACATCCTTTACATGTCCAGGGCACATAAACCTGTGTAACCTCCCATATCATAAGAACATTCCGATTAATTTTTGCTTACTTTATTGTTTGATTCTATTTTATTTTTCTTGTATTTTTTTTTACCTTTTCGCTTATTACAATATCTGATATTCATGCAGGGATGCAATATTTTGTGACATTCCCAAGCTCATGCCATTTATTGAGTTGGTGAGTGGTGCTCTCCAAGCTGATTAATAATTTTTATATGCTTCTCATTACCTTATGTTGATTGAGAGTTGAGAACATTCTCTTCTAGGAGGATGTGGGCCGATTCAATTACTTCTATGATTTTGTCTTCTTCATCTGTCGTGAAAATGGGCAAAAGAATATCAGTAAGACCTTTTGTTCTCGAGGATGTCTGCATACTGCTGGCATACTATTTATACCTGACTAATCGGAATGCCCTTTTCATGATTTTAGGCATTCAAAGAGCTGTGGCAGCATGGAGGATTGTGCTAAATGGAAGGTTTCGGTTGCTTGATCGGTGGTGTAACTTTGTTGAGGTATAAAATTGCTCTGCTTGACCACTGTATGGAAATTTCCATGATTTCACCTCAACCATTTTTTGGTTTTGTTATCCATATTTGATGATTGTGTATTTGGTGTTGGTAATGTTCCATTCTTATCCAATTATGACTAAACTTCTATTGTTTGATACATGATGACTAAATAGATCTGTTAAGAGTATTGCTGAGCACCGTAAATACCAGATGTTTTGTTTGCAGTTGTACTGTTCTGGCTAATACTTATGATTCTATTGCTTGATACATGATGACTAAATGGATCTGTTAGAGCATTACTGAGCATGGTAAATACCAGATGTTTTGTTTGCAGTTGTACTATTCTGGCTAATATTTATGTTTCTTGTAAAAAGTAAAGTTTATTGCAAAATGCATATTTGTTTTAGTCAGCATTTGGAATCTTACGCTGGGAAGTATCATCAGAAAGTCGAAAGTATTGTTTTCAGCAACTAGTTTATATTGTACTATTTTGCAACAGTTTGCTGTGCATATAAATCAACCTTGAATCCTCAGTGAACCATTAATCTGTTACCTCCTTGTTCCCATGATTAATTGATAAACACTTTACAAAAGTGGTCCAGTTTTGAACTGTCTTCATGGTGATTTGAGATGACAGTATTTGCCTTACTGTATAACTCAGTACTCCAAATTTCCTACAGTTCTTAAACAGTTTCTTCCTCACCACAAAGGGGAACTAGCTTTGTGTTTTACGCCCCCATTCTATGATGAACTGCCGATAATAGACTTTATTGTGTTTTCTTAGCTAAAACTGTAATATTTATTCTCAGAAGTACCAACGTCACAACATATCTGAGGATACCTGGCAGCAGCTGCTAGCTTTCAGTAGGTGTGTAAATGAAGATCTCGAAGGTTATGATCCAAGAGGTACATATTCCTTCTATGTGGATACTTCTTCAACTTTCAATCGTTAATCTGCAGCTTCCTTCATAGATTTAGCTCCGTGATAATCAAGAGAAAATTTATTGGTTCCAGTTTATCTGTGTCTATTTTCAGGTGCTTGGCCTGTTCTGATTGATGATTTTGTGGAGGATATGCACAGGTTTGCAGCCACAATATACTTGTAACCCCTTGCAATTCAGTTTATTGGCTTTATTCCTGTTGTGTGAACGCAAAGCAGAATCATTCAATTTTGTGCTGTGAACTTAGTAGTACTATACAAGAATTAATAATGGAAGTATAGAATTAACTTGCCAATGAATACATCCTGCATGGTAATAAGCTGGAGGTAGTCTTCTGATTATATGAGATGGTCATATTTTTCCTAGTTGCTTGCTGAATTATAAGTTTCTTCCTGTAAAATGTAGAGTCTATCACTCCAGTGACTGCAGCAAGGCGATTGAATCACAATGTAGCATTTCCAATACGCTTGGAGGTGGTATTTCAAGGCATAACTATTTTCACTAGTTCTTTAGTCAGCTTTACATTACCGCTAAGTTCGGAATTTGGTGTAACAGGACTGAATCTATTACCTGGATCAAAAAGGAAATGTCCTACTCAATTTAACTCAAGTACGGAGGATGTAGAGCTTTCAGATAGTTTTACACGCTCTGTCCATCTTACTCCGTTGAAGCGACTAAAGGAAAGTTCTGGAACTAGATATGGAGTTTGGGAATCCCACAAAGGTACCCCTTTCGCTAATAGTTCGTCAGATTGCCATGAGGACACAAATTTAAACAACTCAAGAGGTTGTCTTCAGAACTCGCCTTGTATTGTTGAGGATACCTTGTCGAAAGGGTTTGAAGGTTGCATTTCAATGAAGTGCTCCTTTTAATATAATCAGGAATGCATAGGTTAGTGAATTTATGGCAGTCCATAAAACTCCATACGTTTCCATTTAGCTCCACCACCATTCTGTATGTGTATTTAATCAATTTTCCCAGTGGTGAAATTAATTGTGTTGTACGTGAATGATACTGTTATCTATTGTCAGATGTATATGAAACTGTCATCTGTCTTTATTGAAGGTATTTCGTTTTTTCCCATTAAATTCTTGTTTGTACGTGATGTCTTCCTATTGTGGATATTACTATACTTGTATTGGGCACTTTAGGTCATGTCCATGTGATTAGGAATAAGGAAAATGCTGAATAAGTGTGGTTTTCCACTCTTAACATCAATAGCTGTCAAGATAACCACATCTTCTCATGAGGGAAATTTCCCAGTTTCTTGTTAGCATAGTAAGTAGAGAAGATATTGGTACAAATCATCATTGTTTCCAAAAAAAAAAAAAAAAAAAATCAAATACTTGATTGTTCTCAGGGGATATGTTTTGGTTCAGGCCAAATTGTGCTGTTAAAATTTGGTTGCAGCCAAATATGTGACATGACCTAAAGTCGCAAGTTTGATGAGAATTGGATCGAATATTGCAGAATCAGTAGTGAGCTAAATTTGGTAACATCTACATATGCACGAGATGCGCCCCTAACACACGATTAGAATTCGGATCACAAGTTTGCTACCTCACGCAGCACGGGCCATGTTCCTTGTTCCCACTGGGCCATGTTGGCTTTCTTTTTCCTTGTTCTTTGTGTAATTGTGCAGATACTATTTTGCTTGACATGCATATCCATCCAATATTCCATGCATGAAAAACAGGGATACATGCTATACAACATGTTAGCGATTAGACGACATAAGTGACCCACAAAAATCAACACATTACGTTTCCTGTTAACTTGTCAGATGGTACAAGTTTTGCCTACTTCTACCACATTAGTATTCTAGGAAAAGAAAAACATCACCGGGGTGAAACTTTTGTCAGTGCACCGATCAACGCCATCTATGCATGTAAATCGGAATCATCTGAAATGTTATCTTACCAATTGTAACCAGAAAACAATTATAAAACAGCAATTCGTACAGTTTGGTTGTTGTCATTGGCAGCAACCACAAGTGCCAGTGAAGTTAAGCCCTAGAGTTAAAAATGCTAATCCTTGGAGATAGAGATACAAGTAGTAGCTAGTTGTCCCATGGAAGGCGAGGTTGTATGATGCACAAACGAAGAGAAACACCGAAAATCCAACCTCAGAAAAATTAATTCTGCAAGGAAAATACAGAATCAGTAATATAATGTATAGGGTCTTCTAGCACAGCTTACTATTGTACATGAATTTACTAAGGGGTTATACCTGTCTCTTAACCTTTTCCGGGTTTTCTGAAGCAAGGGAACTTCATTGTCCTCAAAATCGTTCCCTACCTTTTTTGTCACAATCCACTGGTTAAACCCTGGTAACTCCAGTAGACCGGTCAGTGCAGCTTTCATGCGGTGCACTGTCATTACACTCTCGAACAAAATCCAAAATGGCATTATGTGCAGATTTCTGTTGAGGAGGCAGATTGAAGGGCATTAGATTTTAGTTTGTGGTGGAAGGGCAGATGAACAAGGTATTAGAGTTGAAGCATAATTATTGAAAAGCTTACTTAGGATGTCTTATGGCTGTGACTATCGTAAGTACCGTAGGAATATATGCGATACCCCAGATTGGTAAGAATAGCTCTGGGATGAAGACCGAAACAGGGATAATGAAATTGTAGAGAATACAGGCGACCGTAGGGGCTACAACTCTGCGCACCAAGAAGAAGCTATAGAGCATATAGGACCTCTTGAGGAGTGATATATCCTAATGAAACAACAGTGGTGTTAATTTTCAGTATATATATATATCTTGAGAGAGAGAGAGAGAGAGAGAGAGAGAGAGAGAGAGAGAGAAGCTTACCTTGGCAACCAAAACATCCTTTGCCATCTTACGGAATAAGTTTGCACCACCACTGGACCACCGGAATTGCTGCCGACAGTAAGCCTTGTAAGTTGATGGAAGTTCACTCTTGACCTAGAACAAGTTCACATAGTCAAACGATTACATCAAACTAATTTACTTTTGACAAGACTATTTTAGGATAAGATCTGCTCACTCTGATGTCCCCAACATAGATAAATTTCCAACCCTGTAAGGTTGCTCGAACTGCCAAGTCCATGTCTTCAACTGTAGTGCGGTCCTTCCAACCTCCTGCCTCATTTATGGCTGTTGTACGCCACACTCCAGCAGTTCCTTAGAATAGACATGCCTTCATAAGATTGTATGGTTTTAAAATCTAAAATTCTGGAGTTGTTTTTTCTTTCTTTTCATGATCGTTACACTTTTAAGTTGTAAAGATGTGTACCATTGAAACTGAAGAAGGCAAAGGTTGCTGATCCTGCTTCTTGTTCAACTTTGAAGTGGTAATCGAAGAACATCTTCTGTACTCTTGTCAACAGGCTTGTGGTGTCATTCACTGCAAAATTCTGTCAATTAAGAATTTGATCGATCAGAGTGAATAAAACATTATAGTGCTGAGAAGATCAGCACAAGTAGTTTTTTTTTTTGTTCATGTCATGTTTTTTTAACAGTTTCTATGCCTTGTTTCCGGCATCATGATGAAAGATAGGAGCATAGGAGGCATAAGTCAAAATATTTGTAATGTCATGAATATACAGGTAGATATTTATTTTCTATGGCCAGAACAGAGAGGTTTTCTATTCCATTCCTTAAGCTGAGAGAACTATTTGTGCAAGTTTTTCCAAGAGTGAGATATGATAATGGAGGAAGTATTCCTCTGTGGTGGTGATATAATGGAATGTGGGAGCATATCTGAAAAGTTTAACATGAGGACTCGAAATATTTTCCTATGTTGTTTTCCACTCCATGACCTAATCAAACTTGTGCATTTGTGATAGAATGGTAGCTGGAAGAGTATGCTCGAGAGCTAACAGGAAATGGAGTACTTACCAAAGGACCACCGAGCTTGAACAAGGGCAACTTTTGGATTGTGCACAAGGAATGGGATAGTACGGAGCAGGAAGTCTGGTTCAGGCTGGAAATCGGCATCAAATATGGCAACGTATTCGCTTTGCTTGGCGTAGTCGCATTCCATTCCTTTCTTCAGAGCTCCTGCCTTAAACCCCTTGCGGCTGCTTCTTGTGGCATACTTGATGTTCACTCCTTTGCTCATCCAGTTCTCACATTCCAGCTCTACCAAATTCTACAGCAAGAAGTGATAGAATAATCAGTTATTCCTTTTCTTAGACTAATAATCTTCTATTCTTAAGTATCTACACCTATTAATGGCATCAAGATGGTAGATATCTTGTGCTGGAGATTCGTTTGCAACTGAAATGATGCCCTCCGGTCAGTTTTAGTTTTGTTGCACCAAAGATGGAAGAGTAAGGTTCACAAAAAACTGCTATGTCAACGCACATGGATCTAGTAGGTGGTGCCACTCTCCACTCTATTTGTGTTAGCATTTGGATGGCAGATAAATCTGATGGCTAAGTGAGGGAGGTCTGAATGCTTACTATTTGCTTGGGAGGTCATGCTTTATCTAAAGGTTCCTTGTGCTTGGCAACAACTTCTGCCGTCATGCTTTATCTAAAGGTTCCTTGTGCTTGGCAACAACTTCTGCCCTATCGCACTAAAGCAACCCATGAGCTGAATCAATTCAACTAACCAAAGTAACCAATCAAATGCATATTACTGGAGAGTGATGTGCACATCTACTGTTTCATCTTAGCATATACGTTATTGGCCTCACATTCTTCGAAACAGACTTTTACTTTCTGGAAATGATAAATCATGAAATAGTACAAGACACAAGACTTTTGCATTATGAGAGATGGTAAACTTAATTTCTAACGGAGTTAAAATAATAAGATTAAGGGAATTTTAGAGGAATAGTCCTGTATATGCATCAATCTAGTTTTTTTTTAAAGAGCTGTTTACAAGGAATACAGCAGGGATCTGATTTTTCAAAAAGTAGCAAATAAATGCCTTGTGCATATCTTTTTCTTAGCAGTCCAAATTATGATGTATTTTTTTAAGGCTGATGAAGTTCCCTAGTAAAGAAGAACATGACCGGTTGCCACCAATTATTGAACGATTCCTCGTATCTACGGGACTGAATAAACATTGGCAAGTGGGCAGAGAGGGGGCTCGTGATGCAGGAAAAATGTCAGGGGCCAGTAGTTGAGCTCATGTAAGCTGTGATTATATTATACACCATATGCACGTTTCACCAGTAATCGGAGAACCAAGGATTAAACTCTGTTGAATCCATGCTGCTGACAGTGTTTAATGATACTGATACCCCATGGTGCTGCTGACAGTGTTCGTTGATATTGATACTGAATTTCCCCCATGGTAGCTGTTACTGCTAGATTCGATGATGGTTGCATTGACTGCATCTATGGCTATGTTCTGACAAATGAACAACTAGCATAGTAACATACACTACGTGTTCCTGGACTGAAACTATTGCCACAGGGTAAAAAACAACTAGCATAGTTTCTGAGTTCTAATAGCACTATTTTCTCTAGAGAACTATCAGTACATATACAAGCAGACATGGAAACCCCCCAGACAGATGGGCTCACCTGCTGCGGCCATGTGACTGAAGGGTCCAGATGACAGCTTGACCTCAACCTCGTCTCCTGTCTCTGCTGTGCTCTACACGTTCGGCCTTTACCTCATCAAAATCTTACCGATTTGGATATGATGGCTTGTGATACTGAAAGGTTTTACCCAGTGACAATACCAGTTCCAGTTCCCTAGTCCCTTTATGCCAATTGCTGAAGTAGCTTTCATCAAACTACTAATCAATAATTGCGCACCCTTTGCAGGAACTGGGAGAATTTGTTAGTATACTATCTACGCACTTGACTCTGGAAAACGCTCTCTATCTACCAGCTCAAAATAAGTACTCCTATGACAGTTCTAATATGGGACTAATATGGGTGCGCTTGCTACCAAAACAGGTAGAATCTAAAAGTAGGTAAATGAGTAGCTTCCCATCCACCACACAAAGTGTTCCATAGGAAAATCCCCAGAAATGCAACAAGGAACTAGGACAGGAAAACAGAGGCGTTATTTAAGTTACCTTGATGAACGGATCAGTGGAATCATCCAGCACTTGGACTGTTATCCTGTCCTTTGGCCATTGGAGCTCGCATGCTGCCGCTATTGACAGCTTGTACACCTACACGCCCATCCCGCACACAGAAAACGCAGCACATCAAAAAGAACATCCAATCTCAGAAAACAACGCCAATAATTAATGAAATTCAAATACAGTAATCAATGGATGAGCAATGAATTGTTTTCTCTTTTTTAGTAATTTTCCGGTGGTCTCCTCTCACCTCCAGCTCATTGTACATGGGTATCTGGACCAGGACCATGGGGTAGTGGGCGCTCCCCTTCTCCTCGTCGGCGCCGGCGAGGGGCTCCCACTTGAACCGCCACTCCGGGCGCCACCCGATGGCCTTGACGCCGAGGCTGACCACGCTGTTGTACACGGCCTCCACCACCAGCATCACGGACATCACCATGCACGCCCACACGGCCGCCTGCAGCGCCGGCGCGATCACTCCGGCCCGCACCGCCACCCACGCCACGTAAGCGCCCTCCGCCGCGGAGGACGTGCCGTTGAGGACGCCGACGAGCCAGGACAAGGCCTCCTGGAAGTCGAGCGGCGCGCCCGCTGCGGGATGAGGCGCGGAGCAGACAAGACAAGACGAAACAACGGCGCGAGGAACGTCAGATCACGTGAGCCGCGGCGGGGCGTCCGAGCGAGAGCTAGGGGAAAAAAGGGGGAAGTAGATGAATGTACCCGTGAGCGGGCGGCTGAAGTCGACCGCGCCGACCGAGACGGCGACCGCGGCGGCGGCGGCGGCGGCGAGGACGAAGAGAAGGGCACCGCCGATTTCTCCCGCCTCCATGGGTGGTCCAGTGGTGCGGTGGTTGCTGTGCGACTGACGGAGACGAGGGGGGCAAGAGAGGACAAGTGACAGCGGGATGCGCCGATGGGGCTTTTCTTAAGTCCACGCCTCTCTTGTACCCCTTTTTCTACTCTTTGCTTATGTTTGGAGCTCTGATATGTGAGTTAGATTAGAATTTGAATATTTATAATTATTGCACTATAATAGCGTCTCTCTATTCTCTTCGATCTGATACTAATCGATTTGATTCCGCTAGTAACTGGCACGTATATTTCACATACCCAGAATCAATTTAAGCTATAATAATTTAAAGAAATAAAAAACATAGTCTAATAAAAAAAACTTGTATGTAAAAATTTATAATATGATCATATAATTTTAGAGAAAAGAGAATGAAGAGTACCTATATACGAGGGTGGAGATAATCATATCGTTCAGAATTGGTCATCTGTAGTAGTAGGATTAAGATGGCGAAAGATTTGTGAATGTTGAAAACAACTCTTGTATAATATCTTGGTGTAAAGATAACGCGACAAATGTGTCCTTTGTGGTAGATGACGATGGAGACAATGTGCAGGCAGTAACGCACTCTCTTCATAAAGCTAGCACTGTAGACGAAGTGTGGAAGACATCGTATTTTTTAGAGAAACCCGACACTATAGATAAAGTGCAGGAGGTGACGCACAATCGGGAGAACCAAGCGGTGAATGTATGCGAGACAAATATTGAGTGATAAATAATGAGAGATTGAATGTATTTTTAGAAAGATGAACGAGAATAACTTTACATGGTAATCATTTGATCAACTTGAATAGACGGTGAAGACGATCCACACCTTATGTATTTTATAGGAATATATATAGATACACGATTAATTATTCATTAGTGTTTAATTTTTAATCATATGGGTTTTCAAGATAAATAAGAAACAAGTTGCCATGTTAGGTGCAACGAAACTGCATAACCACTTGTACATGCTGCAGAGATAGCACGTTACATTGAATTTCGTAAGTATGTGCCAGTCTCTGAATGTCAATAGCACTTGAATGAAAGAATATATTATTCATATTTAGTCGTGTACTATCTCTGTTTATAAATATTTGACAATTTTGATTTCAACATTCAATATTTGGCCTTTTGTCTTTTCTACAAATATTTATGCAAATAACCGAAAATATAAGACACACTTAAAGTACTTTTTATATCAAACCTAATAATTTTTCCCTGCTTTACTTAACTAAAAATAAAAGTTCAAAATGACAATTATTTGTAAACTAAGGGAGTAAACCTGTATTTCCGTTGGATATATGCCAAAAGATAACGCATACGCCTGTCTACATATCATAAATCCACGCTAGATCTTTTACAGACGTAACGAGATCGTGCAGTACTCTCTCACATGGCGTATAGTCATTTGTTTGACCATCGGTGTGTGGATAGCAATGCTAGAGCAAATACATGAACCACGTGATGCGCTCTTGGGTGCACGTTCGTGTGTACGTGGCATTTATACTCGGACGTAGCTTCGTTACCACTGGCTGGAATATTTTGCATCGTGCGATGGGCAGATCCAATGCGGCAGGTGGTAACCAGACCGACAGCAGCATCTTGGTCATCTCATCCGGCAGCCCGGAGCCTTATTGCAAATCAGCAAATCTGCGGGGTTGGCAGGAACAATGTCATATGCTTATGGTTAGGTGTTTAAGAAAAGAAGGAGTTAAATATTTATATAAAAGTTATAATTTCTAATATAAATAAAAACTATATGTGTTTAAATATAATTAATTATCTTGTTAGCACTAATATAAACAGTAACGTTTAAGTAAGTATCTTACCCTCCAACTATGTGCTATGGGTGTAAGTGATTGTATCGTCTATTTGATTCAGCTGCATTACAGGATTCTATCCTACAAAATGACAAACTCGACGAGTAAGTATGTTGTCAAGTTATGTTGGGTTGTGATCATTAACCACTTTTTTCTAATAACAGTCCACAGTATTTATTGCAAGTATTTTCGAAATTATCTGTTGCAAATATTCTTTTCGAATTTATCTGTTGCAAATACGGCGCAGTTAACCGATGGTTATTGTGTGTTGTATCGTAGTTCGAGGAAGTGACCATAGAACCAACTAGACTCCATTTCGAATTTGGGAATTTCACAAGACATTAGACATACACTTTCGGTATTAACGGAATTTTTTTTTTCATGAAATGTATCGTAGAATATTGCGTTGCAAAAGGGGCCTAGACTTCGATCCAAGATGAACTCGCATTAATGTTACCCGAAAGTAGTTAGACAGTGAATGTACTTATAGTATCGCTCATATGAATTTAAGGTGGTCAATCAAGCTAAATAAACGACCCATACAATGATCATGACCTAAAATAAAGGACAACGCACATTTTTGCTGTCCTTTTTGTACTACATTACCACGTCAATGATTGAAATGCATGATGATCAAATGTGGTAGGGATGTGCGAATTTTATATGGGAGACGCAGCGAAGTTCTGGTGAGGGGTGCCTGTCTTCGAGATGCATTAGCTGTCTTCCGTGCATGATTTTCAAATAAATATACACGTAAGCAACCCTAATTTCTTTGATTTCATTATTGCGACACCTGTCCTTCTTGCCTACTTGTCCGAACCCTGAAATTCGAAGGCGATGTGGCGATTTAGCTAGGTACTTCCAAGACGACACTACTTCGAATGACAGCCATAATATTTGTTTCGAATGGGAGGATGATTTGTATGAGCGTATGGCACGTGGTTTGTAGAACTTCTTCTTATTTGCAGTATGAATACACCCTTCTAGTGGCAGGAAATGAGAAGCGATCATGGTTTTTTTTTATATTATGAGCGATCATGGCAACATCCACTGCCTGTAAACTCCTCTTTACATCGCCTCTTCTGCACCCATGATCTTTCCCAAGCGATTTTTTATTCATGTTTATCTCTTGATTATCGTTTTTGTTTCTTTATGTGTTTTATAGGGGTTATCTATAGCCCACTCAAGTGTTTCGGGGGCCCAAAGCACTCAAATTTTGGCCCATCCAATGCATCCTCTATTGATCCAACAATTCACATGTTTCTTTCTCCTCCATCTTTCTTTCTCCTCTTGACACTGAGCATCTCCACCACTATCGTCTCTTGCCCCACCCTTCTATTCTCGTATTTGGCGCATGATCCGCCACCGATAGCCATCGCCACGCGAATCTGTCTCGTTTTGACACCTCGACGCCGATCACGCCCACTTGCCTTCCTCCACCACCCTAGCCGGCGACACCCTCGTCACTTTGCTGCCCCACCCACCAACCCTCACCACCACAAGGCCACCCCTATCGCCATGGCTTCCCTCTAAGCCCTCCAGCCTCCGATGAGCCCCCACCTCCAAACCCTAATCCCTAAACTAAAAACCTCACCGGCAAATCTCAACCCCGAACCCAAAATCCCCTACCGGAGAAACTTCGCCGAAGCCGAAGAAAAAGAAAGGGCCTGCCGCAAACACAAATCGTTGAGCAAATTGAGCGAGTAAAAAATCGAGTGTTCATCCACCAAAAAAAACTAGAAATAGGATTCCCCGTTTTATAACGTAATAGGCCTAAAGTCTACTATGTCATCAACTTAAACAAAGGTTCAAGGGTATTGATTTTTTTATAAGAAATCCTACTCTATCCAACTAGACAGAAGCTCAAGTATACTCACTTTTTTAAGAAACCCCCATATGTGAACTAATATGAGGTATTTTCATAAATTCACCATAATATCTTCTAAAATGTAAGCACATTTCCAAATAACTAGGGATCTGATCTATAACAACCTACCAGTTTACTTAACATACTGCTTTAAGATTGAGTGATGTTTTTATGAGCACTTGGTCAAATGCACCCCTATTGTCAACCGTCAAATCATATGTGGTGGGCTGCGATTAATCGACGTCATCTCTGACAGTTTCAATCACAACCCTCCACTGACAATCTGACGGCTGACAGCAGTGGTAGGCATTTGACCCTATGCTCACAGAGTATTTACCATTTAAGATTTGTACAGCTCTATTGTTTGGACACTCAAAGTGTTAGGCATATGTGGAGGGCTACGATTAATCCACGTCATCTCTGATAGTTTCAATCACAACCCTCCACTGACAATCTGATGGCTGACAGCAATGGTAGGCATTTGACCCTATGCTCACAGAGTATTTACCATTTAAGATTTGTACAGCTCTATTTGTTTGGACACTCAGAGTGTTAGTCGAAGGCAAAAAAGGTCCAAAACCGAAGAACCGAATTGAGTCGCAACTGAACCACCGATATTGTCGGGTTTTTTTATGTTCGGTTGTCGTTTCGGTTTTGTTTTCGTGTTGTTCGGGGGTCGGGGGTCGGTTTGGTTGTCAAGTCACAAAAACCAAACAACCGAAGACCACCAGCCTGTCGCGCATCCCTCAACGGTGCCCCACTCTTGTCTTCCCCTGAAGGCCCAAGTGGCCCATCACCCTATCCCACTGGTTGCTGGGCCACTATACGCGCCTAGGCGCCCAGCCGCTTAACCCTAGCCACTCTGGTGCCCTGTGTGGCTGCACCCGTTGCCCATCATCGGACGCCGCCCACCCACGCATAGCCCTGTGCGAATGCTCCTAAGACAGGACATGCCCATCCGTCGCTCGAGCAGACGAGCTCGCTGGACACCGCTCGCCCGAGCAGACAAGCCCGTCGTTGGATGCCACCCTCCCGAGTAGACAAGCTAGCCAGTGCCCAAGTCGACGACTACAACGACGGTGAAAACCAAAAACCGAAACCATAAAAACCAGCATTGAAATGGGTGATTTTCCAATATTCTACATCATATTCGGTTTGCATATTCTGAACACCTAAATTTTCAAACACCAAAAAAACCAAATAAAAAACCCATAAAAACCGAATGCCCAGCCCTACAAAGTGGTAGACATTTGGGGTTTTGCTGATTTCATCAGCCCTACAAAGTGGCTTGCATATTCTGACAGTTTCAATCGCAATCTAACAGCTGACAGCAGTGGTAGGCATTTGACCCTATGCTCACAGAGTATTTACCGTTTAAGATTTGTGCAGCTCTACTGTTTGGGCACTCAAAGTGTATTACCTTTTCTTGGGTCGCAGGAGATAGTGAGCTTCCCAGATGTTTCTACATCAAAATTTCTGCTAGGAAATCTACAGCCACACGTATCACCCTCTCCTGAAGATTTCTGGCTTTGGTGGGCTCTCGCGAGCTCAGCAAAACGGCCCGAACCGAGGCTTCACTACACCACTCGGCTGTGGTGGTGCTGGTGCTGGCCTTCTCCCTCGCGCCGCGGGCAGCAGCCACTGGCCGTCGGTTCCATCTCTACCGCTCGTGTTCTCCCGTCAGGTGCTCCCCTCTTCCTTCGTCTCCCGTTTAATTCTCTATTTCTCTCTGTCCACGTATATGTCTGCTCCTCGCGTGAAATATGGCCGGAGCCCGGAGGCGAAGCTCTGGGTGCGGGCGGATGCTGCGCGAAGAGTCAGGCGGAGTGGAGGCGGCAATGGCCGGCGGCCGTTGATCATAGCGTAGGGGCTCAGTGACCATTAGTAAGACATGGGGCATCGGCTGGTGTTCTTTGGGTGGGAAATGATGACGCGGAGAGGGCTGCCGGTCAGCCAGTGGACGTGTATGGGCGGCGACCGAGCCGAGCGGCCCGTCGTCGGTGGCTTCCCGTCGGTGAGTTCTCGCGGAAGATGGTTAGATCGGATCGCAATGGTGCAGAGAGGGTGGGTGTGGAGCTAATTTGGGGGAATAGCCGGATAGTTAGTGTAGACGGTGAATTTTGGAAGAGGATGGGGGTGGCATTTGGGTGTTTGAGATTGGCGCGGCGACGAAGTCTCGACGGCGGCGCTGCGGCAATGGGAGGTGGAAGGGAAAAGAGAGGAGGGCCTTTGGGGTCCTACCGCTCCTGCTTGAACGCGCACAGTGTAAGGGAACGCTTAGGCTACATTAATTTTTAAAAAATTATCATATGTATCTATGAAATTATGGGTAGAAGATCTTATATCGTTATATATATAGCGTAGCGAGAGAAGAGTTAGAGTAGACCAATTTAATATCATGCATATCATGTTTCACGATCAGCTCCACGACCTGTTCCATATAGGTAGTCGTGCTCCTCGACTAGTTTCTCGATCAGCTCTGAACAGGGGCATTGAGTTCTTTACCAGTTCTGAGTGGTTGCATCGTGTTCCTCGATCAGTTCCGAGTGACCACGTCGTGCTTTGCGACTAACACCAAGTAGGTATGTTGACCAGCCGAATAAGTTCTCGACCAACCGAGCAGTGACGTCACAATCTTTACGTCGAGGAGACCAGCACCATAATAGTAGCAGCGTCTCTGCGATATCCACACGTACTAGGTAGGATCCCCGTGCACTGGTGTGCTAGCACTGTACGTATGGCTAGGGTTTTTAAGAGCATGTGGAGGGTTACGGTTAGGGTTTTAGAGTCGCTCACTCTTACCTCATTCTACACCTCATCTTATATAGAGCTCGTTAATAGACTTCTACGTTGTAAACACTTTAGAACTCCAGCTTCTTATGGATAACAATTTAATCAAACCCATATACAAATCTAATTCGTATGTTTTATTCCAACTCATTAAATGTGTGACTCGTTAGGTTCATGTACAAATGACTACAATCCGAAAACTCTTTTCGAACCAAAATCAATAACAGATAGCGATTCCTAGCGAAACATATTGACTTCTAAATACACACAAAAATCTTATTGGTTAAACTTTGATATACATATGCACTGATCTTTTTGCCTCAAGATATCAGTCAAATTTAAGACGAGATACGTGCCACACTTAGGATAACTCAACTATTCACTTGATTAAGTAGTGGATTCATCATGATTAATTCTTTAATCATATACTAGCATTGTTATGTACTTTCTCAATCCAACTACCTCGAGGGGTTCAGAGACATCTCTCTCGTTATAAAAGAGGGGTAAAATTCATCTTGATCGCTTATATCTTACGAACTATTTTATGATAAATCTGAAAACTACATTTATAACTATCTAGTTACAAAATAGCATTTGACAGCTCTAAAGTATGTCACTACATATTCTATAAATCAATAATAATCCCATATTTAAAGATCATGCAGTTACACCATTTAAGATAAAACTTATGTCATATTATAAATAACAATCCTAATAATATCTTAAGTAGATCTACATAACATCATGTTCCCTAACTTAAATATTTACATTATTAATTCAGTATCTCTATAACTATAATCTGTAGGACGTGATTATCAATCAATACATGTGATGGCTTTACATGAATTAGAAATCAATTTAGAATAACATCATATTAAAAATAGTTTCACAAAACAGTCACATATTTGATAATCAATGTAAATGTCAATAATTCTTGAAATAAGATATTATTCAAAAATTCATAAATATAAACACAATATAATCGCCAATATAATTATCTTAGAACATATCACCATCACACATGTGCGGGACGAGGACGACTCAAAAGGTGGCGTCATTGCTCGGTTGGAGGGCGACAAGATGAGCGGCTCGGACGTGGCCGCTTCCTCCCAGCGGCGTGCGATGTCGAGGGGTCGTCGGAGGCATGGTGACGAGCGTGTGCGGCGTGGCGCGTATGCCTTGCCTTGCTACAGCCAGCATTGGCGTCCATGCCGTGCCGGCGGTGGCGGGTCGCTAGCTGTCAGGGCGGGCGAGCACTCCTACTCAGTGGCGTCAGTCGCTGCTTGTATTGCTAGGTCGCCAGCTGGTCTGCAAGCTGAATCCGAATCGCGGGAGTTATCTGCGATCCAAATCTGGGCAGGTCTAATTTGGAGTGCGATTATTAACCGCGATCCAAACCTGTTGGGCCGAAATTGGATCGCGGTTGTTGACTGGGTGGGTCGAATTTAGGTCATGATTTGGGTGGGCCAAATCTAAGTTGCGATAGTTGTCCGCAAGTGGGTCTGGTTTCTTTGAAGGTCTCGCTCGCCAGACATCAGGCTAGCTCCGGTAAAAAAAAGAAAAAAAATTCTATATTGTCTTTCTCGATTATTACTCAAGTCTGTTTGTCTCCTAAACCGTAAAATCAGATTATCTCACTTTTTTACTATTTAAATTGGTGCAATTTGCCTTCTTAACTCATTTTTTATGGTGATTTAAATGATGCCTTGTGTAAGAAAAATAATAGTAGACATGACAAAGTTAATTGTATTGATTTTTTTTTAAAATATTCATTTTATGCTTGTGAACTTTGTAAAAGTTATAGAAAAAGTAATAAAACTCTAAATGAAGTGAAACTAATTTTATAAATCCTTAAAAAAAATAGTAGGAGGACTCGCGCGAACTCGGATGGCTACGGCGGCGCGTCATTTTGCTCTTATTTTGATTGGAACATCTGTTTTAGAGATGTATTAATCGCAGTCGAATCCTGCCCATTTGATTATATATTTTTCTGTATTTGCATTTCTCTTGGGCAGTGTTATTTACACTGAAATCTGGGAGTGGCCAAGCACTGATCTTCTGATTTCGGTTGTGCAGCAAAAGCACTGTGGTATCTGTGCTACTAATTTCTCAATTCTAGTACTAATTCTTCTCATCTTAACAATTGAATTTTGCTGCATTGTTTATACAGACCCTAAGAAATGGCAGCGACTGCGATTGCAACATCATCCTTGGCTTCAGTTCCTCGCAAAAAGCAGCCCCGCCTTGGAGCCAGTACCTTCAATGCACAACAATTCAGTGGTTCCAGCTCCCACTGGCACGCTGTCAATCTGAGATCGAGAGTGCCAAGGCCGCGCGCCGCAAACCGGGCCGTCGTCGCGCAGGCCGGCAGCTACAAGGTGGCCATCCTCGGCGCGGCGGGTGGGATCGGGCAGCCGCTCTCCCTCCTGATCAAGATGTCTCCACTCGTCTCGGCGCTGCACCTGTACGACATTGCAAACGTCAAGGGTGTCACTACCGATCTCAGCCACTGCAACACACCGGCGCAGGTCGCCGGCTTCACTGGCAAGGATGAGCTCGCCGGCAGCTTGGCCGGCGTGGACGTCGTCGTCATCCCCGCCGGCGTACCCCGGAAGCCCGGCATGACGCGGGACGACCTCTTCGGCATCAACGCGGGCATCGTCAAGGAGCTCGTGGAGGCGGTGGCGGACAACGCTCCGGGGGCACTCATCCACATCATCAGCAACCCGGTGAACTCCACCGTCCCGATCGCAGCCGAGGTCCTGAAGCAGAAGGGTGTGTACGACCCGAGGAAGCTCTTCGGCGTCACGACCCTCGACGTCGTCCGCGCCAACGCGTTCGTCGCGGCGAGTAAGAGCCTCCCGCTCGCCGACGTTGACGTGCCGGTCGTCGGCGGCCACGCGAGGGCCACGATCCTGCCGCTGCTGTCGAAGGCGAGGCCCAAGACGTCGTTCACGGACGAGGAGGCCGAGGAGCTCACCGCGAGGATCCAGAACGCCGGCACCGAGGTGGTGGAGGCCAAGGCCGGCGCGGGCTCCGCGACGCTGTCCATGGCGTACGCAGCGGCCCGGTTCGTGGATGCATCGCTGCGTGGCCTCGACGGAGACGCCGACGTGTACGAGTGCTCGTACGTGCAGTCCCAGGTGACGGAGCTCCCGTTCTTCGCGTCCAGGGTGAAGCTCGGGAGGGACGGCGTGGAGGAGGTGGTGGGCTCGGAGCTCAGGGGCCTCTCGGACTACGAGGCGCGCGCGCTGGAGGCCCTGAAGCCGCAGCTCAAGGCGAGCATCGACAAGGGCATCGCGTACGTGCAGCATCAGCCAACAGCGGCAGCGCTGAACTGATGAACCTGATGAAGAATTGGCCGTCGTTTGGTATCAGGTATGGGCGCTTGGCTCCAATTTTGTAGCGCTGCACGCCCAACATTCCTTTGTAGCATTCCTAGTGGATGTTGGACGGAACAGCCGATGGCATTCTGAATCTTAGCGAGATCGGTACCACACAACCGGAAATTCCTGAAAACAACTGCATTCTCTTGTGCCGAAATGACAACTCGGCTCGGTTTGAGATCAACACAAGCAAATGCTTCTGATTTCGAAAGTCACGCTCTGCGCGGGAGCTCTGCCATTTATTTAAGCAATGCATGACTGTGTGAACACAACAGGATTGACAGCGGAGGTTGATTTTGGAAGGGAGTGGGGCTTTCTTTGTTGCCGGGCTTAGAAGAGCTCATAAGGAGTAAAGACGACCCAGCGAAGGAGGTGGGCGTAGGGGTGCAGTGGCGAGGTGCCACGGGCGGCGAAGGATTGTCGAATGGGTCGGTGCTGGGTAAGGGAGCTCTAAAACGGAGAGGTTAATGCGGTGGGGTCATGGGTGTGGATCTAGTGGCTAGGACGTCGTCGCATACGTGAGGGGGCTGGTGGGGCAGGGGAGCACATTGCGGTGGAGAAGAACTCAATGAAGAAAACAACCTGATGAAGAAAAAAGAGGATGGCCATGCAATGCTCATCCTACAATGATATAGATCAACTCAAAGTTGTTTGTGTTATAAGCAACTGAAAAATAGCTCACTAGCTTTGGCAGTCCATATCGTTTTCTTTGCTAATATGGAGGAGAGAGGGAGAAGAGATAGGTGAGTACTAGCCTGACTGCACGCGCTAGTCTAGTACGTGTTCTCATACCCACGTCCCACACTAGCCGTTTGCAGCGTTCCCATGCCCGCCGATCTCACGCATGCTCCCACGTTGTGCTATCTCTTATTGACGTAGAAGTGACATATAGATACAGAAATTAGCAGGTAGCTTTAATTGTTGAAGCTGCTCTTACCCCTAGTAGAGTCACATCACACTAGCCCTAACATGGACAACAACTAAAAGCAAAAAATCAACACAACTAGGCAAGGCCATCCACTCACAAGACTACTAGTTCTACTACTACCGACTCCATAGTCCATACAAAAGGTGAGGATGGACGATCGATGAAGAGAACGGCAAACACACGCGTCTTGACACCCGCACATTGCATGTCACATGTCATTTGCTCTAGAACGATGGGAACTTGACCATGTCAGTGCAGCGGCCCTCCATTTGTCGCGGACACCGGACGGGGCTCCTACCGCCGAGATCGACGCATTGGTACACCTGGTACGGCCGCATCTCATTCCGGTTGCACTGCAGGCTGGGGCAACATGCCCTCTGGCTTGTTTCAAAGTTGCTTTGATACCTAAAAAGACATATGTAACTAAGGTATCAGTCTATAGACCCATAAACCTTATCAACAGCATCTCTAAAGTCATTTCAAAGTTGCTTGCAAATGGGTTAGTGCCATGCCTAAATGATATCGTGTCCAGGAGTCAAAATGCGTTTATCAAAATAAGATGCATTCATGACAACTTCATCTATTTGCAAGGTGTGATACATGAATTGCAAAGGAAAAAAGAAAGCCTCACTATTCATGAAATTAGACATAGCAAAAGCTTTTGACTCAGTAAACTGGCTATACTTGCTAGAGGTCATCGATGCTTCGGGATTTGGAGTTCGATGGCGGGATTGGATCGCTCAGCTTTTGGCCACGGCCTCCTCGTGTGTCCTGCTCAATGGAGAGCCAGGATCTAACTTCAACCATGCAAGAGGTCTACGACTAGCGGATCTCCTTTCACCTTTGCCTTTTATCATCGCAATTGACTCGCTCTAATGCTTATTCTAACTAGCCGAGCAGAAGACGATTCTCACAGTGGTTCTTCCCAGGAAATCCAACCTCTGCTGCTCCATTTATGCGGACGATGTTGCTTTATTTTCCACTACAGATAGAGGCTAGTTGCAAACCATAAACAGAATTCTACATGTTTTTGGTCATAGTTCTGGCCTGCTTACCAATCTCACAAAAACTGAATTTTTTCCAATTAGATGTGATGAAAACCACCTGTCTGACATCCAAGGGGAGTTTCCGGGTGCAATCAAGAGTTTACCTTGTAGTTATCTTGGCCTTCTCCTCCATACTAGGAAATTGAGAAGGATTGACGTGCAACCTCTATTGGATAAGCTAGGTGGTCGTCTACCAGGGTGGAAAGGAAAGTTTTTCTCCCTAGCGGACATAGGTGTTTTGGTAAAGTTAGTCTGTCGGTGACACAGGAACCAGGGGTCCCCGAGTCCCGAGGCCGGATCAGCAAGTTGCCACGTGGCGCCCTCCCGCGGGGATCATCTCCCTGAGGTCCGAGAAGACTAAGTCCCGGGAGAGGGTGCTCGAGGTCATGAACAGTAGTCTCCGAGTGCCCGAGTTCCCCGATGGCCTGAGAAGACCAAGTGTCGGGAAGAGAGTGCTCGGGGCTGTGAACAGTGACCCCCGAGCACTCAAGTCCCCCGACGACCAGAAGAGCCGAGTACCGGGAAGGGGGTGCTCGGGGCCGCAAGCAGCGGCCCCCGAGCACCCGAGTACCCCGAAGACCCAAAGGAAATCAGTTCCGGGAGAGAGTGCTCGGGGTCACGAGCAGTGGCCCCCGAGCACTCGGTTCCCCGAGGACCCGATCAGTCAGATTCCGGGAGAGAGTGCTCGGGGTCATGAACAGTGGCCCCCCGGGCACTCAGTTCCCCGAGGACCAAGAGAGGGCATTTCGGGAGAGAGTACTCGGGGCTGTGAACAGTGACCCCCGATCACTCGGTTCCCCGACGGCCTAAGAGGTCCTTCACCAGTGGCCCCCACAGAGGTCCAGCGGTGAGATGTCAACCAGTGAAGGGCCCGATGCTGCATTTAAGAGGGCGCGTGGCCTGTCACTTCCAACTACTCCTGCCACGCTCGGTGTCAGCCCCTGCCACGGCTTGACAGAGAGGCGTGGGGATATTTAATGCACGGGTCCCATCCTGCGTCATCCGGCGCGCCTCGGGATAGTATCGTGAAGCCCAAAGCGCCCCGCCTGCCGCCCTGCTGTGTCAGACCCGCTCTGACCGGACGGGCACGCCGGGCTGCTCGGTGGCTGCTCGGTGGGCCCTCTTCGCGGCGCCCATTGCAGAACGACATCATGACGACCAAGACCGGACGGGGGTGCGTTTTCAACTCCCCCCGTCACTTCACGCAGTGGCCCATGATGGTTGCTTTCCATTTATGGCATCTTGAAACTCGTGCCCTCCCTTTCTGGGCACGCTACCGCCGGCGAGTATTTAAGGAAGGGTCGGTCAACACAGAAAAAGGGGTGGTTCTCAGAGAAGTAATGGAAGCTCGGACGAAGAGGAAGCCGAGGAAGAAGACAGGTCCAGTACAAGCACAGAAGCTAAGATCACCGAAGAACAAGGAACCCGAAGCTCTAGGATAGACAAATATTCTTGTATCTAGCGACATCTCTGAGAGACATTCTCAGAAGCATTTATATCACCCACACATGAGTAGGGTGTTACGCTCAGTGCGGCCCGAACCTGTCTAAAAACCTCTAGTGCATTTACTGCATTCTGCATCCGATTCTTCCATTCCACTTGTCATCGCATTTACACCCATTTATTTCACCCGCAAACAGATTCAGAATCATCCCCCCGGCCGAATCTCAAAGGGGGTCCCTCCGGATCCCTACTAGAGGAGTTTACCCTCCGACACAGTCCTTTCTTCCCTGCCCACCTACCATCTGGCAGTCTTCCCTTTGCAAAAATGGCTCCTCCGACAAATCAACCGCATACAACGAGCTTTCCAGTGGAGAGGGGAGGAACCGGAGGAGGTAAATGGCTCTCACTCCCTTGTAAACTGGAGTGTGGTGGTAACAAGGCCCAAAGAGCTTGGGGTCATGGTATTTTAGATTTAGAGCGCTTTGCTAGAGCTCTGAGAATCCAGTGGCTTTGGTTTCGATGGTTGGATGCAGATAAACCGTGGAACAAGCTACGAATCCCGTGCGATACAATGGACTGAGACCTCTTCATGGTTTGCACCGAAGTTACAGTAGGCAATGAGAGAAAGACTTCTTTCTAGCACGACAGTTGGCTGAATGGGGTGGCACCTAGGGTAATTGCTCCTGACCTCTTTATTTTGGCTAAACGTAAGCTACGAATGGTAAGCGGGATGAGCTAGTTTAGTTCATAGAGTTGTGGACTGCATTGCAGCACGTGCGTCTCGACCCAGAGGTAGAGGACCAAATCCATTGGAGGTGGATCGTGGGAGGAACATATGATTGGCGGAGCGCCTACAACAATCAGTTCATCGGAGCTTCCAAGCGCTACAATATGAAGCATGCGTGGACGACCTATGCTGAACCAAAATACAAAACTTTTGCTTGGCTCCTCATGCAGGGGAAGATTCTAAGGGCAGAGAACTTAGCAAGAAAGGGATGGCCACACTCACAACTTTGTTCTCTTTGCCACTCACTGGCTAGTGAGGATGTCACACACCTTGCAAAGAATTATCCCTACACAAACCAGGTGTGGTGTTTTTTTATCTCTTTGGTTCGGTTGGAACCATCTCCCTATCCCCTCTAGCTACAACAGTGTCCGGTCGTGGTGGCGTCTTGCATGTATCAAAATAGCACAAGAGGGCAGGCATGAATTTAATGGAGTTGTTCTTTATTTTTGGTGAAATGTGTGGAAAGAAAGAAATAGATGCATTTTCCAGGGCCAATCGCTTCACCCGGAAGCTATGGCTATGTTGGCGAGAACATACATAGAGCATGTCACGTCCCAAATTCCATAATCGTGTGATTAAGCTTAATCATGCATCATTAGCGTCATAATTATTTTTGAGGTAAATTATTTTGGCATACTAGAACACTTTATTTGAAAACAATTAGATGAGAGAAAGAAATTCGGGAGAGAAAAGAATTAAATTCGCAGTTAAAATAGACCTCTTTCTCTCTAACATGTGGGACCCACCCGGCCCCACCATCTCTCCCTCCACTTGGGCAGCAGCCCCACCTCCTCCCTCACTCCCACTCACGTGCCTTTCTCCTCTCCCAACCAGCCAAAGCAAGGGAGCAAGAGCTCACTCTCCCTCTCATTCCCTCTCTCCTTTCTCCCTCAAATCCACGCTCTAGGAGCCGAATCAAGGTATGTGTGTGGTACCATTGCGATCACAAGCTCACAAGCATTCCATTCCTCCAATTTGTTTGCTCATTCCCAAAGGATTTGAGCCGATTTGAATGTCTTTTGGTGTTAGGGTTGAAAAGTGAAGAACACCGGAATTCATCTTCTCTCGAGCGTTTCCTCCATTTCCCGGTGGTCACCAACCTTCACAAGCTCCGTGGGTAAGTCTCTTAGGCTTCCCATGACAAGAATACATGGTTTGGTTGGTCGATTTTGAGTTTTAGCAAAGTTCATGAGTTCTTGATGTTTTGGACCAAAAATGAGGATTTTGATGAAATTGAGTTAGGAATCAAGTTTCTAGGTTGTTAAATGAGTTCTAGAACCCTTGAACTAGCTCAAACATATTTCCTTTTGGTTTGGAGAAGATCGTAATTCGTTTCGGGCATTTTTTCCCTCAAAACAGTCTAGTTCTGGAGCTTTCCCGGAGTATCCGGCCTTCTCCGGAGTCTCCGAGTGAGCCCCAGTCCAAAATAACCGAGAGGGTGCTGCCGGAGAGTCTCCCGGAGTCTCCGGTACCCCGGAGTATCCGGCCTTCACCGGAGTATCCGGGTGCACTGTTCATCAGCCTCTGCTAATAACTTGTAAAATTTATAATTAATTCATACAAACTCCAAAAATCATGAAACCAATTTTGTTGGTTTCATAATAAACTACTATATCTATTAAAAATATTCCCAGCCATTAAATGTCGAATAAATTTTTTGAGGGTAATTAATTAGGCTTAAGCTTCATTAATTCACCATTAATTCTTTACAAGTCCAAAATGGATGAAACCAATTTTGCTATTCTTCTTATGACATTTTCTAGCTAGTAAAAATGTTTTCCTACATTTTAAAGCATATTTTCATGGTATTTAATCATTTACACCTTGTGACTTAGATTGTTGCATTTCATTTATGCTTATCGTTGCACGCGTTATGTTTCTTAGAACACGCCGATCCATTGATCCCGGAGACCGAGGTTGATCCCGAGGCACCGCACCTTTGTGAACCAGTGCATCAAGGCAAGCAACTAACATATTTCACCCATGTCAAATTTGGAAGTCTCAATTGATGAATATGCTTATGTATGTATGCATGTGTCGGGTACCCTTGGGTAGAACCTATGCCGATTGCATCTTTCTACCTTGGTCAATTGTTCAAGTAATTTCCTTGTAGCCTAGATATGGTGTTATGTCTAGGTACGAGTACGATATACATGCTTAGCAATGCTTAGGTCTTTCGGTAGAAGTCGAACGACGGTGTTTTTCTGTTGTTCGTGAGTATAGGGATTGCTATTGATTATAAATACATGCTGTTGGTGAGGTGGTTGGTGAGTGATGAGTATGAGACGAGATGTGGGCGGTGTTAGGGGTGTCGTCTTCCTCGGTGGAAAGTCCAGGGGGCAGGTCGGGAGAGGAAACCCGAGCACCATAGACCGCTTGCATCGTTTAAGGCCGTCCGTCGGTACCGTTGGCTTTAGCACTTACCTTACCCACCACATGCCGATCTAATGGTAAGGTGAGCTGAATACCTTCGCAGCTGTGACTTTGTGGGCGTGAACATTGAAGGTGTGAGCGGGCGGGCTTGTAAGCGGTACTAGTTTGCTCCAGAAGTAGTTCTAGTATCGCCGCGCCGAGCGATGCATGCCCCACACGGTTGGGGCTGGTTGGGAAAGGTTGTCACGGGTACCCCTTTGTGTGCACTTTAGCAGGTGGCACAAGCCGTATGGTCCTCGTGTCGTGTGGGTCCAGGAGTATCCCTCTACAGGTAATCTACATGGGACACATTGAATCCACTTCTAGACCTTACTACATTTTTCAGTGAGATTTTTTTTCAGATTTCAGTATGATGGACATGATACCAGTGCATTTTTTTACTAGGGACTTAATGTAGTTCCTAAGCATATTGCTTATTTCAGCGTGAGGGGTCCTTTCTCTGTGGTGTAGCTCCCTATTATGTTCTTGTTCGGTTGGAGATAAACTTCTACCATGGTGGATGCTTATATGGTTGTCACTTCATGCAGGTAAATCTTATTTCGTGAAACTGTTTTCTTCCACCTCACACATAACCACAAAGATGAGGCTTAGTGTTGATCACTATGACTTCACTATAGATAGTCTTGTAGACAATTCATTGGAGGAGTTGCCTTTAGTAATATCTATAGATGACGTGGACTATACTTCTAGCAATTGTCTACACTGTTGGAGATGCCCTCATTAGGATTGAGATCCGCAGCGTGATCCAAACATAAGAGTGCAGTGCAGGTGCCACATGGTCGTTCCTCAAGTGAAGTACAAAAGCAGCAGGATAACCAGCTACTGTAATTGAATGTGCTGACAGGATTACACTAGACCGTCGCACGAGGTGGTTACCTAGATTAGTTACTAGTTGTTACACATCCTAGTTTTCAGTTCGTCTAATATATCTTAGCGGGTTAGTGTTGTTGTGATGGAATATATCTATTCAGGTTTAAGTTTTAGATTCGACATAGGTTTTGATATTTATAAAATATCTATATACATCTTTGACGTGCAGTTAGTATTGAGGACAAAAGTTGTACCTCTTTCTTTAAAAAAACAGATGCTCTAATAGTCCATTGACCATTGGATTGAGAGTAGTATTGGAGTGAGACCAAGCGGAACAAGAGGTAATTAGCAATGCAGTACATTAGGAAATCAGCAGTGTGCTACTGGATAGGTTGCATGTGTCTGGAATTTTCAATCCAATTTCACGTACAAGCTTCCCTGAAATTCTATGGAAGATCGGCCCATAAGCAGTACATCGTACGTGAGGCGGCCCACAAAAGGTCAATGGGTCCTAATTGCACCCGACATATTGTTTCAATCTGCATTTCTTATACATAGCACGCTACCCCAAAGCATTATGTAGCGCACTTTAGTATTCGTGTGAAGCCGGATTGAACACACATGCATGCTTCCTCCTCCTTATCTTCCCGAACATGGCGATGCTCCTCCTCGCAATTAGGGTTAGGATCTTAGGGTTTGGGTCCTTGGTAACTCCAACGAGGTTGTCGTTTAGGATTCTGGCTAGCTTGGATTTAGATGGGGAGAGCTTTGGCTGTGGAGGGAGGCTTGGGGAGGAAGATCGGCCTGGCGGTGGTGGCAGACGCAGTGACGTCACGACGATGGCACGCGAGCGTCACAAAGATAGCTTGACACAGCTAGGTTAGCGTGGCGGCGGAAGTAGATTCAGCGATGGGGAGTCATCAGAGACGGAGAAGGAGGGTGGGAAACAGGCATCTCAATAGAGATGAAGAAGAAGCAAGAGAGGAGAAGGTGCAACAGGGAAGAAGAGGGTCGAGGTGGCAACATGGGAAAGAAGGGAGGAGAACTAAGGACGGAGATGGTCAATGACAGGTTACTCCTGCATTGGGGACGATGACGGTGAGGTGACAAGGAGGCTGAGCAGGATATAGGTAGAGGCAGGAGGCGATGACACGGTGAGAAAGAAGGCAACTCATGGACCTAATTATGCGGGCTATGGGTCGTGCTCAGGGGCGGATCCACCCTAGGGGCAAGTAGGGGCAGTCGTCCCAGGTCCCTGGGTCGAATCTAAAGTACCCTGCTCAGTGCCCTGGTCCAATCCGCCCCTTGTGGGCTTGAGTTGTCCAACCCAGACGTCTAGTCTTTTGCTTCACGAGTAGTCTGCGCTGCAGCGTGCTCCCAAAGCGAGGCTTGATTTGCTTGTCAACTCCTAAGCGGTCCGCATGCAGTTGTAGCATGCTCCTGAGACCGACCAGGACAATAGTCAGCATGTGGCACGATGACACAGCACGACATGCCAGCGCCCATCCGCGGTCCGCCTGACGCCTTGACAGCCTGATCCCCAAGCGGCCAGGCCCATCTAGTGTCCGGCGTCTGCAATCCCATTCTCTCGTGAGGCAATGAGGGTGTGACTCCCGTGATCCTGTCCGCCCGAGCCCAGAGCAGGTGACGTTGGGGCCAAGCCAGTGATTACCTAATGGCGTTGGAGGGGAGCTCAAACACTACACCTCCTGATGTCACCCGATCTCATGTGCCCAATGTCCCGTCCTCTTCCACCAATGTTAAAATCGGTAAGTTCCCCTAAATCACAATCGGCGTAGTGCAATACTGATTTTATGATCTAGAGTTCAGAATATCTAGTCATATATGATGATCGTTGACGGATGTGTATTGTATTGATGTGTTATTATGTAACTTTGTATGCTTAATTAGTTATGTTATCTTGTTTGTTGTAGATACTATATGTAACTAACATATGAATTCATACATTTTTATTCTTCTTAGGCATCTGCTAGATTCTCTGAAGTTTTAGAGCATCTAACGAGTGGTTCAGTCATCAAGAGTCTATATTAGTAAAATTTGCTGCCTTTATATCGCGTTCTATATTTTTGCTATTTTTTAATGTAGATTCTGTAAAATTAAATGTGATTTGAACCATTACTTGTATTGAATATCAAGTGTATGTGCCCTTTCAATTTCTAAAGTAAAAGTTCACCTATGTTACATAAAATTCCTGGATCCACCACTGGCCACGCTATCCATAAACTTCTTTCGGTGGAGTAACGGATAGGGAGTCCCGTTTTCACCTTGCCCAGGTTGAAATAGAAAGGAGGTGCAATTGCTTCCATATGGCGAAGAGGCCTTCATCTGCTCATCGCATACGGACCAGTGCACCGCGATTTCGTTAATCAAACAGACGTGAAAGATAACTCCTCTTATTCACCTGATCAAGAGTAGTACATGTCGATCTCAGAAACGAAAGAAAAAAAAGTTGATCGATTCAAGGAATCAATCTGGAAAACCACAGAGTCCTAGGGCACAACAACACAAACCACGCGAGAGCGCCGTCGTGCCACCGGCGGGCCGGTGAACGTGCCGTCGACCGGCCGGGCCACGCGTTTTACCAACACAATCAGAAGACGGGCAGCTTGACCCGGTCGGCGCACTTGCTCCGCATCTCCAGCGGGCAGTCAATGAGCTTCTTCCCGTCGCGGCCCACGCACTGGTACACCTGGTACAGCTGCGACTCGCCGTCGGCGTCGCGGTTGCACTCCAGGTTCGCCTTGAACCCGGTGCCTTGGGCGATCGCGTCCCTGATGCTGCTCAAAAAGTAAGATTCGTCCTCCGATGGCACGATCCCGGCGTCCGCGAGGATGGACGTGAGGTTGTGCCGCGCCTTGAGCGCGAGCGCGGCCTCGAAGAACTCGTGCTGCTCCAGGTTCGAGCACGTGCCGTGCTTCTTCCATTCGTAGCTCCAGAACTCGAGGCTGCGCCCGCTCTTGCACGACAGCGTCGGCCAGCTCTTGTCCAGGGACGCCACGAGGTCCCTGATCTCCCACAGTTGCAGCGGGTTGCCGTCATCGCAGTACTGCGGCCAGCACCTCCCCCGCCGCCCGACGATGGAGAGGAGGGCGTCGTCGCCGAGCGCCGCGCGGGCGACGCCATGGCGGCCCCTGCACTCGGCGTAGTTGGGCCACAGGCCGTGGATACCGAAGTCCGCCGCCGGCTTGCCCGTGTCCGGGAAGCAGCAACCCCGCCACGTGTCGCAGAACGAGCCCGGCCACTGCATGCATCGAAGAACATACGTTAGCTTCGTCGCTTCTAAGACTTCGACCATGCATCCAATGCGTACAGAAAAAAAACATGTAATTACAAGAAAGCAATCTATATAGCTAGGGATCGATGATCCTGAACTTATGGAGGATACATCGATCGTTTGTCACCTGTTGAACAAAGTAGAAGAAATCGAACTCCTCCGCCGTGGACGAGACGGCGAGGAGAGATAGCAGCAGCGCCAAGGAGACTAGTACAAGCTTCGTCATCGTCGTCGGTCTTTGCGGTTTCCCTCCACTTCTGATGGTGTGTAGCACAACTACTTATAAACATCGATGCAACAAAGATCAACACCTACACATATTGTGCAGTAGTTACTAAATAAATTGAGTTTTAGAAAATATTTGGTAAAACTTATAGAACTTTGGCTAATTATAGTTTTCAAAATATTTAGTTTGGACACCTAAAAATCATATATGTAGATTTATCTTGAAAAATAATTTTATAATATTACAAATTCAATAATATCACATATATATTCTAATATAGAATAGTGATTAAACTATGTATTGAAGATCGTATTTTAGTAAAAATGACATGTATTTATAACTAGAGAGATTATACGCTAACATGCATGAGATATTATGGCGGATCTGGCCCAACAAGGCGAATATGCTTTCGATCGTGCTTCGTGGAAGCAACATGCAAGCGACTTGCATGTTCGATCGTAAGTCTGTAGGATAAAGAACGGAGACAGACCTGAGAGTCCATATAGGAAACAGGTAGGCCAATCCAATCCGGTACGAGTTCGGTTGCATTGCCTTCTCAATTTCAGAATTTTTTTAGGTCATGTGAATGTGTGTGTCCATGTTACTTGGTCCCGATTGCTTGATCTGCCACGCAAGGTAGGTGCAGGAACTACGAATCAAAGCACGCAGACGATGCTTATTAACCAGATAAGACAGTTCTGACCTGGAGAAGAAGAACGTGAATCAGAAGGACGTAGTAGCAGCGACGAGTGGTGCTTTGTTTATAGAAGATTATCAACTACTAACATGCACTTTGGTCAACGAAATTATGTATGAACTGACACTTGATCAGTTAAAATATAGCTCCCAAAGAATAGTATAGGTACAAGCTAGCTGCAAACAATGACAGGTTGGGGAAATGCTGGGCCGGCACACATTGCAGCCTCGCATCGGCTGATGGCACATTGAGAGTTACATCGAAAGTATTTTTAACGCAGAATGACTGGGCCATGGTTGAATACTTCGAGCTTAGTGTTCGTACAGGAGAGCCGGTTACGAACACAATGAGGTCGCCCCCAATCGCCATGAAGGAAAACACATTTGTATTGTGTACTAGTGTCATCAGTTTTACATGCGCATTCTGAAGTATTAAATTAAATATAACAAGTGTGTTTTGGATGGACTTGTTACAAGCCAAGATGGCCGAGTTGGTCTAAGGCGCCAGTTTCCGGAAGGGCATGGGTTCGAATCACATTGTTTTTCCCCTTCAGTTTCCTTTTTTTCTTCATCACAAGTTGAAAAGGTTATAGTCTATTGCTCAAATTGTAGCTTTTTAAAATTGGGACCGTACCTATCTAATGACAGATTTTGTAACCAAAAATCTGTCAAACTTTCAACCAATAAGATGCTGACAGATCATATGCAAAAATCGGACAGACAACACAATAAAAAATCTATCCATTTTTTGAAAGAGTCTGTCAATGATCATTACAGGTGCAACAAAAAAATAGAAAATCGGAACCCGCTAACATCCACTTGGAGCTTACATAAGAGGAAATATAGAACTCTAGTTGACTACACTGATCATACTTGTATAGTTCGTGTGCAAATTTAAATAAGCAGATTAGATTGTAGTTCTCAGAGAGAGATTGGGGTACACATTGCATGAGAGAACTACCAAGGGATTGAACTGAAATAACACTATGATGCTTACAGGCACATCATTGAAAGGAAAAAACTGAACTACAGTGTTCCTGCTGTTGTCCCTAATCTAATTTTGCTTAGCATAATCACAATCATGCTGCTTCTTTTTCCCCGAAAACTGAGTTATGGTTCATGTAAACCAAGATGCCTGCAACATGAACAATGATTAGTCTCAAAGACAAAATCACAAAGCAAAAAAGACTTCCATAAACAAATTTTTTTGCATATTTTTTAAGCAAAAATGCAAACAAAAGTAGAGGCATATGTCGTTCACAATTTAAACTCGAATGATAAGAATATCATCTCGAGAGAACTCGTCCACTTAGTACCAAAACACCACATTTCCATGAACTTGGTCACAAACACACCACATAGGGAGAATTAGAAAATAAAGAGGCATATAAAGAGAGAAATAACTAGATATATCTTATAAAGAGAGAATAATGTGACAAACACACACAAAGTTAGAGAAAAGCAAAGACAGAGAGAAAATAAAGAGAGAGAGAAATAACTAATATAACTTTTATATATATATATATATATATATAGAGAGAGAGAGAGAGAGAGAGAGAGAGATAAACAGAAAAGTAGAGACATAGAAGAATTAAGCGAGAGATAGAGAAATAGAGAAAAGGGAGAGAACTAAAGAGATAAAGCAAGTTAGAACAAGAGATAAACAAAGAGATAAAGAGAGAACCAAATATAGAACATGCAGAGAAACAAATAGATAAAGATAGAGCCATATATATATATATATGTATATATACATATATATATATATATATATATGTATATATACATATATATATATATATATAGAGAGAGAGAGAGGGGTAGAAAGAACACAAGAGAAAGAAAAGGATAAAGAGATAAGCAAAGATAAAGATATAGAGATATAGAGAAAGAGAGAGAGAGAGAGATAGAGACCTAAACACACGCACAGAGAGAGAGAGAGAGAGAGAGAGAGAGAGAGAGAGAGAGAGAGAGAGAGAGAGAGAGAGAGAGAGCAATATTCAGTACCTACTACATAACTAAAACACACACACAAGCGTACATAACTGAGAAGCATACAAACTACATAACTTAAAATAAAGAAGACCTGATAAGACACACTATGTAACTCAATATATAACCTCAGTATGTAACTCGCACTACATAAAAGAAAAAAAAAGTAAAACTATGTAACTCACTATGTGTAGGACCGAGATAGATGACTAGAAGGGGTGAATAGGAGCCTTACAGATTTCTTGTGAAATAGATGGTCTACTCCTTGTTCACCCAACGCTCCTCAAAAACGTACAAGCATAAGCATAAATTTTAGAGAGACAAAGCAAGAGAGAATGTTCTAAGGCAGCATGACTTTACAAAATGAATATGAGCCGTAGACTGTCACATCCCAAAATGCTAATTACAGGACTAAGCATGCATAATCATCATGACGATTTACTTTATATGATTAGTTATTATTTTGGATATTTGGGGGTAAAAATAGTATAGGAAGAGATTTGAAGACACTAAATACCTTGGAGAAAAGAAGAAAAGAAAGAAGTAAGAAAAGAGGGGGAAATTAGAACAAAATTCAGTAAAAAAAACTCTTCTCGCGGTGTAATCAGGCTCAACCGCGATCTGACCACCAGGTGGACAGCCACATAGGCTTGCCACGTTGGCTTCCTACAATCTAACTGACCCTTCCGCAGTCTGACCGCCAGCACACAGAAGCTCTCTTAAGTGGTTGATCGCCTCTCTCACTCCTCTCTCTCATTTGCCTCCCTCTCACTCTCATTCACTCTCTCACTCTCTCACTCCAACAAACCCTAGAGAGAGAGCTCCAAATCGACATGTCGACGGTCGGAGATCGGAGGTGGCAACTCACACAAGCTTCCCGAATGACTTCCCCAAGCTTCTTTGCCCTTTCCTCCCCACCGGAAGGGTTTCCTCGCTATTTCTTCCTCTACGAGCTCATTCACCCTCCGGGAGTCCAATCAGTGGATCAAAGCTTCCTTGGAGGATTCCGATCCAATATAAAGTTCATCTACACCTCTACGACGAGGTAAACATCCCCTACCATTTTCCCATCGTTTCCTAGCCCTAGGCGATCGCCATTTCAATTTTCACTGGTGAATACTAGGTCTAGATCTATTTTTTGTGGTTTTATGTGTTCGAACCATGCATGTCATCCAAACAATCATAGAATACATTCCCTTAGTCCTATGTAGTATTTTGGTGTCCTTCGTCGTCGAAGGTTTCGCCTTAGTCGTCGTTGACAACCCTGCGAAGGTGCTACCAGCAGGGTTTGGCGGTCTGATCGCCACTAGGGACAGTCTGATCGTCAGTATGTCGGTTCAAAATATCTGAATTTAGGAGTCAGATCGTCGTTGGGGCTGGTCTGACCGTTGGTCAGTGGTCCGACCGCTGCCATGCCTTTGGTCTGACAGCTAGGGCCCTGAACTCTCTGCACGCTCGTGGTATGACCGCCACTTGCACGTCGGTCTGACCGCCGGCTCTTCAAGGCTTGGTGCACTTAGGTTATCTTATCCGGGGTTTCAAACTTCGGAACTCTAATCATTTGTTGGTCTTTTGTAAATGTTTTTGAAACACAACGCTCTATTATTATCCAAGGATGCATCGTTTGTACATTTTTTTAATCGTTCATTTGTTTATGCAATGCATTCTTGATTCGTATAGAGAGAATTGTGACAATGGTTCAAGCGAGTGAAGACGGCGCCTATTTACCTAAGTTCTGTGAGTGTTACGCTGGGAGTATCAGTTAAACACCGGAGCAGTAAGGCAAGCATCTAACCATACTTAACCTACTACTTTGGATCTCGTATTGTATAACTTGATAAATTACGCTTTATGTATACTTGCATGAGTAGTGAGTCTATTGTTGGGTTTTTGTGGGTAGAACCTATGTTGATGAATTGCATTACCTATATCTTGTGTTTTTTATGATCCATGTCCTTGTAGTCTGGATAACATTGTTGATATCTAACTTAAGAGTTATTCGAAATGCTTAGCAGTGTATAGGTCTTCGGTAGAAGTCGACCAATAGTTCAACCGTTGTTCATTAGCTTAGGGCTTATTTATTGTTTACAAACACAATAACAATGATATGGGTTGTATGAGATGTGAGGATGAGGTGAGATGTGGGCGGTGCTAGGGATAGGTCGGAAAAGGAACCCGGATGCTATAGACCGCTTGCATCATTTAAGCACCGTCCGTCGGTGCCGTTGGGTTTAGCACTTTTCATACAACCACATATTTAGATAATGGACGAATGAGTCAAGTATCATATGCCGTCTGATGCTTGCCGTGGGTCCCTACGACATGTAAGAAAAATAAAAAAGAAGCAAGGTGGTGGGGAGCCGGAGGTGTTCGGGACACGCTTGCAGTAACCCCGGTGCTATAGGGGTATGTGCAAGTAGGTAGTTCTAGGTATGAGAAATATTGTCTCGGGGGTCAAGAGGATTGACCTGGTGAAAGGACAATGATGTCGCTTAGAGGGGGGGTGAATAGGCGTTTTTACAAAAATTCAACCCTTTTGCCGTTGGCCTAAACTTGCAGCGGAATATAAACTAACGGGTTTTTCACAAGTGAAAAACTTAAATATGCTAGGCTCAACTAGTGCACAATCACCCTAAATAAGTGTGGAAATTACAATCCTAAGGTGACTCAAATTATTCAATTCTAGCAAGAGATATGCAATAAAACTTAAATTGAAAAAGGCTAAAAATACTGTTCATATGCCTGAAATTACTGTTCAGTGAAGACAGGAGTCTTCGGGTTGTACAGGTCCGGAAACTCCGGTAAAGTCCGGATTCTCCGGGTTCTGTACAGAACTGAGCCCGAAACTGAATAAAAATGATGGATAGAGAGTTCTAGCTCAAACCAAGTGATGTCGTGTGTTTCCGGAGATGATTCCAAGTAGATCCACAGAGAACCTACACTCAAATACACACAAACAAGTAGATCGAGCAATATGCACAAAGATTTGAGCAAGAACATAAAAATAAGGAAACAAGAGAGGAGACACAAAGATTTGTTTCCCGAAGTTCGGATTCACCACCGTGAATCCTACGTCTCCGTTGAGGAAGCTCCAACGAGCCGGATCTCTTTCAACCGCTTTCCTCGATCCACTAGCTTTATCTCTTCCCTTTCGGAGGCGAGATCGACCTTCATAAACTTTCCCGCGGCTCACCACACGCGCGGGAGCTCACCGGGCAACACCTAGCCGGCTAGGAGGCTTCACCTCCAAGAGTAACAAACGCAATCGAACTTCTTGCCGATGAACTCGAGTGCTAAGAATGGATTTAACTCACTTGCACTCAATCTTCCAATCTCTCAACCCAACTCACTTTTCTTCTCAAATAACACACTAGAATGGAGTGGGAGAGGTTCTTTTAGCTCTAAAAATGTGTTCTTTCGTGCCCCTTGCAGCAGCCCCAAAGGATGGGGTGAGTGGGGTATAAATAGCCCACTTTAAAAAACTAGCCGTTAGGCTCTTTTCTGGACCTTACCGGAGAATCCGGCCTACACCGGAGTCTCCGGCCACTCCAGGTACCGGAGACCGGAGTCTCCGAGTACAGCACAGCTGACCTCCGAAAAACGGTGATAACTTTTGATTTCGGAGTCCGATTTTGACGATTTTGGACTCTATGAAAAGCTTATTCAGAGGGCTACACATCCCAACTGAATTTATGACCTAAAACATATAGGATCAAATTAGGAACACTCCAAAACCCATTTTAGACACTTCCACACTTTCCGCTTTGAACTCTTAACAAGAAACTCTCACTTTGGGTTTGGTTGGGAACTCTTGAGCACTGAGATGCGACAATTAGCTCACGTTGCATCCCTCTTAATAGTGCGGCATACCTATACTCAAATTCAAAGATAAAACTCGTTTAAACCACTTTGAGCTTTTGAAAAACTTTCAAATACCGCTTCTTTCTTTCAAACACTTGAGGGTTGCCAACTTTCATATATTCTTCACTCCATCTCTTTTTGATTCTTCATATGATTGATGTGAATCATTCATAGCTTCCCATGGTCTCGCACGGTCCATCGGCGCAAAGCCTTTACTCGCTCTTCACCACCGCCTTAGTCCTTCAGCGCCAAGCCATTTGCTTGCCCTTCACCACGGATAGTCCATCGCAACCGAGTCTTGCTTTCCCTTCACCGTCTTGCCATAGAAAACCACTTTATATTCGACATCTTTAAGGAATTCATTGTATCAAATATGGAGTCCACTCTTGTTCTTCACTCTTGGCATATATGATTTCAATTCAACTTATGTCTTCTTATGGATCCTAACCCCAACTCACTCTTAAGCACAAAGCACATGGGTTAGTCCATAAAACCTAAATGACAACATTTATACCTTAAGTTACTTGATCTCCACAAGTAACTTATTAGCCTTCATGCATATTGTCAATCTTCATATAAAATCTAACCCCACTCGTTCTTAAACACATAGCACATGGGTTAGTCTATAAAACTCTATTAACAAGTCATACCTTTAGTTACTTGATCTCCACAAGTAACTTAGCCTTCAATCTTATTGCCAGTCTTATTGAGCTTCTTTTTCTTCTTATGAGCATCACTAAAATCTCAATGACTTTTGATGCAATTCTTTGAACTCATGGCATTTCTCAAAGAATTCATGCTTCATCATTTATGCATCTCCTATGGAATAACCTAATAGCAAATCTCAATATGATTGTTAGTCCATAGGCATTGTCATCACTTACCCGAGCATCACCTAGAGCTCATTCATCTTGATGCATTTTCAATCTCCCCATTTACCTAGAGCTCATGCATATCTCTTATCCATGCATCACCTATGGAACAACCTACTAACAAACTCAACACCATTGTTAGTCCATAGGTATTGTTATTAATTACCAAAATCACACATAGGGGCTAGATGCACTTTCAATCTCCCCCATTTTGGTAATTGATGACAATCTCACTAGATGATTATATTTGACAAAATTTAAAGTTCTAAGTATACATATAATCCGAAGATGAATGTATACAAAGAATAAGTTATGGAAATACCAAATATCACAAAGATATTTGAGATTGCCAAAACTAGTTTTACTAGTATCAAACACCACAAAGGTTTTGATGTTAGTAAAAACCAACATATGTATATAATAAACTCCTCCACAATCTATGCATGTGTGAATAAATTTTGAATATCATTGCATATATTGTCTATCTCAAATTTTGGATGGAGTTTCCTTTATACATATCAAGCAAGCATGACAAAGTATGTATGAATATGAATATGCTCATGCAAAGCAAAGCTTTAACCTCATTTCTCAAAGGTAATCATACTTCTCAAAAGCAATCATACAAATTCTCCCCTAATTGACATCTTCCCCATATAAGCAAATTATCCTCCATAAGCAAAGTCCTCTTACAAAATATAACATCTAGTCCAAATTCTCCCCCAATTGACATCAATACCAAAATGGAATCATTGAAACGAATTCTCCCCCAATTTACATCAAATTGGTAAGAATTAAGTAGGACTTGCTAAAAGAGAAAAAAATTTCTCCAAAACACCATTAGCCCTATCCCACAAGAGGGAATCATCGAAAGCTAGTGCATGACCATATATAGTGTGAACTTCTCATAATATGTGTATTTCTCATAATTTGAGTTAAACCAAATACACTTATCCAATTACGAGCTATGTGAGGAGAACAAGCTATACAATAGGTCAAAAGGGTTCAAAGAGATGCCAAAAGAGATTTCAAAAGGAAATACCAATTAAAACTTCAAAAGATATCAATTAGATACCTACAAGAGATACCAATTAAAAAAATGCTAATTAAAATTCCAAAGGATATCAATTGAATACCTATAAGAAATATCAATTGAAAATTCAAAGCATATCAATTGAAACAATTGAAAGAGATACCAATTCCAATTGAAACTAATTCAATTGAAACAAATTTAATTGAAGGCAAAACAAGCACGAGTCCGAAATGAATATCTAAAGCACAAGTGCAATGGATCATGCTCTAAGTTGAACATAGCAAAATTATTGACAATATAACGAATTTCTCGTTTATCACAAAATGTCAACATCACATGAGCATATATGTCCAAAAGAGCAATTTAAAGCGGACTACAAACCTCAAGCAACTCAAGCATTTGATATAATTTTTTTTGCATATTTGGGATTGAATAAATCATAAACATGATTATAGAGTTCCCACAAAAATATGCTACTTCAAATTGCTCATATTTGCAATAGAGAGGTTTTAAGCACTTGCAAGAAAAACACATTTTTGCAAGATATTTTCATGATATGATACAATCTATACAAGATTGAATTTCGCTCATATTTGTATATCAAGTTGAATTTCGCTTATGAAATTTACTTAACAATGTAGGCGATTCCTTGCTAATACCTCAATGCATTCTCCTTGGACTCGAGTTATTTATATGTACCTATTATAAATTAAGTCTTGCGAGTACATTCGTACTCACACTGCTCTTTCAGGTTCTATCGGTGAGGAGAAGCTCATATTTGGCTACTTCATGCCCGCTGATGTAGGTGGCAGGAATGAGTAGTGTAAACTACTCATGTGGCGTGCTTTTGGGTGGAGACTAAAGGCATATGACTTTACCCAGCTTTTGGGTATTGATAGGTGTAAATTTTCCGCTGCGTAATTTCTAGTTTGATTAGGAGGTAATCTGTTCTTTATCCTTCTAGCTCCATTTTGATGTAAATCGTTGTAAATAGTTAAATACTTAAGAACTTATAATATAATTTAATTACTCGCTCTTTCTTAAGCTTTGTTGTGATGTTGTGTGTTGGAAACGCATGTGTTCTGATCTTGGGCACAAAACACGTGTTCGGACTATCGGGATGATATTCTGGTTAATTAACATGGTTGTGATTAAAAAAATTATCATCCTAATGATTAATTAGAATACTATTTGTATTGTTCCTCATATAAACTCTATTTAAAACTATTCCATGTATCTCTGTGCACAAAAGCTTAAAAATTGAACGGAGAACAGAGCAAATGACAGTCACCAAAAGAAACAACTCTCTAACTTAATGATCTAGAGGCAGTGGGATTCAAGACCTTCTCAAATACATGAGAATATGAACATTTATGCCTCTAGCAATAAGAAGAACAACTTCCTAAGGTTGAAAAATTGCAGCTCAAAGGTAAAAACGAAAATCAATAAGAAAATAAAAAACTTGCACCGAAGGCAAGGAAGCCAAAAGAAGAAGACTAGAAGGAAATGAACACAAGATCATGCAAGAAAATAATCTTCATTAAGCACAGAGGTCAATCCTATTTTTGGCAGATTATAAAGTTAGTTTTCTCACAAAAGCTCTAACATATTGCAAAGACTAAGCCTATCATCTCCTCTCCTCTAAAACCTATCACAGGACTCTCAAATGGCTGACTCAAAGCTCTCCCATAGCTCTACCCCTCTATTTATAGCCCTTAGGAGCTTTCTTAGCCTTTAACTTTCCTTGTTCCCAAAATACCCTTCACCGATAGTACACTCTATTTACAGCTCTACCCCTCTATTTATAGCCCTTAGGAGCTTTCTTAGCCTTTAACTTTCCTTATTCCCAACATACCCTTCACCGATAATACACTCCTATCTATCACCGAGGCATTTTAGTCCAAATTTCACTCCTTTCATCGAACGGCCACGGCTTCTTCGCGACTTAGCTTCGCTTCGATGTAAGATTCATGATGATACCACGTGACCCTCCAGTCCTCTCGTTGTTTTGTGGTCAAACCGTGAAGCCCTAGCATACTTCTCAAAGCATGACTAGCTGCCACTTATTTTGCCTCAAGCAAGCGCTCTGATGTCGACGCGTGTCCTCCGTCTTGCAATCTTAACTGCCGGCAAGTCTCTCCCGCTCCTGATCCATCAGGTCGTCTTGTCACTTGCACTGGCATCTTGACTTTATCATATGCCATCTTCATCCTTCATCCTCTCTATGCTTTGCTTGAACTCCACATGTACTGCTAGGATCACCCTTAACTTCGCTCGGTCTCCTTGATCGTCTGGCACCAACCACCTGCCTGGCCCCGATCATCTCGCCATCGACCATCAAGTTGCATCCATCACCTACACACCATGAAATAAGTAAACACATATGTCCAAATTCTAAGGATGTCTCTAGTTAGCCCATAACACAAATCCTCAGTTCAAAACTCATTTTGTAGAAAACGTGAGCACATGATGTTCCAGTGTGTTTTGTTCCTAAACACCGGATCATCTGGTGAGCTCAGATTCATTTTGCACCCAGAAAAATGCTTTCTGCAAGAAAAGGTCCGTCACAAGCTTCTGGTGTTAACCCTCCAGTCACCGGAACATCCGGTGAGTTCAATTCCAACTTATCAGCGACTAGCAACCTCTCTGCAAGAATTAATCTAGTGTACCCTCTAGTGTTCACAAACACTAACACCGGACTATCCGGTGGCTACTTTAGTTTTGGCACCAAACTCAAATTTTAAACTTTGTCACGCACTGAACAATACTCCGACGCTTACTGATGGAATCACCGGATCATCTCGTGGGTCGAACTTCATTTTCCTCCGAAAGATTCCTTTTCTACAGGAAATACTCCGGTGAACTCTTGTAGCCCACACCAGACTATCCGATGCATTGTCCAGGTTTCTTCTCAAAGACAAAAATACTCTGGCGTTTCTGTCAGCACAACACCGTATCATCTGGTCAAGCTAACTTCCTAGATACCGGATATTCCAGTGAGTTCATTTTTTCTAGACTCAGAAACAAACACACCAATTCCAATTTTCCTCCAACTCGAGTTAGTCATAAACAAGAACCAGCATCAACAAACACATGCTAACCAAGTTGAACTCAACTCGAACATTGTCAACGACTCATCACAATCAAACCAAGCTACATCTCAACTTGATTTCTCACTATGTAACTCACACTAAAAACTACACGTTGTGTAATTGGAGAAGCACTAACAGAGAAACAAAATAACCTAAGAGAAAGCACAACTATGCAATTGAAAAAAAAACATAAGTAGATAGAGAGAAATGAGAAGAGGGGACAAAGTGATACAGATAGAAATAGGGGAGATAGACCTAGACAAAGCAGAAAAATATAGACAACACACAAGGAGGGAGAGAGAGAGAGAGAGAGAGAGAGAGAGAGAGAGAGAGAGAGAGAGAGAGAGAGAGAGCAAAGATAGGTTGAGATAAAAGAGAGAGTAAGACATTCAGAGAGCTATATTTGTGGCGAGGGAATCATATGAGAGGTGGTTACTGTATAATTGATTCCCAACAACTATTGAAAAGGGTCACTAATGCAAGTTTTATGTCAATGCTGATGGTTCTTAATCTATGAAGAAAGATGTAAGCCTCAAAATCAACTTCAATAACCTAAACCAAAGAAACCAAGTGAAGCACCAATATGCAGCAAGTTTGTTAGCTTCTCACTTCTCAAAATAAATATATGTATTATGATGAAAAAAGTATATAGCACCAAAGATCAGTGTAGTAAAAATAATTAACTTTTAGTTCCCAACGAAAAAGACCACACATAATTTCATATGGAGTTAAAACATTGAAACAATCATAAACTTTGGATAAAGACATAAGCAACGGACAATGGGTGCATATTTTTATTCAGTGGATTGAAAAACAAATCAATAAAAAAAGTTTACAGTGCATCACAGATGTGCATGTGACGAATATTTTAGGTGCATCAAATGAAGAACACATAGAAAAAAAAGAGTGTTATCTCATCAATATATAAATAATTATGGAATAAAATACATAGCATTTGTTGGATAAAAACAACATTCATATCGAGCATTTTCTAGAGCATTAAAAAAACACAATTATATGACATATATACCAGGTTGTTCATACTGGAATTAGAAACACCCCACGGGCCATCAAAACACATGAGTGTGAAAATGAACCACATGGCAATCAAAACACATAAGTATGATTGTATGAAAAAAGAACCCTAAACAACTAGGAAGAATAGATCACCACTCACCAGTGAGATGCTCACTCCAATAAGCAAAACCGAACTACAGTAAGGTCTTACAACCCCACGAGATATCCGCACAAAGATCATAAACACAACAGCGACAAAATCAGGCAAAACGAAACGAGGATCCGACACAAAACTTAATAAAAATGGGAGTGCTACTCACCCAGAAACAAGATCTGAACTTCTCGATTCCTGCACCATGCTCCCCCTACTCCAACTCGAACTAACCCTAAAATACAACAAAATGACACTGCAAATCAAACCCTAACCCACACGAGCACACAAAAAAAATGGAGCAATGAACGAATTGACAATTAAATCGAATAGATTAGGAGACATAATGGAGCAAAAATAGATCAATCGAACCTTCAGATCGCAATTTCTCAATTCCTCCATCGAGCTCCCTCTGCTTCAATTTGACTAGACCATTAAAAACGCAACGAATCAAACCCTAACCATCGCAAGCATCAAAATAAACAGGTAAATGAATGAATCACCAATCAAATCGAATAGATCATGGGAACAAATGGAGAAAATCAACCAAAAAAACTTTGAATCGCCAGTGCGAGCCAACGGGAAGGGATGGAGACAACGAGTAGTTTGTAGAGAGAGACAGACATACAGATTGGGATAAAGAGAGAGGTGTGGGTTACAGCTAGTGGGAGAGAGAGAGAGAGAGAGAGAGAGAGAGAGAGAGAGAGAGAGAGACGGTTTGCTGTCACATTAAGAGAGAGGGTGAGGGAGATGGACATAGGAAACAAGGAATAAAAAAACAAAAATGAGCCCCCAACCTAGACCTGGGTTGCGGTGCATACCCGAAGCCCCCCGACAACACAAAAAAAAATCCATCACAATTCATCAAAGCTTAGCACAAATTTCAAAGAACATCTAAGGGCCACAAATTAGACAAATTTGGGAGCAAGAAATCTGTCAAAAGATAAATAGCAAAATTCTTTAAAATTTTGCCAGGAGCTCAAATTATAGCTTGCATCATACCGTCTTTTTCTAATCAGACAGTCAGCCACTTCGAATATCTTACCCTGACGGCAGTAGCAGGTGTCCAATGCCTAGCTGATCGATAGCTTCTGATTGAAATAGACAAATGCATCCTTTGCTTTGTTCTATTGTTCATCGACATCTTCATTGTGGGAACATGTCGTTATTGTTGCCAATCCGGCAACAGTGCGTCTGCAATCTCACATGGGCACTCGCCTGCCTCTCTTTCGCCACCACTTGCCTAACAACACGGCGCTTGATTAGGCAGTGCATAGCTGTAGATTATATATTTATTTCCTTGTAAATCTCCTGTAATCTCATTGTACTTTTGTGTATAAATCATACTGCAGAATGAACACAGAGTTCGTCATGTGTTTTCCAATCTGTGTTCACGCTTTTATGGTATCAAATGCCTAGGTTAGCCCCACACCACCTCTCCTTCGCCACGCGCCACCATGGGTGATCCCAAACCTCAGCCTTCCGCTCACCTCAACTCCGTCAATATCAAGTCCCTGATCCTGTTCTCCCTCGAACTCTCGCCACCCAACTTTGGCAAGTGGTGTGAGCTCTTCTCTGTTCTCCTCCGCCACTTCAACCTTACTATGCACGTCGACGATAGTGGCTCCTTTGTCGGCAACCTAGACTGGCCACAAAATGACTCCACGGTCGTGTCATGGATATACGGGAGCGTCTCCAACGAGGTGCTCAGCTACATCCTCACCCCTGGTGCCTCGGCGCACACGCTGTGGACTAACACCGAGGGCTTGTTCCACGACAACAATCAGGCCTGGATCATCACCATGGAGGCTGAGTTCCGCAACACCATGCAGGGCGATCAACCCGTTATGGCTTACTGCCAGCAGATGAAGAACATTGCGGACTCCCTCGGCCACCTCAGCACACCATAACTGATGCCACCCTCATGCTCACCATCTTGCAAGGTTTGAACGAGAACTTCACCATGATCTATAATATCATCACCTCCATAGATGTGCTCCCCTCGTTCTTGCAGACCCGATCCAAGCTCATCCTCGACGAAGCAAGCCACCCTAAGTCATATATGTTGTTTGCCTTCTACTCGACATCGTCTGGCTCCTCTAGCTCCTCCAACACCTCCTCCGCACTCCACGGCTACAACAAGGGCCGCAATAAGTTCGGTAGGAAGGACAGCACTCCCATAGCTACAACAAGGGTCGCAATAAGTCCGGTGGGAAGGGCAGCAAAGGAGGTGACTCTGGCTCGCCCTCTACCTATGTTGGCACACCATCCACCATACCACCCATGATGTTCAACCCGTGGGCCGGCACATTCCAGCTATTGGCAGGCCTTGTCTCTGCACCACATGGTGGTGCGCTGTCCAACCTGATGCCATAGCAGAACGCGCATGACATCCTCGGTTGTGCGCCCCAAAAGGAGCACCTCGTCTTCGCACCGCCCCCACATACGTGGGGTCAACAATCCCTTGTCAGTGCGCTCAACACAATGACTCAGCGGCAGCCCGACGATACCAATTGGTACGTAAACTCCAGCACTTAAACCATCTCACATCCGATGTTGGTAATCTTCTATCCTCCCAACCTTCCTCTCACTCTCAACATGTCATTGTCAGTGATGGTACTCGTCTTCCCATCACTAGCAGCGGCCATCTCTCTCCCCACCCACTCCAGTCATCTCCATCACAAAAATGTTCTCATTTCTCCATGCATAATTCAAAATCTCATATTCATGCATCAGTTCACCATGGATAATCTCTATTCCATTGAAGTTATCCTTTCGGTCTTTCTATGAAGGATCTTCACATGCGGACCGAGATCATCAGGTGCAATAGTTTGGGTCCCCTCTACTCCACCCGGCTGCCAACTCCTCCACATGCCCTCGCTGCCATCATCAAGACGATGGATCTTTGGCATCACTGGCTCGGACGTCTAGGCCACCATAGCATGTCACATTTAATTTCATCTTCTAGCATACCATGTAATAAGCGCACGCACCATGACTTGTCTTTGTGCCATGCCTGTCAATTGGGTCACCATGTGCGGCTCCCTTTTACTACCTCCATTTCTCGAATGAATAAACCTTTTGAGATTATTCATTATGATCTTTGAACGTCTCCTATTCTAAGTGTATCAGGTTACAAATATTACTTGGTTGCTTTGGATGATTTTACCCATTATGTGTGGTCATTCCCCCTTCGCTACAAGTCCGACACTTTCCACATCCTCAAAAAGGTCTTTGCCATTGTCTCCACTCAATTCAACATCACAATCCAAAACTTGCAGTGTGACAACGGTTGTGAGTTCGACTACACCACAGCACACAATTTTCTCCAAACCCATGGCATCCACCTCTGCCATTCTTACCCATACACATAGCTGCAAAATGGCAAAGCCAAATGGATTTTTCGCTCCCTAAACAACATCGTTCGCTCCTTACTTCTTCAAGCTAGCATGTTGGCACACTATTAGGTGGAGGCTCTCTCCACTGCCACCCACCTCACTAACCTACACCCACCAAAACCCTCTCAAACGGCACTCCTCACCAGGCTTTGTCCGGCCAAAACCTGTCATACCATCATTTGCGTGTTTTCGGTTGCACCTGTTACCCAAATCTTTCCTCCACTGCTCCAAATAAGCTCTCTTTGCGGTTTATGGTACGTGTATTTCTCGAATATCCCACTCATCATAAGGGCTATAGATGTCTTGACCTTACCACAAATCGCCTCATCATCTCTTGACACGTTGTGTTCGATGAAGCATCATTTCCATTCGCTAAGACATCCTGTCCACCCTCCTCCACATATTCTTATCTCAACATTTCTCCTAGCATCGAAGCTTTCCTCTCGTGTTCATTGCATTCACCCCTACAGGACCTCCACCTGGCGCGGCCATGCTGACTTCATCTCCACCTGGGTCGGCATCAGCACCATCGGCGTCCTACGACACCTCCTTTGCTTCCTTCCGCGATGCCGACACCTCCTGTATCACCTAGGTCAGCTCTTGCCTCGCCGAGTCGCGCCTGGACTGCCTAGCCCACGTGCTGCCACTACATCACCACGGGCAGCCCTGTTCTCGCCACCCATGGCCTAGGCCACCCTAGCCTCGCCACGTGTGGCTCCACCTCTTATGGTCCTGGTGCTCCTACGCCTATCGAGGTGGCCCCTACGTAGTTTGTCGTGACTTCTTCGATGACCACTGCACGTGTTGTTCCCGTGCAATCCACGGTGGCCACACATGACAAACGTGGCATACACGTTCTTCCCCGCAAGATACTGGACCTTTCCATCTCCATGATCTCGCCACTACCGAAGACGTACAAGGGGGCCATGAATGACCCGCATTGGTCTACCACGCTTGAGGTATTTCAGGGTCTTTGCTCCAACAACACATGGGATCTCATCCCACGGCCCCCTACGCCAACATCATCTCTGCTAAATGGGATTCTCGCCACAAACTCAACCCCAATAGCTCCCTCGCTCGCTATAATGCCCGATGGGTGCTCCGCGGCTTCTCTCAACAACCGGGCATTGATTTTGGGGAAACCTTTAGCCCGGTTGTCAAACCCACCAACATCTACCTTGTTCTTTTTTTTCTTTTTTTCTTTTTTTTTTTGCTTTATCCAAAGATTGGCCTATCTACCAGTTAGACGTCAAAAATGCCTTTTTTTTCATGGCACTCTTGAAACTTTTTTTTCCGACAACCATCCGGTTTCATTGATGTCGACAAACCTCACCATGTGTGTTGGCTCAACAAATCTCTCTATGGTCTAAAGCCAACTCCATGCATTTGGTTTAGCTGCTTCGCCACATTCCTAACCAACCTCGGTTTCACTTCTTCTAAATCCAACCCTCCATGTTTATCTACCACAAAGGATCAACCACTGCCTATCTACTCCTTTATATCAATGACATTATTCTCATAGCCTCCACCACTGTCTTACTTGATCGGATCATCCACTCTCTTTGGCAGGAGTTCTCCATGACTGGTCTAGGTGACCTACACTACTTTCTTGGTGTCAATGCTCGGCGAACTAAGGGTGGCTTGTTTCTCTCCCAAGAACAGTATGCGCATGATATCATTAATCGTGTCAGCATTACCTCATGCAATCCCTGCTCCACTCTCATTGACACTCGCTCCAAACTCCCTACTAGCGTTGGTCCTCCCGTCTCCAACCCCATGCTTTACCACAATTTGGCCAGGGCGCTTCAATACCTTACTTTCACCCGCCCTGACATCTCCTATGTAATACAACAAGTTTTTTTACATATGCATGATCCTAGAGAGCCCCACTTCAACCTCATCAAACACATCCTGCGTTATGTGCAAGGCACTACTGACTTTGGCCTCCACCTCACCTGTTCCTAATGTGACTCCCTTGTGGCATATTCCGATGTTCATTGGGCTAGCTATCCCGACACTCAGAAATCTACTTCCGACTATTGGGTGTTTCTTGGCAACAAACTCCTCTCTTGGTCCTCGAAGTGCCAACCCACCGTCTCCCACTCAAGTGCTGAAGCGGAGTATCGTGGAGTGGCCAATACGATGTCCGAGACATGCTAGCTTCGGTAGCTCATGGCCGAGCCCCACTATCATCTCAAGACCTCCACGATCGTCAACTGTGACAACATCTCGTCAGTCTACCTCTCCTCCAACCCGGTGCAACACCAACGCACCAAACATGTAGAGATTGATCTCCATTTTGTCTAGGAACATGTAGCACTTGGTGATGTTCGTGTTTTTCATGTACCATCCTCTTCGCAATATGCTGATATATTCACCAAGTGTCTTCCCTTGATGCTCTTCCTTGACTTTCGGTTCGGCCTCAACATTTGCCGAGCCCCAAGTTGATGCTGCTAGGGGTGTGTTAGAACGCGTCACTACTGTTGCCAATCCAGCAATCTCGTATGGACTCTCGTCTGCCTCTCTTGCACCACCACTTGCCTAACAACCTGGCGCTTGATTAGGCCATGTACAGCTGTAGATTAGATATTTATTTCCTTGTAAATCTTCTGTAATCTCGTTGTACTTTTATGTATAAATCACATCGCAGAATGAACACAAAGTTCATCGCGTGTTTTCCAATCTGTGTCCACGCTTTCATTCATGTCTGCAGCTATACCTGGCATGCCCGAACTCTCTGAAATGTCTGCTCTTCGATTCAGAGTTCCAGACTCGTCTCATGGGCTTATCTCATCACATTTTGTGGTGTGCTGTTTATGTCGCAATTTTTCTTTCCTATCGATGTCAGCCCCGGGACAAAATGGCAAGGGAGGTACAGAAGTCCACCAAGATCTTAGTACCAGTAACTCATCATTTTCAGAGTAATCAGGCCTGTTCCCTTAGATGATCAGGCAACAGTTGTGCTCCCGTTGTCTTCCTGAACTTGTGCTAGTCATGGCTCCTCCATCTTTGTCCTACCACGCACACATTAGCAGAATCCTTTTCAAATTATGCTCTGTTCATTCCTTCTAGTAAGTTCTATCTCCTCATTGCTGAGTAAATTTGAAAAGGGGAGTAATTCAGAAGGGGAGAAACGGCACGTACAGGGCGTCTCATGCGACATAAACAGAGCATGCCATTTTCCATTCTACGCATGGCGGATCCCCATTGCCTATGGCCACAGACGAGCTATACTCCTGGAAAAATTCGTGGCGGCGAAGCGTCAGACGCCACAGAATCGTGAAAAATTTCAAGCTCTATATGATACCTAGAGGGAGAAGCAAGAGAGAAATTTTGGCTGGGCTGGTCGTTATTCCTTTACCGACCACCCCTGTATCCTCGTTGACGATGGCACAGACCTGCTAAATCAAGTGAAAAATTGTGGAGACGGGGCATGGAGCGTCTAAATGTCACACAAAATTTCAGACTTTGATACCGTCTGTATAGGGTGTTGTATTAAATTACATTTTAACAACTTTCCGATTGAAATGATTCTGAATGTACAAGAATATATAAAAACATAACTTCCAACATATATCATATAGGTAAACATGAGCATTTCAAAAGTATATATGAAAGCACATAAGCTACTCATGAATACAAATGAATCAAGACTGACAGTTGACAAAGTGAGGCAATATAACACATGAACAGTTATTAAAACAAAGTCATGGCTCTCAGAGCGAGTTGCCGAATTAACGACCATCAACACATACTAAGATGTTACCGATCAGTGTATCAAATCTCCTCTAAAGCTAGGCCGAGCTACACTAGTTTATGATCAAAAGAACACCTCTGAAAAGCACAGTATCAGATGGCCTCTAAAGAAAATAGAGAAAGAGTGCCGAACACAGAGCACATCAGGGCGCCCAAACCACCAGGATCAGGCAGCCTCAAAGACAGCTGAATGCAACTGATCAGAGCAAGGTGCCACAAGGTGACACCAGATCAAGAGCAATATACAAGGGCGCCCAAGCCAACAGAATTAGATAACACCAAGTGCTTTCCAGAGTTGCCGTGCCAACACAGAGCCACTGAACAGAGGGTGTCAAAAGGCACACCACAGTGGACACACAGATGAATAACAGAAATCCAGCTAGATCAATAACCGGCAACTACGGCCCAGCTTAAGAGCTCAATTGATACACTAAACGCACTTAGCTCGCATTCATCACAGAGCAGAATATTGCCAATTCTAGCATGCATATACAAAGTACTTAGATGAGAATCAAAATTGCACGCTAGAATGTAAAGGAGGGATTGGAACGAGTTTACTGTCCAGGAGGATGAAGATGGCAAGGCACGCGAATGCGCTGACCCAGAAAACTGAGATTCCCCCTCTATACCGAGGACAACTGGGAACAGCTTTGGAAGATACAATGCCACAGAGCCGGCTGCGAGGCACACCACAGCCAACACGCGAGAAGCAGAGAAACCACAACAGCAAGAGTCCAACACCGAGCCAAGGTGAAGAAGCCGAACACTGCAAGCAATGGCGTGCACGAAGGCACAGCCCAGAAAACACCAAGCCACCACACCACGGATCTCCTCGCGCACACGCGCAGCCAGCCACCGAACAGCCGAACACCGAACAGGCAGAAGGCGCAACGCCAAATCCCGCACGAGGCCGGCGAGAGAGAGCCGACGGGAACTCAACCAGAGGTGAGCTCAACCGTGTCGGTCGACGCCCCACCGGAGGAAGCCGACACAGCCTCGCGCGAGAAAAAAACAGAGAGAGAGAACCGTGGATCAGAGCAAGTGGAGAATAGCTCGCAGAAGGAAATCCAGTCGAAGATCAGGTGAGTCCACCTGCCTTTGTAGGGAGAGGAAGAGGCCCGGCATCCACCCCACGACGCCTCAACGGCGCGCCGAAATCGCCGGGCAACGAACGGGGAACCGAGAAGGGCGGAGCCCCCCCAACGTGCCCCTGTGGCGGCCGCCGCCAAACCCCAGAGGACGGGCACCCCTTTAGGTTAGGCAGCCGGCCGGGTGGGCTGCTCGGCTTTTGGGCCTAGAAGCGGCCCATTCGGTCAGGCCTAATTCCTCTTCTTTTTTTTTTCTTTTAAGAAATTTGCTCAATTCAAATTTGACTTCAACTCAAATTCGAATTTTAAAGGAAAAACCCCTTCAAATTTCAACATAGGGATGACTGAAAAAGGAAATTTTCATTCATGGGTGGTCACTGGTCAGTAAACGGAGGACACACCCCCATCTGCCGGTTACACGGGTGCGCTAAAATCCTGTAAAAATCCGCAACATGGTACAAAATTTCAGGATCGAATTCGATCTCTAGGTGGAGAATTGAAAAGGGATAATCTTTGCTTAACAGCATGTGCAAGAATTCAGTTATGAACGCAAGTAAACGCTATGAACTGCACCGGCCAGTAAATCCAACCTGTCAAGTTATGCATATCGATCTGGATCTTCTCTAACTCGCAGAATTCATGATCATGCCAGTTGCAGCCTGATAATGTACTGTTTGCATGTCACCCACAGTCACCGCTCTGGATGTTTCAGTCTGATTTGCAGCCTCTGCTCCAAATCGGCTAACCAAACAGCTCGGCTCTTGCGCTCATCGATCACAGGGAGAGACGATCCGATCAAACAGCTGGTATCTTCTGTTTGTTCATCGATCACAAGGAGAGATGATCTGAACAAAGTTTTTTTTTTTTTTAAAAAAAGAGATGATCCGATCAAATGTCAGTGTTTGACCGTGCAGCCTTCCTGTATCTTCATGTGAAATTGTGAACAGAGAAAGGCACAGCAACTGCAAGCATGCAGCATGTCTCTGAAACGCGAGTTCTTCGATTCAAGCCCATATTTAGAGTTCAAGGGACGGCGCCCCAATCCATATCGCATTGCAAATAAGCCCATACCATTGGCTCATCCCCGTTCTGGGATTTGCTGTTTAGGTGGCAATTTCCTGTCAATGTCAGCAACGAAGAATTTGGCTAGGAAGGGGCAGAGGTCCACAGAGATCTTAGTACCATGTACTCATCGCTTTCAGAGTAATTAGGCCTGTTCTATTGGATGATCACGCAACCTACATTATTGAATTTGTTTGACCTTATGTATCGTTGCTGTCTTGATCGATTTTGTGGTAGCAACTAAAGCTAATTTCTGACGAATTCTACACTTGTTTGATAGTACTAGTACTGTACTGAAGTACATTTAATAATTAATCAGTTTGTTGAGTAGTCAATTCCTGGAGCCATATATGTCAAGTTGAACCCAATCAAAACCTCTGTCGCCTGAGCCTGCAATTCTGAAACACTACTATCAGGCAAAACTATTTAATTCTGAAACTCTGAAACACTACTATCAGGCAAAACTATTTAATTCTGAAACTGATAGTAGTGCTCAGCTTGGCTTCTTCTAGCCCTATCAGCCACGAAACTTCTAGAATTGGTTGACACTCGTTAATTTATACTGCAATCCATAGTGTTTAAGGAGATATACAATGTATTCATAGATGAAATTTGACACCTAAGACGACTCTGTGAAGAGTTTTCGCCAATTCTACGTTACTGTACAGAAGAAGGATCATGCAATAATAGCTGACACTACTAATCAGGCTCCATTAGGAACCACAAATCGGGCTCCAAAATTCCGTAGTGAAAGCGAAAACACGCAGCCAAATACACACGGAAATATATTTTCGGTCTTGGACACGCGTCAATATGGCTGGAAGGTGGACTAATATGTGGCTAAAGGCATGTACAATGCAACAACGCTTATATAGATGCTTAAAGAGAGAGAATGACAAAGAATTTGCATAAGAGTCTCAACCTACAATGGAAACAACAAAACCTCCTTACTAATCTTCAGTTAGCATGTTGAAACTGTTAATTTTCACCTGAAACTGCTCCAAGCGTCGGCCGCTTCTGTGAGCAACGATGCCGCGGCAAGCGTCCATCCGAACGTCCATGCTAACATAAAAAAAGACAACCACCCGCAAGCGTCTAGCTAAGCGTTCCCATTGTACATGGCCTAAGAGCAACATCGGTGTATTTAATCATAAATACATGTTATTTTAAATAAAACATGATATTCAACGTATAGCTTTAACTAATATTTTTTATTAAAATGTATTTATAAAATTGATTAAATTTATGATATTATAAAAGATTTTTTAAGACAAATCTACATGCATGATTTTAAAAAATTTAAACTAAATATTTTAAAAACAATTATTAATCAAAAATTTAAAGTTTGATCGAACTTTTTGAAAACACCGGATGAGTACCTACGCTGTCCATATTCCAGAGGCGTCTATGCAACCTACTGCTACACTGGTTCTACCATGCCGTTGACTTCAAGTGTAAGAAGCTTCCAAATTTAATGCGGCCGTAGCCGTATACTCGTCCGAATGGGCCTCAGCCCGCCCATCGCTGCAACGCCGAACGACTAAAGAAATTGCTATCCGCGAGGGCCCAGACGTCACCGGGGACGCCGCGGTGGACCACGGCCGGCGGCCGGCCCAACCCAATCATGGGCGCCACTGAACAGTCGCACTCGCATGGTCTCTCATTCCGCCGCTCAGGAGACGGATCGCGCGGATCCAAGGCCCCACGCGGTGAGTGAGCATGGCGAGCAACGAGCAGCGGCGTCATGGCGCGCGACGGCACGCGCCGACCGCGACGTGGCTCCGCCCGTCCGCCGAGGACGGGAGCACGGCGATGCGCACCTGCGCGCACGGTCGGCGTCGTCCTCAGCTTCCACACCTTGGTTGGACTCGCCGACTCATGGAGTCGGCAACTGCACAAAAATTTTACATACGTAAAATATATTTAAGATACAGCCATATAAAGAAATAAACGAATGTAGTAAATAAAAAATTGTATATACGAAATTTACAATATAATTATATAATTTTAGAGGATGAGAATGGACAGTACTTGGACAATCGGATGGAGAGAATCGTATCTTCTAAGTTGACTGTCTATAATAAACATTGTGAGAAAGATTAAGATAGTAATCGATTTTACGAGGGGATAAAAATAATTCTCGTATAGTATTTTAATGTAAAGATAGCATGATAAAAGTAACGGTAGAGGCAACGTGCGGATGACGACGTACTCTCTTCAGAAGGTCAGTGTTGTAGGCAAAGTAAGGAAGGCGGTGCACCTTCCAGAGAAACCCGACGTTATAGGTGAAGTATGGGAGGTGACGTAACATCTGAAGAAATCCATCGGTGAAGACATAAAAAGTAAATATTAGGCATCTAGGTATAGAAGAAAAATAACAGAAATTTAAATGTATTTTTAAATATATGAAAGATAAATATCGAACGTCTAAATATGAAGACAAATAATACGAGATTAAATAATTATTCTAGTAAAAAATACTAGAATTTAACTTTATATAATAATTGTTTAATTACTTCGGTTACGCATAGAGATCACTTGAATGCATTACATAAGTATAGATATCGCGCAATCCCAGAAGCCTTTTGGGAACCATACGCGACGGGCCTCGAGGCTCCAGGATGGCTCCAGGATATTGGGATATGGACCGACGTGCGAGTCATCAGATTATCCAAGGAACGGCCAAGTCAGTTCAAAGATGAGCCATGAGTGACGTTGCTGTTTGTCGATCTAGGTCATGCATGCAGGACAGCATGGTGTAGTGCTGCCGTGTCAGGAGGCTCATGCATGCATGCATGCGGTTGGGCACCAGCATCGCTGCGTGCGTCATGCATGGGCTCGTGGTTTCCAGCCATAAACCTGCCACACTCTCTCTCTCTCTTCATGAGCTTTGTCATGGTGATCTTGTTACGAATCAACGTCTCGATCCTTCCTCTGTTCTTCGTACCCGTCGTCCATTGATCCTTTTTCCGATTTCGCTGACCATTAAACTTCGACGACCGGTCTGGGTCCACTGCACCTTGCGAGTTCTATCCTGACCGTTCATCATAGAATTAACCACTGGGCCATTGTAGCAGCGTTTCAGAGATCACCACTAGTACTTCTGGCACCGCAGATGAATCAATCTCCACCGTAATTTAGTCGGCAACGGACGGCCAGGATCACGCGAAAGACATGCTCTAGGAGACAGTGACCTCTTTTGATCGATCATGTCCAGATTAATCTGGCCACCGGCGAGGACGGTCTTGAATTCAGGAGCTCCCTTACCAGCTATAACTCCATTGAAAATTATTGGTGGAGGAGGAAAGAAGAGAAAGATGATATGGAGATGGAGGTGAAAATGGAGAAAGAAGAGAGAACCGCTACCAACCGCATCTGCATCTGTCACTTGCAGTTGTAGTGTTGACCTCGAGGAGACCTGAAGACGAGCGAGCGATCGACCGATCCAGGGCTCCATTCGTCAGTTCAAAGCCGTGATGGAAATAATAGTACTTTTATATTTAATTTAATTTATTTTTTATATAATATGAACATAAATAGATATAGATAATCAACTATCGACTAGTTCTAACGAGTGCCGATAAGATTCCAGTAGAACCGACTAGAATTTAACCGATCTCAATCAGTCTCGACTAGATACTCGAGAAATATCTTAACTAGCTCACTCTATAAATGTATTGACTAAAACACTCGAGTAGGATTGTATTGTACGTACATGTTGACGACGTGAGATACAGAAGCCCATGTGATATCGACGCAGTAGGCAATGACGAAGATGAAATAATCGAAGTTGATCTTGATATAGCAGATAACGATGACGGTGGCAATATAAATGAAGTAGCACAGGATGACGTAAAGGAAACAGATCGTGAGCAGTCATGATGAGCGTTTGCCAAAAATCTTATTCGCCATTTCCCTGTGCAGGATCCCAAGAGCGACGGGTTTTAAAGACATGTTGTCCCGTTCATCGGTGCACACCGGCGCAGCGGGATGGAGAAGTATATGTGTGACGGCGCAAAAGAGAGAGATTGGCAAAACACTAATTGCAAATATGCAACTCGTGTCTCCCATTTGTGGGGCGGCTGACAGATATATATAGTGAGAGTCACGCGGTCGAGACGCACCACGATCGGAGTCGGTTACACTACCATGATCGGAGTCTTGACCGACATGATTTTTCCATATAGTTATCTGTTTGCTCACGCAGCAAAAAGGAATAAAACCGCAAAAGAAAGCTGGACATATGTAAGTAACTAGATCCGATTTCGATGGATCATTTACGCAGGTGAGGTGCGCCCACGCCCTCCACCCCTACCCCGGCCCAACCTGACTAGGCAAGCGAGTGCGTTTTCTTCTAGTCCTCCCATCCACACATACTAAGTGGATGAAGAAGATAACCCCTTTTAAGTTGGTCTTCATCCACATCCACTTCCCTCACATGATTGAGCTTTTAAGATTTATTTGAAATTGTATATAATGGGCTAAGCTCGTATATTCTAACAATCCCCTACCACATCTCAAAGTACCATGAAGATTTGCCTTTTTATCTCAATATTGTTTGATATACCAGTATTTCAGTTGAGACTGTTAAGTTGAACATAAACCTAGAACATCAAGCAACACTTATTCGCAACTTAGACAATGAATTAAGCTTTGAATTACAAGTCTTATGTAAATAAGTTTCATTTGAAGTTATAACTGATACTTGGCTGTCAGTAGGCTAAGCCGCTGGTAAAGCATCTATAGTCTCTTCGTAAGTTTATTAGAGATCACCCAAATCTCATAAATTGCAACCAACAGTCAAACTTACATATGTGTGTTCTTTCAAAATGCCACATAGGTTAGTATCTTCGCTAATTAAAACCAATAGAGCACATTAAGTCAATAGCCAATCTTTACTCAAGTGGGTTGTGTGGTACCCTCATTCAGTTAATCAGTCTTGCATCTTTACTCAAGTGGGTTGTGTGGTACTCAAGTAGTTTCTCAATTTTTTAACAGATTTTAATCTTCTTTTTACATGTCTTGAGGATTTGATGTTTTCTTAGAACTGTTTATTTTGACAATAACCGTTTGATTATAACTGTTCATAAGGATAGCCGGTATCGATTTTTCGACCACCGGCAAATCCATCAAGAGTTTACGCAGTTATTCTACCTTAACAGTGGCTGTGTCTAATTCTGTGAGTTCTACTTCTACGATTAAGCTTGTCAATATGGTTTTTTTTAAGATCTCCATAAGACAGTAGCACCGTCAAAAAAGTAAATATATATCCACTTATGATTTTGATCTCATCAATATCGGATATCCAATTTAAATCACTATAACCCTCCGGTACTAAATAGAGGAGAGAAACTATTTTAAATTAATCTTTATTAACATCCACTTAATAAGTTGAGACTAAAGAAAAACAACTCTCTCACATAATTGAATGTTTAAGATTTATTTAAAATTATATAAATATAATAAACTAAGCCATATATTCTAACAACCGAACTCCCCGATGGCCGATGCTGGTCTCTATCGATGGAGTAATAGCTAGCTTAGCAGTTAGCAGTTCTGTCAAAGACACGTATCAAGTTAGTTACGCCTCTCTTAATCGCTTAATGGGTCTGTCGCTGCTAGCAGTACTACGAATGAAAGGAAAGTCAAGCTAAGATTGACACGAGTCAGGTTTGCGCAGTACCTGTCTCTGGCCGCCGTGTGAACCTGCTTCGTCCGGATTCCATGTTTCCGGCTTACACTTCTCCTATTTTTTCCGAGTTATGCATGGGCATGATAGATGCTTAATCATTCTACTATTAGTTTGGAATAAATTAGTTCATGATTTTTTTTAATGATGTATGGATCCCGTGTGTGATATCTAACAAGCACTGCTATATGTACAATCATTTGAATATAACACAAGATCTGATGATGGTTTAAATGTACTCAAATAGTTGCACGCGAAAAAGAGTTTCCCTCGACCAAGTAAGAAAAGCAAAAAGTCACAAACCAGTCAGCATTTGTCCTCACTGCTGTACATATACACAGTACTGCCATTAAAAACCAATGCTGGTCGCATGCATGCTAATTTTGCACGTTTGGTACGTACAAGGTGCAGATCAAAAGTGCAGCAATGCTGGGAAATGGGTGAGTTTTTTCCGATGGGGTACTACAAACACGCGCTCAACATTCGAGTTGGAAAGGGGTCGAGCTAGCTGGTCATTGTTCCTCTAACCGATCCACTTAAGCATTCTGATACACCGAATGCATGCTGTCAGATCAGTGTCACCTCATACGCATACCCAGTTAGTACAAGTCACACTCACGCAACAACAAAAACGTTTTTGCGAGTGTCGTCAGGCTGTTCAGGAAAAGGATTCCATCGAAAGGACACAGAAGCAGCTTTGTTGTCTGAAATAAATCCGCTGTATTTGGTACAAACTCCAGCTTAAGAATACATCAGGCGCAATTTATACTTGGGGCGTGTTTGGATGAGCCCCGGCTAGCTCTGCTAATCTATTGGCTCGTCAATCCTTTAGCGCGGGAATCGTCCGTCGTAATTTTGCCCGCACGTTGCCACGAAAATGTATTAACGCGGCGTGTGAGCATAGACGACATGCGGGCTCGTTAACGTATAAGTGCAAAACTAAAGGTCTATTTATTTCAATTGAAGAGTGTGAAAAATATTTTATAGATTTTTATGTTAAAAAGTTGTATTGATGAAAGTTATATCGTTATACTCTTATAATCTAAGAATTGTATTGTTACAGACTGAATTATGATAATAACATATTTGCTTCAACTTGTATATTGTAAATAATGCACTATCTCTAACTAAAAACAACAGGGCGTAAACAGGAACCAAGAAGGTCCCCGCGTGGGCGCGCTGGGCGCTGAACGAAACAAGCAGGCAAGTACTGGAAGCGTTTATGCTTTGTACGACTACGCATATCTATCTCGGGTGGTATTTGATCGAGATTTCGCGGAATGTGCTGGTTGTACTTGGATAGGCATATCTTAATCGTAGCAGCCATGCCTGCAAGTCAATCCCCAATTCCCCACATGATACATCACATTAATCCTCTCGACGGGGAGAGGTCGACCTCAGTGGCTGACCAAGTCTTCCTGCTACCCATGCTGTACCTACCTGCAGTGTTGTAGCTTCAACAAAAATTAAGAGAGGCCGGTTCAGAAGATTCATCAATAAACTTATATAAAAAACCAAATTATTATTAAAATATAAGTGCATTACTAAATTTTTTAATAACAAAGAGGGGCTTGACCCCTCTTATCTCTATTAAGCTCTGTCCGTGCCTACTGGCCACTACCCGGCCCTCAAATAATAATATATCTAGTATTGCTGTAATATTTTATCATAATAATCTTTAATTAAAAATTAGTCTCTCTAATCTTTGATTCAAGTCATTCTTTTCATTCCTATGACTAGGGATGCAAGTTTTGGATTTTTGGATCATTAGGTTAACCCAAAACTCATTTAATTAAACTAAATATTCACCACCATTTAATTAACTTAATAAAAAAATAAACTAAATAGTGTCTTAGAACTACCTATTGATTACCTATTTACATCCCTAACTATAGCATATGCTTGATAGATCCGGTCCCCTAGCATAAGTTGTATCAAATGAAAAACCCAAGCACGAATAAGGCCCTGTTTGTTTCAGCTTCGGATTCTGGCTTTCAGCTTTTATAATCCGAAGCTGAAACAAACAGGCAGCTTTTGGTTATAGCTTTTTAAAATCTGCTGGTTGGATTGTGATAATCTGAGAAGCTGGTTTTTCTCAGCTTTTGATAGATTGTGAAAGTCCATTTTACTAAACTGTCCATTAAATTTTTTTAGAATCTACAGTCTAAAAACTTTTCACAATCCAGCTTTTCACAATCCAGCTTTTAACAATCCAGCTTTTATAAGCTGCTTTTCAGAATCTCTAGCTGAAACAAACAGGCCCTAATACTACTACTATCATGTTCGACGTCATGCACTCGATCTGCCAATGGAAACCCTAGACTTGGTCCCTAGAGTTGCATGCCTTTTAAATGACGAAGGAACACGATCCCAAGCCAAGAAGCAAACTATGGGCCACAAGCTAGTATATATCTATAGCTATACCTATACAACTCTGGATTGAAATCATCTGACTTCAGCACAGTACTTGACTTAAAATACTTCACCAACTCTTGGAGTACTCCTGTCCCGTGGAGTACACTGTGTTGACTTTTGGTCACAGCCCCTTAACTCCTGCGCGTTGACCTTCTAGCCACGCAGACGCGGCCAGCTCGCTCGCGGATGTGCCGGTGCTAACTACTCCTACGCCATACCATTGGCCGATCGATCGGTCTCCTCCCGCGCATTGGAGCCAGGTTTGGTGCACTGCATTAATAACCGTGTGCATGCATCTATCTATGGCGCTCAAAGTACCAAGGTAGCACACGAGCCATTCATTACTCCACTGCCACTTTTGTTCATGTGCCCTGTGCAGCTACTCTAGCTGGCTACCTATTCACAGGGATCGCCGGTAGGTTGCACCGGAAAGGCCACTTTTATTGCGCCCTGGGTACGTGACGTACTTCACCTTGTGAAGTCGAACAGTAACATGTAGCATCAATTCTTATTTATTTATTTGAGATCAACTAGCTCATACTAATATTTGAAAACAGACGGTCTTATACCAGAATGATGTCAAGAGATGCGAGCAAGTAAAGGCGAGCGACGCATGCAGAGGCTAGACAAATGCTGTTGCCCGTGCATGCACCTGGACTGGAGTTGAACGTCCATGACCAAAACGTCACTGCATCGGTGCGTAGTAGACTGGGAGTAGTCTTTTCTTGACTTGGTGCTTCGTTTGGATGCCACCCAAGGCTCCGGTGTCAAGTTTCTTTCGTCACTGGGAGTGTGGAGACTGAGGGCGCGCACAGGGTACACAGGCACATGAGATGGCTGCTGGTGGAGCATTGCATTGATGGGTGTAGGCCAGGGATGGAATGGAGGGAGAGGAACACTGCACGGCAGGGGCAGGGGCGGCCTGATGGCATACGGCCAAGGGTAGATCGAAACCAAGTGCGCTGCAACATGCCATATGCGGCCACACACCCGACGCGGCATCGCAAGCAAAGGCTGGCAAGGCAGCCAAGCTAAGAGCTGACGGAAAATACAACTCCGTAATATATTAATATGCATATAAATCATCCATTTCTATCATCTAATACATATTCGTTCATTAATTCTCTTATATATCTTATAATTTTTTTTCATCCGCCATAATCTCTCATATATCCTAGTGAAAAATTATTTCGGAGCTGGGCGGCACAGCACTGCCACACTGTACTATGCTGTGTACCGCCCCACCACCAGGCTGATTTCTCGGAGTAAATGCAGGCTCTTCTCTCTCCTCGGCCCCTCTCTCCCTCCGTTTCTCTCTTTACATTTGACTCTTCAAGCGAGCCCGTAGCTATCTTTGCTCTCCCTTGCTTCGCTGCAGCTAGCTGTCTCGGTATCCTGGCCGGGGAAGCTTAGCCGGTTGGTTAACCATAGCCCCCCACAAAGGTCAGCGCTGCTGCGCTTTGGCCGCGGGCTCCGTTTGTGTGTGTGTTATAAGTACCTACACCTCACCCCTTGGACCCTTGTCCTCAAGCCACCACACACACAAACAACGAGCGCTGGCTTCTTCTAGCTCGGTCTCAGCCGCCTCGGTCTGACGGTGTCGCGCTTGTTCTTATACGGCGACGGTGGCTAGCAGCTAGATATAGCTTCTTGTCCGCCACCGCAGTTCACACACATCACACCCCCAAGCACACCACAGAGCTATAGATCCACTGGTCAGGACGAGGTGTAGTTTTGGTGATCGGCGACGATGGTGAGGCTGCCGTGCTGCGACAAGGAGGGCGTCAAGAAGGGGCCATGGACGCCGGAGGAGGACCTCGTCCTCGTCTCCTACATCCAGGAGCACGGCCCCGGCAACTGGCGCGCCGTCCCGACCAGAACCGGTATGCGGTTGTTTAATTAGTCATCCATGCATGCGTCATGCGTGAGAGATTCTAGTTTAGATCGTCACGGAGATGATCTGGATTCTGATCGATGCGGGCGTGTGTGCGGATTCTGCAGGGCTGATGCGATGCAGTAAGAGCTGCCGTCTGCGGTGGACCAACTACCTCAGGCCTGGCATCAAACGCGGCAACTTCACCGACCAGGAGGAGAAGCTCATCGTCCACCTCCAGGCTCTTCTCGGCAACAGGTACGGAGATTGGGACAGGCATGTTGTTTCTTGAGCGGACTAGCTCGATCTGTGGTGTAGTACATGGTGTGAGCAAGGATGCTGATGTGTCGAACGCATGGCGTGGTGTAGGTGGGCGGCGATCGCGTCGTACCTGCCGGAGCGGACGGACAACGACATCAAGAACTTCTGGAACACGCACCTCAAGCGGAAGGTGCAGAGCGGTGGCGACGCGGCGGCCAAGCCACCGGCGCACCGGCCGCCGTCGTCGTCGAAGGGGCAGTGGGAGAGGAGGCTGCAGACGGACATCAACTTGGCGCGCCGCGCGCTGCGGGAGGCCCTGACGCCGCTCGACGACGTCAAGCCCCAGCAGCCCAACGCGGTGGGCGCGGGGACTGGCTGCGGCGACAGCCCGGCGTCGAGCTCGTCGGGCGCGTCGCAGTTCTCCCCCTCGGCGGCGGCGGGGCTGTACGTCCTGACCACCGAGAACATCTCTCGCATGCTGGACGGGTGGGCCGGCAGGAAGGGCCGCCGCGGGGGAAGCAGTGGTCCGGGCACACCCGGTGGGGCGGAGAGTGCGTCCGGGTCCTCGGAGGCGTCGGAGGTGTCGTACGGTGGCGCCGCCATCGTGTCAGCGGCGCCCTCCATGGCCGGTCCCCTGTTCGAGCACGAGACGAAGCCGGCCGTGGCGGCTCAGCAAACGCAGCTGTCAGCGATCGAGTCGTGGCTGTTTGACGACGACAGCAACTACCACCATATCCAGAGCAGCAGCCTGCTCGACGCAGCCATGGATTACCCTTTCTAGCTAGCGTGTTAAGTGATGCAGCTCAGCTTAAGCTAATCACTTAAGTGAGGAGTGTTGTTACAGCCCGTCGCCTAAAGAAAACTACATAGATCCTACAGTATGTCAGTGTGGGTTGTTACGAAATAGTCACTTGATCTAAGTACTTCACTTAGGATCTGCGTAGTTTTCATTTAGATTTAAACAACATAGAATCACTCCTCTGTTATTATATCCCTAATGTGACTTAATATATTCTTGGGGTTTTAGTTTTCGTTAGCCTTTTGGGTAGATCCCTTTCTGCAAGTTGCATCTTGTGTGGGAGAGTGACCACAGTATGTCACATACTCGTCATAAATTGTACCGCTATATATCACTAACAGAATTAGTAGATAGTTTAGTTGGTTTCACGCATCTGAGTTTTGCACATCTCAATATTTGTCTTCTTCGCCAAAATAGAGCGCACTTATCTCAGAAATGTTTTTTTAAAGACTTTCACAGTACACCTAAATAAGTGATTGTCATCCATTTTTTTCATAATGGTTTATATTGGTCTAAATATCATAGATATTATTAATGAGTATATTGCATATCATAAGGATCGATTAAAAAAGATATGGTGGTAATTATATTTATGCAATAGGTAAATGTAACACCCTGGTTATCTAGTCATTTAAAAATCACTAAAATTTTGATCTTTTAATTTTTTTCAAAAATCCATGTTAATCTAGATAGAATAGATTAAATCCTCTTCAAATTTAAATATTTGAATTTCGCCGTCCGCTTGTTCTTGTCCACCGGCTCCCCCTTTCACACTCCATCTCCTCTAGCTGAAACCCCTAAGGGCAACTCAGTGAGCTAGCTTGATGCCTTGCTGATGTGCTATCATGGTGAGCTACATACACTCAATCATGCACGTGCGCGCCATGTCCTGAGGTAGTGAGTGGTTCATTAGATCAATTCGATTTAAAATCAAGTTGCTCGTGGTGAGAATTGCATACTTAATAGAGGAAAGATTAAAAGTTCGAACGCACCTCAACCTGGAGTATGGGAGATTAACAAGTTTTCGAGACCACGGTAAAAAATCCAGTGTATCATTTATGGTTTGTCTACTTAAACTTATTTATTTTAAGCAATTTACATTTTTAAAATTATAATTGCTTACACGTTACCCTAAGTTGTAAACCTTGATATAGACATAAAATTGATCACTTTTATTGAGACATAGATTTTAGGGGTTTCATATGTGTTGTAACAAATTATTTTAATTCTGTATTTTTGTCGGTTATATCATGCTAGAATTTTTAGAACCGTCTATTCATCCCCTTTAGTTGGCATCTGTCGTTGAATCAGGAACCAGGAGTCCCCGAATCCCGAGGCCAGGCCAGCAATCTGTCACGTGGCGCTATCCCGCGGAGTCTCCTCTCCAAGGTAAAAGAGATTAAGTCCCGGGAGAGGGCGCTCGGGGTCACAGTCAGTGGCCCCTGAGTACCCAAGTTCCCCGATGATCTGCGAAGTCCAAGTGCCGGGAAGAAAGTACTCGGGGAGGTATGAAGTGACCCCCGAGCACCCAAGTCCCCCGACGATCAGGAAAACCAAGTACCGGGAGGGGGTGCCCGGGGCTACGGGCAGTAGCCCCCCGGGCACCCCGAGTACCATGAGGGCCCACTGAAGGGAGCTCCGGGAGAGAGTGCTCGAGGAGGTGAATAGTGATCCCCGAGCACTCGGTTCCCTGACGATCCAGGAAGTCCCCTGACAGCGGTCCCCGCAGGGGCCCACTGATGAGGTGTCAGCCAGTCAAAGGCTCGAGGCCGCATTTAAGAGAGCGCGTGGCCTGTCACCTCTAACTACTCCCGCCACGCTCGGTGTCAGTTCCTGTCATTCTGGCAGAAGGGCGTGGAGACATCAAATGCACGGGTCCCATCCCGTGCCATCCGGTACGTCTCGGGATAACGTCGTGAAGACCGAGGCGTTTCGTCTGCCGCACTGCTGTGGCAGGAGAACAAGACAGGACGGGCACACCGGGCCGCTCTGCGGCTACCCGGTGGGCCCTCTCCACGGCACCCGTTGCCAGTGCATTTATGGTGACGGATGATCGGGCGCGGGGCGCATTTTCAACCCTCGGTCACTTCGCACAGAGGCTATGATGACACCCTTTTCATTTATGGTGCCTTGGGGCTCGTGCCCTCCCTTTCGGGGCACGCTACTGCTGGCGGGTATTTAAAGCAGCCGGCAGCGTGGACAAAGACAGTGGCTGAAAAAACCAAGCAAGGCTGAATATTAAAGACAAGTGAAGCAGTTAAGGAAGTAGAGAAGAGAAGAAAAGATCGAGAAGCTAAAAGGCACCCGAAGCCAACAGATACACACAAACCGAAGAAACAAGGAGCTCCAGGCTCTAGGATAGACAAACATTCTTGTAACCAGCAACTTTTTTAGGGACATTCTCAAGGTATTTATAGCATTCATACAGGAGTAGGGTGTTACGCCTCCGTGCGGCCCGAACGTGTCTAAACTCTAGTGCATTTACTTCGTTCCGCACTAGACCATTCCACCCCCAGCCATCCCATTCATATCCATTTATTTCTCCGGCAAGCATATTCAGAATCATCCCCCTAGCCAAATCTCTAAAAAGGGGTCTCTCAGAATCCCTGCGACAGGAGTTAACCCTCCGACAGCATCCTTGATCCTACAACATGGACTGCTGAGCTCGCATGTGCGCAGGTGTGCTTGAGCTGAGACTGACGCACACAGGGCACGCCTGCGGCCCAAGCGCGGGAGAGGGAAGCGAGAGAAAGGAGACCGAGCTGTTGGGCTGCGTCACAGAGAAAAAGAAAAGAGGAAGCTCGAGAAGAATAGTTGGATTTGGAAATTGTTGGTGTTAAATTCAAATGCAAACATTTGAATTTGGCTTTGGAAGTGGATTTGGGTCTGATATAAATTCAAAGTGGAATATTTGAATTGTGTTTTGGATTTGGATCTTAAGATTCGGGAGAGGATTTGAATTCAACTTGATTTGAGCTAAAAGGAATCTAAGAATAGATTTGAAATTAAGAGATATTTAATTTCAAATCTCTACTTAAACCATAAAAATAATAAACCAAATGTACATGAATCAATTAATGCATGAAGAAATTTAGAAACTAAGGTAGCGCATTTTGGAATACTTAGTCAATTTAATATGTATGAATATACACAAGTATATATATTTTTTTCTTGATTTTAGTTGGTTTAATTAAGGCATAAATGCAACCCCTAAAGTCACTTGGATTTTGACTCCCCCCAAAAAAAAAAGTTGTTTTGTTGCAAAAAAAACCCCTCAAAGGTTTGATTTTGTTGAAAAACACCCCCAAAAATTCAAATTTTTTTTAAAAAATCACAAAAAATTCTAAAAAAACTAGAGACAATTATAAGACCTTTTGTGAAATTTGTTTTCAAAAAATAATATCCTTTGCATCATATTTCATGGAGAGTAAGTTAAAAAAAAAACCGTGCAACTCATCTATTAATTCGAGTTAAATGCATAGTTAATTATTTACTAATTCAAAACTCATGAAACAAAATTTTTTAGTCTTCTTACATGATCCTCTATCTTGTAAAAATACATGAAATCTTGAAATAATTATTGTAACGTGCAGGATTGAGTAAATGTGTTGCAGATAGATTAATTCATAAGTAATCCATAACACCCCCAAAATTAGTGAAACCACTTTTATTAGTTTACTTAAACAATTATTTGTGTAGGAAAAATAATGGTAGACATGATAAAGTTAAAATAACATGAGCTGCATATTTTTCTTTTTTTTTCCAAACTTCCTCTCCATGAAATATGATGCAAAGGATATTATTTTTGAAAACAAATTTCACAGAAGGTCTTAGAATTATCTCTAGTTGTTTTAGAATTTTTGTATGATTTTTTTGAATTTTTAGGGGGTTTTTTTGCAACAAAACAACTTTTTTGGGGGGGGGGGAGTCAAAATCCAAGTGATTTTTGGGTTTTTTTTTTTTGCACTTTTGCCTTTAATTAACTATAGTAAATACGTGTTGGCTAAGTGATTTATGGGCAAGTAAAAAGAAAATAATCTTGGTTGAGATGGATACACTTTTTGAGCAATTTAGCTATATCAAAATGTTATTGTTTTGATAAGAAAAAAAATTATGCGGGCACTTTTCAGAGATACATACCAGCTGAGATTCTAGAGATGGATATATTAGGAAAGCAAGAGAAAAAATATAAGCATAGTTTGCCAAGTTTTAAAGATGGTAGCCAATGATTTCTTCATTAAGAATGAGTGACGGTTTAGTATTAGACTATGTGATCAATTATTTATATTTATATAGCCTTTTACGCTTATATTCTCTCTCAACATTCAGCTATAAGCCAAAATAATTTTATAATGAATAATTATTGTATGCATCACTCGATGCAAAATGCTAAAACTCTTTTCTATTATTAAAAAACTCATAGCATTAATTTTCTTTAGGAGAGTAGAAACATACCCGGCCGTCCTTAAAATACACGACGACATGCATGTGTGATCGGCTTGAAACACAGCCTCCTCGCCAACCCATGCGTCCAGCGGACGACCAATCAATCATGCACTGCATTTCGTTTCCAAGCTGTAAAAATGGCGAAAAGGACTAGAGAGTAAAGAGGCTATCACGTTCATGGACACCCTGCATGCACAAAATTGTCAACTGGCCATGTTGCATGCCATGCATGCATTCACATGGCCCTAGCTCTCTCTAGTTCTTTGTTGAAACCGGCCAGAAGGGTGTCTGAAAGAGTCAAGAAAGCTTTGCGTCGTAAGCCTCGGATGCTCTGAGAGCATGTATTCAATTCAAGCCACATGCATGCGCTCATTATATTTGCATTCAGACTAAATTTCAGTGCTTATATATATACACACATACACACAACGAGTTTATTCTGCACCTACGTGTACTGTAGTTTAATATTATGTCACCTTCTAGTTACAACTCAACTAATTGTCAGTTACAATCTGCTACGTAGATCAGTTATAACCGCACGTCTAAAAGTACATAATTACAATACGAAAAACTAATAAGTTACATTTTAGATTGTACTATAATTACAATCATATTACTTACGTTATACATCATTAGACAATAAATTCGTTATGAGTTATGTTCATTCATAATACAATTGTAACTTTTTTTTAATTACATTTAGTTATTACGAATTGTAACTCTACTATTTTTTAATTATAAGTAAAGATGATGTAACAATAACCAAATGCTAATATATATATATATATATATATATATATATATATATATATATATATATATATATATAGAGAGAGAGAGAGAGAGAGAGAGAGAGAGAGAGAGAGAGAGAGAGAGAGAGAGAGAGAGAGAGAGAGTAGCGTTTGGCTACCTATCTTCGTTTTGACAATGACAACAGACGCAAATGGCCCGTGCCCTTGTCTACATGACAACCCATGCATCTTCTTCAGTCTTCAGCCAATCCATTTGATGGGAGGGAGGACATTGCAATTGCAGTACCTTCTCGAGGTCCCATGCTGTTCGTTTCAGATTTCGCACTGCTGCCTCAAGTAGTGGAACTGGTGATAACCAGCTCAACAGACACAAACAAAAAACCACTTAATATTGTACTACGTGAGATTCTCATTAAGCCGTGCAATTAACACAATGTTTCACCTCGTGGCCCTGTTTGCTTGATTCGTCTTAGGTCCTGTTTGTTTCAGCTGTAGATTGTGAAAAGCAGCTTATAGATTGTGGATTGTAAGAAGCTAGATTGTAAAATCTGGATTGTAAAAAACTAGATTATGGATTGTTATAATCTGGTGGAAAACAGATTGCTGGATTGTTACAATCTGTGTGTTGGATTGTAACAATACAGCTTTTCCAACCAGCTGTTTGTTTCAGCTTTTGGATTGTGATCAGAATCCAGCTTTTACAATCCAGCTGTTTGTTTCAGCTTTTGGATTTTGATCACAATCCAACTTTTATAATCTGAAACAAACAAGGCCTTAATCAACTCAGACGCTGCTATAATGGAGCAGAACATCTTGTAGTGTATATAGCTTTCCCATCTTGTTCCAGTGCTGTTCGTGTGCGTGTGATCTGCGAGTTAGCAAGAGTGCAAATCACCAGTACTGTAGGTAACCCAACTAGTACGGCGTCTGGATTAATAGCCTGAGCTTAACACGTCGGTTGATTCGATGCCACGCACGCACTTTACAGAGAGAATGGTTGAGGACATGTTACAGTGTCACAAGTTACATGCTAGTGACAACTCGAACTGCATGAATCTTGCAATTTGTGATCTCACAAGGGGATGCGATGGACACAGAATGGATTGCTAGGGATTCATCTCCCTTTTCATCTATATACCTTTTTGTTTTCTCTTCTTCATCCTTCTACCTCTCAATCCTCTCTGGTGGCGTTTGGATAGCTGGTTGGTTTGGGTTAAGGAAATCAGATGGGGTAGGTTTGGGTTAGGGTTATGAAGTTTTAATCTTATTCCTTTGTTTGGGATGAAACTAGTGAAAGAAGGCGAGAGTAATTTCAACCAAAAGGAGGTGGCATGTGACAGCGTCTTCACATTTCCCAATCATAATCCACCCTCCCCGCTGGGTTTGGATCGGTGGGAAATGAGCCTCTCTTTTTCCAATCCCAAACCCACCTCTTTTCCCATTCCCGCCAACCAAACATGGCAAAAGATATCCTTCCCTCCCTATTTCCATTTCCCACCTGTCATTTCCAAGAATCCAAACGCCACCTCCATGTAGAGATCCGCCCCTGAAGGGTGTTACTGCTCGTGATTCCACCACAGAGTAGTACAATAAACCAACTCAGGCGCGTCACACCCGTGGAAAAGAGCGTGGAAAAGAGCGGTGAAAAAAAAGGAGGAGAGAGAGGAGAAGGTAGGCAGGCCAATGTGGCAAGATTCCCATCTGCACAGTAGAGCCGCGTATCCTGATCTCCCATGCGACATCGCAGTTCGGCTGGCTATAGCTTGCCCAGGCTGGCCGACATGCCATGCTTCTCCGTTAAGTGCGCTCCGAGACCCCAGCGCCACGATACAATTGGGGCACAGCGTGATTTCGTTCTAGTACTGACTGTACATTTCAGCACCGGTTTGTCCAATTTTCCGTTTGGGGATTCTGTTCGAGCGTGGGCTGATTAGGCTGCTGCATGCTGCACGCACCGCTTTGTCCAGTCCAGAGAACGTAACGTGCCAAACAGCGCGACAGCTCTCAGTGCAAGTGTGCAACGGTGCTGAAGGATTCTGTGGAGGGAAAGTCAGCTCAGATTACCACCTCTCGATCCTCGTCGTTACCGTTCAGAAACAATCATGCACTCGCCGCATGATCGGAATGGGAATGAGATTAACGGTTCGTGTCATGTGTAGATCCTGATCAGGACTACGTACGTGCGCGCGCGCAAGTCGATGGAATTAGTCTGCGGTGATCGCGATTCGGCACGCGCGCGACAAGCTGGGGTGATCCCTTCCCTCCCGAACAGGCAAACATCGTCGACGAGGAGGTCATGGTCGCGTGCCCCTGGGCATGCACGCACCGACGCGGGTGCGTCGTGCATGGCGCGCCACCGATCGGGGTTCGACGGAACCGACCGAGCCGGCCGGGCGCGAAGCGTGTGGCAGAAGCCTGCCTGCCACGCCGCGGCTGGCGCGGGTCCGTGTCACCTCACGTTCCCTGCGATGGCAACGTGACTTGCATTGCATACCGCGAGCGAAGGGCACGCGTGGGGTTATCGCTCCGGGCGGGCGGACTCGCCGCCGCCGCCGTCGTCGTACGTACGCGCGCGCGGTGCCCCGCCGAGCAGGGCTCGATGATGAGACGGTTGAATTTTTCACGCAGCGCTGCCGCGGGGAGGGAGCGCCGGTGCGGAAGACGTACCGTACCAGGGACCTGTTCGTGGCCCGCGACGGCCGGTGCGTCGCGTGAGACTGCCGTCCTTTGGCTAGTCGGTAAATGGCGCGGCTCGTCTCCGTGCGTGGCAGGGTAAGCCGCCCGCACGACAAGAATCCTTGGGACGGAGCAGCTTTTCATGTCAAATCCTCGACGGATGTTTAAGCTTTTCCGTGGCCGGCCGGCGCCCGATTGTCCTCCGTGTCAACAGGTGGATCTTTATTGCTATTCCAATTGTCTTTAGATTACTTCATGCGGCAATAAAGTGATTACAAACACGACCTACCTGAACGGCAAAGACAACCAAAGTGTAAAACATTTGTCTGGTTGGCGATTCAGAGGAAGATTCTTACAGTGGGTAGTTTGGAGAAAAGGGGATAGATAGATGATCAAAACGACCGCCAATACAAATTGTGTGCCACATCATATAAAAATACTAAGCATCTGTTGAAGGACTATATACTAAGCATCTGTTAAAGGACTATACTTTCACGTGTCAAGTATGGTAACAAGTTACGTAATTGTGTGGTTGGGATAATGTACCGAGCCTAAATGAGTTCTTCACTATCCGATTATAGTGGCGAAAAGCAAGATGTAAAATCAATAAGGAAGTCCGCATAGATGTCAACGAAGGAGTTATTTACTTTTGGTAGAATATTTGGAAGGAGATGAATCGTCGGGTATTCCAAGGCCAAAGTTTGGATGAAATCTCAATTGCATGTAAAATAAAAGAGGATATTTACTAAAGAAACCGGACATGACATTCGACTTAGTCTGTTCTTGTTCTCTGTGATAGTAGGGTTACTTTTGAAGTGAGTATTAGCTCCTTTGCTAGTTGCACTATTTTATTTCTTTCTTTGTTTCCGGAGGTTTTGACCTTTTGGTTGTGTTGAGAGCCCATATCATTTCACTCCTTTGTGTGGTGAACCCATGTAAGGGTAATTGAACTATCCATCTTTTTTTTTACTCCATTTTATTAATATATTATGACAACTCTTTTACCATCATTTAAAAAAATTATATTTAGACTAGTAACATAGGATGTAATTTCATTAATTGATTATATATGGGCCAATATAACAAAAACCCTAACCGAGCCCTAACCCAGTGGTTGTGAGCGCGGTTTGCATGCTAGAGTGGACGACGGTGGTACTGGTTGGAGCGAAAATCCCTGTACGATCCAAGTCGATGAGAATCAATTGAGATTTAGCTTGAATTTAGAAAAAAATACTAAAACCCAAAGGATCTTTGGCAAAAGGTGAAAGACAAAAATACTCCCTATAGTTTGCACAGGCTCGATTAGGACCATATGTGCAAAGGTTCACGGGGTGATAAAAATGCATGCAATTGCAAGTTGGGGTGGTTTAGGCATTTACCCAATTTCAATGGCAAATTTAACTATTAATAACTTTTTTATATTTAACTCGACTTTGGACTAGATCATTATCTACCAAAACTTTGAAGCAGATACTCAAGATTGATCCCACTATTTTTTTTTGACACCCCTCCTGCATTTCAAATGCCTAAAATTTAGGAGGTACGCTTAGACCATCTCCAACGTTTTTTTTTTCAGGATCCAGAATCCTTTCACGGGATTTTTGTTTCCTTTAGCGTTCCAATAATTTCCCTTTACGATTTCCGTCACGAAAGGATTCCAAAATCATTCCCTCCAGGACGGGATTATCTCTCATTTTCCTTCACGATTCCCCTCGAAGTGAAGCTGTTGGAGATGAGTGGAAATAAAGGGAATGAGAACGGGGAAGGGAATCGGGAAGTGAACGAAATTAAGGGAATATGGTTGGAGATGGTCTTAGGCGACAGTTCCCAATGGGGGATTGAGGGGTGGAGGATAATACCTTGGTTGCCAGGCTTAGAAGAAGTTGGGGGAGGGAGGCTGGTCTGGCGGAGGAGATGGGCGTAGGGGTAAAGCGACGGGGCACCACCGGTCACGGGTGAGTGAAGGACGATCAGTGGGTCAGTACCAGGATGGGGGGGCAATGACACCAAGTTAGCGTGACGGCGGGCGACACTGGTGAATCTGGCAGCAAGAGCGCCACCGAAGATGGGTGGAGGAGGGCAGCAGGGGACGAGCACGCGAGCTATGGTGCAAGCGAGGCTGTGGGTGGAGGCAGATGTGGACGGAAGGGTGGGAGAAGATGGGATGAGGAAGATTGAGAACGACGATTGGAGGAAGAAAAAAAGAATATAGTCCGTCCAATTGAATCTGATGGCCGAGAGAACATGTTATTTTCGGATGCAAGTATAGCATCACTCTTTTTTTTTAAGGATCGAACCCACTATCTAAACAATGCCGTAGCAAGTATTGGGCCGCTGGTCCATTTTCTTAGCCCACTGACAGGGCACACTAACCCACCCTCCTCTCCCCCACCCCGCCGCAAAGCGAAAAATCGAGACACAGGTCACACAGCACAGGCGCCAAAGGCAGCGAATTCCCACTCCCGCCATTTCCCCCGCCCGCCAAAACGATTCCAAAACCGACCAGATCGCCACTATTTCTCCCCGCCAACATGCCAAAACCGCCTCCCGCTCCCCGTCCCTACTCCCCGCACCGGTCCTCGACGTGCCTGCGGCCATGGACATGTCGGCGATCGCCGCTCGCCTCGGCCTCTCGGGGTCCCGCCCCGTCGTCCGCAAGGCCGCCGAGCTCCGCCGCCTCTGCGATGTCACCTTCGACTCCTCCGTTCTTGGCATAGTGAGCGCCCAGAACTACTGCCCACCCTCTTCATGTTCTTTATCCATCGTGTGGAAGCGTCTCTGATCTCTGTGCCTTGCAGGGGGAGGTATGCAAGGCGATCATCTGCCTCGAGATCGCTGCGTCCAAGTGAGTTTTCGTTCGCTGGCCAACTGTTCGTTGAATTGCCCGTGTGGGGAAACCGCCTGGGTTCAGGTGTGATCCGTGTTGTTTCGTTTGTGGATTGTGCAGGTTTCAGGTGATATTTGACCGGGCGGAGGCGGTGCGAATGAGCGGGATGTCGGAGAAGGCGTACATCAGATCGTTCAATGCGCTGCAGAATGGTCTTGGTGTCAAGTACGCTTCTTCGCACTTCTGTTTCACCAATCGATGCGTCAAATGGCGACCCGTCACTAATTGAGTGAAATTCGCTCTTGTAGGGTAACGTTGGATGTGCGCGAGTTGGGCATCCAGTTTGGCTGTGTCAGGCTGATACCTTTCGTGCAGAAGGGATTGTCACTGTAAGTCTGCTCTCTCCTGGCAGTTAAGTTGTGCTTGCATCCTGTACTTGAGTCATAGGCCGAAATGTGACAGTTTTGTAACTTAGAATGTCACGTCGCCTTTAACTTGGGATCATTATGAGTTGTATACAATGTCGTTCTGATTTTCAACGGCCTACCCCCAAGTTTGCAAAGAGTAAGATGCACAGTGATGCTTGAATGTTACATTGAGGGTTACAATTTATCTGTTTCAGCTATAAGGAGCGTTTCTTGGCTGCATTGCCGCCTTCTCGCCGAGCAAGCACTGACTTTGGTCGGCCAGTGTTTACTGCAGCAGCATTCTATTTATGTGCGAAGAGGCACAAGGTAATTGCTGGATCAGTAATAGTTACATCTGTACTCCCTGCAACGCATTGAATGATTTGCCTCTTTGTGTAGCACTGACGATTGCCTTGTTTTTCTTGTAGCTCAAAGTTGACAAACTAAAGCTGATAGATCTATGTGCTACTTCAAGCTCTGAATTTACAACGGTAACTTAGCTTATTTATATCCTCTTTGTAGGCGTGCACATATCTACACGTTGCACTTGTGTGTGCTCCCTTGAATTGGTGTACTGCGCAACTTCTCTTCTGACTGTTGCGCTAATTGCAGGTCTCAACATCAATGGCAGACCTTTGCTTTGATGTTTTTGGGATAGCCAAGGAGAAAAAGGATCCGAAGTACATCAAAGGGAATAGAGGTACCTACATACTGAATTCATGATCCATTCTTTACAACACAAAGTATGTAGCTTTCCTGGGATTTTTGTACCAATTTGTACTGCTGAGCTCCTCATTGAACTCCTACATTTTGTCGTTGTTGTAGAACTGCTTGATGTTTTGCCAAGCAAAAGAAAACATGAGGATGATAGTGATTTATCTGGTGAATCCTCAGAGGACGACCAAGATGAGCTAGATGTATGTGTCTGATCAATTCTGATTATTTGCAGTGTGTTGATAACATTCCACCCCCCCCCCCCCCTCCCTGAAATGCATGACACAAAGCTGTTCCTTTTAGGACTCTACGGTAGGCACCAGGCCGACCTGAACATTGCCATTAATTTGCGGATGGTAGCATTACATCCAAGATTTGTGAAAAAAGGGGTAGGGTGAAAGAGAGGGTTTAGGCTGACCTGAAATGCATGCCACAAAGCTGTTAGTAAAGATTGCATAAGTTTAGCCTATCTGCCTTTTGAATTGCATGCCATGAGGCTGAACATGATATTGATATGCCTTGCCTGATGAAAAAAAATGGTTTTACATTTAATTCGTACTAGCCTTTTTGTTAGACCCTAGTCCTGTAGTGTAAAGCGACAGTACTGTAGTTTGAAACAATAATACTTGTTACAAGCCGACCCATCAAACTTTTGTGTCACTTCCATTTTTGTCGTTCTTTATTACTGCATAAATTCCCTGGTTTCAGCAAAAAAGGTTATTTTCTGTAATCAGTCTGTTGCTTGGTTTAGTTGAATGTAATTAAACAGATTCACCTACATGCTAGATGGTTGGAAGTCTGAAATGAGCCAATAGACAAAAAATCAGCACTATAATCAATTTTTCTGTAACAATGTCTGAAAACAGGAAAACAGGAGAGCTTTTTAAAGTTTTTTTTTAAAAAAAAAAACTGTGATGCTTTTTTCTGTCTTACTATCTGATAACATGCATCATTGAACTACGTTTAATCCTGATATGTTTTGATGTGTTAAACCATGTTCCAGTCCCATATCAGAGTTTTCCTGCTGAGATACTTCTTGATGTTTATTCGGATAATTTGGTGCCCAGAAATTCTCTAGTTGGTTTTTTATGTGTATTCTTTTGCGTGACCGCTGTCTGATTTGTCCAATGTCAGTTACCGACTCATAAGAGGCACAAGAAGATGGAGAAACAAGCATACAACCAGTGGAAGTCATCAGTTCTTTCCTCCAACAAGCAAGCCAATACAGGTTTGGACCTTGGACTGCTCCACACCGACCTAGTCAGCTATTGTTATTCCACATGGATGACGAACTTAATCGTTCTCCGTTGTCTCAGACCCTGCGAAGCCCAGGAAGCAAGCTCAGCTGAACTTCAAGAAGAAGCCAGCTGACATCGCCGTGGAAGTATCATCAGCGGCCAACTAAATGAATCCCAGCTACCGTCACATGAATGGTGCGGAGGCTGAAGTTGCTCTATCAGAGTATCACCATAGAAATTTCTCCTGATTGCAAAAGACACCCTCTTATTCACCTTTTCTTATATGCTTTATTGCTCTGACATAGTAACATTATCCATGAAAAATTTTATTGGATGACATCCTGGTGTAAATGGTGACATGTTCATATCGTCATATGCACATGAGAAATGTCTTGATTCTTGAATGAATCGTTTGTCTCCTTGCTGCCGTCAGTCCAGTTGGCGCCTTCTACTCCCTGACGCCTTGGCGTTAGGTATCCCGTAGCATCTAGATTCGAGATGAGATAATATCAAAGTATCTCATTCAGATTGAAAAGTACAGGTAAAGCGCCCGTTGCGCTTGACCAAATGCAGGGTTTGCTCTTTAGTCCGAGTTGCAGTATTTTTATTTTGTAATCGTGATCAGCTGGGTTTGGAAATCGATGAGCATCTGAGAAGGATGGATGGCCCTTGGGGTTGGGTATGGGCGTGTGGCGGCTGGAGGCCGCGACGGGGGCCGCTGGCGCGGGCGAAGGGGCACGGCGGCACGCGGTCGAGGGTCGCGGGGCACGAGCCAACCTGTGGGTGGGGGGATAAACTATGCCTACTATGTCGCGGGCCAACGGCGCCGCCTGGACGCGTGTGTCCGGCACGAGTCCCTGACCTGCCTTCTGTCTCCGTGATGCGATCCCGCAACTATTTTGACCAAACTTCACCAAAGGATGTGATCGGAAAATTATGAAGGCCAAATGAGTTAAGAGTTACTTTGGTTCAGCGCGTCCTGCCAAAACTTAGCGTGCTCATGCACACGAGACCGTTGCTTAGTTCGGCACCAACATGTTTGCAAGCCTATGCGTCTCTTGTGCTCTCGTACCCACTTTAGTTCATTTTCTCGCCAATTCACGGACCCAACGCTAACGTAAAAATCATTCACCAAAAAGTAAGCCATATCTCTTAGTGTCTTTCGGTGCTGTTTTACGGCGTGATATTTTTCGTGGAAATAAGGTTCCAATCTTTTTCAATTTCAGAGAAAACTTTGCCCACTGTACACACGAATATTAAACTAAGCACTTGCACGATAATTTAGCCTTTCATTTTACATTGGAAATAATGGAGACGTGGCACATGCGCTGGTGCCGTGGTGGTGGCGACGTGCCGACGTCATCCACCTCCACGCAGGAGCACGCGCCAGGACGGAACACCGGTGGGTGCCTCCCACACGCCCCCAGCGTGTCGCCATCTCGCCTACCCCACCCGCCGGCCGACCCTTTCTACCGTCGCGCGGGCCGCCACCGCGCCCTGGCCCACGTTTCAGCGACACACCCGTCGTTTTCTCCTCCCCCCATCGAGGGGGATCGACTCCTCGCGATGGGACCCGCCCTCGCTTTCTTCTCCTCCTCCTCCTCGTTTCGTCTCTGCTTCCCCCCTCGCGCAATCGGAGAAGGAAGGGCACAGCAGGAAACCGAGCCCTCAAATCCAACTGCATCGCGTGATCGCGCCGCCGTTTCCCCTCTCGGTCTCGATTCGGGGTGCTTGTTAAGAGGTAGGATTTTTCAATTTTTGCCTCCGTGACCATTTCTCGGTGTCGATTGACGCGCTGTTGCTTCGCGGTTGGGCAGTTAGGGTGCGGGTAACTGATGCGGAGCTCTTGATTTGTTCTTGCAGGGGAGGTACTGGACCAAATTTCTTGATCACGAATGGTGCCCAGGGACAGGGTTCATGGCTTCGCCGCTGGTACTCCGGTCCCATCGGAGAAGCTCGTGCAAGGGTGAGTCCTTGGGGAGTAAGCAGGAAAAAAAGGAAAAGAAATTGTAGTGTTTCTCTTGATTTTGATAAATAGGAAGCCTGTTGATTTCGTGGGAAAGCGCGGTTGTGCAGCAATTCTTATTCCTACGGTTTCAAGAGATATGTGAGCATAACACTGATGTGGAGATTTTTGAAACACATTGGTTTTGTATACTCTGCACCTAACACGCAAACTAGTGGAAACAAATGTGGAGGTTTTTCGTTGAAAGATCGGTAATGCCTTCAAATGAAATAAGAAATTCTTTGATGTTGTGGTTGTGGGCAAGGGAGGATAGGTTAGGTCTTATATTCTTGAAGCATGACATCTGATTGAGAAAACTTCTCCTATTCGTCATCAACCATCCCCTAAGAGAAATTGACCCAAAAAGCTGCAAAATCATGTGACTGGATTTTAGCGCTGATGTTGACCATTTGACAGGCCTGTCTTGAACAAGAAGTGTGAAAAGGTTCTTAAGAAAGTGCACAAATCCGAGAGGGAGAAACGTAAGCGGGACAAGCAGAATGGTCTCTTCGATGAGCTGGGAAACATGCTAGGTATGTGTTTTGATACGAATTGGAGCTGCAACAACATGATCTCTGATTGCACATCATTAGAGTGTTTGTTTCTTAAATTGAAGAATTTGTTGTGCTTTATTTTGTGAAGTGTCATTCTGTTTGTCATATCACTTCCTCGAGATCAATGCAGTTTGCAACCTAGACAGACATTTGTGCACTTGCTGTTTGATCTCTCTATCGAAATATTGTCTGCCTGATAGTAGAGCTCTTTGGTCTCCCAAATCCTTGGCTAGTTCAGAGTGTCAAATTGACAGATTCCGGATAAATTTTATGCTTACATGGTCACCCTGCTCTTGAAAATATAAGAGAAAATCCTCACCAAGTATCTATAATTACTTGTCTCAATTCTAATTCTACTCTATTTTGTTCAAATATGGATTATATTTTCCTAAACGATACACATCATCTCTTTTCAGAACCTGATAGGCAGAACAACGGGAAGGCATGCATATTGAGTGACACTACAAAGATACTGAAAGATCTACTTTCACAAGTAGAATATCTTCGGAAGGAGAACAGCGTGCTGAAGAACGAATCTCATTATGTAAGCTCTTCTCAATCAAGAAATCCCATTATGCATACTGGGTCTTTGGGAATATTGGTTAACTTATTTTGTTATCTTTGCTTAATCCGATGATCTGAGGCTAGCAGTTCATGAATAAGAAAATCTGGAGTACATTTTATTATGCTAAGAATTTATTTGCACAGGGGCCCAATTCCACTATTGTAAAACTGAACATCATGCTGGGTAACATCATTTCAGAATGTCAGCAACTAATTCATGCCAAATCTTGCTGTCCTCACCACTGATACAGTATCTACATCCTTCATGGTACAAAACAGGTTGCATTGGAGAGAAATGAACTACTTGATGAAAACAATGTGATCCGCAATGAAATCTCAGAACTTCAAAATGAACTTAGGATGCGGCTGGAAGGCAACCCTATTTGGAGCCAAGGCACAGCTAGATCAAATCTTGCTGTGCCTCATCCCGCAACCACAGTATTTGCATTGCAACATTCACCACATCCATCAGTCATCACAACGATGGCACTCCCTCTGCAACAGCCAGCAGTCCTTGAGCAATCTTATGCTGCCCCACCGCGGGAGCTACAGCTCTTCCCCGAAGCTGCAGCCACTGAAGACACTGAACAACCACAAGACATGGGGATTTCTAATAATGTGACACGGCCGCAGGCAAGGTACCCAACAACAATGGCCACTTTGCCTGTACACGTGTATCCAATCCTTCCAAGAATGGAATATGAGCAATGTAGCAGTGGCACTAATGGTAGTGGAGGGAAAGGTGGCCCAAGCAACGCTTAAAAGCCTGAGCACAAAATGAGGAATCTGGTTCGCGATCTGAAAAGTTTGTTAGTTTCAAGTTTTATCTTTCCCAGTGTAGCTAATGTGCTAAAGAAACCTGTGCCCCTGCGCATGTAAATACCATTCCGTTCTGTATCAGCGGGATTTTTGTCCTCAACTAGTTACTTTGACGGGAGCAATCTTAGTTAATTTGTTGTATCATAGTAATTATCAGGCAGATGTTCAAGGGAGTAAATACCTTATTAGTAGAAATTAATCACTTCTTTCTGATATCTGTACAAGTATGGATTGCTCTGAACAATCTTTTCACATTGGGAATACCACTTTGAGATCAGTTGCTAGTTGCTTCAGCACAAGTCTGGATACATTAGCAAGCGACAACAGTGCTGCAGCCTGCTTCCTTCTTGTCCTCGGCCATCTTCTGCGCTTCTGAATCCCTCACATGAGCTATCTCATCCCATCGGCCTTGTGTTGCGTACGTGCTCGACAGCAGAATGCCATCTGATGGATGGTAGTGGCCCATGGCGTCCAACCGTGCCTGCACCATCCTCCCCAGCTCGACATTGCCGTGAACTCTGCAGGCCGCAAGCAAGGCTCTCCACGCCATTGCATCACCCTGGGATGACATGCTTCGTATGAGCCCATACGCTTCGTCTAACCGCCCTGCTCTTCCCAGGAGATCAATGACGCAGCCGTAGTGCTCAGGGCGAGGAGATAGGCCGTATCGCCACACCATGCTCTCGAGGAACCCCTTCCCTTCCTGCACCAACCCGCCATGGCTACAAGCGCTCAGCAGCGCAAGGAAGGTGACCTCGTTAGGGACCATGCTGCCTTCCTCCATCGAGCAGAACAGGGAGATCGAAGCGCCTGACTGTCCATTGACCCCGAACCCCATGATCATCGTTGTACATGCCTTCACATCCCTTTCACGCACTGCATCAAAGACTAACACTGTAGTGGCGGACCCAGTTGGGTAGGCACCTAATTTGGCTTTTTTCTTTTTTCGAATTTCTTTAGACAAACGGTAAATATGATCACATACTGAATCAAATTTGGACCAAATCCCAGTATAATCCTAGGCTCACCTAAACTACCATCTAGGTCTGCCACTGTAACACTACCTCGTTGGGGCACCCGCACTTGAAATACATGTCCATGAGGGCTGTCCCGAGTGGTGTCAAGCTCAAGCCCTGCCTCCTGAGCAAGCTCATGGACGCGACGACCAGCTGCCAATGCCCCAGATGCTCCGCACGCAGAGAGCACGCCCACAAGCGTCCCTGAACTTGGTCTCATCCCTTGTTGTCTCATTGTAAGAGAGGAGAATGCTCGAGTTTTTCATTTACAGTGTGAAGGTACATATACACGATGCCGAAGCACTGCTGGCCGATCAATCCTAACAGACGCTAGAGAATCGGATCAGCTGAAGACCAGGGAAGCGCTAGCTAACCGGTTGAGAATAACCAACTAACTGAACCTATCCCTATCTATCTGACTGATGGAGAGTTGTTCGCTGACACCCCCCCGCAGTTGAAGCTTCGGTAGACCAGATGCACAAACTGTCCCTGAACTCGTTGAACAATAGCGTCGGTAGGCCCTTGGTCATTATATCTGCAAACTGTTGTCGAGTCGGAATTTGCAGTACCTTGAATTGCCCAAGAGCCACCTTCTCCCTGACGAAGTGTATGTCAAGTTCGACATGCTTCGTTCGCCGATGATGTACTGGATTTTCAGACAAGTACACCGCTGACACATTATCGCAATAGATCACCGTGGCCTTGTCGATGATGACATGAAGTTCCCGAAGCAGGTTCCGGAGCCAGCAGCACTCCGCGGCGGCGTTGGCCACGGCTCTGTACTCGGCCTCAGCACTAGACCGAGATACCGTAGTTTGCCGTTTCGATGACCATGACACAAGCGAGTCACCGAGGAAGACGCAATAGCCCGATGTCGATCGCCGAGTGTCCGGGCAGCCTGCCCAGTCGGCGTCGGAGTACACCGTGAGCTCAGTCGATGGAGCAGCCGAGATCTTGATGCCGTGGTTGATGGAGCCGCGGAGGTATCTGAGGATACGCTTGACAAGGTTCCAGTGCACGTCATGTGGAGCATGCATATGGAGGCACGCCTGGTTCACAGCATAGGCAATGTCCGGACGCGTGAGGGTGAGGTACTGAAGGGCGCCGGTGATGCTGCGGTAGAACGTGCTGTCGGACGCGGGTTCGCCGTCGTTGGCAGACAGCTTCGGCTTGGCTTCCACCGGAGTTGACGCCGGCTTGCAATTCGCCATGCCTGCGCGCTCCAGTATGTCTTCGGTGTACTGTGCCTGATTGAGGAAGAACCCAGTGGCATCGCAACGAACCTGTACGCCGAGGAAGAAATGTAGGTCGCCGAGATCTTTGATCGCAAAGGCTTGGCGCAGCTGGTCGACGACATGGCGCAGTAGAGACGATGTCGAGGCAGTAAGGATGATGTCGTCGACGTACACAAGGAGATACGCCGTGTCCTCGCCGCGCTTGTAGACGAACAAGGAGCTGTCGGAGCCTGACGCAGTGAAGCCCATGCCACGAAGATGGTTCCCAAGGCGCTGAAACCAGGTGCGTGGCGCCTGCTTGAGGCCGTAGAGGGACTTGATGAGCAGACATACGTGATCGGGGCAGCTAGAGTCGACGAATCATGCAGGTTGATGACAGTACACACGTTCGGCGAGATCACCGTGCAAGAACGCGTTCTTGACGTCGAGTTGATGCACCGGCCATCGTCGTGTGGCGGCGAGGTGTAGCACCGTGCGTATGGTCGCTGGCTTGACCACCGGCGAGAACGTCTGATGGAAGTCGACGCCGGGTCGTTGAGAGAACCCGCGAACGACCCATCGCGCTTTACGTCGTTCCAGCGTCCCATCGGGGTTGAGCTTGTTCTTGAACAGCCACTTCCCAGTGATGACATTGGCGTGAGTTGGCCGGGGCACGAGCGTCCATGTGTCGTTGCTCTGCAGCGCGTCAAATTCGGCCTGCATCGCGGCGAGCCACGCCGGGTCGCGAAGAGCAGCACGGACGGACGTCGGCGGTGGTGAGGGTGCAGATGTTGTGGCAACGTGCGCATACTTGGGATTGGGCAGGCGGATCCCAGCCTGCGCACGCGTGATCATAGGATGTCGTTGCGGCTGAGCTGGAGACGTTGCTGCGGACGCAGGCGGCGACATCACAGGTGGAGAACACGACGTCGTAGGTGCGGGTGCTGGTGCAGACGACGTCGTGGTGCCCGGGTGTGCAAGTGGCGACGTCGGCGGGGCCGCAGGCATCACGGCTGGCTGTAGAGGCGTCACGACGCCACGAGCAGTGGGCGACGGAGGGTCATGTGGTGGAGACCCCGGCGCTGGAGCGTCGGTGACGCGCATCCGTGCACGACGTCGAGGCTGGCGTGGTCCGGTGGGAACCGGGATCACGTCAGGCATGCACGGGGGGCACGGCCGCTCAGCAGCTGTTGGCGATGCGTCGACCTGCTCAAAGGGGAAACATGTCTCGTCGAAGTATACGTGACGGGAGATTAGCACACGTTTGGTAACCGGATTGTAGCACTTGTATCCCCGTTGATCTAATGGATAGCCGAGAAAGACGCAACGAGCCGAACGCGGCGCGAGCTTGTGTGGAGCTGTGGCGGCTGTGTTTGGGTAGCATAGACACCCAAAGACTCGGAGGTGATCGTAATCCGGTGGTGTGCCAAAGAGGAGTTCGAAGGGGGTGGAGTTGGCACGGGGCTGACATGGCCGACAATTTAGTAAGTACGTGGACGCCACAAGGGCATCTGGCCAGAAGGTGGGAGGAACCGAGGCCTGGAATAGGAGAGATCGGAGGCCGTCGTTGAGAGTGCGTAGGACACGTTCCGCGCGTCCGTTCTGCTGTGAGGTGTATGGGCATGTGAGGCGGAGAGCAATGCCGTGCGTGGCAAAGAACGCGCGCGACGCCGAGTTATCAAACTCTCTGCCATTGTCTGTTTGGAAGCACATAATGGGGAGCTGGAATTGAGTACGCACAAACGCATGGAAGGAGATGAGTGTGGGAAGAACATCGGATTTGTGACGTAAGGGAAACGTCCAGGCGTAGTGCGAAAAATCATCCAAAATGACAAGGTAGAATTTGTAACCAGAATTGCTCATTATTGGGGATGTCCATACATCACAGTGGAGAAGTTGAAAAGGAAATTGAGAAACATTATTGGACTTGCTGAAAGGCAACCTGACATGCTTGCCGAGACGACAGGCGTGGCAAGTATGACTATGGGACTTAGAGCAGGAGAAGCCAATGGTGCGTGACAGACGCTGGAGAGTGGCGTGGCCAGGATGACCAAGCCGCGCATGCCAGAGGGGGCTGTCGTGCGAGGCAAGGAGAGCAGCCGAAGGACGTGACGTCGCACTCTGTTGCTGTCGAAGGGGGTAGAGGTCTCCGGATGAATCACATCGGAGCAGAACCGTCCTGGAGCGAAGATCCTTAACAGAGAAACCCCAGGGATCAAATTCAACAGAAACTGAGTTATCACGAGTTAGCGCACGAACAGAAATCAGGTTCTTGACTAACTGAGGAGCAATCAGTATGTTGCGAAGGTGAAGATGAGAAGATGTGGTGGGAACGGAGGCATGGCCGGTGCACTGAGCAGGAATAAAATGACCATTGCCGACAACAATATGGCGGGGAACAGTAGAGGTGGAGGGAGTGGTGAGAATACCGGGATTGGAAGCCATATGCGCCGTGGCACCTGTGTCCAGAAACCAATCACTGCCGCCCCCGGTGGAGTTGTTGACGGACAGGCCGTTGAGGGCGGAGTAGAGGCCCGCCGGTAGAGCCGCCGTGTTGCCAGCGTAGAGGGCGGCATCAGGTCGTGGCGGTGGTGCAGAGAGCGCCGCCAGGGCCTGAGAAGTGTTGACACCGGGGCGCGAGCCGAGGACACTGGGCCGCCAAGCGTTCAATGGCCACGCCTGAACAACGCCTTGCCACGGGTTGTAGGGCGACGCCCAGTGAGGAGGAGCCGCGCCGGCCGAGGGCGCAGAGGGGCCGCCGGAGGGCGCACCCTGACCGCCGGGGTTGTTCTGGCGGTTGCGAGCATCAGAAGCTTTGCGCTTCTTGCGGCGATCATTGCCGCCGGCGTGTGGCGCCTGGGATGGAGGTGGAGGCGGCAGTGCGTGCTTGGTGTTGGCGGCCGCGAGAAGCGCCGTCTGCGCCTCCATCTGGAGAGAGTGGCGGATGCGATTCTCCTCCTGTATCAAATAGGAATGCGTATAGAGGAACGTGGGCGGCGGGGTCATGGTGGAGAGAACAGCAATGGCCTGGCTGAACTTATTGTTCAAGCCACGCAAGGTGTTGATGACGAGCGCCGGGTCGGAGACGGCGGCGCCGCAGTCGTAGAGAGTGTCGGCGAGGCGCTTGAGGCGGCCGCAATACTCGCTGATGGACATGTCGCCCTGGAACAGGCTGTGAAACTCCTGTTGGGCATACACGGCGCGCTGGAGGCTGTTGTCGAGGAATTGCCCGGTGATCGCCGTCCACGCGGTGTAGGCAGAGCTGCGCGGCTTGTAAATGTCGTTCCAAATGTCCTTGGACACGGTGGAGTACAGCCATGAGACGATGCAGGAGTCGATCTGGAGCCACTCCGGGTCGTCGAACATCGCAGCGGTGTCGACCGTGCCGTCGACATGGTTGGCAAGGCCGAACTTCTTGAAGGTGAGTTCGAAGAAAGAGCGCCACTGCCGGAAGTTGTTGTCGTCTGCGGTGAGGGTGACGGGAACATGGCTGTGGATGTTGATCAGCACTATGGTGGAGGCTGGGGGTGGGGTGGGATCAGAGGGCATGGCGAACGGGTTTGTGGCTGCCGACGAAGAAGAGCCAGTGGGGCTCGCCATGCCAGGAGCAGCGGAAGCGGAAGGTGTGGATCGAGTAGAAGTCTGATACCATGTAAGAGAGGAGAATGCTCGAGTTTTTCATTTACAGTGTGAAGGTACATATACACGATGCCGAAGCACTGCTGGCCGATCAATCCTAACAGACGCTAGAGAATCGGATCAGCTGAAGACCAGGGAAGCGCTAGCTAACCGGTTGAGAATAACCAACTAACTGAACCTATCCCTATCTATCTGACTGATGGAGAGTTGTTCGCTGACACTCATCATGTCCACCAAGCCCATTGCCTCCTGAACTTGCCCTGCCTTTGCATAGTCATCCACCATACAGTTATAGAGCACCAAGTCTCTCATGGCTGCCTCATCAAACACCTTCCTAGCACTCTCAACGCTCGCCACCCTCACGTGCAT